>NC_089289.1:0-629596 GCF_008629635.2 Kwoniella shandongensis
AACCCCCTAACCCCTAACCCCCTAACCCCTAACCCCCTAACCCCCTAACCCCTAACCCCCTAACCCCTAACCCCCTAACCCCCTAACCCCCTACCCCTAACCCCTAACCCCTAACCCCCTAACCCCCTAACCCCTAACCCCCTAACCCCGATACGCATGGCATGGTTTGTAGCACATACTCTGTCACGATATATTCACAATGATCTATGCATAGGTCTCGCCAAAACAGACGGGTAAACACCATCTATCTAAACCTCACGATCGGACAATCTATCGAGCCGCTCTTGCGTGACTTGGAAGCAATCCGGGAGGTTTACGTCCGACCACTTGCTACCTCTGACCATCTTCGCCAGTGCCGGAGAGCATGTGAAAATCCGAGCCTGTTGATATCAGCGCAGTCGAAAGTACCGCATACTTACCATGCCATGCCCGGTGTGTCCGCATGACATCCACTGGCCTTCCTTACCCGGCACCGCTCCGACAAAGGGTACCTCGTCGACGCTCTGGATGTCAGCTCCAGTACTGGTGAATTTACTCACCATCCCCAAGATCCCACTCCACGCGTAGTCGTACCGCGGTGAAGCACCGAGCTTCTGCTCGTCCCTGCGTGAATTAGCTAAATCACTCGTGAACGAGACTCACCATCGGAACCCATTCGTGCCAAGCTCCCGTACTGCATCTGTGACCGGCTTGAAGTTGATCAAGCTGTCGTCGACCTGCCGTTTGTGGTCCCTCGCGACGTATTCTTCCAGTTTGTGGATGTTTGGCGACGTTCCTCCAAACAAGATTACACCATCCGATGTACTACGAGGGTTGATCGAGTACATGCCTTTGGTGGATATCACGGCGTACGAGTTCTGCAGAGCAAAGCTGCCAGAGAAAGACGCTGGTGGGACGACGCGATCGCACATGTGTGGTGTGGGGATGATAACGGATCGGGTCTCGGGAAGAAGTGTCCCGGCAAATCCGTTGGTAGCGTGAATGACGGTTGGCGTGCTGATGGATCCTCTCTCGGTACGAACGACCCATTGGTTCGCGCTCCCTTCGACTGATGTAGCAGGAGTCCATGTCTGAAGGTTCAGACCGAGACCTATGCATCTCTGTACAATGTGCGCAACTGCATGTCAGCTAGCGGCATCGACGTCAACTCACCAAGCTTGAACGGATGCAGAGTCGACGCGTTCCAAGCGTAGACTGCTTTCGCACCGTGTATCCGTGAGATCTAGTAATCAGCGTATGTCTCGATGTGGAGCTCACCTTTTCCGCTTCGTTTGGATCAAGAGTGACGTCTATTGGTGAGACATTTCCCCCGGCAGCCTTGAATGCTTCAAAGTTCACCGCCGCTGCGCGCACTGATTCGTCATCCATCAACACGTCGAGCTGTGGTTTGTCAGCGGCGAGCTCAACAAAGTCAGCACTCACTGTCTTCCCCACCCAAACATCACAATCGACTTTTTCCTTCGTAATGTAATCGACCAACGCTTCCCACGTCTGTCGCTCGTTCTCGAGAATCTGTATGGCTTCAGCGTTGCTGTTCTAGCATCACCCACCTTCATCGCTTGTGTCACTCCAACCCTCTCGGCGTATCTGCAAAAGCCCCTCCATACGTCCGGCTTGCAATGTCCAGCATTCTTTCCCGTCGCGCCTGAACAGAGTTCTCTCGCTTCAAGCATGACTATTGACCGAGGAGGATTGGCATCTTGTAATAACGACAACGCAGCGACCGCACCAGAGATCTGTAGGTCAATTAGCTTGGCTTGGCTTGAGGTAGAAAGAACACTTACACCAGATCCGATGACGACAACGTCTGCACCGGTGGGCAAATCTGCCGTCGATCGGTGGTTCAGCAACGGGTTGGCCCTCGTCGTTTGCTGCCAATGCGAGAGACCCATCCCTCGCTGCAACGGGAACCCTGCTGCGCTCTTCTCATCCGAGGACACCGCTACGCGGGCCATAGCTGTGTGTAGACCATCCTCCTTTATGTGCATGGCGGTTGTTGTTTTTGTGAACGAAGACTGAAGAGCAATAAGCAAAACATAACAACGTCGGATAACGTCTTATCAACCGGTCGATAGCTTGCGCAGGTGCCCGAGGATACCGCGGTAGCGAGCCGAGCTAACCATATGACGCATGACTCAGTGATCGTATGCACCCCCTACGCAATCAAGTTGAAGAGGTACAGTGAGATGAAGGGTTGAGACAACATCTGCGATTGGAGCGGTTCGAGCGGTTAGAGTGGTTATTTTCGCTTCCATCGGCTAATTCAGGGACTCGAGATCCTCATTCTTCTTTCAACCCGAGATAAGACTGTTCGGGTTGATAGATGGATTACCCATATAACACCATCCACAGTTAGCAGGATGGGACACTTCTTGGCCCCCTCATCATCTCATACACGCAATGAACGTCGATTCTCCCAACATAGTGAACGAGAACAACTCAAGCAAGGGAGATCTCACTTACGATGCGGTTGCACCCGTTGGTGATGTATCACCCATCACCTCGAACGCTCATCGGTGAGTACCACCCAGCATGCATGGTGAAGCTACGCTGACACGTGTGCAGAGGTCTTCGGATGCGACACTTGCAACTCATCGCCATCTCCGGTGCGATCGGTTCCTCCATCTTCGTCTCTATTGGTGGCCCGCTCACTGAGGGGCCGCTTGCGTTATTAATCGGTGTTTCCATTTGGTCGACGGTGATCTGGGTGAGATTGTCCGACTTTTACCCTCGCGATGAATCTGATCACTCATGTCTTTTGCAGGCTGTCAGCAACTTCTTGGTAGAACTGAGCACTCTTTTGCCGGTAGATGGAGGTTTCGTGACCTATGCTACCCGTTTTCTCGACCCAGCATTGGGCTTCGCTCTCGGTTGTGGGTTGTTTGATTCTACGATGTGATCTGTGCATCACTGACCCCGCCCAGGGAACTACTTCATCACCCAAGTCGCACTCATCTGCAACGAGCTGACAGGTAAGTATCTCCCTCGCTCGCTGCGTGACTATCACTAATGCAGAGCGCAGCATTCAACGTTCTCGTGGAGTACTGGGCACCGGACTTGAACCCCGCTGTCTGTATTTCGGCAGGATTGGCTGGATTGCTCGCCGTACAGGTGGTCAATGTGAGAGTATACGGAGAGACAGGTGAGTTCACACGACACGTCCTTTATCGTACACTAATCGTCTTCCATGTCGCAGAGTTCTGGATCAGTATCTTCAAAATCTTCATGATAATCGGCGCCTTCCTCTTCACCTTCATCACCATGCTGGGCGGCAACCCATTGCATGACCGATATGGTTTCCGGTGTGTCATATCGCTCATCCATGACGAGGACCTCCGCTGATCCGTTCACCTCCTTAGCTTCTGGCGTGACCCCGGACTTTTCGCAGGCGAGACAGCCAAGGATCGAGCTTATGGGGTCTGGCATGCTCTACAGTGGGGTGCTTATGGAATTGTAAGTTGACCAGCTGAGGTATGGCGCTGATCGCACTCCAGGTTGGTCCCGACTACATCGCATTGGTCGCCGGTGAGACAAAAGACCCCCGGCGCGTCCTGCCGAAAGCCTACCGATCAACGATCTACCGTATCTTGGCTTTCTATGTCGGAGGTGCATTGGCTGCGGGCATCAACGCGCCATACAACGATCCTGACTTGTTGGGAGCGTCCAAGACAACCAGATCGCCAGTGGGTTTGGAAGGTGCACCGCTCGTGCCGCACAAAGCTGACTGTCCTCCTAGTATGTCATCAATATGACTCGTTTGGGTATTCCAATCCTCCCATCGATCCTGACAGCGGGTCTGCTCCTCGCCCTCTTCTCTTCGGCGTCATCGATGGCTTTCGCTGCGAGTCGAACGCTGTACAGTCTAGGTCTTCAACATCAAGCGCCTAGATTTGTCACTAGAACCAACAAATACGGTCTTCCATATGTGTGCGTGCTTATCACACTGAGCTTGTCCTGTCTGTCATATCTAGCCGTGTCCAGTGGTACAAGTACAGGTAGGTTCGATGTACCGGTTGTGGAACCGGAAGCTGACATTTGGCGAAGTTTTGAGCTGGTTGATCAACCTTACAACAGCGACCCAATTGGTCACATGGATTGTCATTGCAGCGTGAGTGTCAGATCAATTCCAACCGAGAGAGCATCAAAGTAACGTCGTCTCTTAGTACCTTCCTCCGATTCCGGATCGGCATGAAGGCTCAAGGTCTTGGTTTGGACTGGCTACCCGCTAGAGGCCTGTTCCCCCGAGCGTGTGCGTGGTATACTCTGGTCTGGTCGATATTTGCGCTCGTCTTCAGGTGAGCGAGCTCTCTAGTATGGTGATCGTTATTGAGCTAAATCATTTTCGTAGTGGCTATTCCTTCTTCGGACCGGGAGAGTTCGATGTTCCCGACTTTCTCTTCACATACGGAGCCGTTTTCATCTTCATCGCATGTTTTATCGGTTGGAAAATCAAAGGCATTCGGCATTCAAGACAACTATTCGGCATCCCACCTACCGAGATGGACTTCCAAACTGGTTTGGCCGAGATTGAGGCGTTGACTTACGCCGCCGAGGAGAAGCGAGTAGGGCAACCGCGTTCGAGATTGCAAAGGCTCAACGACAAAGTCTTCTAGCTTGTGTTGCTCGGCCTGTTTCCAACCAATGTATCACGTAGTTACTATTACAATAACATGTCCTCGATGAAGAGCGTAAGCACAATTAAAGGGGTACAAACATCATGAAGTAAATTACACCTGAACCCAACTATAATAACAATGCCGTTCCGAGATAACGATGCCAATTTGTGTCCGAATCAGTTGCGCCGTTGTCACGGTCTTTGTAGATCTATATATATCCCTTGGATTAGCTCATTCCACTCACTCTCACTATCAGCACACTGACCTGCTCAACAACCCTAATCGCCTCCTCGACATCATAGCAGTATGTGACTGTCGATCTCAAGCACGTAATCGTCTTCAATGCGAGCGCGGATCCAGCGGTATCTAACATGACCGAGCCTGTGATTGTACATGAGCGTTGTCCGAGCTCAGGCCTTTCTTCACTTGCCGAATATGATCTTTGGCACGAGTAAGCTCATTACAAAGCCTTCAGCATTATCCAATACCCGAAGACCAACCAAAGCCGAGGATTGGACAGATGGGTGCGAGTGTGGGTATTGGAGCAACTGCACGTATATCGTGACCTAGAAATCATTCATAAGCGCCCGAACGAAGGAGACACTTTGTCACATACCCTTATCACGTGAATCATGACGATGTTGCCCACCTCAACCCGAGTGAGCTCTTTGGATTGATCGATGCCAGATTCCCAGATAACCAACTCGAGCAGAATGTCTCTAACTTTGGTATCGTGAATGGCGGTGTGTTCTCGACTAGAGAGACTGACGAGTATATCGCGCTCGTACACAAGCATATTGACACGGTTGGCCTTGAAGTAATCAGTGACCAAAACTACTCCAGATGACTTACCAGTTCGAGCAATCCACGATCCAGACCATATGCGTAGTGAAAGTCGTTCATAGCGCCGCGGCCATTGTTTGGAGCGTAATCGAACCTTTATAACAGCTCAGCTCTTACTCGAACGAAGAGAAGCCCACTCACCACCAAGGCTGGAAGGGCTCAACTAGTAAACGAGGTCGTATTCCTGTACTGAGGCATACGACGGTATCGACGAAAGCCAAGTCTTCCAGGGATGCTCGGATCTTGGTCAACGCCTCATCCGATGTTTGTTTGGCCATTTCTAACATCCTCTCAGGACCCCCTTTCATCCGGATTATTCCCAACGCGATGTCAAAGGCGTCTTTCCAATGGGTCCCACCCAGCATACTTTGGGAGATCAGGGAGCTGACCAGGCTCTCCAAAACATAGATCACAGCGTGATCAGAAAGGCTGTCGTCGTCGGACAGCTTCACCACCATTGCGGTACGACTCATCTCTATCGCCGAGTTTGAGAAGTGCGTTGCGATATCTTTCAAGCGCTTAATCGTATTGGACGTAGGAGTAAATGGAGGCATCGGTGGCTTCCCGCGCTTTCCAACCGGTTGAGACGATATGAGGCCTTTCCCCTGTTGAGAGAAGATCGCAGAACGATGCACAGCCGCAACTGCCAGTAAGGAGAGTAGCAGCGAGTCTGAGACGATTGAGGAACCTCGGGGGTTCTTGACATGGTGCGCGACGTCGAAAAATCGGATAGGTTTGTCAACCTGCGGTATCGCACACATGCCGATGGTACCTGCCATGGCTGTGAGTAGAACGCTAGATTCACAGGAGTATGAAGACATACCGAAGCACATGAAGTGGCTCATCTGGGTCTTGTTAGCTGTTGCTATCTGGACTCCAACGGGAGGTGCTTACCAACTCTCTCTCATCCTTATCAGGGTATATCCACGCCAGCAGATCCATCGGAGGTAGCTCGAGCGGTAACATCGGGCACGACGATGTCAGTCTGGTTAATTCCTCGATCGTTCCTAGAGCATCGTCTTGCACATCTGGGGGTACGGTATGCGTATACGCAAACGATGATTGAAAGCCATGATAGGTGTTTCTCGTGATGTGTTGGGGGTATTCGCACTGCATCGAGTTAGACGTCCTGTCCGACTGAGGGCGACCTTCGCTCACCACAAGGCCTTGACGAGCACACCGTTTGCATGTCGGTTTTCCCTCATCGCACCTGGTCGTATATCAGCGGGGATCCATCACAAGCGACTCACTTATGCTTGGCTTTCCTGCACACAAAACAGCCTGTCTCGTACCATCAACATCGACATCGCATCTGCATTTGGGATTGAATGCATACCTGTTCTCGTTCTTGTGAGCTTCGCCGTACGCTTCCTCCCTCTGCTAGGACCGGCCTCCATGTCGGTGTTCTCGAGCAATTGTCGTATACTGAAGGTACAACCTTATCGATCCAATGTGAAGGAAAGAACAACAACATTAGTGACGTTAAGTCGAGGTTGTTTCAACGCCCGAGTCGTATTTGATCCCGCCCAGTCCAGTGGAGTAAGCATAAAATTAGATTCCTGATTCTGGCCTCAACATCGGGGCCACATCGTGGTCTTGCCTATTGGACCATCAGAGTGGACCATCTGAGATCGGTCCAGTGCAAGGCAGACCTCGAGTAGTCCCGTCAGTGAGATTCACCGCCCAGCAAGAGATGTGTTTTGATAGCAAGACGACGAATGGACAACGTGTAAGGAACAGGCAAAATCGGTCGGGGTATCGTATATTACGCTCGGCAGCCGTCTATGCAATCACGATGACGGAGGTGACCATGACAATGCATGGTGGTGTCAAGCTATGAACTCATAGCACTATGTCCTCCGCAATTCTGATTGCTGGTGAGTTCAGCATACGACTTTGAGGCTGCGCGCCTGGTTCCCATCCACCCTTCGTTCATCCAGGCATCCAGTCAAATCCTCATTGGGTAATCAGAAGATAAGGGTTCATCACGTAGCTATCCCGAAAAACCGCTGCACTCGGGCGAATCACCTCGCTACATCTCTCCGCTACACTGCTTACGTCAAGACAATCCCCGAACATTGATAACAGAGAAGAGAATAGCCGCTACCATGCACTTCAAATCTATCTCCTCAGTCTCTTATCTGTTCACTGTTCGAGACCATCCGATCGACGATGCTACATAAAGCCAACAAATTTTGGCACTAATGCAGTTCGCATATTTCAGGAATCACCAACGATCGATTTCACAATAAGTTGCGATGTCATACGACAAGGAGAAAGAACAGATCCAAGACTCGGTCTTACCGATCTCGCATTTGGATGGCGATCACGAAGCAACCAACGAGGACAAGGGATTTCATCGTAGTCTGGTGAGTGAGGTACAATGCGCATGGATCAGAAAGTGAGACTGACGACTTGTCTTAGACTTCTCGACATGGTGAGTCGATCGGTTTGTAGTAGGATACACATGACTAACATCGCAATAGTTGGAATCATCGCTCTCGCCGTGAGTACCGCGGTATCCGAGTGAATAAACGTACTGACTGACCCATTCAGAGTTCTATCGGTACTGGTCTCTTCCTCGGATCCGGATCCGCTTTGAAAAACGCCGGACCGCTGGGTGAGCTCGTCGACCGCAGTTTCGACGACCGCTGATCGTATCCCCGTAGGTATCCTCCTTGGATATGCCGCTGTGGGTCTACTCACATGCGCCATTGCGCTCATGACCGCGGAGATGGCAGCTTTCATTCCCAGAGCAGGAGGGTGAGTGGCAGGTGCCGCAGGTACCATCGAGCTACATCCAACTAAAGACCTGTCTTAGAACCACCCGTCACGTTTACATGTTTGTTGACCGAGCGTGAGTTGGTGACGTTTGAGGAACATGTCGTAGTCGCTCACACCCGTCCAGACTTGGTATTGCCAACGGTTGGAACTTTGCGTACTCTAGTGAGGATCGATTTCGAAACCATTGCATTAACGCCTGCTGACGGCCGCACAGTGGCAATTACTGCTCCTGCTGAGCTCACTGCGGCTAGCTCCCTCATTGCGTGTAGGTTCAACCAGGACGTGTATAACCCTTCCAGTTCCTGACCATGTACGCGCAGTCTGGCGACCGGATCTCAATCTCGCAATCTTCATCTCTGTGTTCATGGTCATCATCATTGCTTTCAACTTCTCGTCCGTAAGAGTGTATGGCGAAACTGAGTTCGTCTTCGGTGTGCTCAAGATCCTGTTGATCGTTGGCTTGATCCGTACGTGCTACCCTTCGACATATTTCGTTGCGTCTTACTGATCGGGTCCTGCACAGTGGCCGGACTCATCGTCGATTGGGGAGGGAGTCCTTCTGGAGAGGTGCGTTGAATTCGATTGACTCATGACTCTTGCTCATACTCGTCATCAGTTTATTGGTGGAAAGCACTGGCGTGAAGGCGCCATCAAAGAGTACATCAAAACCGGATCCGCTGGCCGGTTCTTGGCTTTCTGGTCTACTCTCACCAACGCGGCCTTTGCACTTATCAACATCCAAATCGTGGCTACTGCGGGTGCGGAAGTACAGAACCCTCGAAAGGCTATCCCTACGGCCTTGAAGCGAGTCTTTATTCGAATCATTGTATTCGTGAGTACATGGAGAGCTCACTACGTCAATCGCCCGCTGAACAGCTTCCCTCTCCAGTACCTCGCATCCCTGTTGGTTGTCGGACTCATCCTCTCATCCAACGACCCACGAATTGGACTTGCTAGTGGTACCAGCGGCTCGCCGTTCGTTCTCGCTTTTGAGTCAGCCGGAATCAAGTGAGTCGTCTGTATATACAGTCAAGACCAGGCCGCTGAGAGTGCAAGCAGAGCCCTCCCTTCGATCATCAACGCCATCGTCATTGTGAGTCGCGTCTGATCTCTGAAACACCCTTGTGCTAAACTCCACCAGACAAGCGCATTCTCGTCGGGTAACGGATGTGTCTTCCTGGCATCACGAACGATTGTCGGTCTGGCGCATGACGGCGCTGCTCCCAAGTTGTTCTTGAAGACAAACCGATGGGGATCTCCTTACTGGGCAGTTGCGTTGTCCTGCATCTTCATGCCGCTTGCCTATCTGGAGTGCAGCACGTCCAACACCCCGGCCCTTGTCTTCAACTGGTTTGTCAATGTGAGTGATTTTGACTGCACAGCCGTGTCTAGTCTGACCGGCGGTCACAGCTCGTTTCCGTCGCTGGACTCATGGCATGGTTCATCATTGCGATCACCTTCTTACGCTTCCAATGGGCATTGAAGCGACTTGGTGTAGATCGAAGCGGTGAGTACTTCTCGACAAGGTGCCCTCACTTCGGCACTGACGTACACTTCTACCCTCAGAACTTCCATACCGTGCTCCTATGCCCGTCTTCCTTGGTTGGTTCTCCACCATCTTCTCTTTCCTCATCATCTTCTTTTCTGGGTACACCGTGTTCCTCAAGGGTAACTTCACCGCTTCCGGTTTCCTTTCCAACTACGTGAGTTGATCCATAACAACTGCCGATTGTCATGGACTGATCACGGAACGACTGCAGATCAACGCGTTCGTCCTCATTGGGTTGTATATTGTCCTCAAGTTCACGATCAAGTCGCCGTTTATCAAGCCTGAAGATATGGGCATCGTAGAAGAGCTAGAGGTTATCCGCCAAGAGCGCGAGGAGGAATCAGGGGCTGGGAAGTTGTCTATCTGGCGAAGAATTGTAGATAAGGTTGTTAACTAAATGTTCTGATATGCGAATTGGTTGTCTAACGTTGGGTTGTGGTCACCACGGGATCTAGTCAATCCCTCCACTTTGTAACAGCACTGCGTGCTATTCAATCCAGCTTATCGGCGGTCCCGTTTGTTATTGTTGTCGCTACATCCCATGGCAAAGTGCATTTAATGCACAACCCGAAATCCCACAGCCCGGCATGCCGCAGAGCTTAAGACCAGTAAATGGTCCACTTCCGTGTTCGGTCTGTGATCATGGTGGCGGGGCAGCCTTTCCGCCCTCCCACAAGCTCCGGTTCGATGTTTCCGTTCCACCGGGAACCCCTTTCCGGCGGGTCTATCGTCGTCGACCGGTGATATCACAAAAGACTATAGATTTCAACAGTCAACTCCTCTTGGTATCGACAAACTCCTAATCCAGTCCACATCATCATGCCTATCGCGGTCAATGACAAGGTCAAGATCTGTATCGATCGGGGAGGAACATTCTGCGTGAGTGATGGTGTAGGAGCTGTAGTCAAGGTCAGAGCTGATTTGAAGCAGGATGTCATTGCTTTGAGCGAGAGCAAGGGTGATCATTTGGTCAAGCTGCTGAGTGTAGACCCGGACAAGTGAGTGATTTGGTGACAATGTTGTCGAAGGTACCTGACCAACTGAGTAGCTATGCGGATGCGCCGACTGAAGGTGTTCGACGAGTTCTGGAATGGTTCACGGGGGAAAAGATCCCAAGGAATGTTCCCATAGACACGTCTCGCATCGAGTACCTCCGAATGGGTACGACAGTTGCTACCAACGCACTTCTCGAGCGCAAGGGAGAACGATGTGCCCTCCTGATTGTGAGTGACGATGTCGACCAACAACCCTGACGAGCTCTTAGAACAAAGGTCACGCCGACGCGCTCGAGATTGCGTTCCAAACTCGACCTTTCCTCTTCCAACTGGCAGTAAAGAAGGTAAGTAGTTGTGATACCTCTGTAAGATACCTGCTGATATCTCCTAGCCCGATGTCCTGTACTCGAAAGTGGTAGAAATCGACGAGCGAATGATCCCCGTTTGGCACGAGTTTTTGGAGGAGGGTAAAACCGTCGCGGACAACGGCGATAGGTTGATCAAGACTAGCAGTGGGGTCACTGTAAGAGAGTTGAAGCCATTAGGTGAGTGCGGGCATGAAGTATCTATCCTCATTTCTGCGTGCTGACCAGTCTCAAGACATCGGAGAGGTCACTGCTTCTCTCAAATCCTTGTACGAAGAAGGGTACCGATCACTCGCAATCGTTCTCGCACACTCCTACCTCTACTCAGACGACGAGCAACGTATCGCTGAGCTCGCGAGAAATATGGGCTTCGACAACGTCAGTGTATCATCGGACATCGAGGCCAAGATCGGTTTCATAGCTCGAGGACAGTCCACCACCGCCGATGCCTACCTCACTCCCGAAGTCAAGAGATACCTGCAAGGCTTCGCGAAGGGATTCGCCAATAAGCTGGAGGATGCTCAATGTCGAGTCTCATTCATGCAGTCGGATGGAGCACTGGCGGACTTCAAGAAGTTCTCAGGTCTGAGAGCCATCTTGTGTGAGTGTCATAACGACGCGATCAATCGTGCATAGCTGATATTGTCGCAGCGGGGCCTGCTGGTGGTGTTGTCGGGTTCGCTCGAACATCTTATGACCCTCTAGAGGGATCGCCAGTTGTCGGCTTTGACATGGGAGGTACTGTGAGTGCATTGCTTATCGTTGAGGCCTGTTAAGTATCACTTGCCTGACGATTCCCAGTCAACCGATGTTTCTCGTTACAGCGGCTCCTACGAGCATGTGTTCGAGACCACAACCGCCGGGGTCTCCATCCAGGTCCCGCAGCTCGACATCAACACCGTGGCCGCAGGTGGTGGTTCTATCCTCACTTACCGCAATCAGATCTTCAACGTCGGACCCGAGTCCGCTGGTGCTCACCCTGGACCTGCTTGTTACCGAAAGGGAGGTCCCCTTACCGTCACCGATGCCAACTTGTTCCTTGGTCGTTTGCACATCGACTCGTTCCCCAAAAGTGAGTCATTGAATGAGCATAGAAACCGGACGTGCTGTCTGACACCTTCCAGTCTTTGGACCAACTGAGGATATGCCTCTCGATTACGATATCGTACGAGAAAAGTTCGAAGCATTGACCAAGTCAATCAACGAGGAGACTGGCTCTTCTCTCACCCCAGCCCAGGTCGCTTCCGGCTTCATCACGGTCGCCGATTCTTCTATGGCTCGTCCGATAAGAGCCTTGACCGAGCAGAGAGGTTTCCGCACAAGCGCTCACAATTTGAGTTGCTTCGGTGGTGCTGGCGGTCAACACGCCACTTCTCTTGCCGCCATGCTTGGAATGCACTTTGTCATCGTCCACAAGTAAGTCTGGCTTCCACGGATTTCGCTGACCGGTTAGATATTCCTCCATCCTCTCAGCGTACGGAATGGCCCTTGCAGATATCGCTGTCGATGTCTCTGAGCCTTTCGTCCGGGAGCTGTCCCAATCGGCCTTGGAAACTGTTGAGGGTCGATTTGATGGTCTCAAGACCCGTGCTTTGGAGAAGCTGGCAGAGCAAGGTGTTGCCTCGGAGACTGCTTCTTATGACTGCTACCTCAACCTGCAATACCAAGGCTCCGATACCACTCTTATGATCGTCCGACCGGAAGACGGCGACTTCGCCAAAGCGTTCATCGAGGAGCACAAGCGAGAATTCGCTTTCACCCTGGAAGCACCAATCATGGTTGCGGGAGTTCGTGTGCGAGCTACATCCAAGTCCAAGTCTGACGACCTCAGCGAGACCTCCCCTTACATGGAGGAGTTAAAGCAGCTCGACGCCAGTGGGATCGTACCTTCCGCTCCGAAATCCTTTGCAACCAATTCGGTTTACTTCGAGGAAGTCGGCAGATTCACGGATGTTCCCTTGTACAGGTTACACGACCTCACTCCGGGCATGAAGGTCCCGGGTCCTGCAATTATTCTTGACAACACACAAACAATCGTTCTGCATCCTCAGAACACTGCACGCATCCTCAAGTCGCACGTCTTGTAAGTCGGTCGATATTACCACGCCACTTGTGTCTACGAGGACGACACGCTGACAACAACACAGTATTGATGTCGGTCTTGGTCCTCGAAAAGCTATCGACCTCCAATCAGTCGACCCTATCCAGCTCTCCATCTTCAGTCATCGATTTATGGGTATTGCCGAGCAAATGTGTCGAGCTCTTCAAAAGACTGCCGTTTCCGTTTCTATCAAAGAGCGATTAGAGTGAGTGCATCGCAATCCGAACGACGCTTACAATACAGCTTCTCTTGTGCCCTATTCGACGCCAATGGTGAACTCGTGGCCAACGCGCCCAACGTGCCTGCGCATCTCGGCTCGATGCAATACGCAGTCATATACCAAGCGAACAGACGTAAGGGCGAGCTCCGACCAGGCGACATGCTTGTGTCAAACACCCCCGAAGCCGGCGGTGGTCATTTGCCGGACATCACTGTGAGTACCTCGTGTGGGTCCGTAAACATACCGTTGATGACAGACGGCGTAGTGCATTCAACCGGTCTTTGGCGATGACGGCAAGGACATTGTTTTCTGGGTTGCTGCTAGAGGCCATCATACCGATATCGGCGGTCTCGGCGGCAACTCTCACCATCCTAATCAGACCGTTCGTCAAGAGGAAGGTGTGGCTTTCGAGTCTACATTCGTCATCCGAGATGGTGTCTTCAACGAGAAGGAAATCACCGAGATCTTCATGAAGGCGGGTGATTATCCCGGATGCAAACCCACCAAGCGTCTCGATCACAACCTTTCCGATCTCAAGGCCCAATGTTCCGCTTGTACCATTGGAACATCTCAACTGCACGATCTCTTTGATGAATATGGCAAGGATGTTGTTCACTTCTACATGAAGGGTAGGTTCCCATCTTAGTCCAATAGGGCTGACTTTTCCATAGCTATCCGTGACAACGCCGAGGCATGCACGCGTGACGCTCTGAAGCAATACGCTGGCAAGACTTACTCGGCAACCGACTACTTTGATGATGGGACTGTCGTCAAACTCAAAATCGACATCAGCGAGGATGGCACCGGTACCTTCGACTTTACAGGCACTGGTCCTGAAGTTCTTGCAAACTTCAATGCTCCTGAAGCGATCACTCGGTCCGGTCTTCTTTACTGCTTGAGGACTATGTCGGGCACCGATATACCGATGAATGCCGGTGTCTTGGCGCCGCTGAACATTGTCATTCCCAAGGGTTCTGTTTTGTCAGCTTCCGAAGATGCTGCCGTCTCCCAAGGGTGAGTCGAAGGTGACTGAATGCAAGATTTTCCGCTGACATCACGCCTAGTAATGGAGAAGTTGCACAACGTGTCGCCGACATTGTCTTCACCGCCTTCAACGTCATGTCTGGATCTCACGGTTCAATGAACGGCACACACTTGATGTATAAGAAGTGGACTTGGGCTGAGACCAGTGAGTATTCTGACATCGTCAGCGGCTGGACATCATGTCGATAATGGTACCTTCCTCACTCAGCTTGCGGTGGTGCTTCTGCCGGTCCTACGTGGGACGGACAATCTGCCGTCCATACCAACATGACCAACACGCGTATCGGTGACCTCGAACTCCTCGAGACCCGATTCCCTGCCATCCTCCGCGAGTTCAGTATCCGTCGAGGTACCGGTGGTGCGGGCAAACATCGAGGTGGTGATGGTATCCGACGAGTATACGAATCGCTCGTACCCATGGAAGCGAGTCATGATGGTCAACGACGAGTCATCGCACCCCACGGTTCTGAAGGCGGTCTGGAAGGAGAACGAGGAGCATCTTACTTGAAGAAGAGAACAAGACAGGGCGGATTCAGGATTGTCAAACTGAAACCTGCTGCTCAAGTCGAGTGAGTGGCTTGCGCCCATACTGCTTCCCAGGTTCTGCAAGCTGATCATACTTCAATCAGAATGTTACCTGGAGAACAACTCATCGTGCATACCGCTGGTGCAGGTGGCTGGGGTGTCCCAGAGGGTCTCGAGGCTGCCGAGCCCGCCCAGCCAACTGTCGGTCCAAAGGCTGGGAGCCGACCTCCTCCTTTCACAAGAGCGAACGGCAGTGTGTCACAGTGGGGTCAAGCGCAGGCCGAGTGTGATTAGATCGATGATTGAACAATCTGTACTACCACTGAATTATGCATCATATTTTTCGGTTATGATGTGATCGTGGGTTTCAATCGACCTACTGCACCGACACATCGATTGGTCGAGGTCTGTGAATGGCGTTCATCGATTACTTGAGAGATTTGTTATACGAGTGCATCCCTGGGATACGTGTCTTGAGTGCCCTTGTTCTTGCGGGCAACTGGACATCAATCCTCTGTTATTGATATTTGGGAGAGTAAGTTTTAGAGCTATTCATTCCCAGACAAGCACTACAAGAATTAGCGCTGAAGCATAGCATCAAATGCTCTGCAGCCGCGCGCGCTACTGTATATCCTGCGACATTTTAACCCTCTTGCAAGGTGAAATCTCATCTACAACTGTCGCACAAAAGTCCAGCAGAATCATCCCATATCCCATGTTACTAGTAGGTGTACCTGAACTTAGGGTTCTGCAAATACAGTCAGCAATCGTCACCAAGGCGTGCAGACTGAGGTGCTCCACATACCTGCTTCTCAGTAAGATCCTTCCACTCCTCGGCGACGTCCTGTTGTTGGCCCTGAGTGGATGCTCGCCAATCGGCCTCCTGCACAACCTTCTTCTTGTTGTCTCGCCAACACAGATAGCCGTAGGTGGCCATCAAGAGGAGGGACACGCAATAACCGACCATCATCACGGTGTATGCGGTAGTATAATTGGGCGCTTCGCTAGCACGGAATGATTGGGGACCAACCAAGTTTCCAACGCAATATCCTGTGATTCGATCATCAGTCATCGAACGTGCCATATGTGGTCAGGATTTGGCACTCACCAAGGTAGGATATCCCAAACACGGCAACCTTTTTGGTCGTGCCTCCGACGTTCGCATACATGATGAGCTGTCCGAAGACCATGTATGGTGCCCAGTACATGTAGACGATGTATAAGCCCGCCATTGAGCCACCGATGTTGGTTTTGGGTACCGCCTTGAGAACGATGGTTCCAGCGAGACAGACTACATGTCGTCCTCAACATTAGCACGTACAGCTAATCGATGAAAGAAACTAGAACTCACCTAGCACAGATCCCATGGCGCAGAGCAAAGGCTTTCTTGTATATTTGGCGATGGTAACCCAGATCATAGCGGCCACCCATCCGATTACTCCCTAATCAAACATGATGAGCGAGTATCCCTGCATTGAGACTGTCACACGTACAGTGGGTATGTTGAGCAACGTAGTCTGCTTGGTAGTGAAGTGCAAGCTAGATACGACGATCGAGTAGAAACCACCGAGACCACCATTGGGGATGTTGAGGCTGGGCATGACCACGTCAGATTGGTCCGATCTCCAAGCTTAGAGAACAGCCTACGTGATGGAGATGAGGAAGTAAAGCCACGTGCGAATGTCAAGCAGCGCTTCGACAACTTGGTTCCATTTGGTCTAAAGGGATCGTTAGATGGTTTGGCGTTCGATAAGAGCGCGATGATACATACAGAGTGGTTGACCATACCGGTCTGATTACCAGCGAGACGTTGAGTAGCGATAAACTTTTGACGGTCGGTCTTTGGGGCAAAGACGTCAGATACAAGCGTATGCTCTGCTAAGAGATCACTCACCAGCCACCACGCCTTGGTAGGGTTAGCGGGAAGACAGATCCAGTCGATGATACCGACGGTGACAGAAACACAGCTGTGATTGATGACGATAAGCTCAGTAGTATTAGGAAGCCTACAATGAACGTACGCGGTCATGAGATAGAGTAGTTGCCATCGCGAGAGAAGCTTTGTAGGGGTGTAGAACTGCACGGCATAGCTGAACAGGAGTCAGTTGATGATGTCTGCGCATGACTACCGGGAATGTTCACTCACGACAAGAGACCGTTGGCGACAGATGAGAACGTGTTGAACACGAGCACAGTTCTCCATCCGTGCTCTGATTTCTTCCACCACATGGAAATCTGCCCAACGTAGCGAATGAGTCACAAATTGAAGATGTCGTTAATCACTCTGGCTACTCACCACGAGACCAGCCCCGGCAGTGTTCAGGCCCTCAAACATACCAAGGATGAAACGAATGGCTTGAAGACTTCCAGCCTGCATTGAATGTCAGTGTGGCCACCACATCGATGCGGAGGCACAAGTTGCTCACATTGGTTGCACCCATGGTGGCGAATGTCATGACGCCGAAGCAGAAAACATTGATCGAGAAGATCTGAATGGTAACTGATCAATATGTGATTTTATCCCACAGACGTTCAACTGACCTTCCCGGTAGGGTACTTTTGACAGAGCCAACTTTGGGGGAAGACAGTGAGCATGGAACCGAAGAAGACTGTCGGAGAAGGTCAGTCTTCGACTATCGGTAATGCACGAGTCATTTTACGCACTGATAGAACTCGCCCATGAGTACTGCTGCCCGACGAGATGAAGATCGTCCTTCAAACCGAACGTTGCCGAGGTTCCCAAGATTACCTTGTCTGTTCCTCCGAGGAAGAGTGACAAGGTGACCAGAGGAAGAACGATTCGATCGAGCTACCGTTCAGCTAACGTCAGTCATGTATGCATGCATCGAAAGCGGGAAAATGATGGTCTAACCTTTCGAACAACGGCTTTTTCCTCCTCGGCGGTCCAAGGGGCCATCAATTGGTCGCCATCGGGACGACTCGCTAGTTCGACGAAAAAGGCAGCCGCTGCATCGTACTTGAGTATTCCATAGTCAGTATTCGGCGATCAGATTTCTCCTTTCAGATATGTCGGTGCAACTCTCACCTCGTGAGCTTGTTCTTCGTTGAGTTCTTTCGTGGCGACCACGGGCTCATCTGGGTCGTAATATACGACATTGTGCGTGGTATCGCCCTTCTCGGGGTCGTATGATTGGACCATCGTTATTGTTTGCCTCTGGTGGTGTAATCAATGTCCAGGGGAGAAATGACTGTCTGTTCTGGGCGACCATCTCATTTATCTTGCTTTATGCTCTTTATCTTCGCTTCTGGAGGATTGTTCCCGATTGGCCACGCTGCACCTGACCTATTTCACACCCGGATCCATCTTCACCGGAAACGTCACTCCGCGGTTAAGCTTCTCAGTCCGGGGCCGAAGTGTTATTACGGCACAAGTCCAACCCCGAAGAGAACACCGTTGACCCCTGAGTTGCTTATCTCTCCCAGCGGAACCGCCTTCCCGCTTAAATAGGATCATTCGCAAAAACAGGGTTCCTTCTTCCTTTATTGTCCCCTCTTGTCCCAATAATCGTCATCCGCCAAATGCCATCCAAACGCAGAAGCCTCGAGACGGAGGAAGGTTCCCACTCCCCGCATCAACGTCAGAAACGTCAAGTCAGCCATGTGTCGCGAGCGTGCGATGCTTGTCGAAGACGGTCAGTTGATTGTTTGTTTACGTTTCTATGCGAAGCTGATGCGAAACGTGATGGGGATGCAGAAAGATGAGATGCGATGGTGGTCATCCACTGTGTACGCCATGCGTGGACAGAGGAACCGCATGCGAGTACAACGATGAGGACCGGCGAAAGTAGGTTGAGCGCGGTGGATCGTACCTTCCCCCGGCTGACTGTTTGTCAGAACTAACATGGAGCACTTGCAAGAAATGAGTGCTCGCATGGATCGATTTGAACGTCTCATCGAGAGTCTTGTCCATGCGATACCTGGGCAACCGCAAGCACCAGCGCAGCCTCCAGCGCCGGTATTACCACCACCATCACCACCACCACCACCACCAGTTCAGGTACAGCATGCAAGCTCCACTCTCGATCCTAGGGTGGATTTGTCCCCTATCAATGGCGCGGACACCCTTCATACCATTAGTCCTCAGGCCACACAGAGTGCAACAAGGACAACACATGAGGTGCGACACTCAGCACATACACCCAGCGCATCCCCGGTAGATCGGATGACATCGAATCTTCGAGACCTGGGGGAAGGGAACGTTTCGGAAAGGTTCCAGGTGAGATTTGACATGTTGGATTTGGCTGACAGAAGAAGAGGGTAGAAGAGGCCGCTGGTGCGCTAGTGCAGTTTGGTCCAACATCTTTCTGGACTCACAAGAACTCACGACCACATTCCAACATCGTGCCGTTTGCATACGATCGTCGACCTGGTGATCGAGTGGAATGGTCCCGCAACCTGCCACCGTCTCTGCATATCAGTCGATCTGCCCACGATCAAGCGCTAGAATACTTTGGAGCATACTACGCTCCATGGTGTTTCAACGTGGATATGCCGGCATTTCTGAACGACCTTACACTGTGTAATCTCGTATCCGCGACCGATGATGATCGGCCGACTCCACCGACCCGCACCGCTAGCTATTCACCATTGCTTCATTGTTGCGTGATGTTCTTGGGAATGACTCTGATCAGAGATGAGCATCCAAGTTTGATGAAGAGCTTGGAGCTGGTCTTCATGCAGCATTGTTCATCCCTATTGCCAGTGGAATGCGATCACACGACACTGAGCTCATTGAGGGCATACAACCTCTTTGCGAAGTGAGTCTAACAGTGATGAATATCGCTCACCCGGAACAGTTGTGCGCATGCTATACGTATTCCTCCAACCGAACGTTCGCCGTCTCCCGGAGATCGACAGAGTACATCGGGCTATTTGTACTCTGCCATGGCGATAGGAGGTGTGCATGCTGTAGGTTGAACGATGCTTTGGACGGTTCTTAATATTGACGACCACGTAGCTTGGACTCAATGTCAACGTGGGTGCTAGGTCTCGCGTTCGATACTTACGACTTGTAGTGCGATAGCTACGTTGCGAAGGGGCATATCACCGACAAAGAACGTAATTTGCGCGATTCTGCATATTGGACCGTGTTCATCCAAGATGCGGTACGTTGATCTGTGTCACGATCCGCGGATCGAACTGATTGTTCCCCAGCTACGGGCCATTGCAGCCGGGAGGCAACCTCTCCTTCTGCAGTCCGACATCCCATATCCGGCTATCAATCATGATGTAGACAACACACCATGGCTAGCTCCGCCGATGCTTTCCTCTTCCATCTTTGCGTCTCGTCCGGGTGTCACTACGAACGGTTGGAAGTCGATGCGTTCGACATCATTTCACTGGGCGGCCAGACTAGCTGTTTTGGGATGCACCGTGCTGGAGACTCTGTGAGTGTTGCCTTGCTCAATTGTGCTGACGTTTACAGGTATTCGCCACGAGGGAACGGAACGCGGACTGAAGAAGCAGCTGTCCACCTTTCGCAACAACTCGAGTCGTGGTACCATCAGTTCCCCCTTTCTCCTCCCGAAGCATCACCTCTGCCTCATGTGCTGCTTCTTCACATGACATACAACCTCTTGATGATCTTTGTTCATCGGCCGTTTTACCGCTCATCAGAACACGACTCAGATCAGAAATGTGATCGGGCTGCCAAGTCCATCTTGAATCTTCTTCAGGTATTTCACTCTGCCATCGACGATCGACTGACCCCAAAGCTGACTTTCTCATAATAGCTGTTTGACAATACCCACGGGATACGCTTTGCGCACCACAATATCAGTAAGTAGATCACCATGAGATTCAACTAATCGTCTCAGTCAACGTGATTTTCGGCGCAGCAACGATATTCCTCCTGCGATACGTGGGGACTGGTTCAGATGAAGCCGCCCAAAATATCGATCTACAGTGCTACAACCAGTGTGTGAGTCACCATTCGTGTTATTCGTCGCCACTACTGGTGATTACAACACGTAGCTCACCCACTCCGCTACAGGTCGACTTTATGGCTGCAGCTGGATTATCATGGGTGGAAGCAGGCGTAGCGAGAGACGTGCTCCTCTCACTACAGACGGAATACGACAGTGGAATCGGAAACTCGCAACAAGCGGTACAGCCCCCATTTTCGCCGGGACCGTTCGTCAATGATTTCCCGGACTGGTTGACATCTGTGGATATGTGGAGCTCGATGTTCCCAGACTCGACGGGTCAATGGAACACTGTCACGGATGTATAACGATATACGTATCCATTAGGACGCATAGCTCAAGCACGATCCAACTCCTCGAGGCTCGAGATCCTATGTAATCTGCATCTTTTATGGAGAATCTACATACAATGATGATGACCATGAAATATCCCTGGACGATGTCCCAACGTATAATGTATAGTTCCCAGGTGCGAATGTCCATCTTTCTTCGGACTCAGACCAGTATTGCAGGTCTCTCCATGTACTCAGCTGAAACTTTACCGACGTAATCTGACCAGGCTCCAGGGCCACCTTCTTGAAACCTCTAAGTAGCTTTGGGGGCTCCCCAGCACTGTCTGGAAAACCAACATAAAGCTGGACCACTTCTTTCCCTTCACGTAGACCAGTGTTATACAAGTCAAGTGAGATCTCAATTGTTCCGTCCGAGCGTGACCCTAGAACCTGTTGATTGGCAATTTCAATTGTGGTATAGCTCATACCGTGTCCAAAGGGAAATAATGGTTCCACAGAATGCTCATCGTACCATTTGTAGCCGACCAGGAGATCTTCGTCGTAGAAGACATCGGCATAGTCACTGATCAGGTCGGCTTCACTCCCTATCAATCCGATGAGACAAGGGATCAGTGTCTATGGTGTTACCATATGAGGCGTATTCAGTCTCACCTGGGAACGATTTGGTCAGCGAGCATGGTCCAACGCTATCGGACGGCGGGAACGTCATCGCCAGTTTACCCGAAGGGTTAATGTCCCCAAATAGGATCCTAGCCAAGGCGGTCCCTACACCTTCACCTGCATACCACTGAATTAGAACGGTCTTGACTTGACTGTGCAAAGGTACAAAGTTCGGTCAGAAGAGCGGGAGAGTACACCGATCAGAACGGAGACTCACTCGAGCCACGGCATCAAGAAAGGATTGTTCGTCTGCGCTACGACTACCACATTCGGATTCACCTGAGCAATCGCTTGTACGAGATCATCTTCGGTAGTGGGAAGCGCCAAGCTACAGCAGGTGCAGCGTATGTTGTCAGACGTGATGACTCAACGCGTAGTGACTTGCGGTACGTACCTGGTTCCATCACCCCCTTCTGACAATATGTTGCCGACGAAGACCACAGCAACATCAGCATCCTTCACTGCTACGAGTGCTTCCTCCAGCAGCGTTGTCTTCATCCGAGGCGTCGACCAAGCGATCCGTAAGCCCTTGGAAGTGATCGCTGGCGCTGAGGAATATTCAATTCGAAATTTGACACTGTGAGAAGGGCAGCATCAGCACCATCATAGCCAGATGGGGCAGTCACTAACGGTACTGAGGCCGATAGATGGGCTTGACCGGTGCTATACATATCGGTTCCTTAGCTGTTGTCTTGTTGCCATGTCTAAGACACACTAACGCATAATTCACGAAACCCTGTTTTCGAAGCCAAACCACCTCCTCGTTGTCTATGAATAACTTGGCGTATCCACCAGCATATATCGCGAAATCGTGGTAGCCGGTGTCCTGAGGAGTGAGTTTGCCCTCGTGTACCGCAGAGATTGGTGACACAGCGGTGAGATTGAGATCCAGAGCGAAAGCCTGAGATATATTGCGAACTTGATCCTCAAATAGCGTCGCTCCGGACCAATTCTGTCGATAGCCTTCGTCAACCAGTAGGTTCTCTCACGACAGGCGATAGGCATCAGCTTACACTATTGTTGAACACGGTTGTGCGCAAAGCCGACCCTTTGGCAGACACGAACGCTGAATCGGGTATTGGCTCATAAGCTTCCAGAGCTGGAATAGCTTGCGCAAATACCACCTCAACCTCTTGTCCAGCGCGATGTCTGATCCCTTGCAAAGGGGTGACCAGCGTCTCGTTTAGATTTGGACTTCCGACAAACCCGCCGTAACGCTCCGATACTGTTTTGTAAGTCATCAGTATGAGGTACTTGACCTAACATCGATGAACAAACGCATACCGAGGGCACCATAGTCACCTCCCGGCCCTACTACCGCAATCTGAAAGATCCATGGTAAGCATCCTGATCGGCAAGAGGATTTTATCGTTGTTCTCACCTTCTTGACGTTAGAAGAGAGAGGCAATACAGCATCGTCGTTCTTCAGCAGAATGGTACCTGGGTCCAGACTTCCGGATTAGTTCCATTGCTACTAGAACCGAGCACGGTTGGCACTCGCCTTCTTCGACTATCTTGACACTGAGGTCGTGGTGCTCTTGACGTCGTACATCCACATTAACATCTCCGAGCTGAAACTGACTGATAAGATTGTATGTCACTCCGATATACCGATCAGCCACTCACATCATGGTCGTCCACCAGTCCATGTACGAACATCGGTGTGATCACTCGTCTGACCATATCGTCCAGCACCGCTTGAGGCAGCGATCCGTTTCTCAATACGAGCGATAAAGCTTTCTCGGAGAAAAAGTCGTCGAAGCCAAAGTCACTCTGCAGAATATCATGATGTTATCTCCGTCAATGCAATTCCAAAAAGGCGAACACTTACCTTGCCTCCTGGCATGGACATGGTCTGTCCTGCTAACGCTGACTCGAGCGTGCTTCTATGTCCAAAATACCTGTGCGCAGTGAAGAATCAGCTATTCGTTTTCATGATAGTGATCGTGAGTACACACCAATCTGTCACTGTGAAGCCATCATCGAAACCCCACGAGAATAGATCTCCCAGGATCGCCTTGTTCTCAGAAGCATGATATCCGTTGACCTTGTTGTATCTAATCGTTGTGATAAGCTTCCAACAGAGTCTTTCGGCCGCATACCGATGAAACACTCACGAGGTCATGATAGAGCCAGGCCGAGCGCGTTCCACAACAGCTTTGAACGCTGGAAAGTAGACTTCCTGTAGTGTCCGGTTTGAAACGATTACATTCGCGGCTGACCATTTGGGTGCATCCCCAAACCGATTCGTCTCCTGGTTGTAAGCTGTTTGAACACAAACAGATGAAGATGATTGCTCGGTGTCAGTCAGCTCGCCCAATGCACGATGATACCCACCTGCAAAGTGCTTTGGACTTGCCAATATGTTTTCACTCTGCGTGCCTTTGACACTGGCCACGGCAAGTTCAGCGGTGAGAAAGGGATCTTCCGAGAAGGACTCTGCGTTCCTACCCCAAAGAGGAGCTCTGATGTTATAGGCATGAGTCAGCGTGATTGTCTGCCTTTCCGTGCCCATAGAAAGGATGAAGCGATCGCGCACCTTTGAATGTTTATAGTCGGACTGTTGGTTTAATCATCAGGCATCAATGCACTTGCTCAACACTTTCAACGACAATGTTACCTACGTCAAAGCTACGTTGTGCCCCTTATCGTGATGCTCTCTAGCTATAGCCTTTGCGTAGTCGTACATCAAGTCTGGATCCCAGCTCGAGGCTACCACGATCGGTGCTGGAAAGGTCGTGACATTGCCGAGACCGTTCGATACACCTGAAGGTCCGTCGCCCATGCATAGGTTTGGTATGCCTCTAAGAATTATGTCGACCGTCAGATACAGCAGGGCTGATTTGAAAGATCTTCTCACAATCTTTCAGAGACCTTGATGAGACCTGCGGTCGGGGTGGTTAACGGTAACGTAATACACCCGTATGCATACTGTAGAGATGTTCCGTAACCCACCGATGCAAGGATTGATAGCCGCACCAACACCGTGATTTTCCAATCCAGCCGCACCTTCCACCATCTTGAACTTGTCGTGCAAAGTCATGTTACTCATCAACAGAGCGATTCGATCTGACATGGGTCGCTCGATATCAAGCCAAGGATGGGTGACGTTACCACTTGACGTGATAGTGATCAGCGTATCATCTGAGCGCAAAGTTGGCGTCGTTATGCCCAAAGCACTCAGTAGAAGCTGGAGTACAAGCCTCATTTTGATTGCTAGGATGGTTGAGAACACCGTGCAAAGTGTCAATCAAAGTTCGACTTCACACCAATGAATAGTTGAGCAAAGATGTATAAGAAAGTGTCGAAACGATCGCTCCTCCACTCGCTACAGTCCCTCGGAACTGTCGTTCCGTCCAAGGTTTCCGATACGCTACAATCACCCTTAGTCTATCCGTGGTGGTCTTTGGCGTGTTGCGCCTCGCTGGACGCTCGCTACATGCAGCTCTCTTCAGCCCTCTTATCTATTTCGATACTGTACTAGAAAACAGTAGGGTAGATAGCGACAAGTCTAATTCCTGCTTTATAAAGCTAAGGCTCCTCCCACATGATCCACTGGGTCCTTCACCAAGTTCCCCACTGATTCCAACCGATTCGACTTCGTTCGAACTCGCTGACACGATGGCAGCTGCGAGGTTGGACGACAAAGCCAATGCCGATGGCACCGACGCTATCAATGTTGTCAACACAATGGTCCATCTCGCCGACATGAACGACGAGAATGATCGTGAACCGACCGAACAAGAAAAACTGACCCTTCGATGCGTTTCTGGCCCCATGAGTTCAGTCGCTCTTCTCGTATGCTTCGTGGAATTTGCCGAAAGAGCCAGTGAGTCATTATAGGAACGTCCAGACCCAGCAAACATTGTGATTGGTGACGGGAGGGGCCCGTTCCTTCTTACACAGGTTACTACGGCGCATCTGGAGTATTCAGCAATTTCATCATGCGACCTCTACCTGAAGGCGGAAATGGCGCCGGTGCAGTGTGAGTACGGAGTGTCCGAGTATACCGATATGAAGGGGCACGAAGCTCCACGATACGAACACGCACTAATAAAACGCTTCAGTGCTAAGGGGGCGGCCGGTCTTGAACAGAACGCCGGGGCTCTAAACATGGGTCAATCGACCGCCACGGCGATCACGACTGCCTTCTCGTTCCTTGCCTTCACTATTCCGGTGCGTCTGAGAGCTTGGAGAAGCGATCACAACTGATACGAAAGTCGATCCTGGCAGCTGTTCACTGGATGGCTGTCTGACAGCAGGTGGGGACGTTACAAAACTGTTATGTACGGGGTCGTCATTGGTGCTGTTTCGCATGCGCTTCTTATCATCCCCGCTATCCCCAAAGTTATCGAACAAGAGAAGGCGGCTCGAGTCATCTTCATCATCTCGTTGTTCGTCCTGGCTTTCGCAACAGGTTTCATCAAACCGTCGCTCAATCCGTTGCTTTGCGATCAAAACCCTGTCAAGAGACAAACCGTCAGACGCCTCAAGTCGGGAGAACTTGTCATTGTCGACCCCACCGTCACTATCCAAGGATATCAGATCATCTTCTATCAGTGCATTCAGTTCGGATCAGTCTTCGCACTCTCCACATCTTACGCGGCTCGTAATGTAGGATATTGGCTCGCTTTCCTCCTTCCCGGGATCATGTACGTGATCATGTGTGTCCTCCTTCGTCTCGTTAAGAACAAACTTGTCAGAGTTCCTCCCAAGCGGGGCGTGGTCGGAGAGATCTTCGCCGTCTTCAAAAAGGTTCTGGGCAGCGGCGGCCTCAAACACCTCTTCTCCAGAAAGCAAGATGTTGTTGAGGAGTTTTGGAACAAAGCCAAACCATCGGTCATGGCGGCGAGAGGAGAATCACTGGAGAACGTCAATTGGGACGATGAGTTGTGAGTCGCCGGAAGCCTGACCTGAATAGATCGCTCTTCGTTCAAGCTTATCGATCCGACAAAATCAGTGTCGACGAAGCGCGTGTGGCTGTCAATTGCTGCAAAGTTTTTGCCTTCACAATCGTGTACGCTTTCATCGACGGGTCAGTGCAGTCCATCGCCCTTTACAACGACCATAAGCTGAATTATCTTTCGCATGACGTAGTGGTCTCGGCACTCCTCAAAATGCTATGGCCGGAGTGATGCGTAAGGATGGCTTGCCCAACGACCTATTGGCCAACTTCACTCCCATTTCGATTATCGGTAAGTGACAGGATCACCATTAAGTCGCATAGAGTCCCCTCTGATACCCTTTGCAGTCTTCGCTCCCATCTTCAATTACGTATTGTTCCCCGCTCTTCGTCGATGGCGTATTCCGACCGGAGGTTGCTACCGCATGATGGGTGGTTTCATGCTTGGAGCCATCGCCATGGCCGTTGGCGCCATCTTGCAGTGGAGGATCTACAAGACGTCAGATTGTGGTTATGCTGCTTCCACATGTAAGACGAGCACAGAAATCTCCCTATGGTGGCAGCTTCCTATGTATGCGCTTCCTGGTATCGGAGAGCTTCTCGTAATCACCACGGCGTACGAGAGTGAGTCCGATGCGCACGGTCGTCCTGCTTTCTATTGTACGGCGAGCTGACACCGCGTGTGCCTACCATCACAGTTGCATATACCCGAGCGCCTGCACGCATGAAAGGTCTGGTCTACGCCATCGTACTTTTCAGTTTTGCTTTTGCCTCCGCAATCGTCCTCATCATTAGTCCTTGGCTGGTCGACCCCAACATGATCTGGCCCTTCGTCGCTGGTGTACGTATCAAATGACTCTGTTCCTGCAGATTTGTTTCCTCTGCTGACGCTGTTGCGAAACCATGCACAGTCGGCAGCATGTGTATTATGCGCAGTCTGCCTTGGAATCTGGTTCAGGTCTCTCAACGACCCGATGCCTCACTTCCAAGACCCTACTAGAATGGGGATCCAAGATGAGAAGGAGGATGATGAGTTCATCAAGGCATAATCATGGCGACCTAACCTGTAACCAGGTCACCATGTTTCTCCCGCACTTGTGTTTCTTTTGTTCATCTCTTCTCACGTGCGTCTAGAATGAATTTTCAAGTGCTGTGCGAGAGGTTGTTCATATTTAGTAGATCGTTCATATACACTGCGATGGTGTTGTATTTAGATTGGCCTGATGTACATATCACATCAAAGCCTCTCTTATTGCTGCACCGAGACGCCATGCCTCTTCAAAAGTATTGTAGAGAGCACTAGGGGCAAGTCGTACAAGATCAGGTGCCCGCTTATCGACCGTTACGCCATTCTTTTCCAGCTTAGCGCAAAATTCTACTAGAGCTGCTGAATATCTGGACTGATCTTGTAGATCAGAAGCGGAAAGATCCTTGACTCTGAACGAGAGGCATGACCCTCGATCTATGGGGTCGACGGGCGACAGTACATGTAACGAGATTCGATTATCTGTTTGCGAGTTGGCAATAGCCAATAGGTATTCGAGGTAGCCAGTGAGGAGGATCGATTTGGCCCGTACAAGTCCGATGACCTCTTTCCGAGGTCTGCCAGTGAGAGAGGCGATCGAGTCGAACACTTGCATACTCGCGTGAACTGGCACTGTGCCGAACTGCGAACAAGAATATAAGTCGAACTTCATTATCTTCAGTTAAGCCATGCAATATGTTGCTCACGACACTAGGGTTGCTGACCGTGAAGCCGGCAGCTCCGGTTCTTGGCTTGAATCCCGGCGCATACACAAACCGCGAACTTAGTTCGTGTCCCCACCAGCCTGCTTGACTGAGTGTCAGAAGAAATGACATCAGCCGGTCACGATACAGTAAGCATTCGAAGGTTCGATGATGTCGGACTCACCGAGGTAGATCGAAATGCTTTTCGTGGACGAACACGCCTGCTGTGGAACCAGGCCCAGACGTGAGGTACTACAACCATGAGAGCAGGTCAGCCTTGACCTGTATCTTTAATAGCACCCGGGTATGCTGTAGTGCAAGTGGATTTGTCTCCATACAGACCTTGTATGTGCACCAAACAGCAAAGTCCACTCCCCAGTCGTGCAAGCTCATCGGCACGTTTCCCGCCGCATGTGCACAGTCCCAGCCCACCACACAGCCCTTCTCTTTCCCTGCTCTTGTGATGGTCTCCATATCCAACCACTGTCCCGTTTCCCAATGAACCGCACCAAATATGATCAGTGCTATCGTGTTGCCTTGTTCTTCTATGGTTGCCAAGATGTCGGAAGTGCGGAGGGTATCTTCGCCTTGACGTGGTAGCAGACCAATTAGTGCATCGCAAGGGTCCAGACCGGCGAGCTGGGCTTGGGAATGGAAAGCGAACTGGGACAGTGTTCGACGTTCAGCTCCAGTGCTCGGAATACACGCGGTCGCTCACTCACCCTGTCTGAAGGAAAGGCGTTTCCTTCGTAGAGAATCTTGTACCGTCCATTCCTATTAGGACGATAGAAAGCGTTGAGCAAATGATGTAGGTCACTTGTCAAGCTGCCCATCCATGTCACTTCCTCTGGCAATGCGCCTACGATAGCAAGGAGGACGTGCATTCGCCCGTCAGCGATCTAAACGGCGCTGATTAAGATTTGAAAGTTACTCGCCGACCAAGTCCGCCATGACATCGGTATATCGCTCATCGACTCCACCTGATGGATGTCCAGCCGTCCAGGGTTTACCATTCGGATTCTTCAAATGTGAATGACCTGGTGCACCTCTGCACTCGAGGTGAGACAAATCAGCGAGATGAACAATGACAGCGGTGTTTACCTATCAGCACGAATAGGACGACCCACGTTTCGCGCCAAGATTCCACTTCCTCAGCTAGTAACTGCGGCACACGTTTGGGCATCGCTCCCAGAGCATGTGCACAGAAATAGATCTCTCTTTCTCCAGTACCGGGTATGTCAAACTCCTCCCGAACAGGTGAGAGTACATCATGTTCGTCAAGGTACGATGCGAAGGATGACGAGGTGAGGGGGAGATGGGAAGCTTCCCCCTGTGCTATGAGCTCGGGGATGCATCGCGTCGCTGATGAGGAAGGTGAGGGGAGTGAGGGCATCGCGACGGACAAGACTGGAGTCGACGATGACAGTTTCGAAGTATGAAAAGCAGTCTTGGAGTTGAACGTGAATTATCTACAAAGGGGATTAGACACAAATAGCAGATTGGAATCGCGGTCCCGCTTCTAAGGAACCGCTACAATTGTCACGGAACATCATAACAACATGTAGCGGATCAGTGCCGTAGTCCACTGACTATCTAAGATTTATAGTGCGTTCAATGGCATTACTGTCATTCTATACATCATCCGTCGACAGCAAGGTCCCTATTACCAAATCCCAATTCACAATACATGGTCTCTACCCTGCTGTGAGCATCCGGAGACAGTAAATTGAAATGACGCCGTCGACCAGTCTTTCTAGTACCGCCTCAGAGGCTTCTCCTCTCCTCCCATTAGAGCCGAAGCCGTCAGCACAAAATGATCGCAGGGTGATTAGACATATACTGGTCTTTGTCACCATCTTGCAGATGGCGTATTCGTTCACTGCTGTCTCGTGAGTGACAGATGATCATTTGGTTATGCATCTGTTTCTCCTTACCTCCGCCGGTTCGTCCGTCCGTATATCGATGGTACCAATAATGACGTTCGGCGTGTAGGATGCTATATGTCATACGTCAGATGACTTGTGAAGAACATTACAAGACCAGTGAGAATGCTGGAGAGAGTGCATATCATCCAAGTGTCGATCGATGTAATATCGGCGAGGTAGAAAGTGCTTCTGCCACAGCTATAACTGCTCTTGGTACAGTCACGACTGTGTTCGGTGAGCAAATACAGCGTTCCGCCTTTGGCTAGAAGCTGAAGATGCATGGCTTACAGCGGTCGTGAACCTGTTCTATGCAAGATGGACGATTGAGACATACAGTTTCAGAGCTTCTTTGATCCAACAAGCCTGCTGGCCGGTTGTGCGACTTGTTTGCCAGATGATCGCGAGTGAGTGCGCCTTACGACTTGTGACTGTCACCTTTGTTGCTCATCGGGCTGGCTGGATCCTCATGTTGTTCGTCGTTCAGCTAACTTGGGTCATGTCATCTCTTCCTAGTTCTCATCGGACGACGATGGGGCGTGTTGATCATGTGTGCCTCGCAAGCTCTGTCAGGTCTGGGCGGACCTCAAGGTTACCAGTAAGTTGAGGAACAAGGATAAAGGTCTATCTATTAATGATCGAACCACTTCAGGCTTGTTGCGAACTCGTACGCGTCCAGTCTGGTTACTTCGTCTGAGGAAACTGCGGTGTTTGGACAACTCCAAGGATGCGTCATGATCGGAACAGCGTTGGGCTACGTCGGTGAGCAAGCAGCTTTGAAGTACCAAGAGTAACACAGCTTACTCAAGTCGGACTTCATGGAAACAGCTGGAGGTTGGGCAGGTACCAACATTACCGTGTCTAGTCCATTCCAGGCTGCCACAGCTCTCACTTTGCTATCAATCGCTTACGCTGTTGTCATGATTCGAAACGAAGAGAAATCTAATGTCTCAGATGTTCCTCATGGAGACGATCAAGATACTAAGAACGCGCAGAACAGTAATTGGTTGAGTCCTCTCAAAGTGTTCATGCCTCGAAATGTAGTGGATCAGGATGGAAAAGAGAGAAAGTACACCGGCCTGCTGATCACTGGTATTGGGATTTTCATTGGCGTTGTGAGTGCACAGTCAACCCGCTTCTTGTAACTGACTGACTGACTGAAACGGCAATCGTCGTCCAGCTTGCAACCGGCTTCAATCCGATCCTCCTACAGATCTACGCTACCAGCGCATTCTCGTTCCTATCAGAACAAGTGAGTGAGGACTGTCAAGAAAGACACGAATGTACAGAAAATCGCTGATATACCTCGCTTATTGCTTACTGCAGAACGGTTATATGATGGCCCTCAATTCAAGTTTTCGAGCAGTCTTCTTATCGTTTTGCTTCCCTCGACTGGTTCATACCGGGCGAGCTTGGTATGCTAGAAAGCGTTCCTCACCCACAGGAGCACAAATCGCCACCGCGCCCACGTTGAACATGCCCATCGACGTGGTTGACTTTGACGTCCCTCAACAAGGTGCGGGAGTCTACGAGGAACCTTGTCAACCGATGGAGGCGGAGCCGGGCGTTCACTTTGACCTTGTGTATCTCTGTATCAGTATGTTGTTAGATACCACTTTCACCGGTTCAATTGCGCTTCTTCGTAAACCGTGGCAAATGTATCTCGGTACGTCACGTCCCCGCCTTCATAGAGAAGACAACAGTAACTGATCAAGAATTCGACATAACTCAGTCGTCGGTCTCCTTCCCTTGGCTGCTGGTTCTGCTCCCGTATCTAAAGGTATCATTACGGAGATGTGCGAACCGAGTCAAAAGGTAGATGCTTTGAGTGCTATGGCTATTCTGGAGACAGTCGGGTTCCTCTGCACGAGTGAGTGAACAGCCCTTGACTTCTCATCGGTGAGTGGTCAATCGCTGATGTGAATCCTGTAGCTACTCTTACTGGGTGGTTGTTTGCAATTTTCGCGGAAAACGGTAGATCGTACATGACCTTTGTTGTTGAGGCGGTAAGTAGCGGTATCCGTATTTGTCGCATCAGTGCCATAAGCTGATGTGTTGGTTATATGCAGTGCATAGGCATGTGCGCTGTTCTCTGTTTATCACTAGCGCGTTTCCCTCCTCGAGGTTCTGGACAGCCTCCGAATAGATAGGCCACAGATATGAATTCCACTACTTGTGACTACGGGCAGGGCAGTATCAGGATCCCTAACGGACTGCTGCGGCCGAGACGCTGGAATCAATCATTCATTCATCCATGCATATTTGATCCACATAACTGGTAGGGTGCGATCAGGGCCCATGAGCACACGTAATGCCCCATACTCGTATCTCTCGCACGAAGCCGCAATTGCATCCGAAAATAGAACGACAACATCCAAGAAGGATCCTTGCAAACCGCATGGTCAAAGCTGCGAGAGGATTTGTACGCCCCTTGTGATGTAATCATCATCAAGATGCTCACGTCTCCACTGCACAGCAACCTGTCTCCACTGCGTTTCACCATCCCCAGTCAGTCCAAGGATGCGCCCCTTGTCGCATTAACGTGATGTAATGTCCATCAAAGAATCACACAAAGGAGCGGTCTGGAACTTGATCTATATGACGTTGAAAGATTGTCTATGTGTGTTGCGACTTTGTACCATTACACATCTATATATAATCAGGTTTGTTCAGACACTGTTCCACTCCCATTTCAACCATTCCCAATTCAACGACGGACTTACTCGCCAGGAGTGCAGAAACACTACTCACAGCCGTACTCTACCCATACATTTTCGCAACCATGTCTCAGCCAGAACCAGACCAGCAGCGGTGAGTGACCGAAGGAAGCTACTCTCGTTCCTCTGCATGTATACCTCTCGCTGACTGTGCTATCACAGATCCAACGGCGAGGAGAACCAACCTCCCAAGCCGGACAACGATGATGGCGACAACCAACCTTCCCGATCTGAGGACCAGTCACAGCAGCAGCAGCAATCTCAACCACAACCCCAGACCCAGACCCAACAATCCAATGGTGGCGGTGGCGGTGGCGAAGGTGGTCTTCCTGTTGATGTCAACGGGATCACTAAACCTGTCGAAGGACTTGGCAAGACGGCTAGCGGAGCTTTGTCCGGTCTGACTGGTAACAGTGGGGGTGGTGGAGGAGGTGGACAGAAGAACGAGGATCAAGCTCTTCAACCATTACAATCGCGAAGGAAACCTCTACCCAACGAGCTGGCCGATACTCCACCCTCTGAACAGCCCGGTGGGGGAAAGTCGAAAGATGAGCAAGGGAGTTTGAGGATCAACATTGCGTTGGATCTCGATGTCGAGGTTCATCTCACCGCAAGAGTCAAGGGTGAGATCACCATTGGCCTGTTGTAGACTATACACCTCGTGCGAGAAGGATGGACATTACTCGCAGCATTAGCGGTAGGATTAGCCTTGTACATATTGTAGCCAGTAGTGGAGATGAGATGAAAGGAAACACGTAGTCGGAGCTAGATGCATGAAGTCATACCGTGTTGTCCACCAAATCCCCTGCAGGGTACATGCCGATTAGATTGGACCTGTGCATGCACTATACCTATTTATAAACGTCGCATTCAACATCATCTCCCTCTCAACTTCCATCACGTTGACTGATGATTACTACTATCACAACGCCAAAGCACCACTAGTCCTGCACCTCATCCCCATCACTAGCAATGGTCTTCGGCCTCCTCACAGCCATCGCAGCATGTCCCGCTATCATCGGTACGACCGAGGCCGTGCAGCAAGGTCAAAAGGCGAATGCGAGAGAACAGCATCGAGGTCAAAAGACCAATATGATGGTCAAGCTGCCCGGAGCGAATCAGTACAGTAGTAAATTTGATGGAGCGCTGATCGTCTTGAACGATAACAAGGTGAGCGCAGCATTGTACACCGGTCATACATCAATATGTGTACTTCAGAAGTGGACTCACACTGCTGTATACACTCGTACAGCTGTATATCGAACACACCGACTCATGCTTCCCGCCTGACTCTACATACCCGTTCTCTGGATACTACCTCCCCTACCCTCGAAATCAGTCAAGGTGGAAAGCAGCCGGATGGAAGGGTGAAGGTCTTGTCACTGCAATCAACGAACAACAGATGCTCAACTGGGTCTATGTCGATGCAGAAACACACGAGGTGAAATACGGGACACGAGTACAGGCGCAACATCACCATACGGGACCATGGGATTGTACGAAGTTGAACAGAAGGGTGATCTTTGAGGGTTGGGAAGGGTTCGTAGCTGTACAAGAAGACGCGGAGAAGGATCTTTGGGCGTTGTATTTCGACAAAGACGACGATGGATTGACGGGACAAGGTAAGATTGGAGATGTCAGTACGACAGGGAAGAGGAAGAGGATGTTGGTGGTTCAGTTGGTGAGGGTAGAGATGGAAAAGACAAGTTATGACGCGATGGAAGAGCGGCAAGCGAGATTGAGGACCATCGCGGCCAAGCAGAAAGAGCTAGAGGAGAATCAGCTCATAGAATGAGAAGGAGGGGGTGGGGTTTCGGCGAGTACCTCAGGCGTTCATTTTGGCGACTTAACACGGACAGCCCCTACCAATTCTGGTCCAGGCGGCCATTCCATCCCCATCGTCTCCATTTTCTCGACTCAAGCTTCACTTTCTCAAAGACACAGGCATTTACCACGTTCAAGTTCTCGGAAAATCGCCATTACTCGCGTCACGAAACAGACAGACCGTCCACTGCATATACCAGTATTTCAGGAGAACGAGCTAGCCAATCCTCACTCATGTTATCCTAGATGGTATGTCCTTCGATGTTTTAAGGGACACTCCCTTACCGAATTGACCTCAAGGATTGAAAAGATACTTCACGCAAAGCGAGTCTATCGGTATTCCTGTCCACAATCACCAACTTCCTTGAACAACTTCAACGCCTTTGCCCTCCCCTCGCCCAGAGCAGCCAGCTCGATTGTCGCGATCTCATCCGGCGAAAGTTCGAAAGTGAAGGCTTGCAAATTCGCCTCGGCGTTTGATGAGACCCCGAGACGGGTACCCACAATCACGGCGCCGACTTCGGGTCGTTGGAGCACCCATCGAGTCGCCACGTTGGCAACGTCAACCTGGTGGACAAGAGCGATGTCGTGTAAGGTTGTAAGGAGGTGGGAGAAGTCTTTCCAGTCGCCCCACGTGTAGATCATATCGAGATACTGGGGGCAATGGACGATGATCTTTAGCTCGACGTGCGGGGGCGGATAATTGTCATCGAACACTTACCTTCCGTTGTGATGGTGTCAGAGGAATTTTCTCTCCATAACCGTCTGGCGCTCCTCGATTCAACCACTTGTCCGATAAGAAGCCGCCGCACTAGGATTAGGAGAAACCGATCAGCCTACACCTTTGTCTGCGCGGACACAGCACTCACGAAAGAACCGTATGTGAGGAGATGTATTTTGTACGTCGCACATACAGCAGCCATCGCAAATATAGGACGGCTATCGATCAGAGAGAACTATGCCAATGTTGTGTCCGTCAGCATCACATCAACAACGTCCACTTGCGATATGCTGCTCACCTGAACTTGATTTGAGACGATGCCGACCTCGCCTGTCTCGTGAACCATGTACTCGCACACCTCTTCGGTGCGCTTGGCGTCAAAATTGCACAGTCCTATGGCGGATACCAGGTCGGGTCGGGTCTGGGTTAGTTGCACAAGGTACTTGATGATGACCAAGTAGTCCTTGTTATCGTACTGCTCAAGCATCAGTCAAAGACATGCGGTTTCGGTAAGGGAAGAATACACGCACATCTTGCCAATGGAACTGCCGTGTACGAAAAATCAGCTACTGAACGAGCAATCAAGTGCAGACACTCACCTGAAGTAGCTCAACTCTACCACCCAGTCTCTCCACTCTCTCTTGCACAGCCGCCAAGACCGTCTGCTCTGATACCGGCTCGGTGAGAGGCGCAAACACGCACCATTTGGTAGCAGCGATGACTTGATCGGCGACGTCGAACGGTAATCGATTTCGGAAAGAGCCGTAAACCAGCTCAGCATCTCCCTAGTGAACACCATACGGTGTGTCAGCTAGTCCACGGTGGAACTGTCTCCTCGATTTAGAACTCACATAATGATCCGCCATGTCTGTTGCGACTAATCCATGTCTGACTAGACCCAACAACGCCTCGTCCATCTTGCTCGCACTGGCACTTCCCCATGCTGGACTTGACATCTGCCACAACCCATTAAACATTCTTGGAACCGATAGTTTCCCACCTAACAATATTCTTTCGACTTGATCCCCAGTACTGATACTCTCCGCCGAGAAGTCGACTGGAAATTGGTCTGTTTGGCGTGGTGGTTGAGCATACCCATTGATATGAGCCGAGGGATATAGTAACGATAACGCATCTGCAACTTGTGTTTGAGCACGAGTGTACGGTTGTGAGAGGTTGTGTTCGACGCAATATCGATTGCATCCATCGAGAGATTGTAGGAGCTCGAGCAGACTTCCCTCCAGACCTTCAGGTCGGGATTTGGACTCTTTGAGTGCTTGGATCGCTTGAATGATATCAGAGGCAGATGTTTCTAGGGTTCGTTCAAGGTCTGACTGTGGTGTCCAACTTGCCGAACCGGCTTTTACAGATTCCACTAGGTGTATCAGGCTGTCGATGATGATCGAAATGAGCGAGTGGCCTAGTTTGCAGCTTTGAAGACTCATCCGGCTGAACTCACCTGGGCAAACATTCCACAACCAGATGTGAGCTAAAGTAGCATCGTACTGTGCTCAGAAAAGTCTCGAGTACTGTCAGATCCCCGTCATCGGACGGGAAAAGATCACTGGCCGACGGCAATCGGGGAGGCGATTCGGTCAGTCGTTCCCGAACATGTTGCAATAGCAATTGTCGCGCGGTCGGGTCTTTCGATATTATGCTCCTCATCGCCGAGCGCAACATAGATGTCGGCACTACCAGAGGAGTTAGTGACACCGCTGGAGGTATGCGGAAGCTTACGTCGACTTACTCTGCGAGATGAGCACATCGTTCATCATACTGACGTGACCGGACATGGTGGATCGTTATTGATCTTAAACCACGCAGTGAGAAGTACAAGTTAAGACTGTAATTGCGACAACAATGAAATGAACGGTTTGATCAACGATGATCTGTACTAAAGTTTTCGAATCCGTTTCATGGCCACCTGGCTATCGGACCAGTTGTGTAGTGGTGGACTGATAATACGTCTGTGTCGCATGTGGAGTGTCGCGATCTGTGACCAAGATGTTGATGATCGCTATCGTCGATTGAAGAAGACGCGGAGACGCGCTCGCTACGGATTGACCTTTTTTACGTAACTCGCTACTATCTTTTCCCGCTACATCCACCGCTGCGGTTCTCCCTATCCAGTTCCACCCCTCGTACTGTAGGTGTTTTCGCCTCCTGTTCACGATCAAGCTTCCATTATCGTACCCTTACTTACCTCAATTGCTACCGGCACTAGCGTATGCGCTTCTGATCGACTCTCGATGTACGCTGCCATGTCACCAGTCATGTTCGACCACAATGACACCGCTTCGGTCGACGCTGCACCGCTTCAAACACCGACATCTTCCACTACCCTTCGACGCGGAACGATAGCATGTCGTCGCTGTCGTCGATTACGGAGCAAGTGCTTGAACGATAATGGCGATGGTGTACCGCCGTGTCGAGGGTGCAGATCTGCCGGTAAAGCGGAGGAGGTGGGTTTGCAATTACTACATGTACTCTGAGTGGAGCGCCAATAACGGGTATCAACGCAGTGTATCTTTGTCAGGGGCAACAGCGTGGTGGATAGGAGAGATGTGAGCGCAGCCATTACAACATTGGCAACTTCGGCTGATCTCCCGGTACAGAGACCAAGACCTCGAAAGAGATCACGTCACAGCGATACCAATTCCACCGGCAAAGATGGGTCGAACGATGCTCCTACAACCCATGCTACAATCCATGCTACAATCCATGATCTGGCACACGAGCCTGGCAATTTTGACCCATTTCTCAGCAACAATCAAGTAGGACCGACTGAGTTACTTTCCTCGCCATCTACTCAACAGCGTCGATCCCCGCCAAGAGGCGTGATCTTGCCGCAACCTGAACCCGCGTCTTCCTTCGACCATTACGCTTCAGCACGTCAAACTCACGAGTCGCCGCTTCAATCGAATACCAGCACCGGTATCTTGTACATGAATAAACGCGATCGCGCGGGAGATAATCGTATCGATGAGCAAGAGGCAGCCGATGGCGATTCGGGACCCAATGACGACATCAACACGCTAGGGTGAGCTCTGCGACTTGTTTCTGTCGATCCCTACCGTTGACCGTGTAAGTATTGCAGCCTGATGCAAGAGGAGCTTGAAGAAGCTGCCGAAATTTACTTCTCATCATTTTACCAAGTCGGTAAGCGTCTCCGGACTCAAGACATATCCAACGCGGCTGACCGTCCTCACGTAGGTTTCTTGCACCGAGCCTCGTTCCTTCGTCGAATCAAGAATGCGCCGAATTCCATCTCCCCATTTCTCGTGTACGCCATTCTCTCCCTCACGGCTGGAGCGTCCAATTCTCTTGTCCAGAGACGTGGAGGTACCGCAGAAGAAGCGCGACGGCACTACAAAGATAAAGCAATGTTGATGTTGGCGGAGCAGTGCCTGATGCCGAGTCTGGAATGTATACAGGCGCTGTATCTTTTGGGCCTGAACGATTGGGGAACCGGATGTGGACCCAGATCATGGGTGCGTGTTGTGACTTCTCATCCAGTCGGGTTGTGATACTGATGATCGTCCGGCTGTCCAGATGTTAATCGGTATGGGACTTCGTAGTAAGTGATACCGAGAGAGATTGCAAGTGGTTCTCTGACGCATGGGTTAGTGGCCGAGCTGCTTCGACTCGAGCGCAGTGAGACCTACAAAGGCATACAATCCTCCTCCTCCGAGACCGAACAAATCACTGCGGAATCGTCTCGTCGCACCGTCTGGTCGTTGTTGATCGCGGATGATTCCTTGGCCGTCGGATTTGGCTCTGCTTCAACACCGAAACTCGAGGTTACAATCCAGACACCATGTGACGAGGACGATTGGGAGTTTGGGTCTATTCCCACACATATGTCTCCAGAGTCAGCCAGTCGGTCCCTGATGGGCAATACGGTGAGGACAAACGTGCCACGGTCTAGATGTGATCATTCCACAACGCTTACTAGTCTTTGTAGTTGAGCGTCATGTCGCTGTGGAGTCGAGCAGCCAGATGGGCAGCAGCCACTCAACGCGGCCAGTCCATCTCCGCACCGTGGGAGCCCAATAGTGAATTCTTAGAGATCGATCGACAGTGTCTCGACTTCATCTCCGGTCTGTCAAACCGTCTCAAGTTCTCGTCCGGCGTTTTAGCGGTACATCGACACCGGCGCACTGACATGGTAAGTAAACTGTATCACCGTATAACATGATTTGAGAAGTTTTGAGACGTTGTATAGGCTCTCACTCACCTTCACCTGATGTACCACGGGGCTCATATCTTACTCCGACGTATGCACTTGCCGAACATGCTGGCCTATTTGGATCCTCAAACTACTTACGGTCAGAGTCCAATCGCGACGAGGAAAAGCACTGTTCCACCTCCAGACTTCTGGAGACGTCATGCGGAGACAGCTTGCCGGAGTGCCAGCGAGGTGATCTCAATGAGCTTGGAATACTTGGCGGGGAGGAAGGGCATCACACCAAGAGGATTTACACCCCTTATGGTGAGTAGGACTCAGCTTCACCGGGCCATGATGGCTGACGCTCTCTACAGTGTTTTGTTCTCTTCCTCGCGGGTACGATGATGTGCTACCTTGTCCGATGGCCATCGCGTGGGTATCTTTAGGACGCTGGTCACTCTGTCTGATGTAACTGACGCTTGGTGTTTCGCAGTCTGCCCCGAGTTAGCTCACGAGGCCGAGTCCAAAATCATCTCAGCCCTCAACCTCCTATCCGAGCTCGAGCGAGACATATCCGTTGCCGGGCGATGGCATTCTGTTCTTGGGCATCTTCATCAAGCGGTCACGAACCCCGAGTCGTCGGGCGATATCGCAGCCGAAGAAGAGGGCGTTATGTTGTCTACCACCTCTGAAGATATTGGACAAAGCGATCCGTTGGGTGTACTTGCAGGATTGGCGGTCTCGCGACCTTTCTCTTCAACGACAAATCTGTCCCGACAATCAAGTCAGTACTCACATCCCGTGGAGAACGGCGTGTCAGATACAGATATGGGTCAAATGCAGACCCATGTCTTCAACCTTGATATGTTCGGGACCTTCGATCTATCAACGTCCGACTTAGCGACGGCACTTGGGTTCTCTCAAGTGGACTTTAGTGGGATATGACGTGGAAGGGAGCGAGGTGAAATCGGTTGTATTGTATTGGTGGTGTGCATTCTGCATAAACAATAAGAACTAGATTGCGACTCCCGCTAGAACTCTTCAAAGTAATCAATGATCACTCCACCCCGTTCGACCTGCCTCATTGTCAGTAAAAGTAGTGTATCGCCGGCTGTGCATTGGGGACTGACATCAAGTATATCCTCGTTCTGGAGTATCTCGCCCATTGCTGTGAATGCTTCTCCCTTATAGTGATGTGCGAGGGCCCGTTCGTCGACATATTCCTCGAAGATGAGGAATTCACCATCTGCAAAGACAAACAAGTGCAGATCCCGTCATTTTACGATTCTCAAACTTTCGAAAGGTGAATAAGGCTGTTCTCACCCGTTCCCAATGCTTGCGTAGCACGATACGTGAGGGTACCGCTCTCGGACGCTTCGGCTTCTCTCCTAATGGCGACAATGAGCTCTTTCATTCGCGCTTCTTTGCCCTTCTTGACGAATACCCGAGCGGTAGAGATTAATTTGCCTGTAGCGGTCGGCCGGGGTACGGGTGGAGGTTGCATTGTTGCAAGTCTCGATTGGGGTGATCAGGAGAACGGGGTATATATGAGCGAGGATGATCGAAGGGCAGGCGACACTACTGTGTGTATTGCTGATTAACCGATATGCCATGCATCTGTGTGTGTATCACGGGGTGTTACTATTTTAGCCAGTTTGAAGTAAGTCATTGCGAGGAAGTGACGTCGCGGCACGAGTAGCGAAGCGCGGAAGATAAGTTTATCATATCGCAGCCGGTTCCAGGACCTTGTAGCGGATCGCTATCCTGGAACTGATTACCAATCTAAACCACCTTGAATTTCGTGTCCGAGACCTCAACTTTCAGACACATTGTTTTTCCGAGCGGTCGTCCACGAGCTGACTGGGCATTTGGCGACTGCATGATCGTAGTCACCAATACCAAGAATGGGTTTTCCTCAACATTTGCATGGCTGCTTATCTACTGTTCGTACGTCGTACGTAAAACCGTACAAAAGACTACTTCTACTAAAGAGCACCAGTCAACGAGGACACGACACTGCCGATACTAGCATAAGTCGTGAGGGCGTTGGGTCCACCACAGGTCTGCTTGTTGTTTCCAGGACAAGACATGGTACACTGAGTGGAGAGCAAGTCGAGAGAAGCACCGTTGGAGTAACCGTTACCGCAGTAACATTCGGAACCGTACTCGATAGCGGCGTGAGTGTAACCCTCAGACGAGCAGAAAGATGTACACTTCTCGACGGTCATAGCAGGGTCGGTGAACGAGTCGGAGGTGAAAGCTCGACCGGCAACTTCCTGGATACAACCCTGGAGAGCGAAACCGTTGATGATGGAAAGGTCGAGAGCGTTACCGGGGTTGATGTAGAGTTGAAGACCGTTACTACCACCACAGGTTGTCGCGGAATCACCGGCACAAGGCATGTTGCATTGATCGGAAGTTCGAGCGAGAGAAGCACCGTTCAAGAGTGAGTTGGCACAGTAGCATTCGCTGCCGTACTCGATACCGGCGTATTGCCATCCGGCAGCGTCGCAGAAGTCAAGACATTTACCGATGGTCATGTCGGAGGAAGAAGTTGAAGCAGATCCGAGAGCTCGGCCACTGGATCCCTCTTGGATGCAGGAGGAAGAAGCGGCTGACCATCCAGTGGGAAGAGTGACGATTCGGCTAGTGAGCTCGGCGTTGAGAGTTTGAGTGGCGAGTTCGGAGACAATCAAGGTGAGGACACCGGATCCACCACAGACAGTGTTGCTAGCACCACCACAAGGCATGTTGCATCCCTCGGAAGTCTTGAGGAGCGAGGCACCGTTGGTGAGGGCATCACCGCACCAACACTCGGTAGAGTATTCGAGACCAGCAATCGAGTGACCCTTGGAAGCACAGAAGGCAGCACAAGTGGCCTGGGTCATGTCGGAAGAAGCGTAGTTGGCCTTCTCGAGAGCTCGACCACCGTTGTTGTGGCCCTCAACGACACATGCACCAGTGCTCCAGCCAGCAGGCAAGACAGGGATGGTGGGGAGAGCGACGGCAGCGCTAGAGGTAGATGAGGAAGCGACGCTTGATGACTCGGCAGAACTGGCGGCGGAGCTGGCAGCTGCAGATGACGAGGGGACGACAGGGGGAAGCGAGACGACGATGGTGGGGAGACCGGCAGATGAGGCGGCGCTAGAGGCAGCAGCTGACGAAGAAGCAGATGACGACGCGGCGGCGGATGAGGCGGCACTTGAAGAGGCGACGCTGGATGAGGCTGAGGACGCAGGTGCAGCGGATGAGGCAGCGGATGAAGAAGCGGCAGCCGACTAGTATAGTTGAGTTTGATTAGCCTATAGACGTGATAATGAAGAACAGAAAGGCTACTCACGCTAGCAGCGGATGACGAGGCGGACGAAGCAGGAGCGGAGCTCGATGCGACGGCAGCGACAGACGAAGCGGGAGCAACTGATGAAGCGCTAGACGCAGGGGCGGCGGAAGAGGAAGCGCTAGAGGCAGCAGCTGAGGAAGACGAGCTCGATGAAGCGGCAGCGGCGGACGATGCGGACTTGGACGCCGAGCTTGAGGTGGAAGAGCTTGAAGCAGCGGGAGCGGATGAAGCAGACTTGGAAGCAGAGCTGCTGGAGGACGCAGGGGCAGCGGACGAGGCAGACTTGGAGGCAGAGGTGCTTGATGACGCGGAAGCCGAGGCCGAGGCCGACTTGGAAGCAGAAGACGAAGCAGCGGCAGTCGACTTGCTTGACGAAGACGAAGGAGCAGCGGAAGGCTTGGTAGGCTTGGTGGTGGTAGCCTTGTGGAAGACGTTGATGAAGTATGAACCACCGCAGTCTTGTCCCCAGTTACCAGGACAAGTGTTCCCACAGTTGCTGTAATCGGAAATTGTCGCCGAAGAGGAGATCGCGTCACCACAATAACAGTTCCATGTTCCCTCAACACCGGCGTACTCATAGCCCCTATCGGAACAGAAGTCGGTACAGGTGTCGTAGGTCATGAACCATGAAGCGCCGGCGGCCTTGTTCAAGGTGGCGCCGTTGTAGTAATCGGAATAACAACCGACAGCGGACCATCCTTGGTCAAGACCTTGGACATTGGACTGAGCTTGCGCGAGGTAAGTCGCAGCATTGTTTCTGCCGTTGCCGTTGTTATTGCCATAATAGTTGTCGTTGTAGTCGTAGTAACGGGGCTTTACAGCCGCACCGTTGACCAGGGCGGGGACGACGAGGAGGAGAATTGAGAGCATGTTAGAAGACATTATTGGGGGGTTGGCGAAGATGTAGATTGGTCGTTTAACGAACAGAGGGGGGGAGGGATGGACGGAGAACTTAGAAAGGATTCCAAGGAGGGCGTCGGATTATTAGATTGGTCGATGGGTTGAGGGAACATTTCTCTTTTCTGTGACATGATGGGCATATATATATGTGTATGTATACGTGTGGGTCACATCTCATATCTCGGGTCGAAAAAATGACTCGGACGGAAAAATCCGTTAAAGACGGTAGAATGTCTCGGACATGATGCATGCTTTGTAAAATGTAAAGAAGACTTTTACTTGGCAGGATTGAGTGACGAAGCCGAAGGAAACATTTTTTGGACTTTGACCCATGAATAAGGTAAAAGCCATAATAAGCGGGAAGGGCGCCGTCCGTCCGTCCGTCGGTGCGTGACTGCCCACACAACCATAAACACATCCCGGGTGCCTGTTGATCAGATTCCCCCCCCCCTTGTTTTCTGTACCTGGGTTCCGAGCCGAGCCGTAGCGCCTTGAAAAAGAAGAACAGGGATAGTAACCGAGATACAGCATAGCATCATCATCACTCCTCATAGGCACATGCGATGCATACCGTAGCGTGCGGTCAATTGTCAAGAATAAGGGTATCTTGTCATTTTGTGAGACATGTTCCACTTGTTCCCGTTGTTTTTTCTCCCATAATATCTTGCCTCTTCCGGTCCAAACAGACGCGTCCATCCCTCATCAGTATACTCCGTGCACCATCTGTCCAATCCATCATCACCAATCATCATCATCGTCCTGTCAGACCGGTTAATAATGTGAGACATTGACGCGTATCCGACTTGGCGGCCGAGAATCAAACAGTGACATTTCGGACGCGGGATGCATGGACACAGCCATGGGAATGGAAAAGAGCATTGATATTACGTTGTACCTTTTTCGAGGTTCCAGTAATCCTCGGCACCCGGGAAGACATGAACACATGGTATACCGGATACTCTGATGTCCGCGGGATCGTCCATGGGAAGGAGTTGTAGAACATGAGGACTCAGGACCATACGGTACAGGCTAAGGCACACCTCGCTGTATGGCTGAGAGGATCGTTGGAGCTCGCTATCAAGTGGTTGAGATGACTTTGATATCGCAGTTGGTGGTAACGTCGTTACAACATGAGACAGAGTGTTTCGGGAGACACTTCAAGATAAGAGGTCATCACATAATGAAATGCATACATACTTGCGATTGTTGATCGGTGCGAAGGATGTACAACGGCCCGGTCCTATTATGGCAAGATACGACCGGCTGGCTTGCAATGTTGACACAGCCTATGCTCTTTGGGCTGACGACCCGTTCGTAAGACCTGCTCGGCGATGGTTGGACGGTCGCTACGCATCGATGCACAGCGATGCAGTTCAAGCGGTTCTTAAATCTTGTCAGCTTGATGAGGAATCTCAATCGAAAGTTTGGTTCCGGAAGCACGGAATCAAATTTCCCCGCGTACAATTCAGTCCAACTGCTTATCTCCCCCCATCCTCACCCACTCTCGTGACGATAACATCTCCCCCACTTTCACCCCATCCTTCACATGTCTTTGAGCATAACTCGTCTCTATCATGGAAGCAGGTCCGAGCTGTTACCGATGTACATACACAGGATGTGCAAAGACGTTCACTAGGAAGGTGGGTGCACCGCGATCCTCCCATTTGGAAACAATGAATGCATCGACGCTAATGGAGCGTGTGACGGATACAGGACCATTTACTTCGACATGCAGCAAATCGTGGGTATAGTTCTGCCCCAGCGGACAGATGATTTCAATATATGGGTCGCTTCAAGCTCATTCTCACTTGATTAGACTCCGATGAGACGTACGATTGTTCGAAATGTCATAGGAAATTCAAACGACCGGATCTATTACAAAGACATGAAAAGCGGAACATATGCGGTGAAGAATCAGCCTCCCATCCTGATTCATTCAAGCGAAGACGGACTAGCGATGTAGAGGGTACAAGCTCTCCGCCGCGGCAGCTGGCCTCTACTACTACAGATCATCCGCTAGCAGCTACGCTCTCTTTACCTCCGATCATCGATACCATCGATCCCGTTCTGACGATCTCCAATACCAACGATGCCCTCCCCGACCATCCACCTACCGACTCCGATTTTATCATCGGGGATTTCCTAGGTGAATGGGGTGGGATCTTTGCACCTGAGAATTGGGAACCGTTGGTATGGGAAGGACTGGCACCACCTTTCAACGAGACGAATATGATGGACAATATCACCCCTTGGGATATACCGTTGCCCAGGATGCAGCCAGAATCGGCGGAAAGAGGACAAGACGATAGTCTTGCTTCGGGGATGTTGTTGGCGAGATTACAGAGATCTTTTCCTGTGAGTGGAGGACTTCCTTTTCTTTCTAGTTGCATGTCAATGCAATACAGAAAGAGCTCATACCGCTTTCTCGTTGCAAAGGAATTCGACGTCACCTTGTCTTTCGTCACGGAAGCGTTGACCCTCTATTGGAATCGCACGGCACCCACCTTCCCCTTCATTCACCGGGGAACATTCGACATCAACGTCGCACCTTCAGAACTCGTGATTATGATGACCATCATCGGTTCGATTCACATGACCCCTCGTCGAGATCTCAGTAAACTCGTTCAGAAGATCAGAGGTGTTCTGGTCCAAGAATGCGGTCTAGATATGGCCATATCGACTCTTCAAGCGTTTTGTCTATGTCACGTACATGATACGTGGTATTCGACAGCAGAGAGTCAGTTTGTAGCGCAATGTATGTGGCCGGTGATGGTGGCTCATTCGAGAAAGAAAGGGATAGGGGTGTTGGGAAAACCGGATAGCGATGTCAGGGGAGAAGAAGCGTGGTCAGCCTGGGCCAAAGAAGAGGGTGAGTTGGAAGTCTTCTCGACTGACTCATATCGCAACGCTGAACTGTGTATGTTTGCTTGGATAGAACGACGCCGTGCTGCGTATTGTGTACTCCTAATCGATACCCAACTTTCCGCATTCTGGAACCAACATTGTTCTCGACAACTATCCATCTTCGCACACAATCTTATCCTCCCCTGCCCGCGAAATCAGTGGGACGCTCTGACCGCACATGAGTGGCTCCGACTGCGTGGTCCGCTGCCCCAATCTCCCTCAAAACCGAAAATCAACAGGTCAGGCTATTTGCCCGGACTACATCCAGAGTTCCAAGTCAACACGATAGCAGATGGGTTCTCATCCGCTATCCTGGCCGCGTTGGGCGCGCAGAGTTTGTCGTTCAAAGTGGATCTGGAGAACAGTTTGACTGTACAGATGGTCATGATGGGATTACTGGCCATTGCTTGGGATTGCAGGACGAGGGGCGGGATGGGAATCAGGTTTAGGGAAGGAACGAAACAATGGCGATCGATTGTTTTCAACGGTGAGACAGGCTTCAAACTGCTGACAGGTCGATTGTGGTTCAGAAGCTGACTTACCACAAAGCTGTAATCAACCTCCGAGCAACGTACGAAGGAAGCGTCGTGAACATGAGCACAACTACCGAGTCTAGGGATATGAGGGACACCTTTGCAATCTGCATCATATCGGTGCTGAGTGATATGTGAGTGTAACATTTTTCAGGTTAATGCTGATGTGGCAGCCCGATGCTACATGTCGCCGCTGGGTCCACCTCTTTCTGTGGAGCTACGAGTGAGTATCTTTCTGTTAGCCATTTGTCACCCTCCGTGACCATCTCATTGATATCGGTTTCCGTGGTAGTCGGGCCAAGGCAGTATTCCGACGCCAAGAGACGATTACGACTATGGGCTAAAACCGACGATGCGTGGACATGTGTCTGGCAATGTGCGAGGTATCTACGACAGACGTTATATGGCGAATGGGGGATCTATACCCCCTGGGCTATATTTCTCACAGCGGTAAGTACATCTCCAGCTCCATGCAGACTCTGTGCTTTCCTCATTCAGACTCGCTCCTATTCATTCTCCATGTGATGATCGAATGCTGATCACTTCCTCGCTGCAGCTTGTATGCTGGGCATATTCATGGACTTCTGGCAAAGATGATCCGCACGCCCACTCGCACTCGCCCATTACGACCCTGACCACACTTCGTCGTGATTCCCTACAACTCCCTCAACTCGCGCCAATCACCGACTCATCTGGCTTTACATCACTTGATGATGGAATGACTACAACGACAACGCAACAACAACGTATCCTCAATTGGCTAGATAAGATCCTTCAAACTCATGGGAGGTTGGAGTCGATGGCCATCGAAGGTGAGGTGGAAGAGTTGATCATGGCTGTGGCGGACAAGTTGGTAGAAGGGGAAAGTATTGCGAGGGAGAACGGAGTGTTGTTGAGAAGGTTGATAGGTGCCAGCGGGAGAAGAAGGTGATGACGTGGCGTATCGCAGAGACCACTGGTTTGTTTGTAGCGAACATGTCCAGGATAGCCTATACGATCTTTGTTGTCTACAGTATGTATAGAGCATGACAAAATTGAAGTGGTGATCCAGGCATCTATGTCCGTAATTGTACAAGATCTCTATATTGCCTCCCAGCTCAGCCCAGCACGTCACTGTCCAAGCCTCCTCCCCAGCCGGGGCTTCTACGATCCTAACACACCTTTCCATCCTGCTGTCGTCTCAAGACCTTTCCCCCTCTTCCACCTGTCAACTTCCCTTCATCCATCGCAATCTCCCCATTCACAAGGACGAACCGTATCCCCTCCGCTCTCAACTTCGGCTTATCGTACGTTGCTCTGTCCTTGATAGTGGCAGGATTGAACAGGACAAGATCGGCTGCTGAGCTTTCAGCAATAAGACCGCGATGAGGGTAGATACCTATACGTTTTGCAGGACGGGAGGTTAGATGGGCGATCATCTCGTTCATTGACATCAGGGAGAGATCTCGAGCGTAGTGACCTAGGGAGTAAGCCCGTCAATAAGTTACAGTCCTCAGACTTGGATTGACGGTATTGGGGAACTCACCGAGGAAACGAGGGAATGTGCCGTATGCCTAAAAAGAGGAATAGGATAAATTAGTACAACATTTTCTTCACAGACACAAGAGTGTCTATTTGAGACCTACCCTGGGATGTGTCGATTTCCCATGCAAGATCGCATCACTCCCCGAACAATGCGTCTCATGACACATGATCTCTCTCACATTCTCCTCATGTCCCACATGCATGATACAGCTCGTGGCAAGTCGGTCTTTGATCAGTATATCGAAGAATATCTGGATCGGCGGGACGTTTAGTGATAAGGCGACTTCGGAGACTCGTCGGCCGGAGTATGATAACAAGTCAGGATGGGAAGTTGAGCCGATCTATCCCAGTCAAGGTAGAAGACAGGTCAGCGGTGTGATTGTGGGGAACTACTTTCCACATCGTTGGCCAGACCAGCTTTGCTTTGCCTTGGAAACCCACCTGTATCTCATCCCAATTCGTCGGTATCCCATGACCCCCATCACATCCCGTCACTTCCACCGCTCTTCTTATCTTTTCCCTCGTCATCTCATTCTCTAACCTTCTCAACGTCTCGAGCGGTCCACCCGCACTTGCCCAACTGGGTAACAAAGCAGCGAGAGTCGTGCATCCCGGCAAGTAAGGATATGTATCGAGTGTGATGTCCGCACCGGTGGATCGTGTTTGGTCAATCATAGAGATGAGGAGGGGGGCTTTACCCTTGTTCTCGGAGAAGTTCAGAGTGGCGTGAGTGAGGTCTGTGCGCACATCAGGGACATATCAGCATACGGTTCTCGCATCCGAGTGAAATATAAAAATGAGTATCGCAGGTATCTTCGACGGACGGCGCAGTGTTAGTTGGTCACTCACGTATGGGACATCCAGTGGCTTCTCCAAGACTCAGCATCTCCGCATAACTGTCCAAAGCTTTGAACCCATAACTCCTATGATGGGGCGCATAATACGCCCCCGGATACTCCTCTCCCAATACTCTACACAGACAGGCGAGCTCAGAGGTCGATGCGTACATCCCTGGTGTGTAAGTGAGACCACTGTACCGCGAGAAGAGGAAAGGGAGGTCAGTCCAGAAGTATCAGGCAGGTAGGAAGCTAGGAGACGGCCTGCTGCTCACCTGGACATCCCCACTGCACCTTCTCTCATTGCAGCGCGAAGTAACTCTTCCTGCTTCTTGATCTCATCAGAAGTAGCTATCGCATCCCAAGGTCCACAAGCCAGTAATCGTAGATTTCCCTGGAGACGTAGTCATATCGTATCGTATCGTATCAGTCACCATACACCGCTTCCATAAGAACCATATCATGCGACGGCAAGAAGCCCGACTCACCTGCGGTACAAGCATAGCGACGTTCGTAGCCGTCTTATTCCTTTCCAAGCAATCCAAATACCCGCCTACAGTCTTCCATTCGAAAAGACCCAATCCTGGATAATCCTCTTCTGAAGGGTTCCCATTCCATCCTGCGATCTGATCACGGATCGCACGCATTTGGGAAGAGGTCTCGACGGGTGCATAGGAGATACCGTCTTGACCTACTACTTCGGTCTGTGATAAGGGCCAACAATCAGCCATGGTCAGCTTTTGGACGGAACGAGCAGTATCGTGTTCGCTTGTAAATCGCAGCGTCAGGTCGAACGAAGGACAACTCATCTGCTATGGAAGTGGTGTGCTTCTTATGATGAAGGAGGAATTGAGCTACTCACTGTGCAGCCTTGTGATATCTTGGCTTCGTGATCCGGATGTGTTAAGAGATACAAATCGCTATGAGCGTGCATATCGATAAAACCAGGAGACAAGACCCATCCTTCCGCTTCGATCTGTCTGACTCCATCGAGCTGGCCGCGGGATAGTGAGAGGGAGAGTGATCCGGGCGGTGCGATACGTTGGATCAGACCTCCCGATATGAGGATGTCGGCTTTGTAGGGCGGGATGGAAGGGTCGCCCGACATCACAGTAGGTGAGAGGAAGAGGATCGAAGACGATGAAGAGGACATGGCGACGTCGTCTCTCTAGTCGATTGAATGGGTCCAGCTTTGACAGTGATGATCCTGAGCTGGACACGTCTGAGAATTGAAAGATCGAAAGAGAAAGAGCTCGTTCGAGGGACGCTGGCTATAATTCAAATCGATAAAGAGCTTCCCCCGTTATCGCACAGCCATCAATAACAAAGATAATTGTTGCCTCCTTGAACGCCGACCCGGTCAGAGCTTGTATTGGATCGATGCACAGCAGAGCAGGAGAATGGCCACTACGAGTGAGGATGTCGAAAGGTATTGCATGGAGTAACAACACAAGGCAACGCATGATACACATCGATAGAAGTACTGATAGCATTCCCCCCCACTCTCCTTAACATACTCCCCCACCCCCCACTTTTGTATTGCCCAAGTTACCGGACTAATCGCGAGTGGGGGGAAATGAAGTGATCAGGGGCATATTGATAAGATTGGCACCAATCTAATTACATTACCCTGATAACGCTGACTCTCAACTCAACTCATCTTGATCTCATCGTATGAACACATCTCATGCATAAATAGTGTTACAATGTCAAATCACACTCCACGACGATAATCATCCACATGCCTACTTGCAGGTCTTGATCCCCCAACTCCTCCCACTCCTCCCACTCCCGCAACCATCCCAGCGACACCACCTCCCACACCTCCGCCGCTCAACCCTGCTATTCCCAAACCAACACTACTGCCGCCAGTACCGCTGCTAGTCGCACCATGGTCTCGCGTCCGGAACTCGTGCGAGCTATATACTTTCCCAGCGTATGCACTCGCACTTACGCCTTGCGATTCGGTAGGACTAGCATAAGACATGCTTGGCGTGATACCGAAAGGAGGTATCGATGCTGTAGATAAAGATTTGACGAGGTGCGGTGCGAGAAGCGATAGTAATTCGGCAGGAGTAACAACGTGTTGAAAAGATGATTGAAGATTGAAGGCGGGATCAAGTGCACGGTGCAGACGAGACAGACGACGTCCATCTGCAGTGTCGGAGAATGATATTTGCTTGATTGCAGTACTCTTCGCATCCGATGCAAAGATGAGGCGGAGTGGATCATTTTCTCCCAGATGCTGGATATACGGTTGGGCCAATAAAGTCGCAGCCGCTAGCATGCTCTCGCCATCGATGGTCTCCGTTGATACCGAGATTAAGGAGGTGACCACCTGACGAGCATGGGAACCAGGAAGTGATAGTTGTCGAGGATCTCCTCGTATGTTGTTAACGGCGACCAAGCGAGGTAGACGTCTGGCGAGATAGTCCAATGCGAGTGGATCAGTTGGTGGAGAATTCAACAAATCCAGTGCCATCCCAAGACATCTGACCGATTCTTCATCCTCACTTCCAGCAAACTTCACACCCATCTCCAGCAGTCGAACCAAATTGCTTTTTTCCTCTCCTCTTTCTGTACGTAACAGCTCTACTTCGTCACACCCTTCCTCCTTTAAGATGACCAAAGCGGCCCGACCAAGTTGGAGATGCTTCCATGCCGCTGCATGTCTGGCTGAAGAGTTCGCCTGTACCAATGGTCGGAAACGATGATCGAGCGGTATATTTTCTCGCAACCTCGGTGATAGGGCGTATTCAGGCTCGTCAAAGAGTTTCGTGAGGATGGGCTGAGCTGGTTGGGCAGGTAACGAGAGGAGGAAAGGAAGGGCGGTAGGATGAGCGAGAAGCGCTGAGTACAGTGGGGAGGTTTCGTAACCCGTATCAAGCAACAGGTCGAGAGAGCTCATAGCTCGATGTGAGATATGTGTAGGTGTATGACTGTTGAGGAGATGTAGTAATGCGTTGTAGTCTTTCCCTGCCCAAGTCCAGAGCCATGACCAGTCTTCTTTTTCTCGAGATACCACCAAAGTCGTGTGGCTGATTACAGCCGAGGCGCCAGTGGTCATTCCGTTGGTATCGTCTGTCGGTGTGAAACCGTACACGGAGATTGTGAGGCGTTGAACAGGGGACCGAAGCATCATCATGCGGGTTGTGACCTGCAAACAACGGAGAGTCAGATCATGCAGTGAACAATGGAGTCAAGCATAACAACAGTAGCCTGTCATGAAAATTGGCCTGTGATCTCGTGAGGAAGAATGGTATGAAGTAACAGAAGATGATTAACGGGAACGTTTCGGGCAGAGGGCTAATCGCAAAATTCTCCTTGAAAAGGTAAAAGCAGAGGGTATGGTCTATCGCTCGTCATCCCAGCAGGAAGAAGACGAGAATCGCTCACCCCCACAGGCATGCCGATGTGGTAATCCAAGGGATGTTTGCTCTCCTCCACTACTATCTCGCTAGATGCCAAAGCATTGACAGGGTTCGAGGGCGAAACATTGAGTAAGAGCTGTGCTCGGAACGAGGGTGGGTACGTCACACTGCGAAAGACGAAAACAATCAGCTTCTCAGTCTTGCTTCCGAGTGTATCCAAAGTTCCATTGGACGAAAGGTAGCGTGCGAAGTACGATTGTCATGTATGAGGGAATGGGAGGTCAAGTTGAGACGTTTGCTCACCCGGGTCCGGAAAATGATTCTATCCCCTCGGGCGTGATTCGTAAACTCTCGATTCTGACAGGTACATTGAAACGTACTACCAATAACGATGTACACGGATCATTAGTCGGATATAGGGTCGGTTCGGAAGAATGGTAAAGAAGTGAGGGTGATGGTCGGGAGGATGAACTTGGGGTGGTGGATGGGGGTTGGGCGGTGGTCGTCATCGTTCGTTAGGTTTCGTCAGTTTTCGTTCTAGTCGTGATGTCAAACACAGTGATGATCATGGAGCTAGTGAGCGAGATACAGCATGCTGGGACTTCGGATGAAAGCATAGAGCGGGCGGACAAGTTGAAAGAGTTGTCAGTGATCTTTGGTGAAGTTGTGAGGGTGGGCACGGAAATGTTCACGTCACAACATTGTACTGGCTTGAAAAACGTTATTCTGCACTGATCATGATCTGCTGAAGACGCAAGCATGCAAGGTGGCCCGTCCCGTGCTTCTAGTAGTCGTTCCAGCGAGATGGACATTTGCAGAATGGAGACGAAGCGTCGCACAAGAAGCGTAGTACACCATGCATCATAGTGACATGAGTTCGTTATCACCGTCATGAGGCCATGTATATCATGACCACCTCCACATGCAGTCACCTTCTACTCCGTGGACTGCTCCCAGGTTTCTATTCCCCCAAATCCACTTAGACGGAATCCTCCATACACAACTTCGGCATGATGTTCATACCCATCAACTGCAAAGTCCAGATCATCAGTTCCTTGTTCACTTCCATCACGTCAACCCGTGCTCACCTCTTGGATCAACAGCTTCGCAGCATACGGGATCGTCAAACCGACCACACCCTTCCCGCTCTTACACTTGGGACACCAATTGTTGTATCCCAGCATACCACATGTCTCACACACTTGAGTCTCGAACGCATCGGACGAGATCATGAGTCGTTCAAGGAGGAGCTGAGTCGCTCCGTATCCGATAAGACTGTGAAAACGTTCATTAGCATGGTCAGAGACACACGGCACAGAGCGTTAAATGAGGCAGCAAGATGTGGCGGTGATAAGTCGACAAGGCAGGGCGATAATGGGTTCCATGCTCGACGATGACACTCACCAATCACGCTCCATTTCTCCCAATCGCAAACCACCATCCTTCGATCGACCTTCAGTAGGTTGTCGTGTCAAGTTGGCTCGAGGACCCGTAGGACGAGCGTGCATCTTGTCCATGACCATATGCTGCGGTGAAAGCGATACGTTAGCACGTCGTATCACTATGCTAACACTGAATGTATCGACTCACCTTCAACTTCTGGTAGTAGATCGGTCCGAAATAGACATAAGCCTCCATGGGTTGACCCGTGATTCCACTTGTCAACATATCTTTACCGCCATACGAGAATCCATTGTCGATGAGGATCTGAGACATGTCGACGACTTTGGATCCACCGAATGCTGTTCCATACTGGAGCTTTCCAGCCAAGACTCCCGCTTTGCCTGAAAGCAATTCTATCATCTTTCCGACAGTCCTATACAAAGCAGCAAGTCAGTACCAACCCATGTCGTTGGTGCATTCACAACCGCACTCACATTCGCGAAGGGAAACCGTGGGGGTTCATGATGATATCCGGATTGATACCCTGATCATTGAACGGCATATCCGCTTGAGGAACAATCAAACCACAAACACCCTTCTGACCGTGTCGAGACGAGAACTTGTCTCCCAATTCTGGTCTTCGGGTCTGCCTCGTCAGGATCTTGATTAGACTTCCATCTTCTCCCTCAGTGATCATAACCTTATCGATTTGGATAGGCTCTGGCAGCTTGTGGGTGATCGGACTGGGTTTGTATCCCTCCGTGGCGGCACCTCGAGTGTCGACGGGCGTTTCTCGATGGATCATAACGTCGAATTGATTGACCGTAGCTCCCGGAGCGGTCATACCGTCCGCTCGGTCCACGAATGCATAAGCATCAGGTCGAGGGAGAGGATCGGGATAAGCTGTTCTTTCGTGGGTACCGTTGGGGAAGGTTCGCATGGGGATCGTCTGTTTCTTGAGAACGTGACATCTACCGAAACCTCGATCTAATGATGCTCTGTTCAAAATCAAAGCATCTTCGATATCGTATCCTGAGTATGACATGACAGCAACAGTTGCGTTCTGACCGGCGGGAAGCTTGTTGTATCCAACAAGTTCAATGGTCTTCGTCTTGACCATAGGTTGTTGAGGGTATGTCATAAGGTATAACAAGGTGTCGATACGGTTGAGCTGGTTATATGCGATGGCACCAATGGCTTGTTTACCCATCGCACATTGATAAGTGTTACGAGGGGACTGGTTGTGATGAGGGTAAGGAATGAGACCAGCGACCGCACCAAGGATAGTAAACGGTTCGATTTCGAGATGTGTCGTACCTTCGTCGATCTCGCTTTCGTAACAAGCAATGAACGAATCGTTCTCCTCGTTGACATCGAGATACTCCACAAGACCGGCTCGGAGGAAATGATCGAAAGTGACCTTCCCCTCCTTCAGTAACCGCACATGCTCCGTTGTAACCCTCGGTCGGCCATTCTCAACAATAATCATAGGTCGACAGATACGACCACCGTCACTGGCGATATAAATGACCTTTTGATGGTGGTTGATATAGATCGAGACGAATTCTGATGTTCGACCCGCTCGACGAAGTTTACGGAAAGTAGTGACGAACTTCTTTGCTGTGTGCGTGACACCGATGAGACTACCGTTAACCTGAACGAGATGGACACCTGATCGGTACAGCTCATTTCCAGTGAGTAAGGAGATATCCTCAACACCGAGCATGAAAGCCATCTTGATGAGGGGCTCCTCGGGAACATCGGTGGTGATATGCGTCATGAGAGCGAGATTTTTGACCAGACCACACGCTTCTCCTTCAGGTGTATCGGAAGGGCATAACATTCCCCACTGACTCGGTTGAAGTGCACGAGGACCGGAGACTTTTCGTGTCTTCTCGAATTGTGACGAGATACGAGTCATCATACCCAAGGCGGCGATGAAACTGAGTCGAGAAAGAACATGAGTGACACCAGCTCTCTCTACGTGGAAACGCTTGAGAGACCAGTTTCCGGTAGAAATGGATCGAACAAAAGCGGATGTGATTGGGTCACCACCTTGCTTGATCAAACTACCCGCATCGAATGGCCCAGCCCGGGACTTCTTCTCGAGGATTTTGTCCATTCGTTTCTTCAGCTCGCTGTTGAAGGTTTTAAATGAATCTTCGAAAAGAAGCGACAGAAGTTGACCGGCACTACAAGTCAGCTCGGAGCAAACATTGTATGAACTCACAGCTCCAGTCGCTTGTTTCCAACATAATCTCGATCATCAACCATATGCTCGTCGATCATAGCCATCAAGACTCGTCTTGCCATTGTCGCCAAATAGATACATTTCGGTCGGAAGTTCATGTTTCGGACTGGGACGTGACCAAGTACCATTGCAGCGAGAGCTTGCATGGCGATGTCGACAGGTGTGAGTTTCTGGGCATATGATCCGTCGTCTTTTGCTTGGTTGGGTGATACTCGAGCACCAATCCACTCCAAAGCCTGACGACGAGTAAAAGTCTTCTCCTTCGCTGCTTCTTCTAATGATACTCCGAAGGCTTCCTGGTATCTCTCGTCGGATCCACAGATGAGCTGAAGAATCTCTTTGTCGGCTGTGATTCCCATCGCTTTCAGGGCGATTACAATGGGGATGTACTCTTTAAAAGAGTTATGTCGAAGGTATACCCGCTTGTTCTTGGTGACCACATAGGTTTTGACGACACGGTCGTGGGTGGAGCTGCAAAAGCGTCAGCTCCCCATGTGGAGGTGGATGGAACCGAGTCGAGTACACTCACGAGGTAACCTCTGCCATAACCTCATCCTTCTTCGAATCTCTCATAACGATAATTCTGTTCTTACTCAACTGTTCCTGAACGAGGATAACCTTTTCCGTCCCCTTGACCACGAAATAACCACCTGGATCCATTGGACACTCTCCCATCCTCGCTAGTTCTGCCTCGTTCCTCCCGCTCAGATGACAAAGGTCACTCCGCAGCATCACTGGCAACATTCCAATTTGTACGCCTCTCTGCTTGTTCCTCTTCTCTTCGCCTTGATATTCTATATCGACGAATATGGGAGCACTGTATGTCGAATCGGTAAGACGACATTCCATCGGTGTGAGACGAGAGGCGACCTGATTGGAATCGTGCCGTTGAGGTTGGCCGACTCGGATATCTGTGTATTTGATGTAGTAGTAAGGATTGATGTCGGAGACGACATGAGCGTTTGCAGCCAGGATGGCTTTGATGTCTACGTTGATGAAATAGTTGAATGAGTCGAGATGCTGTTTCACGAGACCTTTTACTTTGAGGAAAGCAGGCAATAATTCCCATTTGTCCTACAGCTATCGTCAGCTTCAATGTACCGATACAGATTAATCCCAACGTCAAACCAAGCTCACCTCGACCGTTTTGACACCTTTCGCATACCAGTCCGCTCCCTTTTGACCGCCATATGTCCTCTTCATCAGATCCTGCCATTCTTCTTCACCCTGATTGATCTCCGGCTTCCTATCAATCGCAGGCACAGTGATCGCAGGTCGAAGAGGGGCTTTCCCCTTGGTAGTCGCTGTCCCTCCTATCCGAGGTTTGATATCAGGTTGAGATGGACCTGCTCGAGGTATCTTTGCACGAGGCGCCGAGGTGGAAGGACCGGCAGCGGAAGAGGATGCGGCTGTCCGCTTGACAGGTGCTCGAGCGGGCGGCATCTTGGGCAAAGAAAAGGATAGACTGAGGTGAGATCTAGCTGTGAATACACAAGGGAGGATATGCTGATGTTGCTTTCAAAGATTTTGATTTTGGGAATGGACACAGTAAGCGAAACAGAGCGGCGAAACACACCTTGAAATATGACAAATAGGCGTGTCGAAAGTGTGCGCCGGGCAGCCTCTGTATTAGGCATGCGGTAGTCATTCACCCGACTGTGTCACGTGGTTTGGTTGTCGCGTGTTCCGCTCAAGGCGATGTAAATGGTCAAGTTAGGTAGTCTTCAGCAGTGCTCAAGTTGGATCATCCATATCAACTTTGATATCATATCTCAATCTCTCTTCTTTGTCTCTCTAAGCTAGTCCAACAGTAGGAGCCACCTCACACTGCTTCTTTTCAACATGGACGCAACTCCAAGACAGCTCTTTCAGACTCCCAACAACGTCTAGTAAGTGTACACTCCACTTTCCACCCTCCACTTCCGCTCACCATCCAGTCAACGCACGGTCACTCGGGCGGTCGAGCATCACTCATTTGCTGCTATCTTGTCCCATATCTCCCTACTGACTATCTCTCCTGACCATTAGTGTTCTGCAACAACCCTGGCAGTTCGTGAAAGAGCTCGGACAAGGTGCATACGGTTGTGTCTCTTCCGCACGAAATGGACAGACCGGAGAACAGTGCGCAGTGAAAAAGGTTACCAATGTCTTTCAGAAAAAGGTGAGCTTCCCCATGCTGTATCACTGGACTGCTCTCTAACATTCACACCTGTAGATTCTCACCAAACGATGTTTGAGAGAATTGCGGTTGCTGCATCATTTCCGAGGACACAAGAATGTGAGCCCATCTTCACGCCCTATGACTGCGCTGTGATACCTCCCGTACTGATGTCGCGCACAGATCACCTGGCAAGTTTTCGTCCTTCTTCTCACATGTATACATTATCTAACCCTCCTCCAGTCTGTATGACATGGACATCGTCTTCGACCCACCCGGATCAGGTCAATTCCGCGAAGTGTATCTCTACGAGGAGTTGATGGAAGCGGACCTTCACGCTATCGTACGCAGAGACCTTTGTTTTGTGAATTGGGCTCTGCTGACCTGTCACCTATCTTAGATCCGCTCTGGACAACCTCTATCCGACGCTCACTTCCAATCATTCCTATATCAAACCCTCTGCGGATTGAAAGTACGTAAACCCCGTTCTTCCCACACTTTCCGACTCCAGCTTACGACTCCTTCTTTGAATTCGACAGTACATCCACTCTGCCAACGTCCTTCATCGAGATTTGAAACCGGGAAACCTGCTCGTCAACGCAGACTGCGAGTTGAAGATCTGCGATTTCGGTCTAGCGAGGGGATTCCAACCGGGGGCGGTGCAGACGGATCAGGGACAAGCTGGCTTCATGACGGAATGTAAGTAGCGTTCATTTCCCGTCCTGTTACCGAAGTGGCATGACTGACTGGAAGGGATGATACAGATGTCGCAACGAGATGGTACCGTGCTCCAGAAATCATGTTGAGTTTCGCCAACTACGTGAGTGTTCATGCACCGCCTTGACTCCTTCCGTGGACCTCTATATGATTCTAACCTACCCCCATTTCTTGCAGACGTCAAGCATCGACATGTGGTCCGTCGGATGTATTCTTGCCGAGCTGTTGGGCGGAAAGCCAATCTTCAAAGGAGAAGATTATGTTGATCAGCTCAACAAAATCCTGAACCTACTGGGTACTCCGACCGAAGACACCTTACGGCGTGTAGGAAGCCCAAGAGCTCAAGACTATATTCGATCGTTACCTATCAAACCGAGAGTTCAATTCAAGACGCTCTATCCGGGGGCCTCGCCTCTGGCTTTGGATCTGTTGCAGAAGCTGTTAACATTTGATCCGGCGAAGAGATTTGGATGCGAGGAGGCTTTAGAACATCCCTAGTGAGTATACTCAACCACCCTGACTGGAACAGACGCTGATCTGCCGTGCAGTTTGGCTGTCTGGCATGACCCTGCAGATGAGCCTCTGTGCGAGGTGGTGAGTAGTCTGGACTACATCATGCAAGAAGATTCCATCCTGATGTCCCGATTAGCCCTTCGACTTCAGCTTTGAGAACGAAGACTCTACGAACGGGATGCGCAATCTCATCCTCGATGAGGTTCGCTCATTCCGTCAATTAGTTAGACAACACGCTGCGGCTGCTCCTCAACGTAAAGAATCGTGAGTATAGCTTACTGCCGTGGTTCTTTACAAGCCAACTTGATAGCTAACGATCCACTTCCGAGCAGACACGAACTACCACCTGCGCCTCCACCTCCGTCAGAACCTGGAGCTGGTGTCGGTCCCGCCTTTTCTGATACCGTCAATGAAGGACCTGAGAGAGAAGAACATCCAAGCTCGGCTTTGGAGAGGCAGTTGGGTCAGCACAGGATATAACGACTATACGGGTGATTGCAACGGCAGGACATGATCAGAGGAGCTCGTCTGAAATATACATTGTTGCGGATGACGTATTGCGAGCTGGGCTGGCTGATGTATATAATGGTCCCGCCAAGAAGTAACATGATATGCATGACACTGACATACGGTGGGGCATTAGACGTCGCAACTCGACAGAGACCATGCATTGAGATCTAACGTTTCGTATGATGGGGTGCAAGTGGGATTGAAGGAACCTGTTGCAGGGTAGAATGCGCAATGTTGAATGGCAGAAAGGGAATCAAAACAATAACAAACGGGAAGTGATGACATTTCGATCTCGCAACGCAATCTTTGAATTCACATCCTGATCTTGGTTCGCCCTTCTTATATATACCTTCGCTACTAAACATATATAGCTAGTATGTCCACTTCACTACTGCTGCTTCAGCACACTTGCTCAACGAGATGACACCAAACACGGTCCAAACCCAAAAGGGGGTGGTGTCCCCTGCCGTCGACTCACCTCGGACTTCTCTCCCTACATCATCACTGTTCTTCCCTCGTACTTCGACAACATTCTCGACGCCATTCAATACACAACGTCCATCACTCACCACCGCTTCTCCAGCGGCGGCGGCACCTACACCACGACCATCGACACTCTTCCCTTTCTCGCCTTCTGGTGGGCCCGGTACACCATCTCAAAGTGTAAAACCCACCAAGGACAACAAGAAGAAGCAGAATAGTAACAACAACAACAATGGTAGAAGAAGACGATATAATCGATCTCCACTATTCAGTCTACGTCGACTAAGATCCATACTTTACCATACAAGTTTTTACCTTTTCATACTCATCATCGGGGTGTTGTTAGTGGGTTCAGCATGGGGATTGGGGGAACAAGCTTGGAGAACGGGTCATCAAAGGAAATGGAATATAATCGTTTTGGTGGGCAGTTATGTCGCTCTGGTGAGTTGGTCAAGGCTTCCATCTTCGAATTGGATCTCTGGTTCTGTGTTTCTGGTCTCTGGTCCTGTCCCACCTCTCATCGAGTGGTGTCCAGAGGGAGTTGTCGACGTCCGGTAATTGGACCCCCTAAACCCTCAGTAGTGTTGTCGAAAGAACACAGGATGGTCTGCGTCGTAGTACTTCCCACGAACCGAACAACCACGATCCTCACGTTCCAGACACACAAGCTGATACTCGCTTTGCTGCTCTAGGGAATCATCGCCATCATGCACGTTTGGTCTCGAGTTTTGTCAATAAAGCGAATCCTAAGAACGATGCCGAAACCTTACATCCCTACAAAGACGGTAGACCTGCCCAAGGTCAGTTCTCCTGACATGCCGATCAAACCCTTGGCTTGGATGAATTGCGATTTGAGATTGAGGCTGATGAACGGAACTCTCGTTTCGTTGGGGTTTGTAGAAAGTCGCCAATCATATAGCTACGGAATATACACGAACAGCCGTCATCGCTCATATCTCACAAGCGACAACAGGTCAACAAGAAGGATGGGGAAGGCCTGGTGAGTTGCCGCAACCTATTACCAATCTCCGAGGTAGTAAAGAACTATGGCTGATATTTTGAGTTGGGGATAGGCACAAAGTGGGAGAACATGCATTTTAGGACGTATATCCTCTCGACGCTTCACACTATGCGTGAGTTGGATTTGGGCGCCTATCAAAGCCGGTCCTTGCTCTTCTCGGTCTCCTCTCTCGAAGCTCCTCACAAATTTATTGGTTCTCCGTACTTCGACCACAACTAACATCAATCTCCCCTTCATACACAGGCCAAGCTCTCTGTCCGAATATCTCCTCGCTGTCACCCACATCCCTGCAACCCCTATTCTCAGCAGCCGACTCATTCGACGATAACGGTGCAATTAGACTGTTCGTCAACTCTTATGCGAAGATGATAGAGCGAGCAATGTATGCGAAATATGAACCGGGAGAAGGAGAAGCAGCGGCAGTGGAGAAGGTTGTAGAGATCGTCTTGTTGACGTGAGTTGTCGTCTTGTCTTGTGCTTCCTTCCCCCTTGCACGATCGGGAAGCATCTTGTGCAAAGCTTTTGTTCCGCCCACACATTCACTTGAGTTCTGGCTTGCTTGATTTTGATGACTCCATTGCGTGACGATCCGATCTGAGCTGATTTGTATCCTTGACCCGCCAGCCTCGAGGTGAAAAGACGACGAGAGAGGGACAAAGCTAAACACAGAGACCGGACTGAGAACAAGGAACGAGGTGATACCATATGATATATAATATAGTATATTTAGGATACAACGTTGTACAACAGGTCAAATATGAAAGTGACTATAATATCAGTGGCTTATGCAGCTTCTTCCGCCCTTAAAAAGAAAGCGGTTCTTCTATTTCTCGTCCCCTTCTCTTGCGTCCTCGCTTTGCCTCGTCTACTGCTCTCCGGTCCTCACACGGGGCCTACGAGTGCTTCTTACTACGCCCCCGCCGCATCCTCTTCCTTCTTTTTCTTCTCACTCTTCTTCTTCGGCTTCGTCTCCCCTCCCCCTGCAGTAGCCCCCGAACCAGCCGCACCACCTCCAGCTGCTGCAGCTGCTGCCGCCGCTTTCTTCTTCTTAGTCGGCGCCGTAGTAGTCTTCACATCCTCAGTCGTTTCAGCCTTCGTCTCTTCCGCCGCGGCAGCAGCTGCAGCTGCTGCTACGGCCGCTGCCGTCTTTTTCTTCTTCTTTGGCTTTTCTTTCGGTTTGTTCTCTCCAGTCTCATCATCGTCTGTGGGCGGTGGTGGTCTCTTCTTCTTTCCCCCTCCTCCTCCACCTCCCCCACTACCTTTCTTCTTTGTTATTGTCGTTGTCGTCGTCGCTGTCGTTGTTGCTCCTGTGCCATTCTCTCCTTCGGGTCCTGTCCCGTTCCCAGGGAGAGGTTGACCATCCGGACCTAAGGGGGGTCTGATTTCCCTAGCTTCTCTTTCCCTTTGAGCCTTAATCATCTCCCATTGTTCTTTAGCTCTCAATACTGTCCAATTAGGTTGGAAAGGTCCTCCTACCCCACCGCCACCCCCGCCGCCAGAAGCGCTATCTCCACCACTCCCAGTAGAGGAAGAGGGACGTTCGCCCGCACGAAGGAGTTTCCGCATTTTGTCCAGGGACGATTTGGAATCTGATTCGAGGAGTGATGAGGGGGATCTGATAGAGCCGGACGCAGAAAGGTTGGAAGAGGCTGGAGAGGTGAGAGAGAGAGCAAGAACGGCGTTGCGTGTAGCGAGGATGGAGGTGCCGAGGTAGAGGGGTGGAGACGTAGCCGCCTACAACGAAGGGAGATTAGCATCAGTCCTTGATCGGTCGACCTGGATGTCCAAGCCGCAGATTTAGACGCGAGAACGAGACATTAGGTAATGGTACCACGTCTCTCGTAGACCACCGTCTCATCGAAGAAGTCAACGAACACAGGTAGGAAAGAGGAAGCACGTTGCAACATTTTGCGCACTCACGATAATCCTCGATTCCAATTCCAACGCCATCGTCTCATCCCAACTCTGTCCTTTCCTCTCTAGCATCACATCGATAGTCTGAGCCAACGTCTCTGCCGCAGGACGCATGACGACTCTACTTCGAACTTCCCCTTGTCCCACCTGTCCTTGTCCCCCAGTCACTGACCCTCCTCCTCCTCCTCCTGGAACACCTATACCGGGTGATCGTCTGAAATCTTGAAGTTCGACAACAAGACAACCGTCTACGAATGATATAGGGGGTTGGATATCGTATAAGAATGGAAGGAGGGTGGTCGGGATCACTTGAGATCGAAGAGCGAGGAGGAATGGCTAGTTCATCGGGCAGGACATTAGCATTGAATGGTCTGATAGCAAACCGAGATGACAACGGAGTACAGAAGTGACAAGGCATGGGTATGGGGCTTATCGCTATCACGTCGATGGGGGACGAGCCGAGATCCACTACCGCATGTGCGACAAGACTGCCAGACTCACCTTCATCGGACCATCATATTGAAAGTTGACAGGCTGAGAGATGAAGATCACATCAGCTCAAGCTCCGCAGACAGACGTTCAGAAAGTACAGACAAGCAGCTCTAAAAGCGCACACGGCTCCAGAGCGTAGCAGACAGCAGAATACCGCCCGACACGCAATGCAATGCAATGCAATCGCACATCACAAACATCACAGATACTTTGACCCAACACTCACCGAATTCTCGAATCGCCAATGGGATTGGAATAGCTGAACGGTCAATGACGGTTCCCATTTCCTCGATTTCTTAAGCACAGCTCGAGCGAATCGATGATGATTGTATCCTGATGCGCTTGCCATGGCACCTGTCGAGAAGTCGATGTCACAAGCAGATGGATGGATGAAAGGATGGATGATTGGATGCAAAGAGGTTCAGGAAGTAGAGTGGAATTGGATAAACGAAAGAGAGAAACAAAGAAAGGTCCGGGTCGGAAATCAAAGTCACCGAGAGCACAACGACCGAACGAACGAAAAGAGCCTTACTTAAGTCAACTTTATGTCTGTGATCATGATGAACAACCATCACAGTAGGAAGTCCGTTCCTTCGATTCATAGTGTCATACAGCTTCAATCATCTTGAGTGGATGTTTATGGATCTTCGTTGATGCTACGATACATGGGTGCGAGGACTCTCGATCTGTAGTGTTCTCGCATGCTCACTCTGGACTAGACCGTGGAAGTGGCCGCTTCTTTCGTTGAGCCAAACAGCATCGTTCAGACTGCATGATAACTGTGATAACCCGACGAAGTTACGGTGACCCGTGCCACTTGGGGAGAGGTGCACGACTGGGGGACATTGTATTAGATGGTGACAACAATAGACTCAAACGGCCAAACGAGAAGCGATCGTGTTGTTCACGATGAATTTGTTGATGAACAAAGTCAGTTGCAGAACATCTTGGTACAAGTCTTGTAAGCTTCCGAATGAATACCCGGGCCGCATGAGTAGCACAGCGAAGTACTGCCTGTAATATACAATACATGATAGACGAAACACTATGCTCCCTCACCACCTACACGAGTGTCGCACATGTCAGCAACATCCTCAACTCCAGTGATCACTCAATGCACAACTACTCACCACTCTCATTTGTGAACTCGATGTGTTTCTGGATATCAGCGTGACTGACTGTCGGTCTGTTCACTTGAATCGCCTTTTCGAAATCACGGATGTCCAATACGGGTTCGAGCAGCTCTTCAGAGTTGACGTCGGTCCACGTTTTCTCTACAGCACCTGCGGCACCGGGTGAACAAGGTGTGAGTTTGGTCTTGGGCCCTTCGTCGGTGTCGACCGTGACCTAGGGAATGGATGAACGGTCAGCGCGGAAAGACGAAACGAGGTGGGAACGTGACAAGGCTTGGGAATCGTCCGAGTGCCACTCGAGAGATAGGAATTGCGATGCTGCCAGCTTACCTCTTTGAAATGCGTTGCTGACAAGACCTTTCGGACCGGCTGCATCAAAGCATCTCTTACGATGACCGCAATATCACTTCCAGAGTACCTACACGTCGTTCACATCAGCTTATGAAAACCGGAACGACCACAAGTGTTGGTACATACCCATCTGTCTGCTCGGCGAGAGACATGAAATCGGCTGGCTTCAGACCGTGAGGTGTTGTACCGATGTTGAGTTCAAACATTTTTCTTCTGGCTTGGACGTCGGGGAGTGGGATATATATTCTCTTCTCGAATCTGGTTGATGATGTCGACAAAGCAAGTCAGTGGAATCCCTTTTAGACGAAGCGACGCTCTTTCCCCGGGGCGGAAAGAAAGGTTGTCGGGTTTCGATCACGCAGACTCACCTTCTCTTGATAGCAGGATCAAGCTGCCATGGGATATTCGTCGCGCCCAACACCAACACACCCGTATCGTCATTCCCAACACCATTGATTTGGACCAAAAACTCCGTTTTGATACGTCGACTCGCTTCTGATTCTCCTTCGCCTCGAGTTCCGGTCAGAGAGTCGATCTCGTCGATGAAGATGATTGCGGGTTTTTGTTCTCGAGCCATTTGGAAGAGCTGTTTTACGAGACTGTGGGGAAGGAGAGGAAAGGAAAGAGGTTGTTGTAAGCAAAATCCTAGGATATCGCGCTCTTTCACATCCTGTTTTTGGAGCACAATATCTACCTGCCCATTCCTCCTCCTTCATGCCTCTTCATGGTCCTAAGAATACAGAAAGGTTTGAGTCGGAAACCGCACTCACCGTTCTGATTCTCCCATCCATTTGGATACCAAATCACTACTTGACACACTAAAGAATGTGCTCTTCGCTTCCGTCGCTACCGCTTTGGCCAAGAAACTCTTACCCGTCCCTGGGGGTCCATACAACAAGATCCCTCTCCAAGGCGTTCTCTTCCCCGTGAAAAGTTGTGGGAATTTGATCGGTAGAATAACAGCTTCTTTCAAGGCTTCTTTTGCCTGAGCCAGACCGGCCACATCGTCCCATTGTACATTTGGTGATTCTGAAAGGATGGCACCTTGTAATCCTTGACGAAGTTTCTTGATCTCAGGATCATCTCCATCCCCTCCTCCTGCTCCATCACCTTTGACGTCGGGTCCTCCTGCAGCTGAACCAGATGCGCCGTTCACGCCCACTTTCGCTTTCGTCCGTTTTTCTTCAGATTTCGCTATATGTTCTTTGAGCTTTTCGGCACGATCAAGGTATTCCGTAAACTTCTTTCGGATAAGTTCTTTGAGCTTGTCGTTCTTTTCGTCTGTAGGTGTGAAATGGAACGGTATAGGTTTGATTCGACACACATGTTAATGGTCGGTGAGTGGGGTGGTAGGCGACAGCGTGAGCGGTCGATCGAAAGATGATGGGAGCGTCGCAAAATGGGAGCCAGGTATATTGAATAGTAGATGGGAAAGAGGCGTCGAAGTAAAGAGGAGTTGTAAGCGATAGCAAGGGACACAACGAGAACTGAGACCAGACATACACTTCATAGCCTACAGACATATATCGTCAGTCACATATCCCTCCAAGAGGTACACTATTCAACTCACCATCATAAAGTAGTCCAACGCATCCTGATACTGCTTGTACGCCTCCTGCACTTCTTATCAGTATATACATACAAACCTTGGAGAGACTTGACCCACCGCATAGTTCTGCTTGACATCCTCGTCAATAGCCTTCTGAACCAAGGCGATTGCTTTCTGCGAGATGGGATCTCCGTGTCAGCGTTGCGAGAGCGGGTCCAGCATATGCAATTGGATTGGAACTCACGTCTAAGAAGTTGGAGTTGCTCATTGTGTTTGATGGATGAGCTTGAGAGAGTAGAAGAGTGGTTCATTGTTGATGAGGTGGTTTGAGATGAGTTGGGTGACGCGCTTCCCTGAAACTCACTGGCTAGAGTCTACAGTACTTAGTGGCGTTGAACGGCTACTGGACGCTGCCCTTCTCTCATTTCATACCGTCAAATACGATGTGTTCTTGCATACTGGTTGCTCCCTCAGCACTGGATCATCTGGCAGACCATCGTGAAATCTTGCTCGCATATACTCGTATATGAATGCATAGTCACGTACGGTGAGCAATCGCCAACCCCTACTAAAACATTCCTGACGTGATCTCACGAGCCCTCCGATGATTTCCATGCCACCTTGACAAGACAGCTCTAACACCGACTCTTCCATGCATCGCTCATCAGTCGTGCACCACCTTGGGTGATTAGGATTTCACTACTCAACGCCAATAAAGCCTCGACACAATCGACAAGAATGATGAGCAGCGATGCTGTCCTGCTGACGTAATCAAGGGGTTCTCCTCTGCTGCAACCTCCACTTGAGCGGTCCGTCTCAACGTTGAGCGATAACGACCATTTAAGGCTACCCTTCAACAAACCCTACTTGAAACTCTGCGTGTCCATCGTGCCCAGAGACGCGTAGAACGTCACCAAGAGCGGTAGTCGTATCTTGATAAAATAGGCAGCTCTGTCCCATACACGTGGACCACATACATATATTGCTTTGAACAACGACACATCTCTTTCAACCAACTACCGTGACTGATCCGCCTTCTTTCCGCACCGTCCTCTTCTACTACACCATGCCGGTCTCCACCTTTGTCGAGATAGATTCCCTCTCTTCCATCCCCATCCTCACTCATCCTCGCGATATCAACAAGTGGAAGATCGCCCTTATCGATCATCTCGTCCTCCTCGACTGTTCAGCCATCATAGACGGTTTCGACGTCGAACCTTTCCGCATGGCTCATCCTCATGGTAATGCACGACCGACTTTACCAACTCCAAGTGAAGGTTTCGCAAAGAAACCACCACCCCACCTTGCGAATGGCCAAGAAGTGTCTCGATGGTACCAATGGCGATCTCGCGAACTTACAGCTCAACGATCCATACTCTCCTCACTCTCCCCCCAACTGCGTCAAGAACTCTCCAATAACCATTCTGCGAAAGGAATGTGGGATTATCTACTCTTGAAATTCGCACCTTCCCCTGAAAGAGGTCAAGATCTCGAGACCAAACTTTCCGAATTGACAATACCACCTTTACCGACTCCGGAACAGATGAATTTACATCTGAAGAAATTTGCCAAGATATGGGAAGAGATGATGGACCTCGATCCGAGCTTAGATCCAGATGAAAGGATATCAAAATTCGTCTTCACTCTTCCGGAGGAGGGACCCTTGAAAGAGTTAGTGAAGAGGTTCGAGAAGCTCGATTCGAGGAGACAGACTTGGGGGATGTTGATGGGTATGTGGAAGGAAGCGATGGGAGCGAGTGAGCTTGGTACTTCGTTCGCAGCTATGAACGTAGGTACAGGCGGAAGCGTCAATAGCGAGACGATTCCAAGGGGACGGGGTGGATATAACGGAGGGAGAGGGCGGAGCTGGGGAGGTAACGGATACAGAGGAGGCGGAAATTGGAACGGAAACGGGCACAACTACAATCGAGGCGGGCGGGGAAGCGTGAAAGGCTAGCAATCCAACAACGATTCATCGAGACGAACTCCTACCGTCACACATTCTTCTTTCCTTTTCGTATCACGACACTCGACACGTAAACACCTCATTGCCTGCTTCATCGACATCGAACAATACTGCGATTCACAACAAGGTATCACAAACTCAATGAATATAATGACATCGGTCAAATAACCAATCCACGAAGTGAGTCCGTTCGTCTATCCCGATGTGTCTTTTGGAGATGCCCGTGACTTCCTCGTACCGGATCTGAGCTGATATCCTGTGAGACCTTCAGTCCCTGACTACTCCCATGCAACGTATTTCATGCCACATACGGCTGAGGCTCTGCTCGCTGTGCTTTGCCCAAATCTTGATTGTGACGTGACACTTTCGTGTCGAACGGTCTACCACTTGCCCATGACTTGACCACATGACTCTCATTTTGATCTGCGGGAAATTCACCTTGCGCAAGTTTCTTCACAATTGCCGTTAGGCAGAAGTCAGTCGCACGGAGGGGCCGATACTCAGTTTGAAAAAACTGGAACTTCCGTGTAATACTCGGAACACGAGTCACTGCGTGCACATATGTAGTACTGATACATGGGGTGGAGCTTGGCTGTTGCGTTGCTTGCGATAGAGTGAGAAGACTGAAGATGTACAAGTTACATAAGACGGGAACATATGCTAAGGTATCACAGTTGTCTCTTTTCTGGTGATCTGAGGTGACCATTGAAGACGTAAGTGAATGTTGTTCACATTATAATGAGGAACTACTCACTGCACTTGTGGAATTGTCTGTCTTCTGACTGTGAGACTCGTTACTCCACTTCTTGTCGTTGGTCGAGCAGATCTCAAGCTACAGGTAACTTAATCACGCGGACGCACTTCGCTCGGTTTCTCCGATATTTCTGATGAGTCATATAAGCTTTGCACCTTTAGCCAGCTCTACTCACCTTCTGACAAATAACCTATCTACCTGTACCACTGCGGTCTGTCGTCGCGATCCGATGTGCTAGCGGAGCAACAGGAGGACGTATGGGGAAAACTCGGACTTGCAGTGGATGAGCTGTCAGGAAACCCTCTCATCAGCTTGCTTGACTGCGGCAATGTCAGTCTCTGAAAAGCTGCTATAAGTCAACCCACTTCCGTCGAGCCACTGGCCGTTGACTGTTTTAAAGCCGCAGTCAGCATAACTCCCAGCCCTCATGAAAAAGCTGAACACTTCGAGATTGCTCGATCTTCGCTTACGGTGCGGAACTGTCTCACTCACAGCGATCGAACACTTCCCATGCTTGCCACTTCTTGAGTAGCACATGCGCCACACCCCTCGAATCAATCTGCACGCTCTGAACAGGTCCAATGGTGGATTGAATGAGGTCTTTGACCTGTTCCGGTGTGACGTCTGACGTCAAGACACCGATTGTGAAGGATCGGGAAGGCATTCGTCGTTGGTTTGGAGCAGGCCGATTGACGTGAAAGACTGGTCGGGAATAGGGTATATTTCGGCTAGGTTGAGTGATTGAGACTGTGTTGGGATGGACTCGAGGCGGTGGGGGTTTACGTCTAGCAATCAACTGATTGTTTGATAGAAACAAAAACAACCACAAACAGATCATCACGTCAGCCAGCCCACACACACACCACACCACTTAGGTGCATGTAACGCACCTCATCAAGAGTTAGGTCAATATCCATCTTGCTGGATCTGGATCTTTTTCTCCTATTTCTGCTCGATTTGGATTTCGATCTAGAGCTTTGAAAGAGACTCGAACGTTGGTATGCTGACGAGAAATGGGTGGGAGGGGGAATATGGTTTACGCGCTGCGCCCAACCTCGAGCCTTTCGAGCGATAATCTACATTATGAAGTCGGGGATTAGCCACAACGTCTCGTGCCAGGTAGGGAGGTGAAAAACTTACCTCGTCAAGCGAGAGATCGATGTCCATCGGTTCGGCCATATCGCTGGTACTCAAGCTAATGTGTAAGATCAAGAATCAAGCTTACAGAAAGAAAGAAAAGGCGAAAGGAAGTGTATGTTAATTATGCCTCGAGGGTTCTTGTGTGGATCGTGTCTACAGTAGGTCTGTGCGGGTCCCCTAGACCATAGCTGTGGCGGATTCATCAAAGGACTATCATTATTGTTTCTCATCTTTTCCTGAAAGCTGTCACGATGTATGCATACGCGAGCGTGAAAGACTACGTCGTGGACAGTATTGGTGGTCTGATGGAACGATTTGATTTACCCAAACTGAGGAGGCGATCTCACAAAAACGTTGAATTGTCCCGCTAACATTGTTGGTCCGGTCGTGTAGGTCACCCGTATTACTGATAGTACTTGGTAGACGTCATGATCAGTGTCATTCACTACGCTCTTGCTGCCGCTGCCTCGACGGATGGTGTGGACGCGAGCTTATCGCGAGTCTTCATTGGGGCGTCTCATCTCTTCGATTCTGGCGTGAAATGTAACCACAACGAGCTCTACATGTTCATGCATGATGTCGACGGTTCTCGACCAATGACTTGTCTTCTGTATGTTCTACTACCTACCTAGATATCGACCTAGAATGCCAACTCCTCCTTCTTCACTAACCCACTCTCCAAGATGAGATCCAACCATTCCCCTACCAACGGATTATCGGGATGCCTCCAGACACCCTTCTCCACTTCCGGATGTATGATAGACTGAGCGTACCATGCGAAAATCGCAAAGTCCGCATGAGTAGGTTTCCCAACCAACCACAATGGCTCGTCTTTCGCCTTCTTGTACGCGAGCAAGGACTCGATGACGGATAATCTGGATCGGGCAAGAGCGAGTTGGTCGGCTAGGGCAGTGGGATCTTGAAGTTTGGCTTGGAGACCGGTGATTTTGGAGATGTCTCCGCCGAGTTTGGCTTGGACGAACCATGAGTGGGCTTCAGAGTCAAAATGGTTGAGGATCTGCAGGTAACACACACGAATTGGCGGTCAGCTCATCTCATGTAAGCCTTGTGGGAGCGAATCAAGCATAAAGCTCTGGTACAAGAGCGAGGAAAGATATGTCATTGTCGAGATCAAGTTGCCTTCCCTTAAGCGGAGACGTGCGGCCAATCAAGCAGTGACAAGAAGGATAGTGTGGGGATGCCCTACTTATTCCAATAGACCCAGAAGCACAACACCACTCACCTGCGAGTTGATCAAGGGACGAAGCTCGTTCGCCAACGTCGTGTTACTCCAAATCTCGATAAACTTTGCAAACTCCTTTCCAGCCGGTCCACCGAACAACGACTTTTCAGCTGTACCATATTCTGCTTCGAGCTAGTGGGGGGGACGTATGATTAGCTCAAACTCGTCACTCGGTTCGATCGTACCCCGACCACTATGGATACGAGGGGTTCGTGATGGGAGTAAGAGAGCCGGACATGACATCACTTACCAACTCTGCAATCTTCCAAGAATCTGTTGTGAATTCCCCATTCACCTCGATTGTGGGGACGGTAACAGCGGGGTTCTTGGTAATTTCGGACAATTCACTTCGGATACCAGGGAATGTCTTGCCTATTTTTGAAGCGTCCAGACCGAAGAAACTATGCATGATCGATCAGCTCTCGAACTGTAGTGATACGACTCTGATGTCGACGAGAAGGGTCACTCACGCAAGGTCAAGCTTGGTCTTCCAAACGTGAGGAGAGAGGTTACGACCTTGAGGTTGGTCAGCTTTTCCAACGAGCTGATAGAGAGTGACTCCGGCCATGTTGTAAGTAGGTGGTGGTGGTAGTGGTGGTGGTGTTTCGATGTAGCTTAGGCAAATGGATGAACGAAAGGACAAGAGTCGAGTTGTAAGTATCAAGTAGTTCTATGCATTCAACGTTCAACCTGATTGTGAACAAAAGACCGAAAATAAACACGGTCTGCCGGTGTTCAGGCCCTTCTCGCTCGTGCTCATTCCGTGCTCGGTGCTCATGATGCGGTGCTCGCTCATTGTTCGTTGTTCGTTGTTCGTTGGTGGGCTCGTGCTCGTGCTTATCGATGAGGTGATATTCGGTCATCCCGGTCTATACCGTAGTAATTGGTAAATCTCCTCGGAACCCTTATTCCGCGACAAGGAACCGATTCCAACCCTTATCTACGGCAAGAACGTTTTACATGCATGGAATCGATCTCTCTCGTCTAGGTGATGTCTTGGTGATTGACTACTCTCTCTTCTATGCTTGCACTGTACACATCGACTCACGCACTCGCATGCAAGCGGTCGATTTGAGCTTGGTCCAAGATCCACATCAGTCCACGTCGAAGGCTGGTATGTATGGGCAAGGTCATAATATGGGCGTCCATGCGACATTCCTCCCGGTCCACCTAGCAACGTTATGCTCGCATGTCGCCTGTTTCGGTGAGAGAAGCTCAAACCTTCCTAGAGAACATGCGACGAGACAAACGACGCGCAAAGCTTGTCTCAAACCGCACTGATACCGATGACACATTCCGTACCATACCGAATCATTCCATGCCTTGACCAGCTCTTCCGGATGTTTCATGAAAGCTTTGGACGGCGTTGGACACGATACTCATAGCTCGTTGACGACCGATCGAGCTTCTTCTTCCCTCCTGTGCCGCCTTTTCTCACGCATCGTGCTACTGATTGTGCCATACATACCCCTCAAAATCGCTCACAACGCAGCGCAGGTCCGCAATGTCGATACAACCACCTTCCACTCCACGATTTGTCTCAAAACTACGACAACCGAGCAACGTGAAGCCTGCTGGTCCTACTAATACTGTTCGGAGGGATGTCGAACCCGCGGTCAAGGGTAGTACGCTCGCGGCTGGTGGGAGATTACGCCCTAAGGAAGTGAGCTTCAACACGCCGAGGGAGATTTGGAGTCCTCTCCTTGCTGGTCGAGGAGGGGCAGGGCAAATATCCTTGCGCGGTGCCGGAGCAGTAGTAGGACAGCCGATACCGCAACGATCGCCCAGTATCCTTGGTGCAAATATGGAGAGTGGTAGTATGGCCCCACCTTCTCTGATACAGGTCAGTGACGAGGCGATGGCATCTCGAGAAGGTTCTGTAGCTGTAGCTGACATATTAGATGACAACGCTCAATTGTAGAGGCCAAAATACCGACTACGTGATCCGGGGATATCATCACCGTTGATCGGTACACCGAACTCTACGCTGACTACATCCAAGGTGACTACACAGGCGAGGACTGTTGGGAAGAAGTTACCGACTAGACCAAGCCGCATTGTTCCCCCACAATCCGGAGCTTCTCCAACTGTTTTCGCATCTCGTGCGGTCTCATCCACCACTTTACAAATACCCCCTCGAATACTACCGGCTGCTCCTCGACAGACGCAGAAAGCGAGTCATGCCATACCTCGACCCCGAGCTCGACCATGTCTCATTCGATCATTCCCTCTTGCCACCTCGCCAAAGAGTGCGAATGGTAACACGATTTTAGGAACGCGCACTGCACAGCGACCTGGTCTACCGAGAATGACTAGACCTCTTCCCTCTTCTATCCCGCGACCCCAGTCTTTGGCATCACCGCGGCCGCCTAAGGTCGCACTCAACCTTCATCGAGCTTCCTTACCCACTACTATGTCCTCAGCACGGTTACCAGCTGCGACCTCAACTCATATACCCTTCCAGACTGGCACTGGCGATTACCTGAGCAACACGGACGCGCCGAGCTCCCCACTGCTACCGGAACTTGATCTCGAATCAGTCATACCCTCTCGTCAAAGCTCCTTGATCTCGACGACCTCTTCTTCTCATTCGAGCTGTTCCTCGGCCTCATCATTATCACGACATCGTGCAATACGATCAAGACCAACTCCAGTGTCGAGTTTGGCGGCGACATCAAGCGGTTCGAAGAGCTCGAAACGACCTGGTCAACTGCTTACTCGGTATTCCTCAAGTGGTTCTTCGTTGTCCACTCTGTCGGATATGTCGATCCGAACAGCTGCCACCGTCTCATCTTTCAAAAAGTGCCAAGTCATAAACAACAACTCGGGTTTTGAGTATGAAGACCAAGCGATTCACTGTACAGCTGTCCCGCCACACAAACTCCCCGGCTTCAACACGCCTTTGATCTGCCAAAGTGCTGCGTATCTTGTCGATCCATCCGGCCCGGATGTAACTCTCGAATGGGAATCTGATCCAGACTCCGGTCAATCTGACGAGGCAGAACGAGTATGGCGAAGTATAGAGATGAGCATGGGGAGAAAGTCAAGTAGGCTTGGTAGTAGCAATAAAAGGAGAGGAAGATGGGTGGTGAAGGAATGCGATAACACTCTCGATGAGATGAGGTACAGCCCAAGGGATCATTCTCCAAGCACTAGCGAATTCTCGCTTTTCGCCTATGTTCCGCAAGATGATAGTACCGCCACGGCCCTATTTGATATGTCGGCACCCCTCATACCTAGTGTCTCGACGAGCGCCTGCACGCCTGCCAACACACCTTGTTTGAGAAAGGAAACGCTACGCAGAGTGAGGAGAGTAGGGGTACAGAGACGTGACAAAGCGGACTCCAGTAGTGGTAGTGGTGTGATGGAAAGGGAAGATTCGGATGATAGTTGGGTGGAAAGGTTGACAGAAAGGACGATGTCGTTCGACAATGACAACGAACAAGTAGTTGAGCAGATTTTTGACGAGTACTGCCACGATATCGACAGGGAGGCAAATTGGGAAGGAGCTGGAGACTTCGGACATCCGGAAAACGTTGACGAGTTGGTAGATTCTCACCCATCCACGACGATGTACCGCCTCGATTCGCAAGTGATCTCGGCACTTGGAGCGTTACAAGCAGTATACGATTCTCCACAACTGGATTTCGCTCTGGCCCTTGACGAGGATGGCGATTGTGCGGCAGAAGGAGATACGATCAAGCGTCTAGGGCGGCCTTTCACTTTCCGATCACCCCCCCTAGAGTCAAAGATTGTGAGCAGAGGAGAGATAGTCGAGTCGCAAGAGGAGGACGAGGAAAGTGGATTAGGATTAGGTATCCCTCTTCGGTTGGATAGTATCTACTCCTTACCGGTCTTTTCACCTTCTGCCCGAGGTCGCTCGAGATTCGACCAAGACAGCCACGAACAGGACGGTGAAGGTCAAGAAGGCTCAATCGAAGCTGAGATCACCAAACTCCTGCTTATAAATACTCCCCGAAGCGATGATCTTCTCCTGATTGGCGAGGCATCTGCCGATTGGGAAATAGAGGCGCATGGGTTGACGAGGTTAGAACAAAGGGATGACTTTAATTGCAGGCTCAAGGTCGGACTTGGGGAAGATGGGGATTTGGAAAGAGGTGATGAAATGCTATACGTGAGAGATTTGGATACGGGATTGACAAGAGAAGTTAAGGTGGATCGCGATCTAGCAGAGGTCGACTTGAGTGTCTAGCTTGTTGTAACAAGGGAGCAGATGGCAGCTATGCTGTTGTATGCATGATGAGTCGCGGGCTAGTCGACTGCCTCGATGCCATTCATGCATGCTGATACAACTGTTATTGGAGTGACTGCCAAGCATAGATGAATGCGTGCGGTGACGACTTGGCTCTCTTGTACGTGGACATGGCACGCAAAAGTTGGTTGTCTCGCTTATGGTACATTATGTGATGTTTCACCCAGAGTTTCAGTTTCATCTTCACGTCGATCTCCACCTATCTGGACGCGTCTTTCTTTCTTGTTTTCTACGTTGCTACATTACATTCAGTAATACTTACTTACATACTTCGGGTAGACCAAACCAGACCAGACCAGAATCAAAATCAGATTTAGGCATGTTTGTGTGCTAAACATGGACACTGTCGTCGTGCACTGTCATTCTTATACACTGTGTGTGTGTATGCCAGGGGGATGTGCGATCGAAAGGGCGCGGCACTGTTTCGGATCACAAGTACCTATCGCATTGATCCCATCTCTGTTCACAAAGCCCCTAATTTATGATAATGTATAAACACTTCCCTTTCACTCTTCAATCAATCAACATTCCTCCTTTCAAACATTTCTGTCTTCCTTTCTTGTGGCATTGTCGGTCCTTTGCTTACTCGTCTTTCGTCTTTCTGACCTCTACAAGACCGATATCGCTCGATCACGACGATATAAGCTATTCACACTCGTTCATCTTGCATCTAACACGACACGACAAGCACTGTCATAGACGATCATTACCAACTCACTGCTCTTCAGCACTTTTCGGTCTTTTACTCTTCAACTTACTGCTGGTACAACTGTCTTTACTATTGCAATCATCAGCCTGGCGCGATGATGTTCAACACCTCCCTCTCCTTATTCGCCTTGATGGCATTCGTCCTCCCTTCCTTGGCAGATTCCTCAATCTTCACCAAGACAGATGCGAAAATGACCTTGTTAGTATCTCTCCCTTTCAACAGGTACGCGTATAGCTAATTTGGCGATAGCTATTACGATGTCGAAGAAACGTCCTCTGGTCAAGAAGCTTGTGGATCGACCGCAGGCGACCCCGTACAAGCTGGATGGGCGACATCGTCAGGTATCAACACTGGTATACCTTACTGCGAGAAGGTCAGGGGATACAGTTTGAACCAAATTGGAACTGGTCGGATCGTCGGTGGGTTGCCTACTCCGCGCTGTATCTGTCGAAATATGCTGATAGGGATTATCTTAGCATTTGACGCTACTGCCATTGCAGAAGACCCCGAAAAGTGGTGCGGTCGAGAGTGAGTAGCCCTAGTAACTCACGCAGTGTACCGTGGGAGATGCTGATATGAGGACATACCTTAGGGTTCAGATCTACAAAGCCGATGGAAGCAAGTTCGAATACAGCGCTGGTCCGCTGTATATCTGGGATGGATGTGCCGCTTGCGCGGGTGGCGGTGCTATCCTTGACCTTTCAGGTGAGTGCAGTCTCGAAGGCATGCTGCGATCATCCACAAACGCTGACTCTCCTGGTTCGATACAGCACCAACATTTGTGGAGGTGAACGGCGGTACATGTGGCGGTACAAACCCTTCCGGTCTCACCTACGAAGTGTTGGACAACTACATCGTCGACCCCTCTGTCGGACTCGGAGGGTCCGCCGCCACCTCGGACGCCGAGTCCACCACTGATTCTACGGTGTTGGGGTTTACCTCCTCCCCCTCCGAAGTGCTTTCGACCTCTTCGGCTGGCTCTTCGTCCACACCCTCACCGATTGTGTCTGTCGCTTCATCTTCCGTTGAGAGCAGTTCGGAACAAGCTACTCCTGTACCGACCAGAACTATTCGATATTCCTCCTCGCTCGGTTGGCCTACCTCGGTGGCAAGCAATCTTCGTCTTGCGGCCGACTACGTCACCTCGGGATCTGCGACTGTCGAGGGTGCTTCAAGCTCGTCCAATGACCAAACCACATCGACTCAATCCGCCGACGCCAGCTCGTCTACGCAAGACTCGTCTGCTGACTTGACACCCGACACCGAGTTCGTATCTTCTACTTCTGCTTTTGAAGTGGAGCCCGCGCCTACGTCCTCCTCCGAGTCATCACCGGATCTGTCGGATGGAGACTGCATATTTGGCGCATGGCAATGTAATGGTCTTGAGCTGAGAGTCTGCAACTATCAATCAACTTCCGAGCTGGGTGAGTTTCACTCCGTCGAAAGACCTGCTGTATGACTGACATCCCGATCGAACGCAGCTTGGGAATCGATTTACACCTGCAGCTCGGTTTGCGGTGTTACCGCAAGTGGCTCAATCAACTGCGATTAGATATCTCGGTCGATGAGACGGTTTCAGCTTATATCTGGCATTATTTCCGCGACCCTTGATGGGTTACACGTAATGATTGGGATCTCGTGCTGGCTACGAGTAGATATATAGATCTTCGGATGCATGCGCTCGACGCGTATCGACGTCTACAGTGACAGGTCTTTTCCGATTCCATGGCGGTCAATCATATACGACTGAAGTGCGCTCTCTATCTCTCGAACATGGTCGAGGACAAAGGGTATAACACTGGCAGCATTGAGAGCCTGATGGAGCGCGATAATTCTTGTGGTACAACAATAGATCGTTTGTAGTCAGCTCGCTGCGAGCTGAACAAAAGAGGACGGGTCAATTGTAGACCAAGGGGATGGGTGATAAAGGATGTCGAGGGCTATACAAGTTTGAAGGCAGGGATGAAAGGAGAGTGTAAGCGAAGTGCCACATCCCGTATCCACTGAAGGCATATTTGGTTGGTCGTATTTGGGTTGTCGGCCACCTACAAAGCACCTCGTCTGTCGTCGTCAACGGGTCCGCTGACTCATCCAGGACATATCGCATCTGAAAATGACTGGGGCTTCCTCAATCGGCTTCGTCACCATCGCTTCTCTCGCTGCTTCGCTGGTCGGGGCAGAGCAAGTCCTGTACGAGGTCCAGAATGCCGTTGGAACAGTGTGAGTGCTCATTTCAAACATCGTGTAAGTTTATGTTAAGATGGAACTTCGCTGGGCGATAGATATTACAACATCGGTGATGTCACTTGTCCAGCGTACAATCTGGTGAATCAGCTCGCTACGTCCGGCTGTGAGCAGAACGGACCGACACAAGAACAGCTAGCGACCAATCGGATCGTGGGTGAGTGAGCAAAGCGATGCGTACCAGGCTATTGCTTCGTCAACGTTGATTTTTGGCTGATTGTCGGTACGGTTGTGCGTGTAGCTATGAACCAAACTTGGATGGAAGGGGATAAGAGTGCTTGGTGTGGGAAAGAAGTCCGAGTGTACATGCCTGACGGCTCACAAGTCGAATTTGACGAACCTCTCGTCTTGTGGGATACTTGTGCCGAATGTGCAAATCAAGTCAGAGTAGATTTCGATGGTAAGTTCGAAAGTCGTCGACAGAACAAGAAGTGTACTTATCAATCAAATTGATGTTCAGTTTCGCAATATCTCAAGATCGATCCAGTTGGATGTGAAACAAACCAAGAGCGAGAGCAATACCAACCTGGCATCAACCCCACTGGTCTTACCGTCCGAGTGATGGACAACCAAATCTGGGCTCCAGCACCAGGTTCTGACTTGTACAGTCCTACTTCGGCAAGCACACTTTACACTGGAGGGGTATACAACTTCCCAAGCTCAGGCGTCTTTTCCTTGAACCCTTGGGGTACGACCGTTAGTAGAGGGACAGATGGGAAAGGGACAGTTGTCAAAGTTGCAGCTGGAACAACTAGCTCTGGAACAGGTGATTCACTAGCAAGCACAACAGGAACAACAGGATATGGTTCAGCCACGACCACCAATGATGCAGTTGCAGCAACAACTGCAGCCACAGGATCAATATCAGCTCCCACAATGACCACACCACCATCTCAGACGACTATGTTTGCAACTGGCGCTCAATCCTCCTCCTTCATCTCCCTCCAGCAAGCAGTAGCGCCTGAACCAGGCTCTTCTGCCAGCCTTGACTCTTCCTCTTCTGAATCTTCAGTTCCATCAGATGTTTCATCAGATGAAAATGATCAAGCCTCTACATCATCCACTTCTGCTCTAGATTCTGACACCCCTTCAGCCTTGTCATCCTCTGATGCCATCAGAATTACAACCACCCCTGCTTCTGACTCCTCTGATTCCTCTGACTCCTCACCCCCTACTTCAAGTCACATTGCTGGAGACATGGCTGCAACAGCTGCAAGTTCTACAGACATCACAAGCAGTGCAAGTGGGTCAGACACTGGCTCTGCTACCTGCTCTGATGGCGGCAAGACATACACAGCAGGAATTCACATCTGTCAGGGTAATCAGCTCATGATTTGTGGGAACACCAAATCTGGCAGTGATGATGTTGGTGAGTACAATCTACCTCCATGGCAGTGACTCCTGTCTGGTGCAAATGCTGATTGATGTGTCATGTTGTGTAGATTGGATATTGCAGAACAACTGCCCTGGTGAATGCTCGGTTGATGCATGTGGCATAATTGCCTGTCATTAGATAGTGTTTGTAGAAATGAGGAAAGGGAGAGATGAGGAAAGGCATAAACACCCTTCATACTGAACAGTACCTAGTATGATGCAACATATCAATCCAAAACATACAGCTCTTGTTGGGAAGGAGAGGTGTGCAACAAGTACCCCAGCTGCTGCTGGGACCAATCAAGAGTGTCAGAGCTCTGCTGTCTCCAAGTGTCCTCCTTCAACATAACTTCCCCTTGTCATGACCCAGTACAACGGAATGAACGACTCATGTCGTGACACCTCGACTCGGCCGCAGTGTCATGACGGTCACTGCCACATACATCACGTGACCTACAAGATCCCAACGCACTCTCCGCTCTACTCGCTATTCTCGTCGAACTCATAGAACTTCATTCAACGAACCCATCTATGATTCGGTCTAATTCGACGAATTCGCCGAGTTGTAGAATATCGCTCAACGTAGATGGACGGATGGATGGATGGATATATAGGAGAATGGCTATTCTCATCTATTGTACTCTTTTCCTTAGTGATTTCCCAATTGAAAGTCATTGTCACGACCGTATACTGATAATCGCGAACATGCCACGAAACTCGTCGTAATTCATAAAACCTCGACGCGTTTATACAAACTTAGAACTATCACATCGTCGTACCGCAAATCTTAGATCTTTACCAATACATGTGAGTCCAGAATATGGCCTTTCAGCAATTGGCAACCAGGAACATGAACATAACCGAGAACAAGCGAGAATCGCAAAGGGATATAGATGAAGGAACAACCGTAGTCAAGAGAACGAATCCCCAGCGATTCTCGATTTTAGTCTTCACCGTAGTACATGAACTTAGCCACCGTAGCCACAATCTTAGTAGTCACCCGATCAGTCTCGACTTAGCTGTATATATGTTATACCCTTAAGTCCATGACACACGCGAACTTCACATCTACAATACTGTTTTGGGTCGAATCTTGGTCATTGGCTGGTCGGTGTGACGCCCCTGACAGTCATACACCGTACCTTCGCTATCGCTCTTGACGATATCACTTAGTCTTCAGTCAGTCCAAGGCCACAACGCTCATCCTGAGGTTGTTCTCTTCGGATTCTCGTCGTTTTCGTCATTCTCGCTGATGATCTCGTCCATCTCTTCATTATAGTTGACGCCTTTGGCGAATATCACTCAACCTTGTCTCCGTGGTGTGATAGGGCCTCATTGACTGAAGCCTCTGTTGATCATCGTGACACGCCAAATAGTTTGACTCGTTAGCCATCAGGAACTAGTTCGAAGTCGGTCCGGCGACAGCCGTCGTAGGAGATGACCGATTCGACTGACTAATCGTTCCCAAGGTCCTTGTAGCATCATTGGTACTTATATACATGAGCACAGGACTCGTACATAGTTATTCCTGTGACGAATGTATATTCCTCTGTCTGGTTCACTACTGTGGTACCAGTACAGCGATCTGTTAGTCAACCCCAAGTCTCGTACATTCGGTACTCGACTCGTACATTTCGGTATAGGACTTTGTGCTATTCGTAGCCCGGACTCCCCGCTAAGGCCCGTCAATGGACCCGCCTCTGACACCCCTCTTTGTTGACTTTTCCGTTGTAGAGTATGAATAGGGCATCCTTTCTACATCTTCACAAAGGTTGGCTTACTCTTACTCAAAAAGGAGTCAGAAATTTGTTTATGAAAGGCTTGTGATAAGCGGTGAAATCAGCTCCTGATGATATTAATAAGCACAATCAATGTCATTTGACCTTGTTCCCCTTTTTATCTCCAGTGCTCTGTCTGTTTTATCAATTCCACAAACAATCATGTTCGTTACACTCACTATCCCCACCCTCATTTGTCTTTCACAAGTCTTGCTGGCCAAGGCATCTGAAGCTCTTTATACTCTTGAAGACACCGAAGCAACCTTGTGAGTTCTTGACCTCACCATGGTGTGAACATTGATTGACAAGACAAGCTGACTTTGTGATTGTGTGTTTGTTGTGACCTGGTTATAGCTATTATGATCTCACAGCTGGAGACAGATGCGCTGGTCGCGGTCAAAGTTCCAACACTGGTGGTAGTGCAACACCCAATTGTGAATGGAACGGACCAACTTATGGTGAGATCAACACCAATAGGATTGTTGGTAAGTCCCCCTTCTTCACTTCCGCTGACATGATTTTGTCAAGCTGATGTGATGTGAAAAAGCAATGAACATGTCTCTGATTCAGGCTGATCGTAGTGCATGGTGCGGGAAAGAGTGAGTGCCATAGAAGGATTATGATGGCTTGAGTTTATGTGACAGTTTGACTGACATTGTTCTGGGTGACTAGAGTCAAGATATTCCAGAATGACAAAGAGGTGGTGTATGATGAGCCACTTGTTCTGTGGGATGTTTGTGAAGCAGCAAAGTCGAAACACATAGTTGATCTCAGCGGTGAGTGAAATCGCGACTGTAACTGCAAGTCGCTTGTTCACAGATCCAACCCGGGCTGTCCTTTATGATATGCCACGCTGTTCGCTCATACCTTACCTGCAATTGGCCAATTTGCTGATCGTAGCTTATTCTGCTCTGTTCTGCTCCACTCTGCACGTGTCCCTGCGTCAACGATGAACAGTCGACACCTACGTCAAGTTGATGGAAGGTGGCCAATGCGATTCCAATAACGGCAACAACTTGACCGGACTCCGAGTCCAAATTATGGACAATCAAATCTGGCAACCTGCCCCGAACTCTGACACATATTCACCTCTACCTGCTACGAAACTATATTCGGGCGGTGGTTTGAATTGGAATCAGCCTCAAGCTACTGACTATCCGCCGTGGAAGGACGGACAGATCACCATTGGGTCTGGGTCTGGAGCTGGAGCTGGAGCTGTTGCGACTAGCTCTGCGTTGGCAGGTGCAGGTGTGACAAATGTGGTTGGAGCGGCGTCGGTCGTGCCCACACCTGCTCCGGCTGCAGCGCCTGCGTCTACTTTGCCTCTTACTGCTGCGAGCGCTGGTATGAGTGCTAGTAGTGGTGCTGACGCAGGACAATGTACCACAAAGGGAGAGTATCAATGTCAAGGCACTGGCCTGTACATGTGCAACTACGTCTCCAACTCGGCGGACGGACTAGGTGGGTCACCACGGCACAATGATATCTTTAGGCAACAGGAGCTGACGGCTGCGGTCGCCGTTGGACTTGCCACAGCATGGAGTCTGGTCACTGACTGTCCGGGTGGTTGCGACGCCGCTGGTCAGACAAAGTGTAAGCAGATCAAGAAGCGCGAGGCTTGATCCACGACGTGCGATGTATGCCACAAGGCGTCTGGTGGAGGGTTATTCTTTGCGCCCACGAGCACGGAAAATTGAGGAGGACGTCCATAACAACCTAGCACACGTAAGGTAAACTCAGCATGTAGAAAAGTATACCCTAGAGTACGATAGTATACCCAATGCATGTTCACTAAATATTGAGTCTGCTTAACTTTGCCATAACACGAAGTGTAATATTTATCACATATGTTGATATCCATCACAACTCATACCTCAAGTCGATAACCCGTTACAACCAGTGTAATCTATATCAACCCATACTGAGGAGGAAGCAAAAGTGAAACGCACGACGACTTTCTACAATATCTCTCTATTCTGTCAACTGACAAACGAAAAGAACGGACACAACTTAGAAATCAAAGAACAGAACAACCCAAACCGTTCCTAACCGGGACACTTTTATATACAACCACTTCGCCGAGCATGATCCTTCCCGAGCAGATATGACTTCTGTCGCTTTGATGCTCTTGCCGAAAGCTAGAGACGATCACTCATAGCCCAAAGCCTCTCTACCTGCTCTTGAGCCGATCATCTCCCTCCTTCCTGCTTCTTCGACGACGGCCAGCTCACCCTCCACTCTCGTTTCCACTGGTGGAAGACCTCTTTCGAAACTTTCCCTCTGTCCAGCAGCCCAAACTTCATTACCCCCCTTCGGAACCGGATGAACAGGGAGGAACACCTGTCCCTGTGTCTGAGAGATGGGGATTGCCGTATGATGGAAGATCATATCGCCCGGAGAGAGAGAAGGCATCTCCACTTCCGTCCCTGCGATATGAGGGAGATCCGATTCGCCTTCGTGGAGACCGAGAACCCAGTTTGCGGGATCGAGATACGCTGATGCGTGATAGAATGAGATCTTGGATTTGATAGGTCTGAAAAGAGGTCGAAGGAGAGCGTAGGTCGCAGCGTGGATCGTGGGTGGGAGTCGAGAAACGGTCAACTCTGAAAGTGGGGGCGAAAGAGCCAAGTGTGAGAGAAGCGATCGCGATGAAAGCCAAGGGGACGTGAAGTGTGGCTCGGTTCGACGAGGCTGAATCCCCTCTCGAAGAGTGTCGGCCGTGATGTACGATGAAGTGGAGAGAAGAGCAGAGGAGAGCTGAGATAGGGCGGAGAGGACTGAAGGGTTGGATCGAGCCGCGACGAGCGAAGGATGCCAGAAGAGCGCTGCGAGCAAGGAGGGAAGGTCAGCATACAACGAGATGCAAATGGTAATGTCCAGTCAAGTGAGTGAGAAAATACCACTCACACCTTCCCCCAGCCTCAGTAATAGCAAGCAACGTCTCTTTCGCCCAATCGACCGCGTCCGCATCAGGCACGACATCGCGCACAACCACAGAGCCGGTAGCCTTGATGGCTTCGATGGTGCTGGATTTGCCCAGGTGAGAGGACAGCGAGTGGAAGGGTATTTGGGGAATCTGGTTCTGTAGTGGAGTGTGTCAGTGCCGCTCTGTCGTGATGAGTGCAGGACCCGGCCGTGGATACGTCACTTCCCCGAAGGTGCATACAGCTGTACCGGACGAATTGGGTTTTGGGAAGAAATAGTGACAGACAGACTCAGTACTCACCCCTGATGACTTAATATTCTCCAACTCCGCAATAGTCTCCTTCCAGACCTTCTCGACTTCCTGTCTTCCTTGCTCCGTAGCCAACACGCCGTTCGCCCATTCTTGCCATGCGTCCACAGACTTCGCCCCTTGTCCTTGTGCTTGTCCTTCAAGATGAACGATCTCGAACTTCACTCGAGGATTGAGTGTTGATCGATGAGCGTGTCCGTCATTTTCCTGTGGCAGAGTATGGGTGTAAGGTGGTCTGAGGGATGATGGGATGGAAGTGAGAGTATGAGTGTAAGGTGCAATGAGACGAGTGGAAGGTTTGGTTGGAGGATGTGCAGCCAGAGATGTGAGAAGTCGTCGTGCAGGCATCGTGCGTGTTTCGAGCGCTTTTGCACTGGTAGGGGAACTGTCTGTGATGAGAAAGGTTAGACCTGGTAAGGTGAGGTTGATCAAGTCGGACGGAATAGCTCGATGTTGTCTTCAGTGAAGAACGTGGGACGATCAAGGTTGAGCTCAACACCTCGGGTGTCTTCGTCGGTTCTTCAAAAGATGTTGCCGCTGCCGTTGCTAAAGCTGTTTGTTCAGGCGATGAGTGTATGCGGATCTTCTTTTCTTTTCTGATACTCGACGTTTCGTTTTGTGCTTTTGACTCGGATTTGATGAGCTCGGACACAATCACTTAGTTTTCGGGTTGTCGTTCGGGGGCTCGGTGATCTAGACTCCGAGGTTCACCGTTTCTTGGCTTCGACACGATAGTAGGAGTGATATGAGTTGACTTCCTATGAATGCAGCCTGTACAATATCTATACTCGTCCGATAGCTGATTGAAGAAGAGTGACATGCATCAAAGAGGTTTTCTGCTCATCGTATCTTGGCTGCTCCTGCTCCTCGTTGAGCTCCTCCCAAATTCCTGACCCAATCTCGCTTTGTAATGTTGATGATAAACCCGCACCAAAAATTCATCCTTCATGCTTATTTCTCCCCTTTTTATTACCCTTATTACCCGAATCACGAATCACGACATTATTACATTCAACGGTCATCTCCGACTGATGCTGCTGCTGCTGCTGCTGCTGCTGCATGCTCGGCACCAAAGTTGTACTGTAGCATAATCCATACCACATCACGACTACTACTACTCATACCGTTACCAACAATTACTACCAGTCAAAATCGAGAAAGAAGACAAAGGTTCATGACGGCCATTACTACCTTTTGTAAAATGTTGGGATCCGTCACCTACTTGCTCTTGGACAAGAGGAGCGGAGAGATGAAAATGGGTAAAGGGAAATAAGGAATTCAAGTATATATGACAAGTTACATGTAGAAAAGAGCGTGAAAAAGAAGAAAATGGGAGAAATGAAGAACTATAAGATACCAGAATCACGAAGAGCGTTCTGAAGAATGGTTTCTTTGACCGCAGCGAAGACGAGTCGGATCTAAGAGTGGGTCAAGCAAGGAGTCCTGTCAGTAAACCGAGACAAGCCAACATTACATCAATCCCACCCGCACTCACATTAGATGTATCTGTCGCTTGTGTCAGATGCGGGTATACAGACAGTCGCGCTCGGTTGGTTTGTGTGAATCGCCACAAGATGTACTTTGCTGCTTTGTTGATGTCCGCACCGCCTAAGAAGTAGAGTATTGGTCAGCACCATTTCCATGGAAGACAATCTAATACCAGTCTGCTAGCAACGGGGAGTGCGCTGAAAGATGCCGGTTCATCTTGGTCGTCCACCATATATCCTCGCAACGCTTCGCCAAACCATCGCTTGCACTCACCAGTGTACTCCGGGAAATACGCCACAAGAGGGATCTTTGGTAATTTTTGCTTGAACAAGTCGATCTTGTTCAGGAAGAGAATGACTGATGTTCTCAAGAACCATCTCGAGTTGATAACTGATTCGAAGAGTACCAGTGATTCTTGCATTCGGTTCTGAAGATTGAGTAGAAATTATCAGTGAAGCTGTGCGCTCCAATTAGATACGCTGTACTCACCTGTCCTGACTCCTCGAGTAAGACTTGGTCATATTCGGATAACGCAACACAGAAAATGATTGATGTAACCGCCTCGAAACCTGTCAAAGGAGCAAGTGTTAGTCTATCGATCTCTCGCCCATGCGTCAAGGTTGAGGTTGAGACACTGGTGAACACCGCAAGTGCAGGCCCGGCTGCTCTGTGTGCAGAATGAGATCTGCTACTCACAATGGATCCACTTCTTTCTCTCACTTCTTTGTCCACCCACATCAAACATGTGGATACTCAATTGTCCCATGTTAAACCTCGTCTCGCTGATACCCGTCGTCTTCGTCCTCGCTCTGAGCACATCCGCCTCATCAGGGACATAATCTGGCGCCCCAATCTTTCTGATGTTGGCGAAGAAATATGTGGCCGAGTCCATGAGGTAGAATTCTGAGCTTCGGTCCATGACAGCAGGGATGACGGGGTCATGCCATAATGATTCAATGTTGTGAAGTATTTCCGTAGAGACCGTTGACAGAGGGTCGGTGTCCATTCGGTACTCCAAAATTCGATCGGCATATGCCTGCAACGATTCATGATGGTCAGCCGTAAGCTCATCTCATTGCTCGGAGAGCAAGAGGTACAATAGTCGACTCACCCTATTGTTCGCATCCTCCGGATCGACACCGATCTTTCTCATCGCCATGATCAACGCCTGGGCTGAATCCAGAACGTTCTTGTGAACGATCTGTCGGAATGTGAGTAATTCGTCTCGGGAGTAACCATTTTGATGGATGATCTTCATCTGTTTGACAATGGTTGATTTTCCGGATTCTCCAGAACCTACAGAAAGGGGAATGCAGTGTGTCAGCAAAAGTGATTAAGAAGTAACCACAGCTTGAATGCAGAAGGAGAACAGAGGGCTCCCGTGATGCACACAGGGGGAACGAAGCTTTCGCCGTGCAGTACAAGAGGGATCGATCTGGCAGGGGTGAGGACTGAGGGGTGAAGGATGATTGCATGCGCTGAGGGACGGCCCTGACACGATCGATACCACACGAGACAGCCATTTGCTCTAACCTCTGAGGTGTGAAGGACAAGCCCGCGACGAGAGCGAGTTTGCCTACGCGGAGCAGAAACACCTTGCGTCGATGGCCACAAACGCAGCCATTCGCAACGATCCATCCGTCTTCGAGAGATGTCCGCATGTCCACAAGAGCCTTCTGCGATGTCGAAGGAATCCACGCTCTGACTATTCCAAGATGCAAGCTCCTCCATACGGCGACAGCACGTCGGAATGCAACGCCAAGACCACGCAGAACAATTCCGCAGCGGCATCGACGTCAGACCGCTTGAAATCGGATTGACCAATATGGACCATGCTCGTGACGGACATAACGACCACACTCGCTGCAGACAGGACCCCGGCACTCACCTAACAGCAAGATCTTGCACTCCTTCTTAAACTTCTTTGAATCGTCCTCCAACTGCCTGTCGATCGCATTACTCCTATCTCTATTCCCTCTGCCATCCGGCGCTGGTGGTTCCGTCGCCGCCAAGGCTGCTGCCAATCCCTGTCCTGCTGCGTTCAGAGGTGGACTGGTTGCGCTATTCGGTGTCGAGTCGCCGTTCAGAGGACCGTGACCGTTTTTCGGTGTTGTAGAGGTAGCATTGGTGGTTGAAGGTTGGGAGGGACGTGTGTTGTTATTGTTGTTGTTTGCTGAGGATGATGGGACTTGTTTGGTCTCGGTGGGTCGGGAAGAGGGTTGTTCGGGGGTTGACATACATCCTCCCATCTTGGGAGGTGGGGGGAAATGGGAATCGACAGTTGTGTTCTGCAAAGGTGTAGTTTAGCAATCAACAACGTTTTTCCCGTAATACACCTCGTAGTCCGCACTCACGTTCTAAACCAGCGCCGTGATTATATCATATATATTCTCGCTATGTATCCGGTGTTGGTCGATGCTGATGCGTGAGTGTGTGTCTTTGTGTATGTATGTGTGTATGTACGTATACTGGTAATGATTGATGACAATATATGTATGGATGGCGGTAATGGTAATGAAAATGTCAATGTATGATGGGAGGGTGTGAATGTGTGTGCGGTGTGTGCCAGGGAGGGATCAATGTCACATCACCACTGTACGGTGCGTAAGGCTGCTGACCGAGGCCAACTCTGTTTAACTGCTACTACTCTCTGCTATTTACTATTGTGGCGATTTCAACCCATCCCCGTCGATCCTAATCCTGGTAATCCAACTAATCCGGTATTTCGGTATTCCTCCCTTCAACGCATCTAACCCATCCGCCGCTGAGATATGCCATACTCTTTTCCTGTTACCTGACCGATGCATGGCGTCCAGACAGACAAAAAGCCAACAACCCTTTCGTCCTACGTCCTAATGGATCATCCATTCTACAACGTTACACCCACGTACAGTGGATCACTTGGTGGTCATTTTGAACCCGTCACCACACCATTTTTCCTTATTAGGGAAATAAAACAGGTGGTGGCGTCAACAGACTTGCCTTTCAAATGCCGGCAACCTTAAACTCTCTTCACATTCAATTCGAGTAATAAAATAGTCCAAACCCGGTCGTCGCTCTTGCCTCCTGCTCCTGCATGAGCTGCTGGCTATAGCTCCGTATGCTGAAAGTGGATATAATCGTCGTAACTAACACGCTCCTCATCCAATCAACCACACCACAACCCATCCAGCCAGCCCCCGACGATCAATCAAGTCCTTCCACGACCAACGTGATTTTGATCTACATCGTATATTACCACTAGTAAATATTCCGTGAGTCCGGCTTGTCAAGAGGTAGCTACGTAGCGTATGTGGCGTGAACGGTCCGGCATATACCTGTAATGGATCTGGAAAATAGACAGTATAAAGAGGCGTTTTTTCCAACGTACACTGTACAGATCTGCACGACCAACATCGGGCTTCGGTCAGTGTCCCAGTACAGTGACAGTGATATACTATAGTACAATCGTCATCATCATGACACAGGACAGGACGGGAGGATGGCTGAATCGCGAAGAAGCGAAGCTCGCAGCCCGAACAATACATAACATCACAATGTGCCAATGGCCGTCGGGTTGATGCCATGGGCTGATAAGCTGCATGGGGTAAACGGACGGCCCGGCCTGAAACCTAACCTCGATGTAAAGAGGAAGATGCGTCGGAATGCACGCACTGGTCGTGCACGAGTCAGTGTCCCAATCACCAATAGTGTTGTGCTTATTTGCGTTTCCACTTCTATAATGTGGCCTGGTCTGATTTTGGGCCTAATGTTTTCATCGCTTCCAACATAAGTTGCGAGCAAGTATCTGGACTGGAAGGTATCAATAAGCACCTGTCTCGCGCGACGAATTGTGACCCTGAATAGTTGTCTACCTGCAAATATAACGACACAACGACGAGTACTATTCGTTGACATCAACTCACCTCTCGTTTCGTACACAATCCTGCTACGTGAGCAGATGATATACGTTGACCTCTAGGACGCCCGACATTCATCGTTCATGAAAATTAGTGCAAATTGCAGGCGCACTGGCACTACCGGCTGGCGGCCAAAAAAGAAGAAACGGTCAGACACCGAATCGAAAAAAGTAAAGTGATCACTGGCGGGATCGAACCGCCGACATCTGCATTTACTAGTGACCTAGAACCGAAGCTCTCAGATTATTAGTACAGCACTCTAACCAGCTGAGTTAAGCGACCAGCTGTTTGATGAAGGGGTCGAGGTAGGACACTATATAAAGAGACTCGATTTTCCGCCACATCTCTCTAGTCGGTTGTTCCTTGAAAAAATCATGTTATGAGAGCTCATCCCAGAGAGCAGAAGGCGGCGCACTGCAAGATTCTTGTGGAGAAGTACGGTAAATAGGCAGATCATGGCATGTTGCATCGCGATCTGTCCAGCGTATCACGATGGGACGATACAGCCCAAGGCCTAAGAGCGCTGTACATGAATTACAGTTCTATCATTATTCTCACCAATATATTTGTCCTCATCGCGGCCTTTGTATTCGGCGGAGGAGCATACATGGGAAGATTGTGTTTCATCGAGCTACTGACCAACCTTTTCCGAAATGAGAAGGACTGGCCGAAGGACAAGGACTGAAACCGTTCGAAATCGTATCCTGCTGGTTTTCGGAAGTTGAGGTGGCACTCACCTCGTGACGTACAGTAGAAGGCTGAATCCCGAACTGCAGATTGCACCATTTCCGATAACTGTTCTGAAAGAAAAAAGCGAGGATTATTTACTGGCCGGGATCCGTGATTATCCCATTGTGACCTCAGCTACAAAGCTCCACTTTATCAACAAGGCAATTCGTTACCTCGCCTGCTTTGCCATGAACAAGCCGTGCAACAGGAGGGTCGAACAAGTCTCCTTCAAGTCTATCGACTATATATCGGCACTGCAGCCCTGCACATTGACTTGAGCATGGTTCAACATTGGATGATCTGGTTATCCCGAGGAAACATAATTACTGTCTTGTATTTACGCTGTCCCAACGAATTATCGAATCCGTAGGACAGCCAGCATTGGCTAAAACAAATCGCTGGCTGGGGACCCGCTGCGTGGTAGATGTAATGATATTCTACGGGCCAAATGTGGACCAATCGACCGATATGTAACGACCCTTGAGATCGCAGCTAGAGCACCAAGCGAAAGACAGGAAGGAGCTATGTGGTATGGCTTGCCGGCGTTGTGTAGGTGTCATAGAAAAATGCTGACTGTTCCCGAAATGATCTTCTGTGCTGCCCCGACGACGAGTTTCTCGAGAAGTGGCGTGCTCATCGCTTCCAATCACTACATGCGATGCTTCCAATCACTGCATGCGAAACGAGGCGTCAACTGCATAACATAGCCTAAACCGATAATGGCAGTACGATGGCAAGGCTGAGATTGCGCCCTGTGTGATGAACACAATTTGATGAACATGAGAGCTCAGTCCACCCTGTACTTAGCTTAATAGGCTAGGGTTCAAAAGCGTCCACCGCCGCAATTGGTCCCAGCGGGTTTCGCGGTTGTGGGCGATCTCAGCAACGACCTTTCGCCAACGATTGATGTACCAGCGGGGCCTCCCAACGGATGACCGATGCCGATCGCTTACTGCAGACCTGTCTACTGTACACACACACGTACATAAGGCAAATACATTTGTTGCAGGTGATTCTACGTTCACGGAGATCTTGTATATGTCTGGGAGCAGGATGATCGGAGCCCAGGACTCGTGCTGGCGCGATGGCAGGAGGTATGATAGATGAGTGAGGCTCATGCACAATAAGCCCAAGTAGATCTACTCATACTGAAGGGAGGTATGCGCTTATCGACCGACAATTTGAAAACGAAGGTGACCATCGAGCCATTCGGAGAGACAAATATCGGAGAGTGGCGGAATATAGACGGCGCTTCATAAAGCACCGAAATTGAACCCAGACATCAAATCCTTCACAGGAGTTAGCTGGTCGCTTAACTCAGCTGGTTAGAGTGCTGTACTAATAATCTGAGAGCTTCGGTTCTAGGTCACTAGTAAATGCAGATGTCGGCGGTTCGATCCCGCCAGTGATCACTTTATTTTTTTTCCCCCAGCCCTTGTGTGGAAGCCGCAGAAGTAATGGTCTGTCTTTTTTATTCTTGCATGTCGTTTCCTGTCTTACTGCGTGGCCTTGAAGGCCGAGCCCTTGACTTGTGGGTATGTATGTAGTACCACATCATTTACGCTGAGACTTTGACGAGCTGTAAGGCTAACTACTGTAGATAGCACAAAAAAAGGTGCGATTCAAGGTGCAGCAGTTTCAGGAAAGTTCGCCACATTACTCCGGATAGCTTCGGATTCAATCACGTTTGACTCAAAACTGAGTTTTATTGACACGATTCCGGTACTTGTATCCATCTTCACCGTATCAGTCAAATATACCTCAGGCAACCGATCAACGACTCCATGGGCTTCTTCGACTTCTTGCCTTGTTGTGGACCTCGAAAAGAAAAGGTCAAAGACCTCGAATCAGTGCGTCTGGTCACTCCTATATGAAGTGCTGTCTGGTCGCTTGCTAATCTCTGTAAATGCGGTCGATTGTAGGGTCATGCCGAGACTTCGACGCTCTTACCTCCAGCTGTGAGAGAAGAGTCTATCATCTCTGCGGATGGGTTGACCGGTGGATATGGCGCGACAACAGAACAAGGTTTGACGGAAGAGCAGAGAACGAGGATAGAAGCGATTGGTAGAGAAGTTGGCAAGTGAGTGTGATCCGTCTGTCTCTCTCTCTCTCCTTCGCAAGTCACCTACAACGCTGGACGCTGTATGTATCGGGGATGCTGATCATGTAATCGTGCTATAGCCATATGCTCCCTATTCACTCCTTACCACCTGGACAACGATCTTCACCTTCTCTATCCAAAAGATCAACATCAATGGTCCGTGCACCTTCCACTTCATCTCAATCATCATCCCGTCCACCTTCACCATCACCTCATCGACCTGAGACGTCCCCACCAGACGGATCGATCCAAAGTCCCGATAGACAGAGATCTCAAGATGAGGACGATGGAGTGGTTAGGAAACAGTTGTTCGTGGGTGGAGGAGGTGGAGGCGCGAGGAAGACGAGTGGGAGAGGTGGCAGAGGGAAAGGGAGAGGGAAGGGGAGGAAATGATAGGAGCAAGTGTTCTGGCAGACAAACAGACGGACGACATGATGACCGGGTTTGTTTCTGGTTTTCGACATAAAAAGTTGTAGCAATATTCTCATCTCATGCATCTAAAGATATCCCTTTTCGCATTTTGTTCTCTCCCTGCTGATGCAAGCTCGACGTCAACGCTCGCTCGCTCGCTCGCTCAGATCCAGGGGGAGTAGTAGTTTAGATCCGGATGGATTCTGCGGAAGTTACCCTCATTAGTATCGGCGAAGGCCCATCTGCGTGCTTAGGCTGACGACTCACCTGTCTTGACTACCTTTTGTAAATCCTGCTCAACTCCCCAGACGTGTGCTCTCAAATCGAGCACTTCAAGATGAAGTCCGTCCTGCATCAAAGATTAGCATGCGTGTTCACACCCACTCGCGGCTGGCTGTGTGCGACTCACGTAAAGCTTCTTGGTCTCGCCTCGGACTTTGGAAACATCCTCTTTGATAGCACCGCTGGATTTGAGCGCAGCCAACTCTTTCTCAACAGTTTGCAATCGATCAAGATGGTTCGTAATCTACAATCAGTATCCCCCATTAGTATCACTTTCAGACGGCTAATGAGATTGACAAGGAGGGCGAAGGACTTACTTTACCAGTACCTTGTTGGAGTTCTTCAACGCTAGCTAGGAGAAGACCAGATGCAACTTTCGTGTCTTGTTGGAGGTAGTAAATTGAAAGTGCAGACGCGGCGGAGAAACCGAAGAGCTAAGGTGAAGGCTGGATCAGTGACTTTGTGAGGTTGAGAGGAGGTCCGGCCCCAATGACGATGGAAGCGGAAGAGAAACGTACGAAACCGAGAATTCTGCAGGAGTTTATCAGTACAGCTCTTTCAATGAGTAGGAACCAGCATTAACTCACCCTCCTCTGTAAGTATTCCCAACAGTATGCAACGGGCTTAGGTGAGTTCCTCTGAAGTAGCAGCATCTACACATTTTGTACTCACCGGAAGCCCCCGACTGGTCGTCGAACAGGTACAGCACCGACGGTTCCAACTACTTCCTCCCGTCGAACGGCAGAGGTGGAGAGGTGTCGGAGAGTCGAGCGAGCAGAAGTAGACAGACGCAACATGTTGTATGAGCAGATAGGTGACAATGTTATGAATGATCGAAAGGTGTATGTCGAAATCCCATAGATGTGTAGCAACGAGCTGTTACCGTTGTGCAGGTTCCGTTTGTTCGGCCGCTTCGATTTTGGTGCGTGCCTTATTGTTGCTGCTTTCTTGCATCATCCAACGTTAAGGTATAGAGTATTTCAACATCATCATCCGCTTACTTGCTTGCTTGGTTGCTTGTATCAATTCGACTATACACAGAGCAACAACGTCCGCATCTTCGTCGCGATCGCAATGAACATCCCTCAACATATGAAATGGATCTAGACATCGCTGCATCTTCATCACCACTTTCGATACACGCTGCTCGACCCCTCGGCGGTATTATAACTCCTGCGCTCGCGCCGGCTTCAACGCCGGGTCTCATCACCAACCACTACACGAATGCGAATGCGAATGCGAATGCGAGTGCACAAGGATATGGTCAACCGTCGCCAAACTATCACTATGTGCCCAACGGTATGATGAATCACCATCAACATATACCCAATGGTCATGGGCCCGGTCATGGACCCGCCAACGGTGTTACACCCAGAGGTCGGGGTGGAGGACGAGGTAGTCGTGGTGGTGGAAGAGGAAGACCACCTTCTGTCCAAAGACAGGTGACAGCATCTTCCTATACGAATGGGAATGTGAATGGGAGTCCATCATCTACTGGATCGTCTTCAGATAATCATTTACCGCCTAATCAAATCCATATCGTTCAATCTAATCCACAACGTATCACACATTATCCTCCTTCAGCAACAGCGGGTCTACAGCAACAACAACATCTAATAAACGGATACGGGTACGGGGACCGCTTTGCTCTGCCTAACGGAACAACAACAGGTCCGAGTCCTTATCCTGTTGTAGACGGGCCCACAGCTGCAAGATCGACCCTTCCTTTCGGCGCAGATTCTTCGTATAGGTGAGTATCCGATCCGGCAGATCCATCCTTTGTTCTTCCTCCCTGCCCCTTCCTTACCTCGGGCGAACAACATCTTCTCTCTTTCTCATCAAAACTATACCTTGGACCCGCGCTGACGAACCGAAATGGAATACCTCATCCTATCCCCTTTTCCAACTGCCGTACCCACTGCAACCACTCCTTATGTCGACATCCCTGCTAGTCCCCTCGCCAATGGGTCCGGTATTCGAAGGATGATCGAGTTTGTCGAGAGTCTGAGTGGGATGCAGGTGAGTGAGAGCGATAAATGCAGCCTATGCCCCATGGCTGATTTCTCAATCAAACATAGTGCGGGACGATCGAAGAATGGGAAACGTTTGTGGAAGAGCAATTTGAGGATGAGAGCAGATTCCATCTCACCTTGACAGGACAAGACCTCAAGATGTACGGTGAGTAACGAGACACGAGACCACACCGACTCAGGAAGGGGAAAACTGAAAAGACTGTACAGATATTCCTACCGCGTTCCTCCCTCGATTTTTCGTCACTCTCCAAGAATGTGGTCTTGAGACTCACAACTTGGTCCTCTTGGACCCCATCGAGAGTCGAATATCCACCTCTTCCCCCGGCGGCTCTGGTCTGAGTCTCCTCGTAGAGTGCGAAGAGATAGAATGGCGTACCGATCATCAGACAACATGGAAAGGCAGTCTCATCGCGGAGATTGGATCGTCATCGTCATCGTCTTCGACGGATAAGATCGATAATCTAGAAATGGAATTCGACTGTTCAGAATACGAGATTCCAGATCGGGTCTTGAGAGTTCTAGAGGTACGTTCACCTGTTGACTGGCTACGCAGAGCAGGAAGGCTGATATCAGTGGTGATAACTCAGATGTCGCAGCAGATGGAAAACATGATGTTGGTCATGGAAGTGGCGGAGGAGGAGAAACTGTCTCCGTCAGGTAGGTGAATCGTAGTAGCAGTAATGATATGGATGGCTGATAGCGAGAGACAGAAGCCCTCGAGAGTCTGGTCGAAAGATCGTCTGATACCCAAACTCCATGATCCGGTTGGCGGGTTTAAGGGACCATTGTGAATAACGTTGTACTACTATTGTACTGTATATTGAAGCCTGGTCCATTGCATGCGATACGCCACAGACAGTTTTACTATCTGTAATGACAGGTTGTCTCTAGCATTGTACAGTAAACCGAATGACATTGCTTGACGAGGCATTGCTGCTGTAAAGTTTTACGGGCATCGACCGTTGGTCATTTCCGGCGGAACTGAAGCCGCTATCTAGCCAAATATCAATGGAGACTCCGCGTCTAGCTGTATGTTGAGACAACCAACACATCATGCACGTTAGACTCCCTCCCTCTCCCCCTCCCCGTTCCAAGAGCTCTCAAATGATGTCGTAGGATGGGTTGGGAATCAGTAGGTAGCCAAACAGCCGATCGAGTCAGCCCCAAAGGATGTTCCCCTCGAGCTAAACTGAACCACGAACAAACACGCATTGATCGTCTGAATATCAACCAACTTTGGTCTTTCATTCCTTCCCTCCTTCGTTCCTTCCTTCCATTACGCCCTCACCTATCTGTTTAGGTTGACAGCGGTCGATGTTGATATGACGTCCTCTGCGATGGATTCGCGCCTCTGGAGCGATACGTAGCCATCGGTGCGCAACTCGTAGTTCCTTACTTGGAGCGAACAAGTAAGGCTGACCGGGTCGTATGTCAGATTGTGAAATGGTGGGATGTCGATCATCCCAAGCTCTAGCAAAGTGCGCACTCTTCCATCGTGCCACAAGCACAAATCTGATGATACACACACGTCTCACAGAGTATGGGTATCTTCATGCAAGTCAGAGAAGAATACGAAACCTCGCTTGCGAAGAGCGAAGACGTTGTCTCGGGTATACCAGCGTGAGTTTTCGTGGGCTGTGATCATGGCTGATAGTTAGATCATTCGAGTTGTGTTTTTGGTGATTCCTCGTCTTCGCCTCCGATACCAGCATTGTATATACCACTTTATCCCCTTTAGACATGAATGACACGCCTCGACAGACAACGCCTATGGTGACTCTGTACCCTAACGATGCATCATCGTCTACCTGATCTTACCCAATATTCCAAAAACGCCTTCTTCTCGACCCAACCCATCCCTTTCACTCTCCTAACCCTACCAGTCTCCGCCAACACCGTCGCACATGCTTCTCTCCACACCGCCTTGTGGTCTTTTCCAGCAGCATCCAACCCTCCCGGAGCATTCGCCAAGATCTCGCTAGGCAGGAATGAGGGTGATGAGGGTGATGCGGAAGGGTGAAGAGTTCGGATGTGTAGTGATCGAGAAGGCGTGGGTGTAGGTGTGTAGAGAGTGGAGAAGATGAGGTGGCTGAGAGGAGTAGGGAGGGAACACGTCGCACTTGGTGCGAAAGGCGTGGGAGGGGTGTGTCTGCTCAGAGGTCAATGTCAGCTGGTGCCCACGAAACAATCAACGAGCGCAGCGGGTTTCACTTGAAAAATTTGATCCAGACGATCCCTTCATCATCACCACCTACATCTCCCTCTGCTAAAGTTCCTTCTCCAAACCTCAAGACCGCTCTGCCATTACTTGTCGTTCCCTCTGGGAACAACGCCACCAGTCTGTTTTCCTTCCGTCTCGCTTCGCGCAACGTTTTGTACATGCCCTTTGGAGGTGTACTGTAAGTCTCCGAGAGGGATCCTGTGCGAGCGATAAGTGCAGGAAGGGAGATTGGCAAGTAACCAAGTAAGGGAGGTTGGGCGAATGTCGTGGAGATATTGGCTGAGCCTGTACCGGTATGTCGACCTGTCGTAGGGGCGGATGTGTGGGTTGAGTCGCTTGAAAATACAGGTAGAAGGAAAGTCGGATTATGTCTACGATAGCCAACATCAGAATGTAAAAAGCAGTTTTGTTTCTCGCGATGTGACCTACCTGAAAGCGAGGTAGAGAACATCGACATAGCTAGTCCAGTTGGTGATGATGAGATCACCCTTCCTCGGACCGGTCTTTGATATCTGCGCAACACCCGTTTTTCTAAACCATTTTCCACAGTGTGAGTACTACACGACACAACATGTTCAGATCAAGAGGCGCAACTCACCCTCTTTTTGGCGAGACTAGCTCGGTCGTGATCCACCAATAACCCATAAGCGCAAGACCGAGTCGACACGTAACCGCGGTGAGACCGCTACTTATGGTCCTGTACAGTGGGGGCAGAGGAATCTGAGTTTCAAAATAAGCTGTTGCTGACTGCAAGCCTAGAGACCGATGACTCACAAAGATCAAACAGACTCCTTCGACTAACACAATATGTATGAGAGCTACCACTGCCAGGAGCAGTGCTCTAGCCAAGGAGTGAAATATGCTGAAAGGAGTCAGAATGGCAACGAAGATAGGCGAGACGGTACGAGGAGGTACGGGAGGGAGGAAGGGCTAAGAGGAAATTCATATCAGCATTTTCAGATTGAAGGACGGGTTAAAGAAGGGTGATCCACCTGTATACCCGTAGCGGGGTCCTGTACAAGGGTGGGAGTTGATCAGCTTGGAATGAAACTCCGATGAGTACGGGTGAGCTGAATCTGACTCACTCTCCATTTCGAGTACTTCTCCATTCCGTTCTTTCTGCTCTGCTTGAATTATGTTGCTAAAGATGAGTAAGAAGGTCGAATTCACGACGAAAGTGACCAGCCAGATGTACCGGTGGAGAGCAGGAGAGAGGGAAGTCACTCGCGCGGTATGATGTGGCATTTATCTATCGATCGGTACACATCGGTGAGTGAGCCGGTCAGTCGTTCGTTCGGGGCATTCGTTATCACTCCCTGTTCCACCGTTCTATTATCGCCACCGAGACTGAGAACCGAGTCAAAGCTCAGTAAAGGTTGAATGAGATTTCAGAGACAATCGTAATATAAAGAGAGCATTGACATTTGATTACTTTGTAATTACTCGTACTCTCCGCGTCTGTATACATACACAATGGGGTACACTCTTCTCATTGACAACTACGATTCTTTCACCTGGAACATCTACGCCGACTTGGCATCAATAGGAGGGAATCCTTTCGTCGTTCGAAATGACAAGATCACAATGAAAGAGGTCGAGGTGAGTCCGTGCGGAGGCAGTGCAGCCTCGTTGTATACTAAGCGACATCTTGTATTCCCCTTTCTCACTGTAGGCCATGTTCGAAGCTGGAGAACTCGACAGATTGGTCATATCCCCTGGACCTGGACACCCTCGAACCGACTCTGGTATCTCACGAGATGTGATCTCGTGGGGGATGGGTAAACTTCCCATTTTGGGTGTGTGTATGGGTCTAGAGTGTATCGTCGACTTGTTAGGAGGAGATGTAAGCTATTAGTCTCTTGTTGATTTGAACACTTCAGCTGACATTCGCGCGTGTGATAGATCGCCTTCGCTGGAGAGATCAAGCACGGCAAGACATCACTGGTCAAACATGATGGTCTTGGTGTCTTCCACGATCTACCTCAGGATCTCTCTTCCACCAGATATCATTCCCTCTCCGCCTCAGTCCTTTCTCTCCCCCCCATCCTACAGGTCACTTCCACGACGAAGGAGTCTGGCGTCATCATGGGTGTCAGACATCGAAATTATACGGTCGAAGCGGTCCAGTACCATCCTGAGAGCTGTATGAGCGAAGGAGGACGAGGTTTGATGGCCAACTTCTTGAAGATGAAAGGCGGGAAGTGGGGCGGTGAGAATGCTTGGTGTGGAGTCGTCGAGGGAGTAGATGCACAAGAAGAGGCTAAACCGAAAGTCAATGGGAACGCCAATGGAAATGCGCCATCGGTGCCTACAATCCTCAACAAGATTCACGCACAACGATTGCTCGACGTCGAAGCTTCTTCTTCGGTCCATGCGAAGACCCCAGCCAACGTCTCTACATCACTTTCACTTCACACTTCACCACCTCTGATCAACTTCCTCCAGCGAATCAAGTCAACCCCCCATACCGCTGTCATGGCTGAGATCAAGCGAGCATCCCCTTCAAAGGGTGATATCGCACCATTGGCTTCTGCCCCTGCCCAAGCACTCAAATACGCCCTCGCCGGTGCCTCGGTCATCTCTGTTCTCACTGAGCCGAAATGGTTCAAGGGTGATCTCGTTGATATGTTGGCCGTGCGAAATGCCGTGGACAGTTTGCCCAACCGACCCGCAATCTTGCGAAAAGATTTTATCCTCTCGAAATACATGATTGACGAAGCTAGATTATACGGCGCGGACACGGTTCTCCTCATCGTTGCGATGCTCGAACCCGAACAGCTGAAAGAGCTGTACGATTACTCGGTCTCACTCGGTATGGAACCCTTGGTCGAGGTCAACAATCCTACGGAACTCAAACTTGCTCTTGAAATTGGATCCAAGGTGATTGGAGTGAACAACCGAAATCTGCACGATTTCAACGTCGACATGTCAACTACATCACGAGTCAATGCGGCTTTGGAAGGCCAAGATGTCATTCTCTGCGCTCTCAGTGGGATCTCTAGTCCCGAGGATGTTGCGAAGTATGTCAAGGAGGGTGTCAAGGCTGTCCTCATTGGTGAAGCGTTGATGCGAGCGAGTGACACAAAAGCTTTCCTCCGATCGTTGATCGGTCTCCCACCTCCAACTCCCTCGAAGAAGGCAAAGACGCTAGCGAAGATCTGTGGAATCAGAACACCGGCGGATGCACAACTCGCCATTGATGCAGGTGCAGACTTGCTCGGCCTCATTCTCGTTCCCGGAGCGAAACGACGAGTCACGTTCGAAGTCGCTCGAGAGATCGCTTCGACAGTTCGATCGGCTCGTTCCAAGTCTTCCCGAACCCCACTCGAATCAGCCAACGAACCTTGGTTCACCAGCAACTCCCGACGACTAGCTTCTCGACGAAAACCATCATTGGTGGGAGTATTCCAGAATCAATCACTCGACGACATCTTAGATGCGGTCGAAGAGATTGGATTGGATCTGGTCCAATTGCACGGCGATGAACCGCAAGGTTGGGCAAAACATATTCCAGTCCCCGTGATCAAAGTGTTCAGAGTATCTCCAGAAGGTACAGTCAGAGGAGGTGAACTATCACGTCCTGGACAAAATCAATTTGTCCTTCTCGATGCTGCTGGTGCAACGGCGGCCCAAGGCGGTGGTGGAGAAGGGAAGAGTTTCCCCTGGGAGCATGCGAAGAAGATTGTGGAAGCTGGTGAAGTTGGATCAGAAGGACATTTCCCCTTACCGGTCATTTTGGCGGGTGGATTGACACCTGATAATGTTAGAGAAGCGATTGAACAAGCTGGAGAAGGAGTGTTTTGTGTAGATGTCAGTAGTGGAGTGGAAGGTAGTGAAGGGGGAAAGGATAAGGACAAGGTTGAGAAGTTTGTGAGAGCCGTCAAGGGGTAGGTAGTGCATGACATGTATGTCCATTTGCATTTCAAAAGTCACTCACACATCGCCGATGAGACTTTGGTCATCCTGTTTCTCCTGTGTTGTTTTACATGCGGTCAAGTCGTACGACACTTCAATGGAGACTGCACGACAGATTACTCCTACATATATACACGGTTCTAGTTCTACAACTTGAGTAATAACACCTCGATCATACTCAACAAAACAGTCGTCTGGACACTCGGCGACCCTTCAACCCCCTTGCCCAGGTGTCTCTCCTCCTCCTCATTTCCCTTCGAAGTGGAAGTAGACCACATCAAACTCTCCTTGACTTCTTTCTTCCACAGCTCATCCCCTTTATATCGTCTCACGACCGATTTCTGCTCTACGCTGACCTCCTCCCATGTCTTCAAAAATAAATTGATCAAAGCCAATTTGATGGTCACTATCTTCTCCAACTTTTCCCTGGTTTCGATATCAACGCCATCTTCCTTGCTCGAGTTTCTCGTGATCGTTTTTGATACCGGTATCGCCACGTTGAGAGGTAGTAACTCCGCAAACACATAACGTAGTGTCGGTTCACCTAAACCGTTCGTCCGCTTTTCGAAATCTGATTCATTCTTCGATTCCTCCACATTCTTCCTCCGTCTTCGATCTGCTGCAGCGCGTCTTTGTGAAACTTTCTTTGATCGAATCCCACCCATATCTTCAAGGACCAGAGCGTAAATATGGGCGAGGAAGAACCATTCCACGTCTAATTCGGAGGCGAGTATCTGGCTTAGTCGTTGGATTGCAAAGACGGGGAGGGAACGGAAGAAATGTACGAGAGAGGAAGTGAGTGAGGAAGGGTGGAAAGGAGGTTGTGGAGAGAGAGCTGTGTGGAAGAGCTAGTATAGTGTCAATGATGAGACACCTGAGAGAAGGGAGGACTTCCGATCTAGTAAACTCACCAGCTTCAGTAGTTTTATGGCATCGGTTTCGCGTCGGAACTTCTCTTTGCTAGGCTGGGCGAGCAATGCGGATCGCACGATTGCCAGAATGATCGTCGCGTCATTGCGTTGTAGATCACCGTTGCGGTCATATGGCCTTGGTAGTTGTCTCAGCAGTAGACGAGAGTGTGGGACTAGTAAAGATAACGTCGACATCAGCTAAGTCCGGTACTCCGAATCGTCCTGCAACAGACTGTGTAACCTACTTTGTCCTTCGGCCACTTGCTGCTCGCTCTCGTCCTGTTCCCACAGCTTAACGAGCCACTCCAATATTCTCCACCCTACCTCCGAGACGACCCTATCACTCTGTCCCTGTTCCTCTTCTTCCATATCCGCATTCTCGTCCACCCGCCTCATCTTCCCCTTTCCTTTGCCCTTATTACCATCACTCTCCCATAATAATGCCCAAACCCCTTCATCCCTACATCTCTTCAAAGTTCGCCATACTTGACGATGTAATTCCGAGCGTCGATAATCCCAATCCAGCCATTTGGGTGTCTCTTCAGATCGAAGCTGGGATGACGATGGATGCGATGGGAGAGATGTGGCGAAGCTCGAGGGGGAATGGAAGGAAAGGAGACGGTAGAGTATATCGAATGGAGCAGAGGGTGGGACAGAGTGAGCGGTAGGATTGAGGCACAGATATAGGAGCAGTTGGATATGTTCTCTATGCCGATTTTGAGATCAGTATGCTTGTACTAGATACAAAAACCGACATCACCTACGTAGGGGGTATGACCTCTTCTCGAACTAGACTGTTCAGTGTCCCAAGCGCAATGGGAGCTACAACAAACAATTAGCATATTGTACTCGTTAGATAGACTCAGACTGACCAAAGTTCTCCTCCACAGACCCATTGACGATCTCCCTCCAACCATGAGGGTAGACAGGCGGGTTACTCATCCCCGTTGTCATCTTGACCACTGGACTCGGAAACATGAGGAACAACAAAAGTGAAAACACATTGATCGCGTCGAGTGAACGTCCTCCACCTCCCGTACTACGGCGTCGAGTTTAGTGCAAAGTGGATTTCCAGTAACCGGCTAGAGATTTCAACATTTCACTTTGGCCAACTCAATCTCGATTTCCTTTGTTTTGGTGCTTTCATTCTTTTTTGGATGCCTTTTCTGCACGTAGAGCGCTACTCCCACATGCTTGACTACCTTATCACTAAGCTACATGCTTACATATCTTTATAAGCCAATGAGAGGAGTGCGCTTAGCTGGGAGGCTGCTAAAAGGGAGGGGGAAATTAAAGCCAACTGTGTCAGTTGTAGATTTGAGCGTGGTTATGGACAAGTTGCAGATGGTACAAGTGATTTGTTAGAGGCTGACTGAATTGACAAGTCTGTACTTATGCATACAACACAAATCATACATTGTACTGTATGATGCATCATGGGCATGGATGCATGTTGTAATGTGGATTCAAGTCAACTGTATCAATACGTGAGTTTGTGGTTCTCACGATACCGGGACTGATTGTCAGAGGCGGGTCCGTTGACGAGCCTTAGCGGGGAATACGGGTTACGAATAGCACAAAGTCCTGTACCGAATTGTACGAGTTGAGCACCGAATGTACGAGACTTGGGGTTGACTAGCAGTTTGCTGTACTGGTACCACAGTAGTGAACTAGACAGAGGAATATACATTTGTCACAGGAATAACTATGTACGAGTCCTGTGCTCATGTATATAAGTACCAATGATGTTACAAGAACCGTGGGAACGATTAGTCAGTCGAATCTTGACAGAACTGTGGTGGAAACTTCCATGACATTTACTCCAATTTAACCACACATAGAGGCTTAAAAACTAGATGGGGTAGATCCCCAAGTGTTCTGATTGGATGTATCTAGGTGGGCCATCAATTAGAAATCGGATGCATGGTTATGTAGGTTGATGAAGTCAAATGCTTTTGGCTGGGAAGGAGGTGTCTGAAGTAGTGGACAGGAAGAGTGGAGGGCGCGCGGCGAAAAACGACATTGCACTAAACTCGACGCCGTAACCTCTCCCTCTTCGGTCGTGGTCAAGTACGATGCCACACGTGCGGGACTATTTCGGGAATTTGTATTTGATCCCGTTGCTCGCTGCTCGCTGCTCACCGCCGCGTCACACGTCCATACATACCATCAACGCTTGACTTTGATGTTGTTCTCACTTGACAGCTACACTCACACACAGACTAGACAAAGACAAAATGAGCGACGACCCTACAGCTGATTTCCTCGCTAGAGAGAAGGCCGCCTTGGGTGAGTCTCCCTTCCACTCAGGTCATGATGTGTAGCGGTCGTCAGCTGCAAACATCATGACCTACTCTTTCCTTCTCCTACTTGGCTGACTGGACGTTTCAGGCGAGGATGCCGACTTCTTCGCATCTGGAGCTCCCCCTTCCGCTCCTTCAGGTATCGATGCCTTCCCCGACTTTGGTGAATATCACTCCCACGTCTTCAATCAGGTAGCTCCAGCTGATCAACGATGATGTTGCAGACGCCCCTTCCCCTGCTCCTGCCAAACCACCTTCGCCCCAACCTCAAGGTATCGACGCGTTCCCCGACCTTACCTCTTCCGCACCTGGAGGAAGCGAGGTGCGAGTGACTGGTGTTTCAGGTACTGGCGAAGATCAGGATAGGGAGCAGTTTGAAAGTCAATTCCCGGATCTTTCAGGAGAAGTCGGTTACGAGGCTGTAAGTGTGCTACAGAGCCGTGCGAATGAGAAGTGCTCATTTGCGGATTTGATCTTGTAGGCGCCTAAACCTGTTTTCGACGCAATGTCCGCTCAACCATACGGTGCATCCCCTTACCCACCTACAGCTGCTCCCAAACCCAGATCAGCGCAGTCCATCCTTCCTCCACCCACATTCAACAACATCCTTCCTTCGTCCACCGAAGAAGAGACAGAACCGATCAAAGCTTGGCGAGCGAAACAATCCGAGGAAATCAAGAAACGTGATGAGGCGGATCAGAAGAGGAGAGAAGAGATGAGTAACAAGGCTGAGAAAGCTATCGATCAGTTCTATGAGGATTACAATAAGATGAAGGAGAGGAATATCAGAGAGAACAAGTGGGTGTTGTGGCGCCTTGCCGCGGCTGGGATGACAGGTCAGGAACTCATTGCTGACTGATTGTTTCCGTTTAGGGAGAACGAAGCGGCTTATCTCGAAAAGCTCGGCGAAGGCATCGCAAAGGGCACAGCATGGGAACGAATCACCGAATTGATCAGTTTAGAGAACTCTCGTATGTCCCAACTTGTCACTTTCCATCTTCTATATGCTTATCCCTCGATAACCCTACTTTAGAATCCAAAACTATCCGACCATCTGTCCCTGGCGGTTCAGACCTCGCGAGAATGAAGGAGATCCTCCTCGCTCTGCGAAGAGAAGGCGACAAGGCCCCCGGCGCCGCGGGGTTCTAGTTCCCCTAAATTGGAAGATAGGGTTGTAATGAGAACAGAAACAGAATTGTGTATCTAGAGTATGAGCCACGATGAGAGACCTATCACGATATGATCGATTAGCATAGCGAGCAGAGTCGAGGTGTGGACACCCAGTGCATTGTGCGTGCTGTTGGTGCTGTGCCACTACCTATCTCAATACGTCATCGCGCCTGATCTTCCTCCACTTTTGTACATTCTCGTCGATCTTTTCCATGATGCAGTTGCGTTCTGTCTGCTTCACCCTCTGATTCAACAACATTGATCTGTCTCATTATATCCCAGATATAGTAACGAAGAGAGGCATACATCATCGAGATGACACCAAAATTACGAGTTCTGATCCCTTCCAAATCTGGTAAAGGTTATCCACCCCTCACCCCCTGTCCTGTCAATTCGACCGAACCTACACCCCTCGAAACGGATAGCTTCAAGGGTAATATATGGGTGTTTGTAAAAGGGTATAGTGGGGACGAGAAGAGAGGTGAGGGAGAAGGATATTTTGGGAAAGAGAGAGGTGGGATGACTTATGGGATAGTGGTGAAAGGTGAGTCGGGGAGCTCCTGAGCTAGCAGATCAAAGAGAAGTTGGGAGGGGATTAGAGGACGATATTCAAGGCAGTTCCACATGAAGTGGATGGGAAGATGGTACTGGAGCTGGATCCGAAATGAGGTGATACAAGTGCTGATCTTCTCATTTCTGCTTGTTCAGGCCGCTTCTTGAGAGATGTAGGAGGAGACGATGTCCTCTTTGGAAACGTATTCGAAAATCCTATTCGGGATCATCTCCCTTGGGGAACAAGCATTGCTACCAAGTTCATGTAGTGAGTGATTGCGACATTCTTCTCTACTGCAAAGCTTTGTTCAGCACACTTTTGCGCAAAGACGTCAAGCGTTCGGTATGATTATGATCGAACAGTGCTGATACACCATTCAATTCTTGTTTCTTTGTTGATCCGTACAGCTTCATTGACCCTGTTATGGAATGTGATATCTATGCCGATAAACCTTGGGCACTCTCACCAGCCCTTGCGACGATGAGCCATCTCTCGCTTGGGTCTGCGTCTTCGTCAGACAGCAAAGAGGTGTACGTGTCGGAAAAGTCGTTAGGATTCTTGAGAGAAAGTGCAAATGGCAAAGATGAAGGTGAGTGATAGAACTATCCTCTGAATTCCGTCAAGAGTTAGGAGGTCAATCCGATTCTGATGCTTTTCCTAACCTCATAGCTGATATACCGGAAGCAGAGGGGGAGAAGAATGAGATCAGTGCCAGAAGAAAGTGGTTGGGTAGGAAAGAGAATAGAGAAAAAGTGAAGCTTGGTAAAGACGTAGAAGTCGGTATGGAGTTCTGTAATGGTTTGTTAGGTAAGTTTGAGTCTACCTCACTTCATCGCATCCCTTCTCATTGTCGTTTCGGAGGAGCGTGCTCCTAGACCAAGTGATTGTCAAATAGTGACATAGGAGCAATTCGCTAACATGAGCCCTTCTTGTCTCAACGCAGACTTCAACACACTGTCAGCTACGCTCCCTCCCCCATTCACACTCTCCATCCCCCTTCTCAAATACTGGGACGGTCAACCCGTCACTTATGTTTGTCAAAGACGTCCGGCCACGAAAGATCAAAATCCAGTTGGAGAGGAAGTGTTTTGGTCCGTCGCTTTTGAGATTGTTGACGAAGAAGCGAGGAAGAAGTTGGAAAAGAAGGGAGGGGCTGTCGTCAGACCAGGTGGAGGGGCTGAAGGGGAGTCACACTCTGGTGAAGGGAGTGAAAAGAAGGAGAAGGAAGTTGAGGGAGGTCCGAAGGGAGAAGGAGACTCTGATGACGTTGATTAGATACCAATGAACTTCCTTAGACGCAGCCGCGTTATCACTGGTGCTCGTTTGTAGCCTTATCCCTGTAAGATTCGATTAGACATGTATCTTGGACTATAAATGGAACGGTGGTACCCTTCCAGACTAGCCACTGATGACGTTAAGACATGTATGCATGAGCACGATTCGCTTCGTGGACGACTATTGTTTTCATGAACTTTTCTCGCAGCGGTCATGCAGACCACTACTGCTCCTTCTTACCCTCCCTCGCAGCCTTCCTCAACGCCCTCTTCCTGATATCCTTGTGCATACTAGTGATCACGTGGACCCCCGCCATCTCACTGACGTATCCGGCGAAACCGACGAGGTAATCCAAGATGGCATGTGACCAGAAGGGCGTACGTTCGTGAGGTCGTCCTTGGGCGCCTCGTGGAAGACCGATGGACGAGAGGGTAGAACGAACGAATGAAGAAGGGGTAGGAACGAGAGCTGATGATTTTCGGATTTTGGACATGTTGGAGGTCTATACACACTGCTGTTAGCATCACCGGAATCAAGTGGGACCAGGTGGAGGTGAAAGTGAGACAAACCACGAATGCAGCTTGGACAAGTTCCACAACCACACCTTGTGATTTGACCTCCTCGGCAAGAGCTTTGGTCCACGTTGACAGAGCAGCTTTGGTACCAGAGTACGAAGCGAGGAGCGACGATGGGATTCGACCCGACAGAGAACCGAGCGTCATGACGAGTGATTTGGGGGATCCCTTCCTGTTGGATCGTGCGATCAAGGACGGGAGAACAGCACGAGTGACGAGATATGTCCAGACGATATTCTGCAACAATGGGTCAGCTTGGAGCGTACATCTTCAAACTGTGGGAAGGCCACAGTTGCTGAGTGGAGGTGAATGACCTACCGTCTCGATGATTTGGGTCATCTCGCTTCGTTCAGTCTCGGCAAAGGGGACAGGCATGTTGTGTGACGCTCCGACGTTGTTGACTGGGGTATGGGAGCGGGTCATCAGCTTGACGCACGACAAATTGTGCAAGTAGCATGTGAAGTACTCACTCAATACACCAAGGTCGATTTGCTTAGCGAGGAGCTCGATCTGAGTGAGAGCCTCATCTCGTGCGGATCCGGGCGTAGCAACGTCAACCACAACAGACTTGGTCTCGACACCATATTTGCTCTCTACAAACCGATATATTATCAGCTATGCCTTCGTGCAGTTGAGCGAGCCTGTGATAGCTCACCAATCTCTTTGGAAAGTTCGTCGAGAGCAGCTTTTCTTCGACCAATAAGGACGATGTTGAACTTCTTACTGGCGAGCTGACGAGCGAATTCGAGTCCGATACCAGATGTACAGCCAGTGACCAAAGCCCATGTTCCACCGGAACGAGATTGGAACTTGTTGACCTACATCAAGCGAGCATAGAATCAGTACCGAATCTGAGAGGTCAAAGCACAGAGACTCACATTGATACCAGGCAGAACAGTCAGTTCGAGGAACAGTCGGAAAAACGAGAGCGTGTATCGAAGGAGGAAAGCAGCTCCAACCGCTGATAAGATCAAAGCGGTGATGGGGACATCGAGGACTGGTAGAGTTGCAAACGTGATGAGTGAGCTTTGGTCACACGCGAAGTGAGATTGAGGGAAGTGGACTTACCAAGCTCATGACCCAAAATGTGGATGGAAGGGTGACCCGGGATGTGAGTGTGGACGTTGATTGTGTCGGCGACCATTTTTGCTAGAGCTATGTGGTTACTAAGACCAGCAGAAGTAAAGCTCAAAAGATGATGAAGGATTGGATGCATGGAACGGGACCCGCGACGGAGGTGACTTTCGACCGGGTATAGCACTGTATGGGTGTGGCAATGTTACGTAACATTTGTTGGTCCTATTGAACCTCTTTACCGCGTGTCTTCCACGCGAGAAATCAACAACAAACAGCTAACGCTGTAATGTTCTCAGTTCACTGTACGTGTCTCACTTTGCATTCAGTACAGATACAGTCAACCACTTAGATAGAAATGTCAGCCTTGCTTTTCCCTTCTTCTTCTTCCCCTTCCTATTCCGCTTGCTCTCTTTTGATCAACTCCGGTCACAGCTCTGGAAAGGTGGTCGACTCGGTCACACTTGGACTCAGCGCGCTTTGACCATCATTCCATCAAGACAACACCCCTCCCACGAGGCAAGATACACACCACCTTCGACTTTTCCGCTTTTTCGTCGAAAACAAAACAAATGTCCACTCGGCGTAAGAGGTCACGTCAGCAAACTGATCCGTCTTCTGTGACATCACAACCTCCTCCTCCCTCTTCGAAGAAAGCGACTAGGTCTTCCACTCGCAAGCAACAAGCACAAATACAAGCACCAATGGGTTCCATAGCCTCTTCCTCCTCCGCCACTATGCCCACACTAGCGCCCCCGCCCCTCAAGGAGTATAACGATAATTCCTCCGATATGTTTGGCGATGATATCGATATCAATCCCGACTTCCCAGAACCCGGTATCGATGATGACGACGAGTTGAAAGCGGCTATTCAAGCATCGCTGAAGGAGAATTATGCTCATTCCCCACGAACCAAGACTAAAGTCGTCAATCTTCCTTCCCCTGCTCCCACGAACGATAGGATCTCTCACGGGCGAGAAGGATGGAAGAGGGATTATACGATATGTAAATCGAGGTGGGGGAAAAGAGGAGAGGTGGAAGGTTATGCGGGGATGGTAGCTACGATTCATGGTGAGTTGCTTGATCTGACGTGAACGATGGTGTGGTTAGCTGATCAGCTACTGGTGGATAGATTGGAAGTACGGTGATGTGGAAGATTCGATAAAATTTCAACTAGACTATGAAGATATAGATGGGCGACAAATCGTGATGAAGCTCGAGATTGTCTTCAAAGGTAAAGTGACAGGATAGATTTCCAACTCTATGCTGATCAGTCTCCTTTTTCTAGACTTGAAGACATACCCTGCATCGTACAGTTTGGTCTTGTTTAGTGAAGACAAACTTCCTCGTCGAGCCGAAACCACGTTTTCCCGTTTCGCAGACATATACGACCTGGACATCCCTTTACTGCTAGAGCGACTCGTCGCATCACTTCAAGGTGACGACGACGCAACTGGAGGGGTTCCACCCGACTTTGAGGACGAGGATGAGGAAGTCGAATATGATGCAGATGGGGTCGGCATAGGTGACGAGTGGACAGAAGCCCCGGGTAGAGGCTTCGAGGTTGCGAAAGGATCTGTGGAAGATTTGGGCAGTAAATTCAGTTTGCTGAAAGAGTGAGTCTCAACCTAGCCTCGCCAGAGCTTGCACTGGCATTGCATATCTTAGACATTTCGAACAAGCCAAAAATTTCAACTATCGACCTGGCCTCACGAGGGTTTCTGACTTTTGGGTAAGTCCATTCTTTTAACATTAAGCTAACGTCAGGTCGTGTCATATTCGATTCCGTTGAAGAACCTTCCGATCGATCCGAACACCCTTGGAATGTGGGACGACGGTCTGGTGGAAGCCTGGAAAGATGATCAAAGAATCACCCTCCTCATAGGCACTGAAACTTACCCACCACATCTGGACAGGATGCGATACTGGCTAGGCTTCCATAAAGACTGTGAGCGATACCAATATGAGCACCGCTGATGAAAGACAAACCCTCTCCGGAAGTCATGGTCTCCTCGACTCGAGGTCAAGGTGGTCTGGCACCATTCTATCTATCCGAGCCCCTCCTGGATTACCTTAAAACATTCGGCCGTTGTTTCAAGCTGAAGACCGCATACAGCCTCAATTGGGCAACTGCCGACCGTATCGGCATGGACGAAGACCAATCGAACCAAGTCTTCAAGCATTCACATGTACCCAAATCAACAGGTCCGCGCGACAAAGGCGATCCACTCGATAAGGGTCTGCAGAACAATATCCCACTTTGCGCTTTCCATTGGGTCCTGAGGAGGTTTATGGAGGCACCCAAGTATTGCTTGGTGAGTATCACTTTGCTCTATGAAGCTGACAGTCAGAATTGCGGACTTCAAGTTGCAGTACCATCGCTTCGACCATACGTTTGCAACAAGGATCTCTGTCTTTATAGCTTTATGAGTCTAGGTCTCGGTCCTTCCCTCGAACATATCATCAAGACTCATCCCGGCGTCGTTGATATCCTATTATCTTTCGCTTATTCAGCAGCGTCTTCAACGACCAGGATGGAGCTCCCGCTCAAGTTACAGTAAGTGCTCGGCGGCATACAGTGTGCTGATCTGCTAAGCATCGTGGTGCCTCCCGAATATGGGATATTGGAGCCCACCCTGTTCGACGATCTGCCCGATCAGCGGAATGCTTTAGTGTGGCTGATCGATCAGTTACCCAAAGTGTCCGAAATCAAAGCTGAACTCGAGAGCGGGAAGAAACTCAACAAAATTGAAGCTCCAGCTGCCAGTATTGCCGTGCTCCGTTGGGTCGTCGGTTCATGTCGCGCTTATCTGAAGGAGGCAAAGCCGAACGAAGGTGTCAGCAATGGCTTTGCAAGCGCCACGTATGGCATGTCGGAGAAGCTGAAACAATTCGTTTTCGTGGTTGGATCACCGGAACAAGAAAGTAACTTTAAATCAGAGGTTGAAGCGGCGCAGAAAGCGGACAAAAATTGTGCGCAGTATCCAACCCTACTAGCATTTCATGGTACGTGCCGCATAAGTGACTACCCAGCTAATGGTCAGGTTCTGGTGCGGATAGGTGGCACAATATTTTGAGGACTGGTCTGGACTTTAACGAAATAGAATGCGGAAGAGTGAGTGTTTGCTCCATCTGGAAGCTGATATCAGGCATATGGCAACGGTGTCTACTTCGCTCCAGAATACACCATCTCGATGGAAGGCTATGCCCGCGCCAACATTAGTCATCGAGCCAACGCCGACTATCAACTGTCGAGAGCAACGGCCTTGGTTGAGCTTGGTGAGTTTGGATGGGACGGACGAAGCTGATGACAGTCAACGTTCCCAATACTTTCGTATCACACAACCCGTTTTATGTTGGTGAGTGTCTCCAACGAGCGACCTGGCTGACAACCAGTGAACAATATCAAGCAAATTAGACCTTTCCTTCTGCTCGTTGCAGGCACAAACAACGGAGACACTGTCGCGGTCACCACGACTGCTCCCACAGCTGCTGTCTCTAAGGCAGCTCAGCCTGCAGACAAGTTCTTCAAGCACGATCCGAAATTGAAGAAGCCCACGACATACAATAACCAACCTTTACAAGTGGTAAGTATCCCTGCTTGTGTTCTCCGCTGACACGCGTCAGAAAATGCCCGAAAAACTGAAACGCACAACCTATATCGACGATGAACCGGACGACGAGACGGACTACAAGATTTTGCACCCGGACCCACCACCTGCTCCCATCAAATCGTTCAAGCCGACCTTAAAGAGCCGGATTGGCAGGATACAGCAGATGCCCCCTCCTTCTGAGACTTCCGTGGTGGCTTCCAAAGCGCTCGGGAAGGAGTTTAAGACGCTTGTTAAAGCACAAGGAGAGGGCAAGTTGCCGTTTTACGTTGATCCGGAAACCGATAGGTGGGTCGAATGCTGCGATATAAGGTAAATGTGCTGATGGTGGAGCCAGTCTGTACTGTTGGCTTCTCGAGCTACACGAGTTTCCCGACAGTCTTCTCAAGACCGACCTCAAGAAACATAAAATCCCCTCGATCATTGCTGAACTTCGATTCCCGGCAAGTTTCCCGCACTCTCCACCCTTCATGCGGATTCTCCACCCGAGGTGTTTGCCATTCATGCAAGGTGGTGGAGGTAATATCACCGCGGGTGGGTCGGTCTGTAATGAGATCCTGACTGCGAGTGGCTGGAATCCCGCTTTCTGTGTCGAAGCTATTGTGAGGGATATCATGGTGAGTGGACTGGTCTCAGACATATTTGCCTTCTCGAAATTGGTTTGTTAAAGCTGTGGTGCGGAATCAGGTCAACATGACAGAGGCAACACCTCCTGCCCGACTCGACACCCGAGCCTGGGATAGACCATACACTCTTCGAGAAGCGATAGATGCTTACAAGCGAGTCGCAGTGCAGCATGTGAGTGCGGTCGCCAACATGTAGTGTGAAGGGTGAAGAACTGATGGTTATGTGGTACGCAGGGCTGGCAAGTTCCGGAAGATTTTGATCGATTGGCGACGTGATTGATGACCCTCACGACACGAGACACGAAAGAGAACGAGAGAAACATGACATTCTTCTGTAGCATATTGAAATTGTTCGTTCGATAGTTCTGTTGTACATATTCCCATTGTATCGACCTACTATTTGTGTGTACATAAACGTTCATTCATGCATTGTAATCTGTAGACGCGATATGTGAACAGCTGGGTAAAAACCTACAACGAGACATGGACGTGATGGAACCTGAGTGATAGGCTCGCATGTAAGAATTAGGCCCACCATCAAGCTTCGAGAACTCTTTCCTTTCTTTGCCGTTTCTACTTGTCCGTTCTGGATTCGTCTCGGATAGCGAGTACAACTGAGTGCATCTCTCAACGCTACAATCTATCACTTTCATTCAATCTTACATTGACCACGTAACTACCCGACTCGTAACTTCGGTATCCGCAACGAGAGCAGGGAAATACCGGCAAGATGGGGAAATACTATTGTGATTACTGCGATATGTAAGTGGTTCTTCTGTTCACCTTTGACCTCATCATCCTTCATAATTTACCCGTCCGTCCCTTTGCTTCGGCTTCTGGGTGAAGTCGAACTGAATCAAGTCACGTCCTCACGTCACTATGAAGACATAACACTAATAATACCATATGGTTTATCTATCGTCTAGTTACTTGACGCACGACTCTATGAACGCTCGAAAAGCCCACAATACAGGCCGTAACCACATCTCCAACGTCCGAGACTATTTCGCTTCGCTGGGACACGATAAAGCTCAGAATATCATCGATCAGATTATCCAACAACATGAGAGCGGAGGTAGGACACAGATGATGATGGCGCCTAGTATGAGATTGGGAGCTGGGTTCATGAATCCGTTGGCTACGCAACCTGGTGAGTGGGCGCGGCGCTACGACTCTGGGTGTAGGGCTAGGCCTGGGATGCTGGGCGAGGGGTAAGGGTGTGGGGCAAGGGTTGCGTTGGGCCGGATAAAGAATGGGTGGAGGATGGACTGAGATGGAAGCGCGTTCATTTGTGTCAATGAAAGGCTTTGAGTGGGAAGAAGCTAGTATTTGGAGTGCAAGTGCTGTCGACCTCAATCGGAAGTTAGATATAGAGGAAGGGGATGAGTAGAAAGAAAGAAGCGGAGTGAGGAGTCCGCCGGTGTCCTGCACTTTTACTGGACTGCTCAATCTCTTCGGTTGGACATTGTGCCGCGTGCTGTGTTACGGGATTGCTACTGATTATCTGTCGATTACTTCGCTGACACTATTCACTTCAATAGGCTTCCCACCTCCCTTCCCACCCTCCGGCGGACCTGGCGGACCTCCCAACGGGTACCCCTCTCAACCACCACCCTCTTTCCGACCCCCTTTCCCACCCAACGGTCTTAACGGTGCTCCACCTCCATTCCCCCCACCAAACGGTTTCCCTCAAATGGGCGGTGCACCACCTCCTTTCCCTCCTCAACAACATCAACAAGGGATGCCACCTTTCCGACCTCCACCACCAAATGGGTTCCAAGGGATAGCGTTACCGCCGAACCAACAAGGTAGTGGATCTCCAGGTGGAGTTGGAGCACCCCCGGCTTTCACACCAGCTCAAGGAGGAGGAGGACAGGGAGGTGCGGCTCCAGGAATACATCCGGATAGATTGAGGATGATGGGTGTGTAGACGGAACGGGAACAGTGAGCGGTGAGCGGTGAGCGGTGAGAGATGGACACCGGTCATGTAGGAAGAAGACTGGTGATGGTGGATTGGCAGAGATCAAACAGGACGCGATGGAGGGACGGAGATCGTCGGAGCGGTGTCGAGGACACCTGCCAATATGAGTTTGTAGATATCCTCATTGATGTATATATGTTACGTATATAGATTAAGAGCAAGTCAACTGCCTGCGTTCATTCATCTCCCTCAGCTGCGGCCATGGCAGCCGCCGCCGCTACACCTTTTCTCTCTTTCATCTCCCTCCACTTCCTGTTCACCTCGTCGGGTGTCTCCCCTCTTCTCCGTGTCTCCACGGGCTTATACTTCCCTGTCATCTGGAAGTCTCCCCCACCTACTGGCCAGAGACACCCGCCCGTCTTCTCCGCTCTGCTAGGTCCTAGAACTTGGTTCATCTTCCTCATCGAACCTCCGATCTGCCATGCTCTCAACTCTGCCTCTTGCCTTGACGAATCCAATGCTCGTTCGAACCCTTCTCTTCCACCCATTGCTACCGGATACAACTTATCTTTCTCTTCTTCCGACAGGCTTGAATAAGGACCGTCGTATCCACCGAATCTCCAATCGAGTCCCGCTTCGTCTGGATATCCACAATGATGCAGGGTGAGTGGTAAAGGATGTCCCATCATGTAATTCGGTTTTGAAGGATATTTCTCCACATCCAATAGGTCCGAAACGATATTCGGTGTTTCCAATTTCGATCCGATCAAGAATAACATCGCAATGATATGTCTAACTTGATGCCAAAGGAAAGCCGTCCCAATCAAATTGAAAATGATCATGTCGGGGAATTCGGGACTAGGTTCGAAATATGCTTTGAGGACGGTCCGTTTATGATTCTCAATCTGTTTCGAACCGTCCAATTTGCAGAAATTGCGATGATCGTATTCTCCTATCAGACGTGATGCTCCGTCTCGCATAAGATCGAGGTCGAGTGGTGGAGATGTCGGTGTGGGACGGAGATGGAAGGCGTAACGATAGTGTCGGTGCGTGCAGGAGAAACGGGAGTCGAAAGGTCGGGAAAGTGGTGACCATGCGAGAATTCGGATGGAATGGGGTAAGACAGAGTTGAGTAGTTTGGGATAAGGATATTCCACAGGTGTAGGTTTGGCTTGTGTCATCTTGGTAGATGGTTCGCCCTCGCCCTCGCCCTCGCCCTCGCCCTCGGCATCTTCTTCTTCAGTCGGTTTTGGTTTTGGTGGAACCGGCTCTTCAGCCTCTTTCCATCCTCCCTCGCCATCAAGATTCGCACCACCATCACCAGGTCTTCTCGCACTTCTCACCCAGAGATTGACAACCTGTCCTTCTCCACTCACACCTCTATCCGTCCTTCCACATCGACTATACCCACATCCTTCCCAACCCTTTCCACCCTCGATCAAGCGCGTTTTCTCCAGTGCGACCAATAATTCCGATTCGACAGTCTGGACGATTGGCGCATCGGGCGAAAGAGGCGGTTGGAGCGCGAGACCGGAATACGGCCAGCCGTGATATGCGACTAAGAGGGCGATGTGTCGAGTAGGATGGGAGGGAAAGTGGAAAGGTTTTTCATTACGTTTTTTGGCCTTGCGTTGGGATTTGTTCATTCCAGCGAGACTATCCTCCTCGTTGATCGCCTCTGTCGAAGGAGGGAGAGATCCATTGGCAATTGACGGTCCTGCAATCCGGGCTTCCTTCGGAGAAGCTTGAATCTGTGGGACGCTCGACGGTCCAGCAACAGGTTGTGCTTGAACGTCTTCTGTCAATCCAGCCGTCGCACCACTCTCGATAGCTGCTAATCTCGCAACCAGCTCTTCGCGCGACAAGTTTGCGTATTTTGACATTCTCTTGGCTGCTCGTCGGGAGATGTACAGTACGCAAGTGGGAAGCATATAGCGTGTTAGTCTGGAGAATATGAAGAGTGAGCTTGATGGTGCGAGTTGAGTGATTGATATTTTTCTGTTGGTCGATATCAGGCACGGTTAGGACACGAGAGAGAGGGAGAGAGAGAGAGCGGAGATCGCCGTTCGTTCCGATTCCACTCAGTCAGGTTACAGCGGGACATCCGGAATCTCCCCTTTCTTCCCGGAGAACAACTGCCCATGCATGGTATGACTTATTGATATTCGGAAGCAGGTTCCAGTTGGATCACAACGTCGTATGTAAGAACCAATGTAGTAGCTGTTGTCGTACGTATTCGTCATGTAGTTGGTTGGTTGGTGGGCAATAAAAGGGCTGTGTGATTGGCAGGTCAGCAGATAAAGTTTATATTATCAGTCGTCACCGTGTTTATGACATCAGCACTGGAACGAGCACACAGAGAGAGAGAGAAAGAAAGTATATCACATCTACACATCTCAAACTATCATTTCCCCTTCTTTTCTCTCCTCATCTTTACATCTTTACCCCACACTATCATCGTTATCCTATCCAAACAGACTGGATAGTTTCGTGTTTGGTTCTGTGCTTTGCTCGAAACGATGGCACATCCAAAGCTTGAGAAGAGCGTTGGTTCAGGGGCCACGACTCCAAAGAAAAAGAAGAGTAACGGTGCGATTTCTCCTCCAGCAGCCAAGAACAGCAATGGCGATGCTAAACCCAATGGCAAAGTGAACGGTGATAGTAGTATCAACAGCAACACCAATGGCAACGGCAACGGACATGGGACCATCTCAACGCCTACTACTACACCTTCGAAAAGGAACAAATCCAAATCTACATCTACATCTACATCTCAAACAATCACTCCTCGACCTGAATCTCCCATCAAGGTCAAAGTGACCGTCAGTGATCCTGCGCCTGTCGAACATCCTCTGGAGAAGACTAGCTTGTGGAATTGGTTGGTCTTCATACCTCTTCTTACGATAGTGCCGTATCTCTTCTCGAGACTGCATTACAGTCTACCAGAACCTTTACCCCCTTAGTGAGTTTCCTCTCCCCCCCCCCCAGGCTCAACAGCGTGTGGGTATGAGAACCTCTCCTTACCTCCTGTTTGTAGCGATGAAGCCGGACGACCTCAACCCGCAGAAGAGTTGATCCTGGGTCATATTCAAGCTCTAGAGACGATAGGTTATAGGACCGTAGGGACATACGAAGCCATCGCAGGTGAAGAATATGTCTTGTCAGAAGTTCAGAAGCTCGTCAGGATCTGCGACGAGGGTGGAAATCTCAAATGTGATTGGTGGGCACAGAAAGGTTCAGGTTTCCATGCGTAAGTCATGCGTCGTTGCACCGTTCGATGCAGTGGCTTATGATGTGGTGGTGGTGGGGCAGCTTTGAGATCTTGGAACACGAGGTCCTCAAGGCATACGTAGGAGTAGCCAATATCATCCTCCAGATCACAGCTATACATCCTCCTTCTTGCAATGCATCGGCATCTCACCTCGACCAGGATGCTATTCTTCTCGGAGCACATATTGACTCGACTATGCCATCTCCCGGAGCTGCAGAGTGAGTAGATATTCAGCTGCGTCCCTTTATTGAGGAAATATGCGCGCTTATCTAAACCTTTCGTAGCGATGGTATTGGGACTGGAGTGATGTTGGATGTCGCACGAGTGTTGGTGGAGCGAAACGAGCCATTCGATGGGTCGATTATCTTTTGTAAGTGAAGCGTAGTGCTTTCAGAGGACGGTTTAGGTTTGGTGAAGCTGACAGTTTGCGTACAGTATGGAACGGAGCAGAAGGTGAGGTCCGAAACTTGGTCACAAGCTAACCTGCGCAGAGACATTACAAGATGGATCGCACATGTACTCGACCAGACACCCGAGTGCCAAACGGTGAGCTTTGAGACCTTCTATAAGTTCAATGGAAGCTGACAATCAATCCAGCGTCCGAGCTATGATCAACCTTGAAGGTGCGCCTCCCCGATTCCGGAGTCCAGACGTTGCTAACTATGCATGCAGCGGCCGGATCTACTGGAGGTGCTCTACTGTTCCAAGCTACAAGCAAGGAGATGATAGACGCTTTTGCACACTCGCCACAGTGAGTCGCAATCGCAAGAGATGTAGCTGATGGTTAGCCCTCGAGGAACCGTCATCGCGTCTGACGTCTTCCAGTCTGGGATCATCATGTCCGAGTGAGTCCGTTCCTATCTTTGGGTGAGACCATCGCTTACACACACTGCAGTACCGACTTTGGACAGTTTGAGCGATACCTTGGTGTGTCTGGTCTAGATGTTCGTATTTCTTCCCGTGATCGCCAAAGCTGTAGCTCACTCAACACGACAGATGGCACTTGTGGGGCACAGCTACTTCTACCATACCCGAAGAGATACCTTGGAACATATCGAACGCGGTTCCGCCCAACACTTCGGTTCGAACATCATGGCTATCGTTGACTACCTCCTATCTCCCGAATCGCCTCTTCTCAAGCGCGAAGAGTGGTCTCCCCCTGATGTAGTATACCTGGCTCTCTACGATCGTCTCTTCTTCAAGTACTCGATGGACAGAGCCGACGGTGTCTACACTGCGTTAGCTGCTCTTGCAGCGGGAATCACGTTGAGGAACTTGGGAACTAAGAAATGGAAGCCGTTCGTCGTGGCGTTGATTGGTACTCCACTCGGTATGATCGGTGGACTTGCGACCGCCAACATCCTCGCGGCGGTTCTGAGCGCCGTGGGCAAAGGGCAACTATGGTGAGTACCTGTATACGGACCAGCGCTGACAACGACAGGTTCCGACACGAACATCTACCTCTTATACCCTATGTTCCGGCAGGTTTCATTGGTGGTCTCTCCATTCAACTCTTGTTATCGAAGTTACTCTCCCCAGTCGATCGACCTCAACTCGAACAGGCGTATTACTATGTTCAACTTCTTCTCGCAAGTTGGTATATGCTTCTTCTCCAATGGCTGCGTGTCCGATCGGCGTATCTCTTCGCTTTCATTACCGGTATGCTCCTCATCGGAGCGGTCTTGAACGAGTTTGGTCGAGCAGCTAGCGGAAGGAAGGATGGTATGGCTTTGAAGAGCGCCTACTATCTCTCTGCGATCGGATTTATGGCATTTGCGGTGGAGGGTATACCAGCCGTGAGTACCGTTTCCATCCCGATCGCGACAGCTGACGTGGTCGTAGGCATTGGACATCTTCACTCCTCTTGCTGGCCGAATGGGAAAGGTGAGTTGACCATCCGTGTGGCCACCACTGACAAAGTAGGACGCACCCGCCGAACACATCGTCGCGACTATCTCGTCAGCTTGTGGCTTCGTATTCCTACCATACGCTCCTGCTCTCTTCCATCGAACATCGAGAAGGACCCAGCGCAAGGTCATCCTTGGATTGATTCTCTTCCTTGCTGGAGCTCTTACGGTTCTGGCTGGACCCTGGTACTTCCCCTACGATAAGATGCACCCGAAGCGAGTTGGTGTGCAGTACAATTACAACGTAAGCTACTTGACGGTTGGAAACACGATGGGTCGCTGACGACAATGGTATCGCAGCATACGTCTGGTGATCACACCGCCCACATCGCGTTCATGGACCGCGGACCTGTCTCCGATATTGCTCCATCTGCACATGCGCGATACGGTAACGGCTCACCTCTCGAACATACCTCTTTGACCGACTATGACAGCGACTGGGACGTCATGTACCCCGTCTCTTCGTTCTTCGATACATACAGGTTCCCCATCGCGGTGGACAGAGAAGCGCGAGATTTCCAGTGGCCAAACATGGGTCATTATGTGCAGGAAGTCAAGTGGGAATACGGTATGAGAGACCTAAAGTTGAGATTCGACTTTGTGAGTGACACCTTCCATATCGGATCGTGTCTCGACATGGGGAACGTGTGTTGCCATACTGACCGATGTGATTCATCACCACGCAGAGGGGCTTGGTATGGCCGGTACTCGCGTTCGAAGCGTCTGTCCTCCAGTGGTCTTTCAACTTCCCACCTCCTGTGGAAAAGATGAGACATCACATCAAAGTGGCAACAGCTGCAGATGAGCCGATCTTCGATCTGAACCTGACTCTGAGAATGGAACCAGGGGAGACATTGAAAATCCATTGGTCTGCGTTTGGTGAGTCACGATTAGGAAACGTTAAATCAGACAATGACAGTGACTAATTATTTTTGCTTTCCTTTGTGCAGATCTCAATCAAATGATACCTGGTACCGCGTCACGTCTTGGACCCGACATGCCAGCTTCGAAGCTGTTATTGGATCTTGACGAATGGGCGACCGAAAAATGGAATGGAGATCTCGATATGGTCATGAGTGGAACGGTGTGTGGAGTGATTAACGTGTAAAAGTCAAGCAAACAGAAAGACACAAGACGGAAACGAAGAGAGGAGAGTCTCCTCACGACTATGAAAGGTGAATTGCACGAAAGTGGATGGAAAGAAAAAATCAAAAGGTGAAATGAAATGAAAAGGAGTCACGAAGCAAAATTCTATAACAAACTGCTGGCTAGCTTGTAAGGTATCTCACAATTATCATGCATTACTGGTTTGATGAGTCGTGCTATCCGAGGCGGATTCTCTCGCGGGGCGCATACATGGCGAAGCTTACACGTCGATCTGATTTAAGCTAAAGCAGTTTGGTTCGATATCGAGCATAATGTAAGAAGACGGAGGTTATACACTGACCCGTTTCAGTTAATCTTCATGATGCATCTGGAATCAGCCCAAATATCGAATAATCGGGGATGTAGCTCATTTGGCAGAGCGCGTCATTAGCAAGTTTCTGATACAACTTGAATTGACGAGGTACCGGGTTCAATTCCCTGCTTCTCCAATTTCTTTTTGCACTTTTTTATGGCGACTAAGCAACCGAACTTTCTCAGATATAGATAGCGGTCCGAGTTGGCTCCTCCACTCTTTTTTTTGGGTTTTGGGAATAAACGAAATTTACACGTAAACACGTAAACCCGCTTGAATTGAATGTCTACGTCCCTTACTGAAATCCCTGGACACTCCTCCTTTCACGTTAATCCTGGTGGTGTAAGCGCAATTCCAAAGTCTTATAGACCCTTGCACCATGCGCATTTTCGATGATATGCCCACCTATTCAAGGGATCTCACCGTAAACCCCCACTCCGTCCTCCCTTCTTCCCTTCCTCTACTTACCGTTGCTATACGATACAGGCTGTCTTTATATTCCGGACAGAAAGCCGTCTTTCAGCGATCTACAACGCATTGGGGATGTAGCTCATTTGGCAGAGCGCGTCATTAGCAAGTTTATAACACAACTTGAATTGACGAGGTACCGGGTTCAATTCCCTGCTTCTCCATTTCTTTTTTCCTTTTTTCTTTTTCTTTTTTGTATCGTCTGGCAAATCCACCAGTTCGTACAAGCGAGTACGCCATGCATAACTTGACATCACGCATCACGGGAGGTAATGGGATACGCTGTGACGGACAATGATGCTAACAACTGTCTTTTTGCATGTACGATACGATACCTCCGTTGTTAGCCTGAGTGACTGATTGTCTCTCGCTGTCCGTCCTCTCAGAATGTGGACTACAGCTCGTTGTGTGTCTGTGAAAGTGCTCGGATATGATCTCGGCTCTTCGTGCAAGTTGATGCAATCACATAACCCATGATGACGAACCCCCCTCGTCGCTTCTATCTAATGCACAACGACACCCTACATCCCCTCGCGCTACCAGATGCTCATGCCAACATTGATATTGATCTATATATCCCCTGTTTCCAATCGTGCCCGTTCACTCTGAAGTACCGCCACTGCTGCCGCAGCCTATTCGTCATCCTCGTCCGAGTCGTCGTCGCCTGCAACGTCCATGTTGGCCGCTTCGAATTGTTCCATGAGAGCTTTGAGCTCGGCGTCTTCTGTCTCGGAGACGACTTTGGGCTGTGGGGGAGGGAAGGGGTCAACGGCATATCACAACAGAGGACACTGGTGATTCGAGATGAGGAATGATGCGTGGTGGATGGCAAGACAGAAGTCATGTAGGATGAAGGACACGGTATAACGCTCAAACCCACCTTCATCTTCACCGTCATGTCTCCCTTCTCCTTTGTGATACTCTCTCCAATCACCTCGACGGCCTTCTCCATCAACTCTATAGCCGCGTTCTTATCCGTACTCGTCGTGCTCATCACATACAAGGGAGGAGCCACCAATCGAACCTTGATAGGCACTTCCTCTGTTGAGACGGCCTCGCCGGCGGTCAAAGCGCGTTTAATGGCATCGATACCTGCGTAAGAGAAGCATTTCACTTCGATATCGGCTCGGACTTTGACGGGTTTAGGAGTGAGTCGTCGAGCGATACCGGCTCGTAGGTCGGAGAGTGTTTCGGAGTCAAGGGAGAGAGGACCAAAGATTGCTTCGGGTTCGCTGAACAAGAGCGATTCGATACCACGGAGTATGTCAGCAGTGGACGTACAGAATTTACAGCTTGAGATAGAGGAGGATGAACTCCAACTCACCTGATGGACGCCTTGAAGGCCTCGTAAGCATGTCCATATTGCTTATGCAATGGCCATGCAATCTTCTCATACAATGATTCGGGAGATACACCCCTCTTCTTAGCGACTTGGGTCATGATTGAGTCCACAGCCTTTCCCTTTTCGTATTGCTCTTCACATTTCACAACCTCCTCAGCGGAAACTCGTCGTTTAGACAAATCGATGTAACCTGTGTGTGAGCAAGAACGTTATTAGCAGAGAAGCTTTGTTTAATTGCCCTAGTCAAGCAACGCCCGTTGCCCACTCACCCTTGTCTGGGTCAACACGCATGACAACGACGACTTCGTTCCTTCCCACTCTGATCAACTTTTGAACTGATCTGATACGTCTTCGAGAAAGCTCTGAAAGCAAGATCATTCCTTCGATGTTGTCGTATTCAAGCTGCCCGCGGGTGAGGAAAGGATGAACGGAGTAAGCTGATGTTTCTCGTAACCTGATACAGAACGGGCCAGCTTACGAGCTTGACATAGGCTCCCATATCTTCGATAGATTGGACTTGAACCATGACCAGTTGGTCGACCTGTACGAGTGGGTGTGCGTGTGCGTGTGGGTGTGTGTGTGCAAGGCATACGTGAGGATCGAGGATGGCATAGGTGAATCGATGAAGGTGAAGGTAAAAGGGTAAAGCCGGTTAAGTAGACAAAGAAAGGAGGTAAAGGTTGACATTATATCAGCTTCTCGCTTCTCCCGCTCAAATCATGATGCGACACGCACCTCTGGATATTTGTTTTGGTAGAACCGCGGCATGATGTCTGATTATGTATGGAGTAGATCTAGGGAGGTGAGAAATGTGTCTTGATCGTCGGAAGAGATGGTATGTTCAATTCCAACTTTTTGATGAAAAGGTTGTGGCAAAGTTGCGAGAACGAGTCGATACGAGTCGTTTCTTCCGTCCTATGTGCTTTTCGGGTTCAGAAGGCTGATAAGATACGAGTCGTTAGTCGGTTGACGACTATTCGTTTTGATGTTCTAAAGTATGATGAAAGCGATAGATGCTAAAGTGACAATCGAGAACAAAGTGCTGTCTTGTGTCTTTCGTCGTTTGTAGTTCGTTCTGTCCATTACCATGTGCTTTGCTACGACTCTGCATTCAACTCGATAACCTCTCTCTCTCTCATGACGGGATCAAATATCGGCGTTTTGTCCTTCCCACCATACCACAAATAACCATGTGGCACTCTCTCTGTGACCCGGTAAATGAGTTTGTTGATATTAAGCGGTTGGTTCAATTCCATTGACTCTCACTTCACACATTCCCCACTATACTAGACTTGCTCATCATCTGCCCATAGTATACCTATCAAATACATCACCAAAGGTCATCTCAAATGCTGTCTCGTACCCTCCTCCTTAGGTCTAAGCCAACCACTCGTGTCGTCTTAATTCCATCCATATCCATTCGTACAATGGCAACTTCCACCTCCACCTCTACCGAACAACTCGTCATCCCTTCCAGATCACCCAATAACACAGTCGCTATCCTCACTCTCAATCGACCAAAAGCCCTCAACGCACTTTCGACTCCCCTTTTCCAAGCGCTGAACGCAGAGCTGGAGAAGGCGGAACAGGATGATAGTGTTAGAGCAATAGTGATCACGGGTGGAGAGAAGGTGTTTGCAGCTGGAGCAGATATCAAGGAGATGAAAGACAAGGAATGTGAGTGTACTCGGATGACTCCTTATTTAGTGCCAAAGGGACACCTCCACAATAGCGACACAGCAGCTACAGTACAGTGGTGGTTAGCCGAGATCCACGAACTGCTAGCTGCGCAACGCTTGTGCTGGGCCAGATAGCACCACTACTTCAACAACGCTGACGCTAACACTGTCTCTGCAACTCCACTCAGTCGCCGAAGCTTACACCACCAACTTCCTCGGATCATGGAACAAGATTGCCTCGATCAGGAAGCCAATCATCGGTGCTGTGGCTGGATATGCGGTGAGTAGTCGTGGATCACGCTGCGATTTCCCACCTGGAAGACCTTACACGTTTGACCGGAAGCGCCATACCCCGACCATGCCCAATTGCCTTCTTCGCGGTGTTCTCGCTGACATTTCTATCTTCTCCTTCTAGCTCGGAGGAGGTTGTGAACTCGCCATGCTCTCCGACATCCTCATCGCTACGCCTACGGCAACGTTTGCTCAACCCGAAATCACCCTCGGTATCATCCCCGGTATGGGTGGTTCTCAACGACTCACTTCTCTGGTCGGCAAAGCTCGTGCAATGGATATGGTCCTTACCGGTCGTAAGATTGACGGTATCACAGCTGAGAGATGGGGTCTTGTCAGTCGATTGACGAAAGAGGGTGAGAGCGTCGTGGAGCTCGCTGTGAAGACGGCAGAGACGGTTGGTGGATTTGGAAAGGTCGCTGTGCAAGCGGGTAAAGAGGCCGTCAATGCTGGTGAGTAATCAACTTTCGAGATGTTATACGACAAAGTTAACAAGCGCGAAACATCGACGTCGATGAACACAGCCCTCGACCTTCCTCTCGACCAAGGATTAAGACTCGAGAGAAGATTGTTCCAACAGCTCTTTGCGACGCAAGACCAGAAGGAAGGTGAGTTGGCCCAGCTCCCGTTCGTACAATAAAACATTGATGAGCTGACTCCACCCCATCTCACGATTAGGTATGACCGCCTTCGCAGAAAAGAGGAAGGCTACCTGGTCGGACAAATAGGCGCATCCAGGTGAAGGGAGTTATCAAAGATGGGCAGTATACAATAAATTGACACCTATGACATGTACGATTGGCGTGAAAATGATATGGGTCTGGTCGACCTCTGGCGCTGAGCCGTATGCCCGGCATTTGAGGATACCGTCCTGATCTATGTTTGAGACCGGGGCGACTTCTTAACGCTATTCATGACTTCTGACACTACGCTATCTCCTTTATCTTGCTACAACTTGTCACCTGCGGAACAGCACAGCTCGTTCTTGGAAAGCTCTACTTCTGCAAGTCGTGAGGAGTGGTATCGACACCAGCCTGGACAGTCGCGGCCGTTGCCTTCTTCCTAATCTCATTGATCATGCCAAAGAAACCATCCTCTCCTGTAGTGTTAGCCTTTCCATCCCATTCTTCGTCGTGGCTAAGGGCGAGAGGGAATCTCAGAGGTCAGTCTCGGCCTTGCACACGATGTCCGAAGTTCCCATCAGGCAGCAGATGATCGGATTGGGAATTACAATTAGGAAACACTCACGTCAAGATAAGGTTGGAAGAAGGGTCCACGTGCAGAGTGACCTTTGAGTTGACAAGCTTTTGCACGGGTGGGAACTTGAAGTGATACAACTGCGAGAGGGTGATCTGAACCGAGGGTGATTTCTATATCACGCCAAAGGAAACATATAGAAGTCAGTTCTCGGAACTTGCTTCAGGTATAGGTGTTACTCACCACTTCGGGGTTGTCAAGGAACTTGAGGCCCTTTGTCTCGGAAGAGGAGAAGATGGAAGGCATAGCTGTAGAGAAGCGTGTTGGCACGCACGTTACTACGCTGGACAATGATTGAATAAGATAGGAGGATGCGATGTCTGTCGAAGCTGACCATCGATAGTAGGATTTGGTACGGATTGTGACTAGGAGTCATGTTGTGGTGTGGTGTGGTGCAATCTGTGACTGATGCGGGATAAGATTGATGACTTACCATTGAATTGAGCTTTCTGCGGATGAGCCAAAATGAGCGTTGTCAGCGTCAACGCGCTACACGTGCAGGCAGGGCCCGTGATACGACTCACCACTGCGTCAAGACCGTGGGCAATACCGACGGGATCGTGGAAGGTCGCGCTTGGATCATATCGCGCATAAGCGGACGAGACGGGGTGGAGCTGGTCTGTGAGTTTTGATTCACAGTAATCGTCGATCAGTATTATTTTCGACGACAATCACTCTGCGATCTCCTCCTTCCTCAAGACCGCTCAATCCTAGATCATATCCTTGCCTTGCCTTGCATGTCTACGGACCCCAGGGGTCCATATGATGAACAACGAATGACGGTCTTTGCGATCCTACTCGCAACATCGCTCGCGGACCCCACCGGACTGAATTCACTATGAGCCCAACTTACAAAGCTGCAAAACATCATCTACCAAACCCTGTTCCTCCGAAGTCGGAGTACGCTCTTTGAATCCAAAGTTGGGGACTTCAGCGGACGAAGAGGGTGCAGAAGACATTCTGAATTGAGTTGTGGATGGTCTGAGTCTGAGTAAGAGTAAAGATTTGGCTGGACGTGTTAAAGTTCGAGTGATTGACATGGGAATACTGCAACTTATATGTATTTGGAAGGAAGAGAAAGGAGATTGGCGTAGGATTCATAATGCATTCGCTTCAATATATACGTGCTTTCGTGCTTTGACAGCTTACGTCTGCGTCTTTACAAAAGTCACGCTTTGATGGGAATCACACCATCCCACCCTACTCTACTAACACCTAGATGAGATTCAAGCATACGAACCAGGCATCGATCGAATGAACACAATATTGAGATGATGAATCGTGCGGGGTACATTGAAGGGTACGTCACAGGCACGGAAACAGAATCACGCGTGCGGGGTATAACGTGAACTTTGTTGATCGTGGCACAGCGCAAGTTGTCTTATGGTTGCTAGTTGTGAGTGGCGGTAGAATTAATGCATATATCGTACAGGCATCAGGCATAAAAGTGATAGGTATACAAAGCGTGTGGTGGTATTGATGTGTGTTGTATTTAAAAAGCAGGGCAAAGTCGATCCTGTCGATTGCCTCGTTTCTCCTTCTCGCATGTACCTGAACTCCCCCGCGTATCCTACCTTCCCCGGAACGAATACTGCGACTGGTAGCTCGCTGGACAGTACCTCCTCACTGGCCTTCTACACCAGCATGCCACCCGCCTCTCCATCTGCGTCCCCTAAATATCTCTCCAACTCCCACTCCTCCACCCCTTCACCCGTGGTCATCGACACGCTTGTCATACTATGTTCACTCTCACTCTTCTCTCTCATATGCATCCTCCGACCGAATCCACCTTCTTCAAATCTCGGTTGAGCTCTTGGAAACTCTATAATCCCATATTCATCAACCTCCCCAACGCCAATCGAGTGTGTTTCTGTCTCTGAAGGTGGGAGTGGCGGAGCTGAAAAGTCCGGTCGATAGCTTGTCCTTTCGATCTTGTTTCGCCCAAAAGTGCCGATCGCATTCTGGTCCTCAAAGTATCTTTCCTTCGTACCGAGGAAGATCTTGTCCGATCGAGTGGGCAGAGGCGTACTCCACTCATCTGATCGGAAAGGCATGACATTCTCTTCCCCTCGAGGCGGTTGTGAGACTTTCGTGAGACGTTTCATCAACCCCAGAGGATCCTTCCTGGAAGCTCGAGAGACAGATCTGGTCTCGCTAGGCGGTGCAGGTAGACCGAGCGAGTTGACAGGCGTGTTGAAATTGATATTCTTCTCTTTGAGCGGTTTCGCCTTCTTGAATTGATCGACAGACTTTTTGGACCTAAGACCGGCATGAGGGATCGTGCTGTGATTGCTACCATATACACTGGACGAGGGAGAGTCGATACGCTGTTCGTGCTCCGGAAGCAAGTCGACGAGGCGTTTCGATTTGAGGACTGATACTTCGTCAACTTTGCGAGCCGCCTTGGCGGTGAGTACGGGAGTCGATTGAGAGGGCGGTACGAATGGTGATGGGAAAGAAGGTCGAACGATCGCATCGATACTTGGTCGAGCCGGAGGAGGCGGAGTGAAGATTGTCGTCTGATCCAAAGTCTCGTCCCCATCCGTGGCCAATGCCATATCCATGTCATCGATCTCCATTGATCCGTCTGCAATCTCCTCAGTTTCAAACTTGATCACTCCACCAGGCGTCTCAGGATCAAGGTTGAACGATTCCCTCTTCGGCGTTTCTGGTGCTCTCCTCGGCATCTCCCGGAGGAAATAGGACGGACTAGGTTCTTTCTGTAATTTCGGTTGACCGATCGAGCTTTTCGGTGTTCGAGGTCTGTTACTACCTCTACCAGGTGTAGAGGGGAAACATCCATCGAAAACTTCGTCTCGTGCAGGCGGTCTTGGTAATCCCGGTGGAAGAGGGACAGGAGGTGTCTCACAATCGAGAGTCGGGACGAGACCGGTCATGAATGGGTGTTGGGCGGTAGATGTGCTTCGGATAGATCGGAGTGTGGTAGTGCTGCCTTTTTTGGTGAGGGCGGAACGTAATGTTGACAGCGACGATTTCTTGGGTATGGTTCGCTCGGCTGGGATAGGCAAAGGAGGTGGCAGAGGTGGTGAAAGCATAGCATGGTCGGGAAGGGGCAGCGAGGGAGTACTACAGCGACACAGATTTGTCAGTTGTTGTTCAGTAGCTCGCATCGAGGATGAATCAACTCACGCCGCTCGACCCTTCTTCGGCGTCAAACCCAACCTCTTCACCAAACCATTCATCATCCTCCTACTCCTGCCTGGGGTACTCGGTACTCCCATTGGCAAAGGGACTGGTGGCACTTCGGGCGCTTGATCCAAATCCAGATCCATCCTATCAGTCTCTTCACTCTTCCTTCCTCTACTTTTGCCGCTCTTTGAACTTTTCACAGTTGTCCGACTACGTGTCGTCTCGCTAGATTTCCTAGGTTTACTATTCCAAAATCCACCTGATTCACCAACACCTTCGTCGACTTGGAGCGAACCATCCGTCGAGCTTGACCAACGTGATTCACCACCTCGCGGTGAATCGTAGTTGTATTTTCCTCTTGGTGTACCCATCGCAACCAGTTTCAACGAACGCATGACGTTGTCCAATGCTCGTTCCACTCCGCCATCCATACCTGTTGATTTGACAATACGGGGTGAGGCGGTGGACGGTGTAGTGTGGATGATAGATGATCTTCGTCGTCGAGCGGGAGTAGTAGGTGAGTAGGATGATGGAGGTGCGAGGTGAGGTTGTTTCATGGGTGATTTGGTAGGCGAAGTGGAAGGAGGCGAAGGGAACGAGGAGAGCGTCGGTGAAGGAGTCGGTTGTCCACCGGGGAACATGCCGGATGTGAACTGGACAGTGTACGTGTCAGCAAAGTCGACAAGCAAGCAATATTTGTCGTTGGGTCGAGATTTCTATCCCTCACCAGATTGCTATATCCATCATTCGGCGTCAAGTTCTCCCCACTCCATCTGGAAACGGGCTTTGCACTACCCGAGTCTGCACTCTCTTGTCGATCATGCATGAACGTTGACGAAGAAGTTGGGAAGGGCATGGATATCAGACCTCGAGCTGCGGATCGTTTGTGTCGAAGGGAATTGGCATTCGTCATGGTTCTGGTGGTGGTGCTACTGAGTAAGTGCCACCCTTTACCGTATACTGCAAGTTTGGTTAATTGGGATGATTTGGTCAAAGAGCAAAGCACAGAACGAGAAGAAGAGAAATTCGAGAGGATGAGGTCATTCTCTTATATGCACAGTGGGTAGGTGGAAGAGGGAAACAAACACGATATGAAACGGTAGAACATCGTTCAACCTCCTCCCCCAACTGCACGGACACGAGAGGCGCAAAGATCATCTCGAGGAGAATACACAAACGCCACACACACAGGGTCAGTAGCATGTCACTTTCGAGTGTTGGTACAACCCGATACACACTTTGGGATGCATAAGGATGCGTTTCGAGGGGTTAGGCGTAGATCGCTAGTTGTGTGGTGGATTGAGGGAGGACGGTAAAGTCGCAACCAGATGAGGTGCTGAAGACGATGAAGAAGAATAGAAATCAGTCGGGTTGAACGAAAGGAACTTTTTTGAGCTCGCTTACCCTTTCCTTAGGTTCCAGACAACGTTTCATCACTTCCTACACCCCACTTTCATCGAACGAAACTCGTTCAATTGGACTTCGATCATAAATTTGAAGTGTGAAGGGTATCATGTATCATGCATGGTATGTCAAATGTACAGTTCAGGAAGCGTTCGTCTCCCTCCCCATGAAAGTCGATCCAAGCACATTGTAGCTGGACTATTTGAACAGCTCACATCCCACTTCGTCCATAATCTTCTTGAGAGCTTTCGGTCTCTTATTCGGTATCAAAGCTAGTGCAGTAGGTGTGTTCTCGCTATACAAGCATGCGAAAGGAATCAGTGAATATAATCATCAACGAGGTGTTTCGACCGTTAACTGAAAAAGAGGAGCGGTCTGTACGCACGGTTGTTCGACCCATAGATGATATGGGATAGGATTGTTCATCTCATCTAGCTTCTCGGCCATTGTCTTCAACGCATTTCCATCCGGTACCTAATGAGCCAGAGTCAGCACAACGACAATCATGACGGTATGGTGATCTTGATGAAACCCACTTCCATGACGACCTTCCTCATGCCTTCCCAGCCTCTTCCATCGTCTCCTTCGAGATATCGCCGCACGTCTGGATGTTCTCTATACCGATGTAAGACGGCAGTAGCAGCATGTGCAGATTGGGCGAGTAATGGTCCAATTGGCCAACTATGCACCTGAATCAAGGTCAGCAAACAACTCCACAGCAAAGGGACGGCGCAAAGTACATACTGTGAGGAGATCTCGCCGTATGATAATTTGCATGACCAATCCGGTAGGTTTGGGGGGATCAACAGTAGTGGACTCAGTTGCTATTGTCGACATCTTGAAGGAGAAACGCGGTAGGGTTGGATTTTCGAAAGAGTGACGAGAATGTGAAAGGAGGTGAGAACGACTGGAAGTTGACCTGACAAACGAAGGCAAGCGAGCTATGAGCATGGGACTAGCAGGTGTGGATATGCATGTACTTAGTCAACAATGACAGACTTCTCAATATCTTTGCTGCATCTCGACATTGACAACATTGCGAAATACCTCCACTCAACTTACCCCACTTTGTTACCCCGCAAGAAAACACGCACCAAAACACCTGACAAAATACACGGTCAAAGCATTCATTCCTCCTCTTGCTTCTCATTCAACCTCTAACCAAACGCGTCCTCCACAAGATGGACCCACTCCGTCGACGTAATGTCGACGATGACACTCCGCCTCCCCTCGCTCCGCCAATTCAAAACCCAGGACCTCCACGTCGTGCTGCAGCGGCCGCAGCCGGTCCTCAACAACATCCATTACGCCGTCGACTTCGTCGTTTTATCCTCTTGACCAACCTTCTCAAACGACCGGTTATCAACTTGATTTTCGCTCTAGTTATGCTCAGCTTCATAGCTTACAGTGGAGGATGGTACTTGTCTCAACTTGTACCGGCTTATCGATATCTTACCCCCTCTGCCTCTTCCAAGAAATACGATTTGGAGGTGAAAAAGTTGACACAAGCGGATATGGAGGTGGACCCAACGAAGGGTAGTGGTAGTGGAGTTGTTGGCGAAGTGAGAGGACATTGGGATTTTGATGATGGAAGGAAATGGACTACAAGAGAAGAGTTTTTAAAGCCTGAAAGTAAGGCGTTGAATTGGGTGAATGTCATGCTAGGAAATGGAGGGTGAGTTGAGACTGATCAATGAATCGTGATTGATGATAGTCAATGGGAAGAGACGTGAGCTGACGTTTGTCTACTGGGTGGGACAACTAGACCCGAGCCAAATCTAAGTGGTGGTAAGTTGAAGAGCAACTGGACGAAGCCGGAGGGTCCGGAGAACACAGAAGCTAATACTACATCCGCGCTCAGGCATGATCCCTGCTGTGGCCCCTCCTTTCGGCATGACACGCTGGTCGCCCCAAACCCGAGAGAACTGTGAGTGTGGAGCTCACTTAGCTGTCAAGTCCCGGAAGGCTTGCCCAAACCTTGAGCAAATAAGCTGATTTGGCCGAACTCACTTTAGATGTCTCGATGTGTCCATACAACCAGACCGATACGAAGTTTCATGGATTCATAGGTACCCACCAACCCGCCATATGGATGGGTAAGTTGTCGCTCTAACACCCATGTGAACCTCTTATTTGGCTGACCACTTGTTGTCCTGCCCAGGCGAGTCTGGTCCGGCACAGATCTCCGGTGGTCTTGGACAGGTTGTGACGGATTTCGAGGCCCGTGGCCTTCCGTTCAGCCGAGAAGACGAATATGCCAGCGCGAACTATTATCGTAACCTCCTCGATGCAGGGAAAGAAGGGAAGATAGAAGTGGAGATGACAGCTTGTATGTTCAGCGAACATTGACAATCATCCTTCCTGTTCCTGGGCAGCTAACGATGTCGTTCAGCTTCACGAGTGGGACATATGCGATATACATTCGATCGATCACAAGAGGGCGGATCGCCTCATGTGGTTGTTCAAGCGAGTCGCAGGAGTTGGATCCTGCACGGTGATCAGCCAGATGCGAAAGTGCCTTATTTCCCCAAGGGTTTCATTCAGATTGACGAAGGTCGACAAGAAGTATATGGCTGGAACGATGAACGACAGGAGTGAGTTCTGCTTACAACTTAGACGTTCCACAAACTTGACCTGACTTCTTCCTCAGCCATGTACTTGTAGGCGAAGAATTGCCTGCCCACAACTTCAAGGCATACTTTGTCGCTCGATTCTCTCAACCTTGGCGCGCAGCGGGCGTATCATACGAAGGCAAAGTAAAGAAGGGCGTACTCAGTGGTGAAGGCGAAGTGTTAGCTGGATGGGTGCAGTTCGGTGAGGATGTCAAACAAGTCGAGGTGAGGTTGGGAGTGAGCTTCATTAGTGTTGAGCAAGCGAGGAGGTAGGTCTGTTCGGTGAACAGTAGCTGGGAGATTACGCGTCTGACATAAGAGTGTCCCAGAAACATCGACCTCGAAATACCTGATTCCCAGACGCTGGTCGAGACATCCCAACAGACCCGATCTGCCTGGTCAGAAAAGCTCGACCTCCTCTCCGTTTCCGGCGCGACCCCTCAAAATCTCACCGTCCTCTATTCCTCTTTCGCCCACACCCTCGTGTACCCCTACGAGATCTCCGAGAACACCGGCACGTCTTCTTCCCCAAGCTGGTCATATTACTCGGGGTATCTCGACGAAGTCGTTTCGGGCATCTCGTATTCTGGCTACTCAATATGGGATACGTTCCGAGCTCAGACGGCGTGGTTATTGCTCGTTGCACCGGAAAGAGTAGGAGCGATGATCACTAGCATGTTGCAAGATTACAAGGAAGGGGGATGGTTACCCATGTGGAAGAATTTGGTGGAAACAAATATCATGGTGGGCACACATGCGGATTCGATCATTGCACAAGCTATGAACGCCGGTGAGTCATGTCGACAAAGTGTCAAGATTTCGGACTAGTGAACTTTCGGCTGATCGTCTCGCAGGGGTCAAGGACTTTGATTGGGATCTTGCATGGGAAGCAGTCAAGAAAGACGCTTTCGTTCCGCCAGACAGAGACACAGAACTACAGTGCGTAGCTCTTGCGCGGCTTTCTAACTCTGTCGGACTGAGACTCTGAGCTGATCGTTGGGCTATTGCGCACAGATTCGGTGACAGGGAAGAAGGAACACCTCAAGAAGTCCGAGCCGGTTTGACCGAGTATATGAAGCTGGGATATGTCGCTGCGGATCTACATGAGGAATCAGGAAGCAGGACTCTGGATTATGCCTGTGAGCGGACCTTCCTCCTCCAATTTGTCATATGGATTGCTGACGAGATTGTTGATAGACGATGATCATGCTGCGGCGATGGTAGCAGATCACGTGGGAGATCACGACACTGCCAAATTCCTTCGATTCAGAGCTGGTAACTACAAGACCTTGTGGAATCGTCAGACGGGACACATGGAAGCGAGGAATAGTGATGGGTCGTGGGCTGGGTACGAAAGAGGTTGGACCGAGGGAGATCATTGGGCATATAGCTTGGATGTGATGGTGAGTTGTGTGTGGTCGTGCCATGCGTGAGAACGGGTTCTGATGGTATTCCTTGTCACTCAGCACGATGTTCCTGGTCTGATAGAATTGATGGGTGGAAATGCCTCATTTATCGATTTCCTAGATCGTCATTTCGAAGGCGGTCACAATCTGCATACCAACGAACCGTCCCATCATATCGTGAGTCCCGCTTGACCCAGTATCCCATTTACCGGACTCAGCTCGTGATCGAAGGCTGACGCCCCCTTCGTTACAGCCATATCTGTACATCTTCGCTGGTGCTCCGCACAAATCTCAAGAATGGGTTCGAAGTCTTGGTCGATCCGAATACAATCATACCGCTGGTGGATTGTCAGGTAATGAAGATTGTGGACAGATGAGCGCGTGGTACATGTTCTCGGCACTAGGGTTCTACCCAGGTGAGTGTGATGTTGCCGTCCCAACACATTCCACGAGACGGGAAGACAAAAAGCGGACCTGCAGCACCGTACCACAAACCGACTGGTTCTTGGTTTAAGTGGTTTGAGTGGCTGACACGTTCTCAACGTTTGTAGTCGATCCTGCCAAAGCGAGTTATGTCCTCTCTTCACCCTATTTCGACCAGATCACACTCCGTCTACCAAACACTACGAAGCCCCTAATCATCAACGCCAGAGGCGCGAGTCACGGTTCTGTCTATGTCATGGGACTCAAGATCAACGATCAGGTATGGACGGGGATAGAAGTCGATCATGCGACGTTGATACAAGGAGGAAAGTGGGATTGGGATCTAGAAAGCACGCCGCAAGTTCGGGGTGTGTAATCGCACTGAGACTGGACGGGGTGAGGGGACCATCGTCCCTCGTCCCGCATGTAGATAGTTAGGAGGGAGTTGTATACCAGGCATAAATATGGCATGGTGAAACTGTACTGTACATAACTTGCATCAAATTATAATGAATCAAGATCACTGTAATGATAATACTATTATTGCAAAGGTACTCAAACCGTACCATCCTGGCCTCTTCTACCTAGCTCAACCCCCCCATAACTTCCTTTTCCACTTTTTCACGCAACTTTTTCCAATCCTTCTCATCGAATTTCACCCCTTCACACACTTTCATAAAGTTCTCAGGTAACATGAGACTGTCCTGAGGGATATTTTGGAGATACCCCAGAATCGCGGTTTGAAATTTGGGCAAGCGTAGGAGACGATCGCGTGAGAGGGATAAGATGGCGAGTGAGGCGACGAGGAGGAAACGAGGGCCTAAGGGCGGGACGAGAGGAGGGTATTAGTATCGCCACGAACAGGTCAAACGAGAATCGGGTTTAGATAGCGTTGAGGTGAGTGCAGCGAACATCCTACGCCTGTCTCGACGTATGGATGATGGACTCACCTTCGGAAACCACCGCATCAATCACACGCAACGTCGTTGGCCATGGCAAACATCGGATGAACAGCTGACTAAACCATCTGTCCAAGAACGTTATGGCTGCGAAGCACATCAGCCTAAGGCCCGACTGCTATAACGGGGTGGCACTGCATGACCGACGGTAACTCACGATGTATGCCAACTTCCTTGAACAATGCCGCCAATTTTGGCTCTTGACCTTGTACCAAGCCCGTAAAAACCGCCGAATCGATTCTCATCCCGACTTTCTCTTTCGCGTAATAATCTTTCAATACCACATTGACGAGACCGCTAAGCAACCAGAACGAATCTTCCGCAACGCAATGGATCAACAAAGCTCCTGCGATCAGGGCCATTTCGGATCGATAGCCTGCCGGAGCGAAATTGGAGTATGCTCGTAGAATCGAGCGAAGATCTTGTTGACCTGGAGAATTTGGTTCGGAGAAGACAGAGTGGTCCGGATAGGCTCTGTATCGCAGAATGGTTATGCGTTAGCTTTCAACCTGCTGTCACACTTGATGTTGGTAGATAGCGCCTCAAGGCTCACGCTTCCACATCACGATCAATTCGCTCGTCTTCTTGTCCATTATCGTGTTCCAGCAACTCCTGATACAATCCAGGTACACGAGCTGACAACGTTCCAGCCATGAACCACGCCCATACTTTTCCTCTGAGAGAGGAAGGGACCCCAGCATCAAGGACTAGCTTTCTGACCTTTTTCGGAGGCGCTGAACCGTTGAGCGGTGTACCGATGATCGATAGCTGCGCACACACAGACACAGACACACACTTTATGTCAGCTACAGTTCTGAAGCAACATCGGGGGAAGGTTCGTCCTCGACTCACCCATTTTCCTTCGATCACACGATGATCCCCTGGCGCAGATCTTGATTGGAATATCTCCGGTGTCGGACTCTTCTCTTTCAAGAAACCCCATTCGTCCGTTTCCGGTAACGGTCTCAGCGAACTATTCGATGCGAAACTCTGCATCGTCGCATCCCTCTTCAGTTCTCCTCCTGGTCCTGGTCCAGAACCAGAACCAGATCCGATTGACGAAGGACTGGAATGTACATCCAGACTCGCTTCGCTGGGCGATAAAAGTCCATTGATAGTCCCGATCTTACGAGGTTGGACAAGCTCGAAGTCCATACCGTCAGCTTTGATCGTCTCCTCGGCGAAATCCTTGTGAGAGATCGGCGAGGCCAAAGCACGAGATACCTTTCGTGGCGTCTTGGAGCCTTTCGTAGAGAAGGAAAAGGATGAAGAGCGAGCTGAGGGAAGTGGTAAGGAAGGATTAGAATCGTTACTCGGTGTCGCACCAGATATATGGTGAACCGTTGTTGAAGATCCAGAGGCAGATGCATGAGACAAGGAATTGCCATTTCCCAACGGTGAAGTCGCAGGAGGAGTCTGTGGAGCGAGCGAAGACTTCCTCGAACCAAAGAAACTTTTCTTTGAAGATGCCGGCGATTGTACCAAAGGCGAAGCCATTGTTGGCAGAGGCAACGGTGGAGCCTCGGTATCGATACTCAGCGGAATACTATTCTTGCGTCCTACGCCAAGCTTATTCGCCACGGACGAGGAAAAGCTTCGTGCTCGAGGTCGAACGATCGGTGCTGCAGCAAGCTTTGGCGTTTCGACGACAAGCTCAGGAGCAGGCGAGGTCACGCTACGCTTCGGTTGAGGGTGAGCCGGGAATCGAGATGATTGGTCGGACGCCGTGGGATCGTTCCCGAGAATCGGCGAAGCCAAGGGAGAAGTTGCACGTCGTACTTCGTGCGAACCAGGCGAAGCTCGCCCACCATTGAAGTGAGGCAGACCTAATCCGATAGAATTGGGAGATGATCCTGTAGACGATGGCATAGCTGGGACAGGCGGAGGGGGAGAAGGAAGTGCGGGCATCCCAGGACCGTTGACGAGAAATGTGATTGGAACAGGCCCTTTCGAGCCTCGTAGATCCGCTTCCATCCGGCCGACAAGAGTCAAACCTCGCGGTCGCTGACCTGTTCTGTTAGATCGAGAAACCTCGACTGCTTGTTTTGTCGCTGCAACACTGTGTGGAGAAGATGGAGATCCAGGCGACCACGGCGACTGCTTGACATTCGGCGATAAGTTCGGCGAATGAAGGCGGGGCGGAGGGGGAATAAGGCTAGGTGAGACTGTCCCGTCCAGTAAGGGAGATTCGGTGATGCTATCTTCGATTGGTAAAGGAGACGCAAGGAGAGATTGGCCGCTACCATCTTTTGACATGTCCGCACTAGACAAGTGCTTGTCGACTGTTGGAGGCGACGCAGCTGTAAACGTAACAACGTCTGGAGGATGAGGCGTAGCAATCTCGGTCGATTCCTCCGAGCTCTGCGCATTCTCCGGGGAGGTGAGAGTGGTACCGTCCGAACCACCTGTACCGATGGTGTGATCTTGACGCGCTGGCGATGTTGGAGTTGCAGGGAATGTGACTGTCTCTGGGTTTGAAGCAGGCGATCCGCCATCTTTATCCCTCTCTCGCATGATTCGCAATCTCAGCTCCATCGCCACGGATCTCCCTGTTGGAGGCGCATCATCTCCAGTCGGTTTGCTGGAATGCGGAGTCGTTGGCGAAGGCGGATGTGTGATTCTCGGAGTGTTTTGATCTTCCTCTTTCATTGTGAGGATCTCGCTGTCTCCGGACGTCGATTGTGTTCCATTACTGGTATGTGAGTCCTTTCGATCGGCCGAGGGAAGACGGAACATCTCTCCACCTCGGGCCAGTCGAGCTCGATCTGCTTCCTCGCCGTCTTCTGATGTTGTGCTTGCCTTGCTACCTCCACCTCCGGGACCAAGCTTACTGTTGGCTTTAGCAGCTCGACTCAGACGTCGTTGTTGTACTGCCAAGCTCATCCGTTTCGCCGGTCCGTACATGCTCTCTCGAGCATAGTCACCGTAGATATCCCAATCACCATCGTCCTCGTCCTCGTCTTCATCGTCTTTGGGAAAGTCGCCGTCGTCGTCTTCGTCGTTCTCCTCATCGTCGTTATTGTCCACGGTCTCGGCTGAACTTGTTATAGGTGATGAGGGGGATGGCGAGGATCCTGATATCGAAGAGTTGTGAAGGGGTGTTATGAGGGTGGGTGTCGAAGGGGATTGTTCGTCTGTACATGTACACGATCATATTAGCAATCATTGCTCCCACTGCAAGCAGGATGGGAAGGTTTATGCTACAGACAACACCCACCATTAAGCTCTTCCAACCTATCTTCACTATCTTTCGTCGCATCTCCATCCTCGGACTCCGGACCACCCATCATGAATCCTCCAATCCCTCCTAGACCGTCACTGCTAGCTTGCGAGACCATCGATTCTCGCACTCCTCCAAACCCAACCGCAGTCGCAGACGTTTCTTTCTCCTGTTCGTCGACCACTTGGTTCCGCGTCGGTGTGGGGAAGAACGGTTCGTCTTCATACTCCTGTGGGTGATTTAGACCCGGCGAAGGATGTGGCGATTCCAATTCGAATGGTCCTGAAACTCTTTTCAATTCTCTCTGCGTCTTCTGCGTCGGTTCGAGCGTCCCCGTTTCTCCTCTCTGAGGCGGCGAAACAGGTGATTCCAATGTCAATGAAGGGATATATTTCTGTGCGGTAGGCGGCGGTGAAGGTGCAGTGAGGATCGTCCGAGGTGGTGGGAAACTATCATCGTCGACAGATGATGATTTTCGCCGCCTGACAGGGGATGGACCCTGACTCGGACTTGTACTTGTACTTGCACTAGCGAGTGAATCGAATTTTACTTCGTCCCTTTTGACCCATCCTACTATCCCTTCGCAAGAAGCGAGTAACACTTCTCCCAAATCGCGAAGGAGGATGAGCTCGTCATCTTTTATGTACATGAGTTGATCAGGTGCTTCCGCAACGCAATCGGTGAGTCTGGTAAGAGAATGAACAACAAGAATCAGTATCGTTCAGAGGTGAACGTTCCAGACACTTCCACATAGAGGAAAAGACGACTCACGCTACGCCTTTGCCTATACCGCCTCTCGCGGCTAATGCGATCAGGTCGTTCAATTCTCTCGGATCAAAGTACAGCATCGTAACGACGAACTGGTCGGTTGATATTATGTGAGAAGTACTCTAAGTCGCCCTCTCGAGATTGGAAGAGACGCAAGATGTTGATAAACTGAGGTAGAGGATAGGAGAGGAAAGGAGGCTAGTCTGTGTGTAATAACGTTGAAACCGAAAAAAGACCAGTGAGTCTGAGTATTGGCGAAACACGCGATCGAGTGAGTGATCAACGCGTCGCAGCAACAACAAAAAGATGATAACGTAATATCAACAACACGTGCACAGATCCCTCTTGATCAACCTCCACTTGTTACGTCCACCGACAGGATATAGTTACATGAATAACATCATATGCGTGTATGCTAACAACATTCCAAGAAAGACATGAGCCTCAACGTCAACGTCCGATCTCGCACCCTTATACGTATACAGTATTCTCCAATCGTACATAGTTACATTTACCTTTCATCTTCGTGTTACCGACCATACGCTTGTTCCCTTCCGTAATATCTCCCATTATAATTCCTATCATCTACCCATCCACCAGTCTGAGAATAGACATTATTACCCTGACCACCACCGTACATCGCTTGTTGTCCCTGTGGGGCCAGATATCCCCCTTGTTGATTATAATACCCATCATACCCTCCGACATTCTGCGCCGAGACAGGGCTAGGATCTCTATCTATCACGCCTGTTCTAGTCAATGGATCGCCGGACGATATGGAATCTGAATGTCTTTGAACCGAGTTTCGCTGTACGCCGATCAGCGGAGGGGGTAGCTGTGACATCGGCGGAGGTGGAGGTGCGTACATCGAGTTGGTAGGACCGACGACACGTGAGTTTCGACCGTTACGAGGTGGTCGACGGGAAGAGGCGCCGCAACATGATCGGAAGATACATCGGAGAATAGCAACCACGATGGCTAGGACCTGTTGACGGACAAGAATACATCAGCACGAGGGGCCTTGAGGTATTTGCCATTGTCGCACTCACAAGAAGCCCAGCAACGATGGTCACGGGAATCGAGATCTGAAGATTTTGCTTGTACCACGCCCCCGCTGTACTCTGCCACGATCCGGCTCGACACGTCGAGTTGTAACAGTGGCCGCCATAACCTGATTGCGAAGAAACCGTCTATTAGCTCTGCTTGAACATCTTGCCGATTCATTAGCACCAGGGAAGAAACTCACCACAGGGCGATCCATCTACAAGAGGTGTTTGAAGAACAACACATTGGTTACTGTACTCAGGCACATCAGTCTCCGAAATCGTGCTTACCCAGAAGATCATGAGAGATAGCTTACGAGATGTTGGGATCCTTGCAGCTGACCACACAGCTCGTATCATCCTTCTGTCCACATGCTTGACTCAATCCCAAACTACTACCCGCATTTCGACACTGTGTGTTCAAGCTCGTACACGTTCCACTAGCACACGCTAAACCCGCACCGCTCGCTCCGCACGAAGTACCATCCGATGCCGTCTTGTCCTCAGGACACGTAGCATTGTTTCCTGAACAGACTTCGGCGATGTCACAAGTGGAGTCAACGGCGGGTCGACAGACTGTTCCGGATGAGGCGTATTGACAAGTCGAAGTGCAGCAGGCCGAGTTGGCAGGATCGCATACTGCTCCAGAGCGGAATTTACAAGCTGAAGAGAGGATGCCGATTGAGCGACCGTACACTATATATGAACACATCACTTACTGGACGGGTCACAGCAAGCGGAAGTAGCGCCGGAGCCGGGATCACAGTCCTCCCCAGCTTCCACAATACCATCTACGAGGAGATGTGTCAGCTTATGTAGTACATTCCGGTCAACTGTACAACTCACTTCCGCATTGTTGTAAGCTGATGACCGTTCGGGATCCGGGACTCTGTATGCAAGTGGTTGTAATAGCTCGGTTCCCGAGATTGGTACCTAAGCGACACGGTCTGGTCAGGATTGCCGCGGTTTGCCCACAGCAACGGTCGGTACTCACATATATTACCAAGCGAGCAACCGGAGAAGGATTGCTCGGACGCCGACGTCGTAGGATTCATGATGAACCTCCCGCCCGCATCACAACTCGATTGTGTAAGCGGACAACACGTCCCTGACAACGAACAGGAACCGGTGCACTACGATCCAGGAATAATGAGTGTTGGTCGCCGACCATTCAAACAAATGACTTACGTCGTGGATAGCTCCAAATCTACCGACAGGCAATCGCGTCAGGCAATACACATATAGCACGGTCATGGTCGTCCACTCACCCATGGCCAATCTCGTGCGCGACCAGACTCCACTCGGTCTTCGTCGCTGTGCTGATTCCGGTTCCCGAAACTGTTGATCCGCTTTGCTGTGAGGCAGTATTTTGACAAAGTGTACCTAGCCATGCCACACCGACTTCCGAATCCTACACCATAGTCGGGTTTGATTCAGCCTCCTACGCATTTGACATCCCAATATGAGACAGCACTCACAGTCGGACAAGCGCTCATGAGATGCCACAGGCCTGCGCCGTCATCGCCTTTATTGCCTCGCCATTGACTGAACGTGCTCAGCCTCTCATCCAATGTCAAATTTTGAGTACAAGCGACATTCCATTCTTCCCCCTGTACTGCTGTCGTCGGACAGGTCGCATTCTGAACTTGTAGCTCTATGATTCCCAAAGAGATGTTGAAAGTCGATTTGTACAATGCTGATATCTGATTCCAATTGTTAAGGATCTGGGTCCGAGCAGCATCTTGTGATCCGTACGTTGAAACGTAGTTACAATCTATCGCCACGCCCATGTAGACGATCTGTTGGGTATTCGGACAACCCGAGGTGACATTGATAGAGTTGATAAAGTTCGAGGAACCGGTCATACCACCCGTATCGTCTCTTCGCCAAAGGTTCGGAAGCATCGCTCCGAAAGGTGAATTGGAAGAGGGTCGTAATATGGGATTTGAGAGATCCGAGTTGAACGGGAGGGAATCGTGTGAGCAGGAATGTATCGTCGATTCAGTTTGATTCTCGTGATGATAGATATCAGTGTTTCGGAAAACAACCATCTTCGATCCTAGTTGTTCGACATCGATATCTTCCGCTGTCTTGACCCGCAAATAGTTCTCCTTCGTCACGACGTTATACGTTGTTCCGTGGAGATCGAATGTACCCTCGAAGACAGCTCCGTCTTTCCCATCTCCCGTTTCGTGCACCATGATCCTAGCATGACCAAGTATCGCGACCTCGTCATCCCAGCCACTTCTAGCTCCTATACTTTCCAAGGCTTTCATCCTGTCCACCCACTTGGGATGTACAACTTCGCCGGTGTACAATCGCCAATCTTCTTCTCGTAGTGATTGGACGAACTGCCCGCCGGCCGAGGTCATCTTCGCATCGGGATGGAAGATGTTTTCGGAAGGTCTGAGAAGGAGAGAAGCGGGGAAGGGGAGAAGGTCGGGCAGGTCGAGAGTGAGAAGGACAGTATCGGAATGTAAGAGAGTAGAAGGGTGTGGGGGTAATGACGAGGTGTATCGGGGTTGCAGACCTTTCAATTTTCGGGGTAGAATCTCGAGTCGAGATCCCTCTGGGTGCGCCAACCGACGCAGAGGAGGAGGATGAGGTGATCGTGCTGAGTAAGATCATTTTAGCATTGAATGAAGCGGCACAATTCTCAAAATGACTTACCTTCAGATCCTATGCTACACAAAAACAGAATAGTAACGACAAGCAGCACCGCCAACCGACCGATAGGTGGTGGTCTTCCTCCACTCGAGCCGAACCATGACATCGTGCCAGCTCCAGACGGACAATCGCCGTTTTGCTGTAAAGCTTTCAAGCCAGCGCAGACTTTGCCACTCTTATGCCAAGGATCTGATAGACGAGGTGAATGTCGAAACGAAATGAATCGTTTGCTTTTGTCTTAGATCGGAATCGAGAGACTAGTCGATTGGTATTGGGGAGCCGTTGCCGCGTTGTAAGTTATGATAAAGGTACCAGGCTCGGGAAAGTACAAAGGTAGGTAGGTTTGAAGACCGAGCGGTTTTGAAGTCGTGTGTGTGTACCAAAGTTCGCTATGCTACAATGGTACGTCGATCGTGTTGGTGCAATGTCGAGCTGTGAATGAATCGTATGCGGTTCGTGGGGAAGTCGTCGAGCGATGATACAGTTGAACAGCGGCAAATCGATTCGATTGTGTGTCGACAATGCGGTGCAAGAGCGGAAAAAAAAGTAGTGAAAGAAAAGCGGGCTGAACAATAGCGAGACTCGTACTCTTCACTCTTCGCTTCGACGCGCTTGATCAACAACAAGTGATTCTATGCTACAATGACAATTGAAAAATGAGATGATGATGCGAGAGAAGAAGCAAATAAAGTCGATGGCCGAGGTATGCTTAGGAAAGAACGATGATGATGATTTATACCGAGGCTTGAATGGTAAGACAAGACATTGCTCAAGTAGTGTACGAGATATTTATGATGATGTGCCAAGCAACGGACACAACTGGGTAACAAAGTGTGCGCAGTCACTAAAGACTAAAGACAGTCATGTCATGTTCCTCGGGGAATCATACCAATCTCCGTACAGTACTCAGTACAGCAGCCAACATTTCAACTTAAGCATACTTACTTGATCGTTCGTTGTACCGTACTTTCCCTTGCATCGCATAAAAGTTACAGCTGACACATCCATTCTTCGAATTGCTGCGACTTGCGATCGTTTACTCAGAAGACTAGACTACGCACTGCGCATGACAACCTAGCCGAACCAGCCAGGAATACACTTTGACCTCGATCGCTAATCGCTGATCATATCTCGTGTTCGTGCTCGTGCTCATCCACATCACCGAACCATCCCCGACCCCTCCACTCCTCCACATTTTACGTCCAACGCCAAGCACAAGTATCGTGCATCCACTCCATCAATTTTGCCTGCGTAGTGTACAATGCCTCCATTCAGCTCCAAATCACTCTCGCCCAAATCACCTATCCTAGGTCAAATTCGCCGTCATCCATTCCTCTTTTTCGGTCTACCTTTCATCGGTATCATCGTTGCTTCATCTTTCGCGTTACAGGAATTCACCCAGACGAGATATGATTATCAGGCTAGTAAAGTGAAGTCGATGGGTGTGGAGGAGGAATTAGGGATGAGGGGAGATAGGAGAAAAGTTGATCTGAGAGAGGAATATTATGTGGGTTTGGCTCTGCTTAATACAACCACTCTCCCAGTGCATTTGGACCGGACTGGACTGAATTTATGCGCTAAAGAAGAGGAGCTGACTGACATACCTTGCGTATCGCGCACAGAGACTAAACGCTCCTGATCTCCAATCACCCGATTCAGCACTCGACGCCTCCCTCTCTTCAGCATATCAGAACGAATCGACAACAAATCCAGATCAAACGAATACGAATACGAAACCACGTCGACCGAAATTCTCAATGGCACCAGTCTCGCAAGATGATTACGAACCGTTACGTGTCCCGAGACCGCAGGGTATGCCAGAGTGGGGAGGAGGGAAGGGAGGTGAGGAAGCACCGTTGAAAGGACAAAGAAAAACGGATAGATGGGTCTGAGCGAGTACTGAAATGCGATTGAATGGGCCGTCGAGCAGTAAGATGCATCACATCACGTCTCACAGCGCCTCATTCACTCATACCAATGGAATTATTTGTTTTTGCTAACAATTCTCGAACGAGGCGAATGACTTCATGCCATTATGTTCGGTTGCATGCTCACTGCCCTGCCGTCCCTCTCAAATCCCTTGTCTTGGTCCCCCCATTCCTCCTGACCTGGTCCAAGATCCGCATAACAACCAGACTTTCCTTTAGTGGCATCCGTTCACTCTCCTTCTTTCCATCTCTAATACATCGTGCAACTTCGTCAGCCTCGTAGGCCATCCCGTGGCCTGGTGAGAGCGGATAACGATGGGTGGTCTTGGTCTTGATGAGACCTTGTCGGGACGGGTCGGGGCCGTGAGGGACTATGTGGAATGTCTGAGGTTTGGAAGGCGGTGCTAAGTGACGTTGAGGAAAGAACACTTGTCAACACCTCATATAAAGACACCTAACCCTGACCCGGTTGACCACTCCATGAAATACAGATAGGGGATCTATGCGAACAAGATGCTCGCTGACTCACCTACAATCAGGATATCTCCTTCCTCAAACGTGATTACTGCTACGCCATCCATGTACCCATGACAAGTAAGGTCCGCCGTCAACGCAGCCTGGCCTACCCCTTCCCACTCAAGCAACATCCTCGTAGCGCTATCAACGCCAGTGCGCGGATACAGCGTCTGATACGAGTTGAGGATCTTGGGTGGTGAGCGAGAGGAGTTGAGGGGATGATGGTGCAGGATCAACATCGCCCATACGAGGGGATAGGGACCGCTAAGATGTGCCGTAGCGTCAGCAGAGAGGACTAGCATGGGCTCACACAGTAAGGCAGCGCGCAACTTGCAAAACTAGCTGCATTGAGACACTTACAGATCGAGTAAAGCCCCTCCACCTAATGCTGGATCGAGCATCCGATGCGTCTCTTCTTTCTCTGTTATCAACACCGTCTCAGTATCCTTTCCTTTGATACCGGATCTGGGTTATCAATATACCTACCATCCAATCTGAAGTCCAAGGAATTGTCAACTGTCAATCGTTTCAACTTTCCCAATTTCCCAGAAGCTACGATATCCTGGATCGCATAAGTTATAGGTTGGAATCGAGTCCATACGGCTCTGTACACAAGAAGAAGTCAGCTACAGCAGTCTCCCTATTGGAACAGCAAAAGAAGGAAGGGGCACCTGTGTGATGATCGATCAGGATGCCACTCACTCCATCAAAAACAAGCCTTTCTCCCTCGCGATGCCGATCAACTCCTCCAGTTCTTCTTCATCTAGCGTGAATGGCTTTTCGCAAAGTACGTTCTTTCCAGCCAGTAGTGCGTCTTTACAATTCCTATGGTGGTACGTATGAGGGGTAGCGATGTACACTACATCCACGTTCTGCGAAGCATTCAAGCGATCAGCTTAAGTGCCGATATGACTCCACTTTGTGCGCAAGTCTGCCTCTGACTAGAGTTTCAAGGTGAGAAATGGTAACGTACAGGATCATTGTAGACCTCTTCGTACGATCCATACGGCTTACATCCCTCCAAAGCGCCATTCTTGATCCCCCATTCGAAGTGATCAATAGCGGACTCTTTCAGTTTCGTCAAGAATCCCTCGGCCGATGGGACAGACCGGGAACCGATCGCTGTGATTTGATGGTGCACATCGGAGGCGTTACGTGTGCAAGGATCCACTAGGAGGTCCTACAGGAACAAATAATTAGCCCTCGTGTCCATAATCGAATGATGTCAAGAATCCCAAGAATACCCCGAGTCTACCTACTTTGCAGAATGTTGTTGCGATGTTGCCAGTGGATATGATGCCCCATCTCAAGGTGAATGGTGCCATTTTACTTGACCGAAAGGAAAGACGATCAAGTCTTTACGCACGTTAGCCTAGTAGCTTGTATACAGTTGGTCAAGAAGAAGTTGCAGACTCGATATCAACCGTATGCGCTGTAATTACATCACATCTCATTTTGCATCTACACTAGAGATTCATCTCCCATCGACAACTCGTTCCCGAACCAAATAAACCAACTTCGGCCCGAACCCGACTCTCAACTACTCTCCCACGGTACAACTCAAGCCAAGCGCAAAAACGCCGCTATTCTCCGATTATGCAGGTTCAAAGATAACGGGATCAAATTGAACCTAGGAAAGCAAGCACGCGCCTTTTTACAACGATGCGAGTGAAGAGAGAGGAGCCAAACAATGGATGGGATCAACAGAACGCGTTACGGTTGATTTTTCCTACATTCCTCATATATCTTGACGACCTGAATCACGACGAACATGAGTAGAGATCAAAGACGACCCATCAGACTATACTAAGGATATACACATCAATTGAGAAACGCGGACGAACCGACATCGATGCTCTCTCATCCTCGATCTCGAACATCAACCGCTACGACCACCTCTTCTTCCTCTTTCACCTGGTCCGACCCTGGATCGGATCACCAGACTGATATGCCCGGCGGTGGGAGGGCAAGTACGCGAACATCTGTATGGAGCGACGACGCAACGGAAGTAGTGCCGACTCATCAAAATCAAGTGAAAGAAGGACGATTGATCGATATTGACGATGAGGAGCCGGAGCCGGAAATTATGGCTCCGTCCGATAAGTTGAGAGATCTGTTGAGACAAATGGACGAAGAAGCCAGAAGGGCGAAACCCCTTGACGTGGACGTATCTGCTGGACAAGGGAGAGGGTGGAATAATGACGCCGGACCAAGTTCGTCAAGAGGTTCATCACCTGCTTTATTTCGGCGAGACTTCCGAAGTGAAGATGAGGAGGAAGAAATGGAACATGAGGGTGAGGTCGAGGCGGAGAGAGAGGAAGAGAGTCCACCTACTCCTCCACCGAGGTTCGGGAACCCATATGCTGCCAGAAGAGTGTCAGGAGAGCGTGAGTTATTGGAACTCTGCAACGGATTGACGTGGCCAGTTGGTGAATAAGGCTGATATTTTACGCTCTATAGGCCGAGGATCACCAAATCTTACTCAGCCAGGACGGTTACCTTCTCGCGCTGCGGTCTTGCTACATAGTATGTTTACCTGCGACCGCGAACAGTGCGCCATATGTAGACTGATGACATCCCTCCCCTCAGGCACATCCAGCTCTCCCCCCTCCGAACGACCTATCACCCACACATCCCCTCCTTCTCAGCTTCGATCATATATCGCATCCCATGCCGACCTGCCATCAGATCCTTCTTCGTCCCGTTCAACACGTATGCTCAATCGATCCGTCTCGAACACCAGCTCCACCTCATCCAGAAAAGGAAAGGAGCGAGAACAATCACCGCCACCCGCCATCGCATATGGAGAAGAAGGTGTATCTCTAGGAAACTCGACTTCACGACGTAATCGATTTCGAGAATCGCTGCAACAACGACATCAATATGTCCCACAACATCCTGATACTTCTCTAGAGAGCGAGACGCCCAGGCGGAGGGTACCACCCACGACTCCTCGGAGAATCAGTGTCGATATCGCTCCAGACGATCTTGCAAGTTTCGAGAGACACCTTCCTGCTGCAGGGTTGGAGTTGCGTGCTGAAGTAGAACTGGATCTGGATGAGGGTCTGAGTGCTGTGGTCCGATGGGAGGGGACTCGTGAAAGTTCGGTCGAGGAGCATACGTCACGGAGTGACGAGGAATTAGAAGCTGGAGGAGGGGTCGGTCAGCAATACGAGAGGACAGCGAGAAGGTCCGCTTCACCGCAATTTCATTCTGCAAGAGACAGAAGTTTCACTCCTCGCCCTATCGCTTCTTCACCACCGCAAAGTATACCTAGATCCCGCGAAACGAGTCTGCGGAATGCCAATTCTTATTCCCGTTCCACGCCTCCTCAATCCAGCCACACAGCTGGCAGACCCTCTCACTCCCCTTCTCCGCCTTTACCTGCGCTTCCCGAACCGGAGATTAGTCAGTCGTCGGACTCGAGCGAAGTGGACACTTACTCCTCGAGAAGAGCAGCGTTGTTTCGATCGGGGAGTAAATCTTTGTCTTCTGGCGGTACTTCGACTACTGTTGGTTTGAGCAAGAGCGGACTATCGGATACGCCTAGTTTCCGGACGGATCAGGGTACACGGTCGAGAATTTCGGTACCGGATAGGAGGGATAGTAGAAGTCCTAACACAAATCGAAGAGACGATCAATCACCCTCGAAATACAGTACCCCTGCCAAGGAGATCTCCTCTTCGTCATCGCTTGCGAAACGTTCTCCTGGCTCACAACGACAATCTTCGACTTCACCATTCTTGCCTCGACGAGCGGTTGATATTCCTATACCTCCCCAGGAACCCATTACAGTGGGAATGGCCACGATTTCCACCCCTTCTCCCGCCAAACGACGACCATTGTCAAACAGCAATACCCCCGACCAATCCGGTAGAAATGGAAATGCGAGGCTTAGTGTGCCTACCCCCAAACCACCAGGAGCATGGCAATCAACTCCAAGGGGCAAAGTACGTTTTTCGCCCTTACGGAACGAAGCGAAATATGAGACATCCTTTCAGGATGAGGGAGGGGAAGATGTATCGATCTTGCGATTAAGAGTTAGTCCGAAGAAGGTCAGGTCGCCAAGGGGGAAATCACTGGAAGAGTCTGTGAAACAGGAACAAGAAGCGGATACGAGTTGGACGGGGCGGGTGTCTCGGTCACTGGCAAGATCGTGAGTGGATTACTGCGCCCTACCAATGAGGTTGACATCAGCTGATATGTGAATTTGTAGTCTGAATCCTCTTCCGATTCCTACACGGTCTGCGACATTCGCTCAAGCATCCGAATCCTTAATCGAAGCATCAGCAACTACGCTCGGAGCCCAACGTCGACTCGAATCTACCCAAAAACAATGGCTCGAAGCGCTTTCCTCTCTGTCCACTCACGACCTGTCACTCTCAGGCTTAGACGCCCACAATCTCGGAGCAAGTGTCAGTAAAGTAGTCCGAAAATCTTGGGGATGGGGAAGTTGGGCCTGGTGGGTGATATTGGAGATGATCGTTCTCTGGGGTGTATTCAGAGTAACGTTGGATTATGCCAATTCCATTGGATACACCACGGGGATGGATCCCTTCCATCCTCTATCTAGACCGCTGGGCCTCGGGATGTCACCGTATCTTGTTGCGGAGGGGAAGAGATGGAGTACGTGGTCTAGCGAAGTGAGAGGCGGAGGAGGACCGATCGAACTTGGTTTACCAATACCGGGAGCGCTAAAGACGCTGGTCGGAGGTGGAGGGGGAAGTGCGAATCTCTTTGATCTGGTGGAGAGCTGGGAATTGTGGAGGAGATTCGGAGCTGGAGCCGCTGCGGCAGCCGACGAAGAAGGAAGGTTGAGACTGTTGAGTGGGGTGCCATCGTAGTGTGTTCGTAGCGAGCCAGACAGCGGGCCAAGTATCTACAGGAATTCAATCAAGATGACGTACAAGCAGTTACGAGCGCATGCTTGCATGTCCCATGATGCTCTGGAGGAGAAAGAGAGGAACGATCTTGTATCTACTATCTATATCTTGCAATGTTATCTCTTGAGCTTGTCTTTGGATGCCACAATGGTTTGATATCCGAAACGAAACGCTCGGGCCTTACTTGTCCAGCGCCGCGTTGCGTTGCGAAATGTTGAAATCCCATCTCGCTACAACTACAACAACATTACTAGACTCACAATCTTATTCATCTCACTTTCATCACACTTCTCGATTTCGCCTCTCGGATAGGATTGTCATCTTGCTATATACCCTTCGGTCATGTCGAAACAACTTGCATTGTGGGAGGCGGAGGAGAGGAAGTTGCAGAGCGTTTATGGTGAGTTTGGTTGTAGATCCGTGACTACACCTATTCAACGAAGTTGGACTTCCTTCTTGTTGTTGAGACGACTGATATTTGCGCTCGATCGGATGTCCATGAACTGATGCTGATAATCGTTCTTCCACCTAATCGTCATGATGCTGCTACCGCTACTTATCATACCTCCCCCATCACCTTGACGTCTCATCGTCATATATACACTCTCGCTCTCGACCTCGACCACGACCTTACTTCACTCGACTACTTCTCCTCAAAACATGTTACCCCTCAACAGACGATATCTCGTCACATCGTCTCGCTCCTGCCTCATCTACTTTAAATCGATACCTCAAAAAACATCCCAAATCACAACCTGCCCTCATCCTGAAGATGTATATCCTCCAAAAGACTTCCCCTTCGTCCTCAAATACCGAAGACGAGGTAATGAAGTTATTCAGAGAGGTGAAAGGGCTGGCGGTGACTTCGAATGGAGGGAAGAAGGAGGGTGAACAGGGAGGGTTCGTCATGACTGGAAGAGGGGTTTGGTGGTGTGCTTTGACACTCCGGAATATGGGTAGATGTGAGTTCAGAACGTGGGACGTGTCATGGCATTAGCTGACAGATGGAATGACCCTCCCCTCTCCTGATACTCATTTTGATCAAAATCGCTCACCGTACCTTCTCCTCGCTCGTATTGTACATCTGATCCAACTTCAATCTACCTTGCTATTATTCCACCGACCACACAGTGGACCTCGCACAACAACTCTATGAATCGCTCTACGCCTCCCATCCCGACGCTCTCCCTTTACTAGAACAAGTTTATCTTCACGCAGCGGCTGCGGATGATGTAGAAGCTCTGGTGAAGAGTAGTAGACAGCTTTTCAATAAGACGAGAGAGACAAGGTGGGCGAGAGCGGCTGGTTGGGCCGAGTGGGTTCAGGTGAGTGGTCGAGGCTGTTTCAGCACGAAGGGAGCGGAGAAGTATACATCTAGAATTTGGGCATTGGGGCGTGTGAATCAGGAGCTTGACCTTGTACCAGGTCCTCAAGACGAGGGGAAGTGGAGAAGCATTGGCAGGCGACAACGTGATAGCCAGACACGCTGACACACTTCACGCACTTGCAGAAAGCACCCCAACCAACACCTGATCAATCGTACCCCCCTCTCGCTCCCAAGAACACCCTGAAGATTGCCCAGACCCTCCTCTCAACAACCGGCAAGACATGCGAAACTTCAGAAATCCTCTGGCTGAGAATACAAGTCCTTCTGTCTTCTGGCGAGTATGCCGAAGTGTTGAAGTTGGCAAGAGAAGAAGGAGCAAAGGGCAGTCTGGCAAGAGTTTGGTGGAGGATGGAGGGGATCAAAGAGACTTTGCGGAGAATGGCGGAAGATGGTGTGGAGGGTCTGGAAGAGGAGTGGAAGACGGAGCGAGCTTGGGTGGAGGGAGTGTTGTCGGAAGACACAGAATCGTGAGTATGGTACTGTTCGATTCCTATTCTCAAAGGGTCTAGAACTGAAACGGGTGTATACGGACGCAGCCAACGCAACTACGCCCACTACCGATATCTTCTTGAAGCCACCGAGAAGTCCGGCTTCAGCGCCATCGACGAGACGAATGCCCTCTTGGTGGACCTGCAGGACAAAGTGGGATCCAAGGAGAGAGCACCGGCCTTAGCCCTGATTGAGCTGAGATGTCGGTCACGGACAAAATCAGAGAAAACGACTGAGACGGCCAACGACATCGATGATGTAGAGAAAGTGCAGGAGTACTGGATTCGTTGGGGCTCAAAAGGATCGATCATCACTGAAATTGAGGGTATCTGGGGTGACGGAGAACGGAAAGAGAAGATTGTGGAGTTCTTGAAGCAGCAGGCTGCGAGACGACATGTAAGATATGCACGGTCTCGACGACCGCCCGGATAGGGACGCTAATCTTACTCCTACAGACCGACGAGCAATCTTATCGTGAACAGGTAAACGCCAGCATAATTATGCTTCGTGACCGAGATGCGGAATGGGTCCCTTCGTTAGAAGACATAGAACGCTATTGGACACTGTATAGAGAAGGTCTACAATATGGTCAGTTGATCGTCGTGACGTAATAGTAGTGGTCAGCGTGACGTCCGGAAACTGATGCTGGACGTGTCACAGGAAAGAACCTCCCCAAAACCGATGTACAACCCGCCGATCAGATTGGCCTAGTCGCTGTCTCCCTCCTCATCGAGCTGTGGCACAGATCACCGTCAGACCTAACGCCGCTGTATCGAGCGATCATTTCCTTGGAGTACATAAGCAAGCAGAGTCCGGCGAACTTGCACGCGCATTACCTCCTCATCCGACTGTACCGTCTGATCGGTATGTCTCAGCGACATAGCACGTTCACCGAAGCGTCACTAGCTGACATCTCTCTCCCCTTGCAGGTGCTTTCTCCCTTGTCCCATCGCATCTTTCAGCCCTCAAGCTCTCTGAGATACAGCTGGATAATATGTTCCACGTCGTATTAGAGCGGAGCGGAGGAGAGAGCGTCGTGGGTGATAATCAGGAGGTGTGGATGGGACATGTCAAGAAGGCTTCGGACATGTACAAGCGGACTGATCTTGATGTGAGTAGGAGAGCACTGCTCAGCCTGGACCCCCTTACTGCACGGTCATTGCGCTAGCGGGGTCCCTGATAATGGCAAAGTGTGCTGATATTCTCTGCTTCGCAGTTCCCTGAATACGTGAAAGAATGTCTATCCAACGAGACATACTCCAAAATCCCCTCCATCCGATATCTCAAAGTATCTCTCTCCACGTCTCTATCCTTCCGAATTCTCAGTATCGAAAAGGCTCGATACGCTCTCCACATCGGAGCAGGTATCTCCGACTCTCTCTTAGCCCTTCTCGATAGAGCTGTTAGGGAGAAGAGCGTCGATCTAAGGAACTGGGAGATGATTGCTGAGATAGGGGGGAAGAGACCTTTCACGAGGGAATTGACGTCTTTGACGGAGGAGGCACTTAGGGGAGAGTGGACGACGGCGATGGCGGCGCTTATGGCGAATGTTGTGAGATTCACGAACGGAGAGCCTGTGACTGGTCAGATTCTATGGGATCAGGTGAGTGATTCGGGCGAAGAGGAATTTCGCGTGGTGTGCTAATAAAGGAATTGAGAATAGATGTTGGACTGTGAAGAAGCATTGGTCCGAAATGCGATGAGGTTGTTGAGAGCGGCAAGTCGCGCACTGGACGCTGCACCGGCAGACGATACGACGGCCGACGGTGACGATGGCGATGATATCAAAGGCTTGTTCGATGGTAAGCTGTCATATCTTTGATGCCCGAGAAAATCAGCTGACACTTGATGCATCTATGATTGCTGCAGAAAACATTAAACAATGTCTCGCCGACCATCCTTCTCGATGGACCCAAATACAAGCGTTCATCACATTACACGAGGTCAGCTAATCTATGTACTGCGTATGTTCACGAGATAGAGAGAAGCTGACAAACAGTTGATTATAGCTCATCAAAATTTCTGATCTGGTCTTGACGCGATTGGTGGATGCTTCAAAGCCTGTAAAAGGGAAGAAGAAACCAGCCGGTCTTTCGGATTTCGTGACCACCTTGAAGGGTATCAAGGATGGATTAGATCTGAAAATCCTGCAGGAGAGATTGGGACAGCTAGAGGAAGATTCAGGCCTGGATGATGAAGCAATAGGAGGGAAATGGGTTGATGTAAGTGTTCATCCATCCTTATTAATCGGGCTCGCTGTGGAATGTCTCCTTTTCGAATCCAATCAGGCCTTCTCCAGGAGTGATGACTGATAATGGTAACATCTTCCACAGGACGGGAAATTCTTGAAGGAGCGGATAAACGCTATTGAGCGATCACGAAAGGACGCATTGAAGGGTGTCAGGACATTGTTGGGTTCCAGTACGAACGGCGGAAAGAAGAAGTAGACGTGCATGGTGACAGTGCTCGGCATATGGGTCATGCATATCATATAGAGGGCATGGCAATGAAGGTGATGAGATATAGTAAGAGTATAATTTGGCGATTATGAAATTACAAGACCAATTGAAAGGAAATTTCGAATTGGAAGTAGATCTTGGATTGGGATTATCTTCTCGACCGACGATTCTATGATGTTCATCTCCAAGTCAGACAGCGTCGATCATGCTAGGATGTCTCACAAGCAAGATGATGTCGCTTAATCAACTCACGACTAGTCATCTCACTTGATCTCATCAGGTGATTCTGCCTCTTCTCCGAGACGGATGTTGATATCTTCCTGTACCGTACGCGGACTGGCGTTGAGAATGCTTGATTTTGATCGGACCCTTTGTGTTTGCTGGTGGACGCGAAAGGCTCGTTTGACCATCTCTCCCGTAAGAGAGGGGGACATAGAAGCGGTCGGGTTGACGGGTGGAGGGGAAGGTCTAGGAGGAGTTGGAATTGGCGAAATGGTCGACGATGAATCAGACTCTGAAAGTTGAACTCTCTTACGAGACGAACCAGCTTCTTGTCCTTGTCCTTGTCCTTGTTGGTTATCATCATTCCTTGCCTCTAAATCCTCTTGGAGACGCGCAATCTCTTCGTATTTCCTTTTGATAGATTCATGTGTTCTCATCCGCTTCTCTTCGACCCGCTTCGCCCTTTCCGACTCCAACTCCAATTGTAATTTGTCCTTATCCCTCTGGATCTCGTCATTCTTCCTCTCTAGTTCTTTCAGGTTGATATGAGCGACACATATCCTCCTTTCACCCATCTCAAAAATGGATTTGGATCGAACGTATTCGTCTTTGATAGATCTCAACTCGACGATCGTGCGATCTTTGTCGTTCATCGATGCTGACATAATATCCATTCTGGATTCTAGCGTTTCGACCATCTTCGTTTTTGAGTTCAATTGCGATCCTATTCGATCTCGCTCAGTGGCGATTGTCCTCATTTCTCCTTGTAATTTTTCGACTTGGGCTCGCAAGTTGGTATTTTCGTTCAGTGAACTGTTGAGGTTTGTCTTTGCTTGTTGTACTCTTTGTTGGTACGACCTGATCCGGTTCTGCATAGTGACGAGGAGAGCTTCATCGGTGATGCTGTCCAGCTGTGAGTTCTCCGTCAGAGGTTGTTCATTTGTGGTGGAAGGGGAACCTTGTGAAAGTTCGTCATCGGAGTCGGTGTTCAGGGGATCAGCTACATACATGTACGGTAGTGCTTTGCACGTCAGCACGTTGACTGTATTACACGGGATGAAACCAGAGAAAGAGAGAGAACCACTACTTGATCAAGACAGTACTTACAGGCCGACGACCTCTCATCGGGGTACGGGGCGGTGCTGACCATCTCGAAGCTTGGTAGTTCGCTCATTGTGGCCTGTAACGTTGAGACGTATCAATTTTGAATTGTCACAATCAGACCCCGCAGAAGAGGTGGGAGTCAGTCCTGCTCACCACTCGATCTTCATTGCCCCGACTCGAATTGTCATCCTTGGCACAAACCGTTGATTTCCGGTTCACCACAATCACTCGAGGCATTGCTGATGCACCACTCATGGAATACCTTCAAGGTGGCTTGGTGCTGTGGAAGTAAAGATACGTAAATTACCCTTGTCGAGAGAATCCTTTTGATTTTTGATGACTATCACTTCCTTTCCACTCTTGCAGTCGGGACCTACAAGTGTCGTCGAGCGTCTGTGCTTTGTTTGTGTGTGTATGTGCGTGTGCGTATGGGGATCAGTGCGCTAAGCGATCTTGTGTCGTTCGAAGGGAGAGGAGAATGCAGTAGTACGCTCTTGGACCTCAAAGTCAAAACAGTGCCGCAGCAGCATCATATGAACTGGTTGAATGGCCTAGGAGACACTGTTGGTCCCAAGTACAGATGGGGAGGAAGAGAAAGTACAGTAGTCTTGCACGTTTTCCGTACCCCGCTCTCGAGTGTATCAAGTGCATAATGCTAGTGCGGCCTAACAATGACGATGTTTACATAAAGTACGAGCATAGTATACCGTAACGACAATTGTACATATGATTGGGAGAGGAGGTGAATATGCACACAGCGACTGAAAAGTGATGGAGATCGAGATTTCAAGAAGGGTGTTCTTAATGTCTTCTATCGACGTTCATTCGTTTTCCTCCAGAGCTTTTTGGGTGCGATGCTGAGTCTCGATGCAGTAGGCCTGAATAATCAGCATATCGTACACGTTGTACTGTGAGACAGCGCAGATGTCCAATCCACTCACCAAATCATCCGCCAAGGCAATCACTCGACCTGATCAAACGATCTCTTCTTTCCCAAGCTCGGAGATTCACAACTTCCTTGATCTGGGCTCTTACAACCCGAAAGTGCAGACATGTTGCGACCACTCTCCCTCTTCTGTATCACGTCTTCGACGATACGTTCCAAAAATTTTTTATCCAGAGTCGAAAGGTCAAGAGCCGGTGCCGATGTGGCATGGGATGGCTCAGTCGGTGTCATCGGGGTATGGAGTGATTGTTGTAGATTCGATCGGGATTCAACTTTGGCCGCCTCCAATCGATGTTTCAAGTCATCAATCTCCTCATCTTTCTTCTTGAGTCGTGCTTCCCATTGTCCCTGTCTCCACCTCCACCGATCTTCGAATCCCGACGTCTCGGCATACAACTTTGCTTTCAACGCGACTATCTCCTCATTCTGCATCCTGGTCGACTCCCGCGTCCTCATCACCTCCTCTTCGAGCTTTAGATTGGCCGCGTTCCGCTTTGACAAATCGCCCTGCAAGTCCTCTACCAAGCGAGAGCTTTCGTTGGAGACGATACTCAGTTCCACGATCTGACAAGCTTTGGCCCGATTCGACTCTATCAGACGATCTAATTTTCGACCTTGTAACGCCGACTGTGCCCGTGACGTCTGCTTCTCTTCTTCTGCTTTGGTTTTGACTGTCTGTAGTCCGTCTTCGAGGGCTTCAATCTTGGCCTGTAGCTTGTGACACTCTTGTTGACTAAACTCAAGTTGTGCTCCAAGTTCTTCGTTCTTGCGTCCGAGTATGCGCTTTTCGTCATCGAGATCCCTACTTTTCATTTCGAGCTCCCTGTTCTTCCGTCCGAGGTCCTCGTTCTCAACTCGGAGTCTCTCGATAATGCGCGCAAGTTCTTCGTTGTGGCTCCGAAGAATCGTGATGTCGTCTGAGATCGTGTATGCCCGTTCGGTCATCAAGGACCATGTGTCGTTCAAGAGACTTTCCAAAGTTGAATCAAGCTGGTTGACAGCGGTCCCGTCAGCGCGGATGTGAGCGTTCTTGACATCCTCTTCCTCTTCTTCTTCTTCTTCTTCTTCGTCTTCGTCTGCATCTGACCTGTCAGGGGATGTTGTCGCCCGATGGGGTGTGGCTGTGGTGCGACGCAAACTAAACGTCAGGCAACATAGTGAAGAGGGTAGCACATTTGTGTAGCTTACGCGATCGAGCTCCTTCCTCGCTATATAGCTCATCGTCCTCATCGTCATCGGGCTCTGTTACATTGCCATTAGGATATCAGTGTTCTTTGTTCCGAAGCGTAGCGATGGGGGGATTTGACTCACCTCGGCGATCTTCATCTTCCTCATTCGTTAAGAGCGAGTTGATAATCTGAGGAGATGGAAGATGTCGCAGATTTGGATTCCAAGCGGACTGACATTACAGTGGTAGGGATCGTGTCAGCATCCCCGACTACAGTATCAGACGGTAGACGGTTGAAAGAGGTGAAGTACTCACACGGGCGACTACAAGAACACTGTTCGACCCCTCGCCCTCACCTTCGCCTCGTACCTGTTGATTGTCTTCGGTCACTTGCTCGTTTCCCCGTCCCAAAGTCACCATAAAATCCTTTCCCCCTCCACGAATCTCGAGCCTTTTCACCTTCTTGCCCATGATCGTCTCCCACTTCTCACACTTGTACCTATCCTCACAGCCCCCAAGTTTTTCCAAGTAATACCGGATGGCCCCATTTCCAGAAGCGATATCGCAAGCTGATTGTAGTCGACCGGGCCCTTTCCATTTATTCCCACTTTTTTTGCTTTTTGGCCGTATCCCAACATCTGCCAATTTCGATACCGCCTCCATTCTCGCCAAAGTGGATCTTAGGCTGTCTAACATGCGTTTGTCCGGTGGACGAGTGGATACATCAGAGCTGAGGATGCCTAGCGGATATCAAACATGTCAGGCGAAACAGAACGCACGAACGGGACCGTCACTTAGATGTTTCAAGAAGGATAAGATTCCAGCTCTTGTACTCGCCAATAGCATCCACGTCTGTGGGTGTAGCAGGTAGGGACCCATCTCCAGCCGTGACCTAGGAGAAAGCTGTGATGATCCATCGTCTGAGGGTCAAAATGATTGATCTCTCTGTCCATCGTCGCTATAGTATGAGTGGGCGTGGGTATGCTACGTTGGACGAAGTCAAAGTGATGAAAACATTTTGTGAGTGGAGTGAAAGAACGAAATAACACGCCATGGTGTCAACATCCCCCGTACCCACCTCGTGTTGACCCTGTTTCACAGTTTTCCGTGTCGATCGCAGAGATCAGGCTGGGACCGTGTCCTGTTTTAACGTGGATCCGTGCGTGGGAGAATAGTAAGTGATCCGTGCGAAAGTGTGTGTGGGTCAGTGCGCATGGGTACATGTGTGTATGTGTGAGGGTAATGCTTGGGATCATCCTGATGAAAGCAAGGGTATCGACATCTGGGTACTCAAACTTCTTAGGAATGGCATGATGATCATCCTGATGGTGATGGCGCCACCTTCATATGTGCTGTACAACTGATCAAGCTGCTCGTACAATATTCGATACTGTATACAGTACATCTCATCCTATTCAATGATCTCTACTTATCATCGTTAATCTCAATCACATCTGCCATTTCTCTCCAACTTATGTTGACTCTTTCCCCAATCACTCGCCCTCGCCCACCACCCTCAATCATCCTGCTATATCTCTCCACCTCCTCTCGCAGACTATCTCTCTCCTTCGCCAACTTCCCATAAGCGATATCTCCCTCCTCAATCTCCTTATCTTTCGCCGCCAACGTGGCTGCGAATCGTCTTTTGTAGTCGTTGAATTCTTTCGTCTTCGTAGCAAGTTCAGCGCGAGCCAGTTGTAGTTGGATGGACAGTTTGTCGTCTTCTTCTGTGGAAGGTGTTGCTGCTGAGAAACTTGGCCTGCCATAATCAAACGTTTGGGTGGATCCGAGAGCACGAGCGCGACTTTGCGAGTTTGGCACCTGACTCTTTGCGGAACCGTCTTGTGGACCAGTTGTTGCCTTTTCTTCTTTTGCTGATGACGGGATGGAAGCTCGATCCTTTGTCATAGTGAGAACAAGTGCTTGTAATATTGCTGGATCAATACCTCGCAGAATCTCGGCTGGGTTGGTTTTTTCAGTACCGAATTGGTGAGGTGGCGAAGGGCGAATCTTCTTCGAGGTTCGTTCTTCCTCCGGTTCCTTCGCAGCGAGGCTATTCTCATTCCTCTTTCCTCTTTTGACTCCTGGTCTGAGTCCCTCGCTGGCAGGCTGGGAAAATGAATTGGTCTCACGATTTTGGGTTGCTTTGGCAACTTGCGTGGTGGTCGACGAAAGATTACTGGATTCTTGGAGACTGATTTGACTGTTCATTGGCTGGCCATATACTCGTCGGCCATCCAATATTTGGCCATCCAGTGAACGGCAGAATACTTTGATACGGTTTGGTGCTTTTTCTGTGGCAGTCGTCTGTGATAGAGCAGTTTTTCCTTGTCGATCTTTCAACCTCTTCGATGCTCGAACACCAGTCTGTGTAGACCCAACAGTGGAAGGGATCGACGAGTCAGGTGATCGGAGTGGTGGAATATAAGATGGATCGATACGGTCTTGTTCCTCTGCTATGATCGCAAGTTGGTGACGAAGGGTAGCTTCAGCGTCGGATTCATCCTCCTCTTCTACTTCCTCCTCCTCCTCTTCTTCCATAGTATCATTATCATCATCCTCATCCTCTTCGTCAGAAGCAAGCCAGTCGTCGATATCGTCCTGTTTATGTAGAATTGGTGGGTGGCCGGTCGCTCCCAGCCTGTCCTTGATGATAGCTTTGTTGCGAGATACCATCTCTGAGAGTTCTTGGAGAGTCGGCCAATCCGACATGGTTGACGAGCGTGAGGGTCCGGAAAACGAACGACTATATCACTGTAGGTAGGGCTGCCCACTCTGACCGAAACGGGACGACGAATAAGGGGAAACGAGGAAAGACCAGGATTGACGGAGATCGACAGTAAGCTGATTTTCCGAATATCACGACTTGAAGACCATCAGCGATGAGAGTGAACCTTTCACTCGACGAAGGATTGACGTACTGACGACTGTGTCTCTCAAGCTTTCAACGAGGTGTCGCCAACAAAACAGACGGAGCGATCAGAAGAGGGAAGAGGAAAGATAAAGCGGTTCTTGTCATATGAAAGCACTTTCAACCATTGGTGGCGGTCCGTGCGCTCTTTACTATGAACCGGTTTGATTCGTTGTGAGAAGTACAGTGATAGTGGAGGTCGGCAGTAGGATGTCGAGATAGGTAAAATGAGATTGGCAAGTCAGTCTAGAACGGTGTTGCTATGGGATACTCATACATGTGCGAAATATGATATGTTAGTGGTGTCTAATGGACTGATACACATGCTATAGTACAATTGACTCTACGTCATACGGCTCTCCAATCTTTCGCTCAAAATCCCATCTATGATACTTCTGCTAAATCCAACTTCGCCGACAACATATCCCTATGAGCTGAAAATCAGCTATTAGGCTCCCTCTTCCCTCATCCCTCCTCACGTCTAGCTTGAGGCTACTCACTCTCTCATCTTCGCGAATTCCTCTTCATCCAAATCACTCCCTCCTTCCCAAGTTTGCTCAAACTCCACTTCCAATGCATTTTGACCCACACTCACACCAGCAGCACCAGTACTTCCTGACGGTATAGGTGGTGGTGGCGGAGGCATTTTGTGTGAGCGCCGTGAAGGAGAGGCAGGGGTGAAAGGTGATGTAGTAGATGGAGAGGGGGACGGGCCTGGAAGTGAGGGTTTGGGAGGGACGAGAGGCGGTATGGGTAGTATCCATATTCGTTCTCGGAGGCGTTTGTGCTGGTACGTATATCCAGATTAGCCTTGTTGATGGACCCTTCACAGGTGGAGTGCGAGTATGGAGAACCGGACCCCACTCTCACTCACACGTTCTCTATCTTCCTCCATCCTCCGTAGTATCTCACTTTTCGAGAACGCCTGCTCATGTGATCGTTTCTTCGGTGATGAGTCGGGGCTGCAGAGGAAATAACAATCGGGTTAGATAATACCCCTTGGTGTTGACGCAGCGACATACCCATGTTTTCTCCCCTCGAGCGACTTCAGAACCTCCCCAACTACACCTGCATCGATCACACGTCTCGTTCTCCAGCTCTCGAGGATCTGGTCAATTTCGTCAGCTTCGACATGGTCCGATTCGGGCAGACACAAGTAGGGAAGCTGGATCAGAGGGAACTCACTTGTCTCGCACTTTTCAGGTTCAATATCCCCTCTCTCCTTTCGGGGACAACATTGTCCACGATCTGCTGTAGATTCCTCGTGACATATTCTGGATATGGAGCTTCGGTCGGACCTATTGTCAAAGAAGCTTCGACGAGTGAATCGAGAAAGTACAGTATATTGATACGTGTGTTCAGTGAGCCCTACGACATGAAGCAATCAAATCAAATCATATCATATCAGCTATTGTCTTGCCCATACCTTCAGTAATGAAGAGATAGAGGAGGTCTGATCGAGGAGAGATTCACACACCTTCCCACACTCTTCCATGACACATTCCCAGAGATCTTCACCACATCTCGAACCGTATTTAATTGCGAAGCTGACGACTTTTTGGATCGATATTTGTGAAGCGTTGAGCTTGCGTATTGATTGGAGGAACTGCAAGCGCACTTCGAAAGGGTCGAACGACATCCCGAGGTGGTTGTATATAGGATCTCTCTGGCGTATGTGGGTCTAGTGCTGATCAGTGAATGATTGAAGTGGAAAAGGATTAAGGAAGGGCATTGCTTGCATCCCCTTTTGATGGGTCTCTTGCACAAACAGACAACGAACAAGTTGTGACGTGGAAACTTCTCTCCTTTGCGAACAAATTGATTCCGTCCATCCTGTTCTCGACTTCGCGTTTAACCCAAGAGCGCTATGAATATCAAACCCCTCTCTTTCTCATCTGAACACTACCCATCTCAACTCTACTCGTCGTATTCGAAGGTCATCTTGGTCCCCGCTTCGCAATGAGCGATTCTCCCGACGATGACCTCCGCGATGTCTTTCGACTCCTCTACGCGGAAGACGAATGGGCTTTCTCCGACGATGACGACGATGATAACGGACCTTCTTCGCCCGAGGTGGGGGAAGAGATACCTCATCCGCCTCTCGACTCGTTAGTCCCCGACGTAGAAGTAGACATCATCGATTCGGATCTATCAATATCGACTCCTGATGAGAAAGATCGATACTCAAGAAAGAGGCTTTATGACGAACTCGACTCGTTGTTCGAACACAATCACGCTAAGCCTGAAAAGAGGAGAAAGAGGATATATAATCCCCCTCTACCCTCTCTGATACAATCAACATCGATCATCCCCTCTACTCAGCCATTACCATCTCTACCAGACCCCATGACGACATACGAGCCCTATTCACCCCTGGCGATGTTAGCCAGATTACGGACATTCCAACCATATTCATATTCGGCCCATCATCCCAACACACTATCCCCTATCCGAGCAGCACTTAACGGATGGACGAATTATGGGAAAGAAGGATTGAAATGCAGCTTGTGTAAGGCGGAGTGGGGACTGGGAGGACTGAATGATATACAAGATGAGAAGATAAGGTTGGAAGTGGCGAGAAGGTTGGCGAGTGGATTTATGATCAGACATGGGAAAGGGTGCGCGTGGAGAATACGAAGAAGTCCAGGTGAGTGGAAGGCGGACCCCTTCATAGTCCACCAAGCTCCTCAGCAGCTTATGTCGTGTGGATATGGGCTAAGTGCTGACTTGACTTGTACCTCACTGCTTGGTAGATGAACTATTCACCCAACTACGGCACCTCCTCCTTCCCCAAATATCATCCTCCCTCGCTCCCCTCGCAGAACGTCTCACCGTCGAGTGTCTAACCCAATCCAGCGCAATAAACCACATCTCCCCTCTCACCGAAAAACAAATTTCAGCCCTAACATCATCTCTCGAACCGCACTTATCGAACCAGGCTTCAACTCCGATCTCACCTCTCGCTGCTTCACTTGCATTTTTCGGATGGTATCCTTATCAACCGAACGCAAATAAGAGTACACATGTTGATATTATAGCCTCTCCTCCGTCGGCGAGTAAGACGGAGGTTGTGAGCTGTAGAATCTGTCAGAGGAGAGTCGGACTTTGGTCATTCCGCTCTGCAAACGCTGGGACGGGTGCAAGTGCGAAGGAGAATGGGAAGGTTTTTGATCTGGTCGAAGAACATCTGGGTTGGTGTCCCGTACGGTTATCTGGATCAGGATCAAACACGCAAAATGATTCGAGAGCGTGGTGGGAGGGAAGTGAGCTCTTGAAGATAGAGAAGGAGAAGTTTGGAGGGGAAGGAGGTACGAAAGGGTGGATAAGGGTTAGTGACAAGTTGGAGAAGAAGCCGTGGAGAAGATGACAACTGGCCAAACGCGTTATGGGTTTGGATTGGGGTTTGTGATGGGAATTGGCTGTGGCATGTCGCATTGCATGGCATTGTATCTGTTGTAAAGTATGCAAATCATCTTCACCTTCCATAGTGCGACGAGTTGCTGTTTCACAAAAATGGTCATCTTCTCATACAGCTACAAAGGGAAGCATCTCGCTGACTGGGTAGGATAGGACTTTCCAGACTTGATGCACTCATCTCCTCGACCCCTTCCATGGAGAGCACAAAAGCTTCCAGCTTCCAGCTGGTGAACACACTTGCAGTATTTCATAATGACATTAGACTCGTTATATGACACGACTGATATATACAATGCTGATAAGTAACTCTCTTTATGCGGGATATACCACAACTTGATCAAACGCAGAATGGCTAAAAGGGCGTTCGAACTGTTATCAGCCTGATGTACGTTTGCCGAATCCGCCGGTCGGGGTGGAACTCACTCTTCCACATGCTTCACAACACAATGCCGCAACATCGTTCTCTAATGTACAGTCGGGACACGCTGCAGCGGTCGGATTTAGCCATCTGGTATTACACTTCCGTACCAGTCGGAACACTCACCGATCCTTGACAACAGGGCTGTCCCGCCAAACCCTTCTCCACCATTAGGTCTCACATCCTCTCCCATCTCTCCCGTCTCCTCAATCTCTACCAACCTAATCTCATCATTCTTCAAGTAACCTATCCCACCCAGCGTCTCATCACTCCCCAACTCCTGACCTTTGTAATACAATTTCTGGAGAATGGGTACGATCCTGGTTTCCTGTAAGATCTCAACTTTGAGATCTTTGATTGTGGTGCTTTTCGACGCTTCAACTTTGATCTCTTTGGTAGAGTGGGATCGGAGAGATCGGTTGAAACCGTTCATCTTGGGAAAAGCGGAACTCGTATCGGATGGCGTCGAATCGCGGGAAAATACAACTCGTACCCAAGTAGTCTCGTAGTCAGACAATCTTACATATTAGCAAGACACTTGTAACTGTCAGAACTTACTTGGCGACGTGACAAGGCTCACACACTTTCGGACTAAAGTATGTGATATTGTTTCGTTTTCCAGGCAAGGGATTAGAGCCAAATTGAACCACGATCTCTCTTTCCGGTCTACCATATCTGTTTCCTTGTCAGCTATGCGACCCTAAAACGCTACTCACTTGTCACAGAGCTTTGTCCATTTTGATTGCTCCAAGATATCCGGCTTCTCCGTCTGCGGATCGTAATCGAGCATACCGTGTTCGCACAATCCCATTTCCAGCATGGGTCTCGGACCAGGTGTTTTCATATACTCGAACCAGTTCTTCACAAAGATTTCCGAGAGAGCGAAATAGTCAATGCCGAAAGCAGGTGGTTTGGGATTTAAACCGCGTTTGATCATCCTATCCACCTTGACATCTAGTCGCCAAGCAGCTTCGTTATCTCTGTCCAGCATGACGCTTTGCAAGCATACCTCACATTCCGGCTCGTCCTCCTGGAAGGCTTCAAAGTCGCCAATGGTAGATTTCAGATACGCGAGGGCTTCCGGAGATATTGATATCGTCGAGTTGCGCTCGTTAGGAGCCCGTTTACCATGCTCACAGAATAGGGTGTATTCGGCGTTGGTGGGTAGTGTCCCGTCGGGTAAACTGCCACGTCTCCATTGCTCCAACCACATTTTCGGCACAATCCACTCATCTGCCAAGTCAGACATACTATCAAACGAATCGAAAGTCTGAACTTGGGCGTCGGTAGCTGCTTGAGATAAGCGCTCCTTGAACTCGTCCTCGACGCACACCTGACAGATGTCAAGATCTGGTAGCTCGGTGTATGATTGAAGTTTGTCGAAGGCTCGGTCGGAGATAAGTCGTGATTCTGAGGTCTTTGCTGGATCGATACCTCCGTGGTCGCATAGTAATGGGGACATGTCGAACGGCAGAAGGAGATCGGCATAGCTGGCTGCTTGTATCCAATTCGCTAGAGCATCTCGCGGCACGATGTGATCGGTCTATTGATCAGCACAATGGCAGTGAAAGAATACTCACACCCGGCAACGCTCTGAGTACTTCCAACTTTGCTCCCTTGATATGATCAAATTCATCCAGAAGAGCCTCGCGCCTAACACACTATGAGCGATTGTATCTGGAGGATGTTGATACTCACTTGGCTCCATGTTCCGCTCTCTCACGGTGGAGTGCCGCATTGTCCGCTATCACTCTATTCAGGACTATAGGCGGAGGCGGGTTTGGTTCCGTTTTCCCATCTCGTCTTTTGTACACCAGCATATAGGCGTCCTTTGAGATCTCGTCGCTTGGGTTGACAAGTAAGTCCATCTTCAGCCTCTTTTTTGGTCGGTCGGGTTTTTTCGTGACCTCTTCATCATTGCAGATGTACCATGAGTCCTCTCTGAATATCAGCGACGTACATACAAAGTCGACTCACACCTCGTCATATGTGTCGCATATGAAATGACCATGGTGTGCCTACATTAATATCAGCAAACACCAACACACCGTTGGAAAAACTCACACTGGTACCCTCATGGGTGATCACACCCCTCAGATCGTATATGCTGTTTGCAAGGACAATTTCCTTTGGGTAGATTATCGACGCTTTGCTCTTCTTCCTTGACATGCTCGTATAGTCAAAGACGAACCGTAGGAGGGAAAGATGAACCACTTTCGGTATTTGAGACGGGACGACTTTCCTTGTAGCTGGACGAAGACCGTGACATCTTGGACAGTTGTACTTGTTATCACCATCGAGGATCTCAGGCGCGCAGAGAACGTCTAAACGATTTTGAAGGGTCGTGTTCTCCTTCAGACTAAGTTCGAGCTCGAGGAAAGTGTCTATACATGAGCGATGGGCTGTTCAGAAGGAGACTTACTCTCTGTAATGCTTTCATAGCGACAGCTTTGACACTGAGTGATGTATTGCGTTTTGCCCTCGAATTGGTCGGTGATGGCTGTCTTAAGCTGAGGATTGGGGTGTTTCGCGAACTCAGACGCGATCACAGACATGAACAGCTTGGAGAATCTAAGTGGATGAAGAAGTGAGCTTTGTTCCCTATCTAGATAGAACCGCCAGCTCACTCTGCTGCGTCTTGCTGATCTCCTCTGTTCAGTCTCAAGGCGTCAATCAACCCCATTGGATCTACGACCTTCCGGTCGGAATACTCAAGCCCGGCAAAGACCAATGCGAGGTGAAAGAGAGGGGTGTTCTGCGAACGTCAGTCTGTACATTACACAACCCAAACGTACCTCAGATGTGACACAACTGTATACAGCATTGCGAAAAGCGACATTGTGGAACCATAGTTGAAGGAAGGCGTTTGCCTACAATATGTCACCGTTGTCAGCTAGTGTCCTCAAAATGGCTAATGCAGCTCACGTAGCACGTCGCTCCGAGGTTTCTAAGACCGGCAGGACCATCTCTCTCCTCAGGAAGCTCGGAAAGATTGTCCTGTAGAAATTTGTCCTTCGCATCAGGTGCGAACACCTAAACGTTTTGATCAGCTTGGTCTTTCCTCCCTCGCGCGACGGTTGACTCAACTTACTTGATCTGCTCCCAGGTAGTTATAGCACCTCGGACAACATTTACATGCCTTTGGTCGACAAGTAGCGTCCTTGCCAGTTGTTCCCTTTCCCTTTTCGCCCTTGGTCGTCTGGACAGGGGGTGTAAGGTCGAATGAGCATATCTTTCCTCCAGCTAACCCTGCAGCTCTACGTCGATGAAGCGGTGTGATCTGGTCGGGAGTTTGGACTTCCGTACCGACCCAAACCCAATCACCAGGATTGACTTGCTTCGTAGTCCCTTTCTTCGCCATTCTGATCGGGTATCTCAGGAGGACATTTTGTACTTTGAGACGTATGTATGGAAGGAAGAATTGGATCAAAACAATGATGGAAATGTAGCTTTTATCACGGTCACGTCTCAGAGAACAATAACGAGGGAAAGATGGAGGTGGGGCTCCGCACAGCCCTCCTTTGTACAGCGACGCGATTTGTTGATCTTTGGTCTTACTTTCTTCCTCAATGAAGTTACCTTGAACAAGGACTACAATGCTCGCTAGATTACGGCGGAAGCCGGCAGGACCACCACCAGATCCAAAGAGCGTCAACTACAGTGCGGAACATGTTGCTTTGGCCAAGACGATAGCTAGAAGACAGAGGATGTTGAATTCGGTCTGGCGACATGTCCCCCTAATACGGTGAGCAATGCGTCACACAAACTTCAGGAGTCTCGACTCATACAAGATCAATCGCAGGGCCATTTTAGCGACTGTAGGAGTGCTATGGCTCCTAGCTCTGCCCTACGAAGGATTGTGGAAGAGGACATACGTCGATGAACATGCTTTGCAACCGGCTCAGGTGGGTCTAACCATCCACAAGTTATGAGAGTGTGTTGACCGATATTGTTCATTAGGTTACGATGTATTTCGACTGGGCAAATGTGCATCAAGCAGACCTATATCTTGATGAACTGGAGAAGATTGCCAATTCATCAATCCAAGAGTGAGTTGCGACCATCTTTTGACGTTGACTGACTTCGAACCTAGACGTTCGACATACCTGCAAAATACCTTTTCAGCATCTGGTTTACGTACAGGGAGCACGCCAACATCCACTTATGCCCACGTAACACCTCCAAGATCGGCTGGTACGGAATCTATCCTGTTGTCAGCGAACTGGTTGTCAAGAGATGGAGGACCGAACTTGAGAGGGGTAGCGATGTTATTAGCTTTCGGCGATTTCCTAAGAGGTAGGTTGAGCTTCACTGCGATCTGCGAAAGAAACCTCTCTCAGCGTGATTAATGATGTTTCATGTGGTTTGTAGGTCAAAATCACTGGGCATTCGACTTCATTCTCGTCGTTGGGGAAGATTACATGTCAGGTCTGGAAGGGTTTATGAGGGAATACCATTCCATCTTGCCTGGTGTGATATGGACAGGTTTGAATATCGATTATCCAGGTCATTCGTTCTCCCATCTCGGGTTATTTTATGGTACGCCACCGTATCTCTGCTCCCCTTAGTGAATGCGACTGACTTCTTTGTTGTAGAGGGAGTGAACGGTCGATTACCGAATCAGGATGTGGTGAACACCGTCGCACATGTCGCACGTCATTCCGGTGGTGTCCTTCCACGATATCACGATATCAAAGATGAGCCAGAAGAAATCAGCTTCCTACCCTTCACTCCGTCGTGGCTTAGCTCCTACGTCTTAGCGGCCAAGCATCTCCTGCATCACTTTGCGTATACCGCGTTGGGCCGAGCGACTGGTGCACACGGTGTCTTGGCAAGGTGAGTGCTCGCTCCAGGACTGATAGTCGGATCCAATCGTTGCAAGGTCACGCTGACGTTCGCTTCTCTCAGACACCGCATCGACTCGCTCACACTATATTGTACACCCGCAACCGGCCCTCACGGCTTTCACACGCTAGGCCGGACCCTTGAATCGACTTCACGATCATTCAACAACCTACTCGAACGTCTTCACGCCTCATACTTTTTCTATCTCCTCCCTCGACCGGACTGGTTCATACCTGTCGGTCATTATCTCCCTGCGGCGGTCTTACTCGGTGCAAGTCTTACGATAGGTGGATTCGATTGTCCTTCCCCCTTGGGCGGACTATTCCACATGTTACCGAGTTTCATACCTGCCGTGATAGCTGCTCTCGGTATACGAATATCGAGTATACCAATGATGGACTCGATCTTACCGATGCTCATCGCGATTGGATTAGGATCCTCATTACCCGTTCCGAAAGGAGATGCGAAGAAATCACTCGAATCACTAACCTTACTTCTTTACGGAGCATTGATACCGACTTTGGCAATGATCAATTTCCCACAAGCAATCTTACTCGCTTCCATAGCTTTGCTCTATCTAACCTCACCAACATGGTTGAGAGTACCAGTATTGGGGATGAACCCGATGGTTCTGGTGGCGATGTTACATGGGAAAGGGGTGGATATACAGCAAGAATGGATAGAATATGGGAATTTCGCTTGGCCAGGAGTGTTGGTCGTCTGGTTACCGTTATGGGTGACAGCGTGGAGGTTGATCAGATGAGTGGGGAAGGGCCATGTAGGTCTCACCGTTATGTACATAGAGAAATGTATATCGTAGAAGTCATGTCCACTGGATAGACAGCGTCTGATCACATCACGTACCTCCTTCGATAGTTGTTGATTCCGCTACTACGTGCCATTCAATTAACAATGATCTGTTCTCCATAGGAATGGTGAAACGTGTAAAGTAAAGCTTGGGAATAAGCAGGTGAAAGGACTGACCATCACCGGAGTCTCTCAAAAGATGTGTCGCCAGAGGCCATAAAGGATGCAGTATCTAGCGATGAGGACGCAAAACGAGTCTTAGGCTGGTGTACGCCATCTATGGGAGCGATTATCGTCCCTCCCTATCCATCTTCAGACATTCCCCCTACCCTCTATACCCAGACACCTCAGAAGCTCAGCTACAACCCTGTCCAAGATGCAGCTACCACCTTATACCCGTGAGTGACATCAGCCACACCTTCACGCGCAACGAAATGTGTCTATAAGCTGACAAACATCCCTCTCCATCTCACATCCGCGACGCAGTTCTCGATCCCAACTCCCCCCACGCGGCATCTGCAATCCTCCTCACTCGAGTCGTACGTGGCAACCCCCTCAAATTCGAAAGACCATGGGCCCTCTATCCACTCATCACGATCGTCCATCTCCCCCACGCGGCTGGCAATACGACCACCACGAAGGACGGGTCCAAGCTCAAGAGGATTAGGAGGAAGGGGCTCAAGTTGTATCATCTGATGATGCGAAGTTCGACCCGAAGATATATCGAGCTTTGGTCAAAACCTAATCCATTGTCATCCTCTATGCCTGATTACCCCTCATCCTCCGACTCCGACTTCGTCCTAACACCTTTCAAAGAAGACCGTGACTTGATGAAACAATCGATCCGTCAAACAGCCAACGAACTCCTCGAGCGTTACGAATTCAGAGGATTCACACATGTTCATTGCGAGACGAGATCGGAATGGAATCATGTCCACAAATTTGGAAGACAATTACTAGTTCTCAGAGAGAGGGAGTATCAGGATGTAATGAGAGAGGTGGACTCGGAAGTGGGGAAAGAGCGGAGTAGGAATGAGATTGCTGAGATGATCTTGAGAGAGAGGCAAGGAGAGTATCAGAAGTGATTAGCTATAGCATTTTCATTACTCTTCATACTGTATACAATCTTACTACCTTCTGCAACAACGCGTTCCATTCCGCCATCGCCCCTCCCATCCCTTCCAATCTCATGCTGTATGCGATGCAATTGACCCTATCTCGATCCCATATTTTCTGGACTTCCACATTCCCCGCCTAGCTTGCCATTAGGACCGCAGACGGTGTCAGTCCATTGTCTTTCAGACTTTTCTTCATCTCATCTCGAGAAAATGTTTTTCTACGATACTTCGTTAGTGACAGCTGCAGCATAACCACGTCTCACTCACCTTGGGAAGGTGGAAGCGAAGGTGACGGTATCGACATTGTATGCCAAGTTCTCAGAGGCGACCCATTCTGCGACGTCGACAAGTGCTAGAGAATAGAGTTTAGCACCTTGGACTGAAGATGGATGGATAGATAGCCAGCTCACTATTATCACTTGGGAACGTCTTGGTGAGAGGCGCTCCTCCGACGCTCAGACGGACCTATGATCTGTCAGCTGAGGCCCCGCAGAACTTCAAAGCCACTCAGCTCACCTGTAATCGGGTCTGAGGGTTCTCTGAGCTCTTCACAGCAGCCGCTGGAGTCGCGGCTGCTCTCAAGGGCGGAGTAGCTACACCAGTTGGAGGTGTTGAAGTCCCATCTCGAAGCGCTTTCTCCCTTGCAGCTTTCTCTGCCCGTTCACGTTTGTCCGCCTATGAAATTAGGTCAGCTAAGAGATCGGGAACATGTTTGGCCGTCAAACAACTCACCTCAATCTGTGCCTTGATTGCCGCTCGTGCTCTTTGGTCCTCAAGTTTCTCTACATGGTGGTCAGTTGGCAATGACAGATCGCTGTGTCCAATCTGTGCAACTCACCTCTCTTCTTCCTGTCAGCCTCCTTCTGCATCTCCTTGAGCTGCATATCTTCCTTGACCTTGCCGATATCTTGTCCAGCTTTTCTTCTCAGCGCCTTGACGAGAAACCGGTCAGCTTGATTCATTGATTTATACAAGGAAGAGTAAGCTCACCTCATTCGCCTTGTTTTCCTTCTCTTGCTCCTTCGACTGTACTGCTCGTTTTGCCGCAAGCTTCTCCCTCAAATCGGCAAGCTTCGCCTTCTTCTCTTCCTCCGTCAAAGGTTTGATCTATGATCCTATATCAGCTCTGTAATCCGGTGCCTGCGAGTCGACTAGCTGACTCACCTCTTCTGTACTTTCCTCAAACTGGTCGTGTCCACTTCGTTCGGCGTGGAAGCTCGCCGTAGCTTCACTTCTGAATATCTTCCCACATTCACTACATTTGATAGACTACACGAAAGCAACAATTGTATCAGCTTGGTTTCCATCTTCGACGATCGGAGAAAGAGATAGCTAACCTTTGCCACCAGATCTGTATCGTTGACTTCTCCTCCCATCTTCTTGATATGTGCCTTGACAGCATCTTCGTCGTCCTCGTCGACGTCTTCGGCGCCAGTTCCTGTCGCACTTGATAAGTCTGGAATCGGGTTTTCGGAATTGGCAAGGAGGTGATCCATTGCAGGCTAGAACAAATGAACGAGTGAGTTTCTAGCTTTTTCAGAACGGTGCAGAACAGGAAGCTCACTTGAAGACCGGCGTTCTTAGTTGCTTTCAACGCCCCTAGAGATAGTAGGTCAGTGGGTTGTTTGTAAACGAGAAGGGAAGAAGTATATCAACTTACAATCAACTCGGGCAGGGTCAAAGCCCATCGCTAACAGTTGAGCTTTATCTCCGGACATGATGAGTTGTTCTGAACTGTATGATATTCGCTTATCGAGTTGCAGTATTGCTGACTTCGCTCGGTGAAGGATTCTCTGTGGTTGGATATGGAATTCAAGTGAGGATGAGAGAGAAGTGACTCAGTTGACGCTGACGACATTTATCAACAGGCGGTCATTGTAAGTTACAGGAATCGCGAACGAGCGCGGGGGTCCACGTGGCAGCGTCATCGCACAGACCTCCACTTCTATTGACCACTGGAGTTGAAGAGGAGAGGGACATATCGTCGGTGTTCAGATGAGATGCAATAGATGACATGCAACGCGCATTGTCAGCTTGGTATCTGCATCAAGTACACTTCCAGATAGCTGCCGCAGCCGATCTCACACTTGACTGCAACAGCTGGCGCGCGTAGATGTGGCATAAGAAAATCGGTCAATTGAGATAATATCCTTCAGACCTCACTTTGTAATCGTAGTCATGATGGACACTCTCACTGCGCACGAGGCTGGGTCTACATATACATGGACTGGATTCGATTCTGAGACGGAAGCCTCGTCCTTCTCCGTGATCTGTCGTGTCCAAGGACCCGGTGCTCTCCACTAGCAGGGTGCAGGAGTCGTTTCGACGCGGCTGATTTCACCTAAGTACAGACTCCGTCCAACTCAGACAATAATGGCATGAAATCACCAGTATCCTGTAGTGATTTGGCGACACGAGCTGCTCAAGGTAGCTTGAGTGCACCTGTAGCATATATCAAGTGAACAAGTTTGCAAGTTTGTTCACAGGAGTATGCAATACCAACTTTATAACAAGGTTGAGCATTTTCACTCAGTCAAAGTCGATTCGGGTGGCAAATACAATTCCCACGAACTATTGACTTTCTTCTTCCATTCCCTCCCTCTCCAGCTTTGATCCCTTAGCTCGACACTATTAATACCAGTCCTCTCACGACTTCTTCACTTGCTCATTGACATTCTTACATTCCGTCTCTCGATGTTGTAATGTCACCCAAATCCCCACGATCTCCCACCACCTCACTTCCTTCTCCCCCTTCGTCTCCCTCTCCCTCTCCGCCGACTTCTCCTACTTTTCCTATTTCCTCTACATCCCATGCCTCTCCCATTAGTGTTCAATCGCCTCCTTCGGTTCGACATCATCATTCTGATGCGAAACGCCCCAGATCCGTTTCTTTACCTCCTCTCGGTTCACCTAAACCATACGTATCCCCAGGGAAACGTCGAAGAACGCAATCAGACCCAATAACGCTGTCACACACTCCCGCTGGCGACACCTTAGAGGATGATGTTTTCGAACTCGTGCGCAAATCACCCGGACATAATTCTTCATTCGGGGACAGCGGGCCCAGAATGGCATACCCCATGGAACGGGAAAGGACGAACTTACCCTCTTCTAAAAGCCTGGTTAATGGGCGTCGGGGCAAGTGGGCTCGCAGAGGTAAAATCAGAGCAAGGACCGGTCTGAGTCCGCCGAGGACCGAAAAGGAATCACCAGCGAGCTCATCAAGATCTTCGGATATTTCTGGGACGCTCCACCGCCTCCCAAAAGACACAACAAACCCGGATGAAATCAATGCAATTGTCACCCCAATCGCCGGACCATCAAACACGTTCCACGGACCCCTTCGCACTCCTTCGCCAGTCCAGAAAATTGACTTTGACTTCAAACGTCGAAGCGTACACTTGTCCTCCAACTCCCACATTATCGCTAGGGGAAAGACGCTCCTTTCGACCACACCGATATTCCCAACTCTCAATACTGCTCTACTGAACACACACTGCGGAGGATGTTTGATGAATGCAAAAGGTATCTCTGAGCTCAGCGGAAAGAGCGTGGCATGGTGTGAAAATCAAATGATCCGTTGTGGTGGGTGCAAGGTGATGAGGTTTTGCAGTTTGGTGAGTCAATGCAATCAGGTGATTGAAGTATGGGTGGTGCTGATTGACCTGGACAGAAATGTTACGCCAACAATGCCTATACCCATTTCGAAGAATGTCGAGCACTCAAGAGGCATAGATTCAGCGTTCCGCCAACGTTGGTTCGCTTGGTTGCCAAAGTGATTTGGGACCGAGACAGGATCAAAGAAGTGAGTGTTGGCAGAGGGTTCAACGCTAAAACAAATCGTTGCATAGTACCGTGACCCGGTTCCTGATCACTTTGGTGAGTATTAATCTATGATCCCCAATTCAGGCTGACAACATTGAAACCTACAGCTCCCAAATCAATCGAAGGCTCGAATCAATGGCAGACCGAACGCCTTATTGAGGAAGTTGAGCGTTTCATGGTGGTCAAGATCAAACTCGATGATGGGCAGTACTTTCTGTACGATCGCGAGGAGCTGATAGAGCTGGTTAGGAGGGTTCGTGTACTTGTGATTCACATAAATTCTGGTTGGGCGAAGACCGTTGCTGAAGCCTGGCTAGGTCCAAACGTGCGTTATTCCACTCCACGATACCTCGGCAAACTTTGTTGGTATGGGACTGTCGCGACCGGTCTCCTCCTTCCAACATTCCTGTCGACCAAACGCAATGGTAGTGTTTCCTGTAGGTCCCACGACCAAGATGGGAATGCGATTAGTTGCTTTGAGTCCCATCGCACCAGGGCAAGAGGTGTGTACCTTCTGATGCTGCCAACACCAAAGTGATACTTACGCAGCACCGGCAACAGGTGACCATCTCATACATCGACCGTGGTCTTCCACGCTATCTGCGGGACAACGCGCTCCTTCCTTTCGGTTTCGAGCACGATAATGCCTGTACCTCGTGTCTGGAGCGCGTCGTCGATCTCACTTGGGCTGTTCGACATAAGAAGTGCGAAGGACAGGGTCTCATACCGCTCTTTGAGGAAGATGATATGGAAATGCTGGATCCTCGAGTTTCGACCTCTTTATGTACCGGTTGTCCCAAGCATTCTTGGGCTTTCGTGGAAGATACAATGTATTTCGAGGTGATGAAGACCCTTGGAGGTATCTGGGAGCAGGAGGCAGAAGGTGTCGGAGTGTCGCTTTCTGAGCTTGGTCAGACGAGTGAGTCCATCCGTGTCTCATGATGGGCTTCCTCTGCTGATTGAAGAACCGCTCCAGACATTATGTCGGAATACGCACTCCTCAAAGGGCAATTGCGACAACTATTGAGCGAGTTCCCAGCGACTGGATATCGTATCCCATATCTACTTCACCGTCTTGGTCGGATCGCCCTGATCATCTCACCAGCAACAGACATCACTCTCCTCACGGCCCTGACTAGCCTTCTTGAAGCTCATGCCGCTTTTTTGGTGATCTACAACGGTCATCGTACGCCACAAACATTTGCGGTAGTCATCAACCTACTCAAAGTTCACATTGCGATTCTCACACGACTCAAATGAGATCTGTCAAGAGCGAGTTCTGTGGAACAATTACGCAACTACTGGTGGCGACAGAATGCGGACGACGTGGATGAGAATTGTGTAGAAGCAAGAAAGTGGATCGAGTACGCGTATTCCGATCTGGCAGTGTTAGGGCTGGGAGATGGTAAAGTTGGTGAGAAAGTGCAGAGACTCAAAGCGAAGATTGAGGAGTCGATCGAGTGGTTCGAGGTCGAGAAGAAGGCGGATGGTGGACGTGATTCACCTATAGAAACGTTTTGAAAGGCGATGTTTGAGTTGGTAACTTAGCAACTGTATGTGTCTTTTGTCCTGAAGAGTCGTTGTAGAGCTACGACTAGGCTTCTCCCCTTTGAAACTTGTAGATCCGCATAGCAACATTCGCATGTCACCGCTGTCACTTGTCCAAGAATCGATTTGCTTTAAAACTGCATGCACAATCGGAAGCACAAAGAGCGTTCATCTTATCTCATTAAGTATGTACTGTACAAGTATGTAGTATCGTATCTGTGGTATATCGTCGAATGCTGTATATTATGCTTGATATAACCTTGACCCATCTCATTGTCTTCTTAACTTTCAGCCCATAACTCTGATTATCGCCAATTTGCTGGTTCCTTCTCGCAAAGCAACCCATCCCCAAGATGGGACATCTCCCCAACTTTCCAAATCGTCCTTCTCTGCTTGGAGATGGGTTGCTCTAGCTCCTTAGTTCCAACCCCAGAACGCTTCCCAGAACTCTGGCACCTCGACACCTCTTAATTTCCCCCACTTCTTTCTCGCTAACCATCTCCAATATCTGATGATCATCGTCATCCCACATGCTACCAAGAAAATGGCAACCACGATCCCGCCAAAATAGTTGAAAGGGGACTGTGATCCGTCTGGTTCTTTGTGAGGTGCTTCGGCGACGCCATTATGCGGTATGTGTATATTCATCGAGAAGAGACCTGTGAAATCGCGACGAGGTGTAAGCGTTTTTGTGCCAATCTGAGGAAACATATAGAGTTTTATCACTTACCCAGAATGAGCTGCATGGGCAGGATTGAGAATGCTACGACAGACAATGCTAAGATCGCTTGATCTGTCCCTCCTCTTGCGAAAGAGAATGACACATTGAGATGTGATAGATAGGCCGGTTGACAATGTCCCAAGATATATTCGTAGTGATACAAACTTGTCTGAAGCAGCAGAATATGGTCTGCGGAACATGGTCAGCTCCTTGATTCAACCGAGGATGATGACTCACCTTCTACATCGCCTATATAGGCTTCGACCGTGCCAGCTTCTTCCATCGCTCTCTTTCTCAGTCGATTGATCACGGCTCCTTTCGCTCCCAATAATCTCGTCAGACCAGTGACCAACCTCCTCATATCCGTGATTCGCTTCAACATTGTCGATCGATCAAAAACCGCCTCAGGAGCTTGCTCGTACTTTCTCCTCACAGCCGACGATGTAGGTAGGAAGAATAGTCGAATGTAAACGAGCGGTCGGGGCATGTACAGCTTTGCGTTTGGGAAACTCGCTCGTAACCGCTTGACAATTGACGGTCGTTTCTCTCTCTCTTTCGGTGTGCGCCATAGAGTGGTGGTCGGCAGTCCTGTCTTCTCAGTGATGGTCTTCTCATTCAGGTCAAACCCGGAGCATGATGGCGATTCGGGCAAATTAACCTTGATTTTCTCGAGGAAAGCTGTCGTCTTCTTGGGATCGGTCGTCGGATCGATGGTGAGGGAGTCGATATCGTCTACTTCTCCATCGACATATCGGATCAACGGGAAGAAAGCGTCAACGATGGAGTCTAGCAATCCATGAGCGATCCAGTCGGAGCCATGATCCGGATTGGCGAGAGTCAGAACACGTTCTAGCACCCGTTTGGTGTGTTTCGAAATATCCTCGAAGTGGAACTAGATGGCAGTTCGGTATTAGTGGGTGTACGTCTGCGGTGAAAATCGATGGAGACTCACGCTGACGATACCATCGGCAAAGACCACGAGATATACGTTCAAAGCTCCCACTCCTACACCTTCCAGACCTTCTTTTCCCGGGTTATCTTCGATGATCTCCACCTTCTCTCCAGACTTGGCAGCCATCTTCCCTGAAGCTCTACCCATTCCCCATCCTCTTCTTCTCCCCTCCTTTTTGTGTTCTGCTTCTGGATCATCCTCGCCGACTTCACTCTCCGCGTGTGAGTCCTTACGTTTGATATTGCCATGAGGTGGTTCGACCAGAGTCGCTCCTGACGAGTTGGCAGAACCAGGCGTGTACTTGAAGTAGCTTTCATCCAGAGCTCTGACGGCTAAGAAATAGTAGCCAAGCTTATCAAAGGTGTCGAGTTTTTCGCGTGGATCTTGTTGGAGTACATCTTCGAGAGTAAGCGGATGGAGGCCGAGCAGCTACGATGTCTCGTTAGTCCTGTCATCAACCGGATTCGCGGCTATGCCACTCACCTCTCCGATATCTCTGAGATCTTCCCAACCGGGACAGGACACGTCCAACCACCAACATCCCTTCGGTTTCTCTTTCGCCTTCCCGTCGGAATCACCTCTCACCATCGCAGGTGTTGTGGGTCGCGTAGGAAGAATGAACTCGGATTTCATTGAAGCCAGACTGGTTGTTGATTTTGGACTTGGAAGGCCTAATAAGTCCGAGACAGATTTCGGTCTGACTAGATCCGCGGGGGTGTCTCCTCGCAGAGCATATAGTCGAGATTGCGTGCGAGACCCAGGCGGCGGACGATTAGGGAGTGGGGGATTTGCAAATGTTGCCGAGCCCTTCGCCGTTCGAGTTCGACCAGGTGCAGAACCGCCGCGTCGAACAGCGATGTTGGGTGTAATTCCAGGTGTAGGAAGCGGCGTAGTGTCGAGAGGAGTATATCCGCTTGCGAGTCGTACAGACCGTATGTGATCAAGCACGACAGGTAGCGACGGTGTTGTGATCACTCTATCTGGTGGGTACTCTTTCTTCTTCCCTAAGGAAGTAGGACTCCACTCCCCTTCCACAAGCGTTATTGCCTCCCGGTCCGACGAGGACACAGATGTCCGCACTCCAAGATCCACCTCGTCCTGCTTCGGCGGCAACAGCAATGTAAACTCCCTTCTTTTCGGTAAGTGCTGTCGTCTCGGTCTTTCCGGACTTCCTGATGTTTGTCGACTGAGATTGGTGAATGTCCGACTCAATCTATGACTATGGCTCATCCGTCGTTTTCTCCGCTTCTTACCTCCGGCCGAGCTGAGAGATCGAGAATCACCATCATCTCCACTATCCGAAGTACTCGAGTCGGAACCTGATGATCCACTCCCTCTTCTCACACCTAACGCTTCTCCTACTCTTCCAATGACCGCTCGTGCTCGCTCAAAGTTCCCTGAACCCCAAGACCAATTCGAACTTGAACTCGAAGTACTTCCCGTTCCCAGGGACACAGCGTCTTCTTCTACGAAATGATGGAACGGTACCGTTGGATCTCTTATCGCGCCTCGGAAAAGATCACCTTCGAGAGTATAGTAACCCAGTCGAGATGGACCTGCTACAGGAGGAAGGGAGGTAGGTTGTTGATCCGGTTGTAGACGGTTTCGTCTTCGACGTAATTTTAACGGAGTGAGAAGTTCTGCAAATTGAGGTTGGTTCGGATCTACTTGGGGTGATTGTGGATGATGGTGGTTCAAGATGGGGGAAAGACGAGGACTACGTCGAGACTGTGAATGCGAATGCGGTTGGATGACAGGTGATCTCGAAATCGTCGGCCGTCCTAATGGTCGAGAAGGAGTGAATGGAGACTGGGATAGGTCTTGAGATGTATTTGATGTCGGCGACATGCTGTGAGGATTCCTGTCCTGCCTTTACGGAGGTAGTCATGGGTAGATTCGGAAGGGAAGCACGGCGTAGAAGCCGCCAGGAATGGCGAGTCGGTCCATTCGGTTTGACGAATCCAACGAGAACGTCGCGACAAAGGGATTTGCAGGCAAAGGCACACCGGTGCAGACGAAGCGTGTTATGAGATCTCCGAGAAACCTTTCCGTACGTGTTCCCAGCAAGTTGATCTGATCGATGAGAGACGGTTGTAAGGCTGTTTGTGAGATGCAGAGGTGGAGAACGAGTTGCAGTAGAAAGAAAGCGATGAATTGTGATGATGGTTATTGGTCTTAGCGCACGTTTATTTTGGACCCAAAGGAAGCGGGAATCAAACAAACCCTGCGACGGAACCTTATCTTGTCCTACCACATAGTGCGCAGTGAATCCATGTCCTATCTATCTTGGAAAACCCAGAATCCACACAAGGGTACTGACAGATCTGATGAAATGAGTCTAGAAACTGAGTATGCGGGAGTGTGCTCACAAGGCGCAGCTTGATATCAGTTCCATTGGCCATATTCTCCCCACTATGTAATAAATATGAAATACAACATGACCTGATCAGTGACCAACAACAATGTAATGAATTACAGCACGTGCAATCCCACGTGTGGAATCTCTTTGAGCGTCTCTAAGAACAAGTCTTAGAGACCAAACTGAACGTCTCTAAGAACAGGTCTTAGAGACCAAACCGAGCGTATCTAAGACCAGCTCTATGAACCGTTCTCAAACACATCTGGGTGGCAAATATGTACTTCCAAAAGGTATATATATCCCACCTCCTTCCGTAGTTAGTTGTTAGCTTTTTCCAGCTGAGTATCATTATCTGAGTCTCACTCATACAGTCACACAGTTGGTCTTAAACCCCACACCTCTTGTCGTCATCCCCACTACTCTTGTCATCATCACCAGTGTTGTCATCATACCTGTGACATCTGAACTTGGTCAAAAGTACAGCACGCCCGAAACACTGTCCTTTCCCTTGGCCACCTCCCGTTCCCCTCCGTACCGGCGTGACATGGCAGGAACAGAGACAGGAATAAGGACAGAACAACACGATGAAGAATGCAGTTGACCACAGCAAAAAATAAGAAACTTAGCCTGAGTGTAGCAGATGTCTCGCAGTGCAAACCCTGATGAACAGGCACCATGCCAATGTGGTATGGTCTTTGTGTCAGTGTGGTACAGCTCATGGGCTCAGTGTGACTGGTACACCAGTAGTGCTCAGGCTTGTTCAGAGCATTGTACATACATGAGACAATACCTGTTGGAGGTTTTCATGGTCTCTGCTTCCTCTCTCCGCTCAGGGGCATGTGAAGGCCAGCAGTCAGTGAAGATGTCCCAAAAATGCTTGCAACACAGTGGACTGGAAGACTTTGTTTTGCGAACATGTAGAACTCAAAATGATTCTCAGCTTCACGGTTGCAAAGGTCTTCTCAATCACCTTTGTACTCTTTCTCCGCTTGCCAGGCAGCAGTGAAGTTTGCCGGTGGCACTCTTCATGGTCTGGCCTGTAGGAAATTGCCACCCACCAACACATTTCCTGCTTCCATCTTTCTGTTGAATCATCCTCTGGCTTTACCTCTCTCCATCCACTCTCCCACACCTCAAATTCCATAACACACATCACAAAATATCTGCCACACATATGATAACAAGCTACCATATCATAGCATATAGCCCTTATATACAGTCTGATCTCACCATAGTCTGATTATCCATTACGTGGTGGTCTTGAGGTGCTAGACCAGTGTCATCTCTGTGCAAACAGCATTTTCTTTCCACTTTGGACCTCAGCCTCAGTCAGACATGGTTCGACATCCCCGCTGGGGTACTGACCGCCAATGGAGGAAGCGCTTTCTGCCATTGAGTTCAGGGAGTCCAGAGGAGCTGGAAGCTGTGAAGCAAGCTACAATAGCTCAGAACAGATATCAAGAGGTGTACAATGGACTGGAGGAGCCAAGTGAGTCATGCACAACTTAGCATTACTTCTCTGCCTTGTCAAATCCCTGACTCCGTGCTGCAAACTTTTGACTAGGAATGGTGACACACAGAAGCATGCATCAGGCAACAGACTACTGGATGAAGAAAGACCATAGTCTCCAGACTCTCCGACACATGAACACAAAGGGTATCCAAAGTCTTTTGGAGACTCATGTTTTCAATTATGCTTCTGATTTGGGGAAGTATTCTAAAAAATCAGAGGAAGAACAAATAGCAGTTGTGACATCCATTCATGATGTTGTGCTTGCCTATCATGAGCTGAAAGATCTTCATTCTCAGAGGACTGGTGGAACAGGAGATGGTGGGACGGAGGACAGTGGAACAGGAGGTAGTGAGACAGGAGGTATTGGAACTCGAGGTAGTGAGACTGGAGGAATTCCAACTGGGACAGCCATACCGTCTGAGCAGACACTGATTACTGATCCGCTCTCATACACTGCTCAACAGATTGCTCAGTTCAGCAATTCAAGCATGACAACAGGAACATCACACTCTGCACATCCACCTTTGGAACCAAGATACACTGACCCTTACTCAACAGCTGAAGAACAGACTTCCAGCTCTTGTGGTTCAAACACTGCTAGCAACATCAAAGGCAGTGATCTAAAGCGTTACCATCTGAAATGAGAGGTCCTGTTTGTGAGGGACATACATTCAGAGACGGGGTCTGTGGCTGTGGCAGTGGCCGTAGCTGTAGCTGAAACTGTCCCTTTGGTCACAATTGGTGTTTTGTACCTTGTTTGAAGACTGTAAATACATATTTGACAGTAACACAGCCAAGTGTAGGCAGGTCTGCTGTCAACACGTAAAGCTGACAGTGGAAAGTCTCAACAACAGGACAGATTTCCATTGCTGTCTTGTGAAGTATTGTATCCACTTGTAATGAATGATGAGAATGATCTCATAGATGTAAAACAACCCTAAAGGACTCGCTTCTGTGTTTGTCTTGAAGAAACATTTTACTTTACCTTTCATTATTCATGGCACATCAGATACCTGTCACTGTAACTGCACTGTGGACTAACTGAGGCGACAAACATCTCTGCCACAACACCATACAATATCTTACCACTTGTTACGAGCTGTCCTTGGTGACCTCCAATAAGTCAAAAACAGATAGAAAGTAGAAGTTTAACAAGTGGGTGGCAAAGAGACTTGCCACTGGGTACTTGTGACTTGGTCAACAGTGGTGATGACAAGCTTGGAAGGATCCGACAAAGATGTACAAGTTGGAGATCAAAGGTAAGGTCAAGGAGTAACTTATGACAATTTGATCCTTGGGAAGAAGGATCAAAACATGTTCTACGAGAGTATGGTCTTTTATACCTTATTTCCACCAAGACAGATTGCGGCCACCTTACTAAGCAAACATCTCTACAGTGCTTCTCTAAAAGGCTTCTCTACAGCGCTTCTCTACAGTGCTTGATACAGAGACAAGAATGGGATGCTTGATTAGAGTATGCTGTATACTACTGTCGGTTATGATCAGTCACAACACCCTTCTGTGTTGAATGAATATTTCCCCACTTTTGAGTTGGAAAAGAAAATGCATGTCACTGAAGTTGTCCAACAAATTTTTGCAGATGCAGCGTCTGCTGTTGTCTTTGCCACCACTGTTATCACTGCTTTAACCACTGGCACTAATACCTGGGTGAATCAGACAAGAAGGCTGCTACACTGTCCTTTCACTGGACACCTACTAAATGCTTCCTTTCCCGATGGCTGTGTATCTGCATAGGCACCTTCCTTGGTTGTGTTGCCACAATCTGTCTTGAGGATATGTACTAAATATGGGTGAGATGAGAACTGTGGCCATGACACACAATCACCATGATGCCACCATGACACGTCACAGAAACCCCTTGTGTCTCCTGATCAATCAAAGGGATAGTGACATCAATGTAGCATGAAACATGCCGTCTCGTTACTGGCAAAAGACCATTCACATTTTCTGAGGTGTAGATGGCCAGTTGTCTTCAAGTTTGTCATAGGGCTCACTTCTTTTATTGTATGTCATAGCCAGCATTCATCTGTTTCACCATTATTCAAAGGAACTCAAGCAGGTCTGTCTATTGACTTGAGAAGGATACACTGCCTCCGGGTATAAATGCAAGTAAGTGTTTCTTTCTGCTCAGTCTTCTTCCTCAATCTCGAATACTTTTGCCTACCAGCTCTATTTTGGCAAGATTTCTCTCTTGATACTGAATCATTCACCTACCCCACCCCCTTGACTCACCTTTGCAACCACATACCACATCTGATAGAAGGCAGCTCATCTCTGCCATTGCTGTATCAGTCATTAAGGATGCAAAACCACCGGCACAGAGCAAGAAAAAACCTGGACAGAACAAGAAGCCACAGATGGCGCCGTTTTAAGGTGCCCAACCATGAAGCAAAGTCAGCAGATCAGAAGGAAGCAGAGCTTGCTGCAAGGGAATCTGAGGCTGCTTATGATGATTTCTTTAACCAACTTCCTGACAGTAAGTGTTCAGCATTTAATGTTTTCAGGATGTTGCTATAGCAGACTGACTGCAGCACTCAATTGTCATGATAGCGGAACAACATGTTGAGAGGAGATGCATGAGTGATGGGTGGGAACATATGATGGAACAAACTCACACAAAAGCATCCAACATGACACTGGGGGATGTGGCCTCCAAGGTAGAAGCAAATCCTTATCGCAAATGGCCCAATTTCTTTGGGCAGCACAAGCCAGAGGATTCGACGAAATCCTTCACACCCGAAACACAACACAAAATGTTTTGCATCACCAGGGATTCTGTGCTTGTTTACAAGCGTTTGGAACAGCTTCACAAAGAGAGAACATCTGGCAGCTCCAGAGCAAGTGGGATCAGTGGGAGTTCAGTCACATCTTACATAGTTCCACCTGAAACAATGGTCCCAGACCAATTTGCATCCACGACTCCTTACACATTTTTTCCTTATGATCCCAACAACTTCAGCTATGGGACAGGCCCCTTTGGGTCTCAATGGTTTGGGTGACTACCACTTGAAGTGAGAGTTCTGTGATAGGTTTCAGTGTGAAGGAAGCAAAGAGCATTGCAGACGCAGGTCAGGGAGTGGGGAATGTAACATAGAGACAGAGGTTTTTATGGTATTGGTTTGATGCTTTGCAGGTATGTGTAGAAGCCTTGTGTTTATACGGGGAGAGGATTGAGTGATGTGCAATGAGTTAATGGTAGGAAATATGCTTCTGTTTGTGCATGTCATTGGATAGTCGAGTATGCAGAGGTTACAGAATGCTCGATACGAGGCCATGTCAGGAATCTGATCCGCAAATAGGTCACAGCTGACACTAGCAATGCCCCTGACGGCCACCTCGCGTTGATCCAAGACAGCCTTACAGAGCGATGTCTTCCTGTTCATCCGTCCGGCCAGGACCGTCCTCTTGGCTGCCGTCCTCTTCGCTTGGAGTGTTTCAATCGAGAACGCACCAGATTAGACATTCGTACAGGGCTGCATATCGACTCTGCATCCTGATAGCACTACAAGACTACCGCGCGCTTCTACCATCTATTGACAAGATCCACAACTCATCGTCTTTCTCACCCAGCTTTCGCTAATGCTAGCAGCATGTTGAACTCGTCTCGGCCTTGAGCCATACACAACCCGTGGAAGGCAGTCTCGGGATCTTGTACAAGATCGAGCGGCTTGCCAGACTCGACGATCTGCCCCTTATCGAGAACCAGGACTTGGTCGCTGAAGCGTGAGAGGGGCGGACAAGCGATGTCAATATAGGCTTTACTGTCGTACCAAATCGACGCTGCGACTTAGGCACTTACTACTGCATGATGGTCGCGAGTCGGTGAGCGATGACAAGCATTGTCATTCCCGCAAAGCATTCCTTGATCGTAGCTGTGATCTTCGCATCCGTTCTAAACAGGCGGTCCACTTTGTATCAGCGCGGCCAAATAGGATCAGCCATTCTGATTACAAAACTCACTCGAAGTCAACCGACGATGTGGCTGTGACGAGTGGATGCTTCTATTAGCGAGTTGAAGATTACTGCAGCTTCAAATTTACTCACCTTCATCCATGACTAGGATCTTGGACCTCTTCAACAACGCTCTGGCCAAACATAGCAATTGTCGCTGACCTTGACTAAAGTTGGCCGCCTCTACGAACAGAGACACAATCGCGACGATCAGTTTTTGCAATCACGCTTGCGGCTCGGTGGCGTGGAGCAAAGTCTTACCAATGGCGACGAAGGTGTCAAGGTTAGCGAACGGATTCTTCTCCAGCTCGTCTTTTGAGAGATTATCCGATAAGAGATGAACCCTTCGAAGCGCCTCGTAAATCTCGTAGTCATCTACCGTCACAACAAGTCAGCGCTGTCCATCAGGACGTGTCCTGTGCAATCAGCAGTCACATACCTTTCTCTCCCGTGACGTCTAAAGCTTCCCTGAGTGTGCCAGAGGACAACGTCCCGTCTTGTGCGATCATGTTGAGTCTGCTCCTTAATTCGTACAGGGCGATGTCGCTGATGTCTGCGATAAACAACTTTTCAGCTCGGTTCGGCGACAGCAAGTTGAGAGAAGCCGACTTACCAAGACCATCGATGGTGATCGTTCCGCCATGTGATTCGATGGCTCGGAAAAGACTCAGCGCAAGCGTCGATTTCCCTGACCCAGTCGCACCGACCAAACCGACGCGTTGTCCAGGCTGCAGAAGACAACGTTAAGTCTGTTCGCTTTCCAGTTTGGATCGGCAACAGACTCACCTTCGCCTCGAATGACACGCCTTTCAGCACTTCTGGCAAGTCTGGTGCGTACCTGACTTTCAGATCCTGGACAAGGATATGACCTTGGCTTGGCCATTCTGGCTCAGGAATCGATCCTTCCTCCGACTCGTGATCGGTCATCGTGATATCTGTTCGACAAAGGCGATTCAGTGATGTGACTCCCTGCACACTGTACCATGACTCACAATGATTGACCCGCTCCGCAGAAACGAATGTTATCTCCAAGGAACTGATCACAAGGAAATATTCGTCAGCCACACAGAGTCAGACTTCAAGGGTGAGATACAAGCTTACCTATATTGCTCCATCAATCCATAAAGTCCTGCAATCATGTATAAAACGATCAGATCAGAGACTGCGAGCAAACTGGATCCAGGCATCACTCACCGCCCGAGACAACCATGGCGAACACCAAAATCAAGCCCGCTTCGCCAGCAGAGATATCTTGCTCGATCAAGACGAACCCGGTAGCTGCTACTAACACAGCGGCGACCGAACGAACTACAGCTCGGACCCAGCATTGGACTGCATTAACGGAGAAGGTTCTTTCAGTTCGTATTCCAATGCTCCCCAAAGATCTCCTTGCAAAGTAGACAACACTGACCTGAATAATGAGCAAGCCAAGCAGTCCGTTCTCGATCCTGAACAATCTTCATAATATTCATCAACAGATCGTTTTGGCCGAACCTTTCAGATAGACGAAAAGGAGTCAGTGACCGGTCACATACAGGGTACCAAGGAGGTCGTGCTGGGAGACACTCGCACTATCGATGGTAGGAAACTACTCACGCGCGAACCATGACTACCCCGTCTATCGCTTCATTGTACAAAGAGTACAAGGGTGACCCAGCGATGGCAGCTAGACGACGAATATCGTTTCGCAGTTTGTTCATACTACGGTAAATCAGCTAATTATTGCAAATAACGAGGTAAACCGCGCATCCGTTATGAGTACTCACTGTCCGCTTGCCCAGAACAAGGGTACTCCAAAGGCCAGAGTGATAACAGCGATGACCTGCCGCAGAACCCAAAATTATTACACCTTTGTTCACTGTTGCCTACTAGACTTACAGGGGCTTTCAGGAAAACGACAACTGCTGCACTAGCAACAACCAGAACTGTCGCAGAACACCTCAACAATTCAGCTGACACTGGTGTCGACGCGATTCACTCACAATCCATGACCGTCCCTTTTCGTTGCTACATCAGTAACAATCGCTCGTCACGATGGCGAGAAGAGAAATACTCACTTCCGAAGTCATCCGCTGTATCACAGTCCAACTCGAACATATCATGCCCAAAAATGTTCAAGATCCGTCCTTGCGGAGTGGACTCGAAAAATTGCAATGGTGCTTGGAATACTCGTTTCAAGGCCGTCTCATGTATCCGCTTGCTCGCCCCGGAATAGAAACCCACATTCCCCACCCCGTAAAGCCAGATCCAGCGGACTGAGCCAATTATCGCACCACCCGAAAAGATCACAGCGTATATCGTAAGGTTAAAAGTGATATTGGCTGGATCTGGGTCAGACGACCATCTTTCGATCCAGAAATTACGATACAAGGTAGAGGTCCTATCGAGAACGCAGAGCAGGCCTAGGAGCAGCCAGTACCACCGTCCACCAGCCGCGGTAAATACCATCATGTAATGGTTGCGTCGTACCTGACCAATCTCCTTGTGCTCGGCTTCGTACAGCTTTCTCGATGACTGTGTGGCCTTGTCCCTCTCTCGATATGCCTTCTGCGAAGCGCGATCTGTTTGGTTGCGCGCCTCGAGAGTAGGAGAGACGGGCTCTAAAGTCGCTTGCTTGGCTGGACAGGCTTCTTCGACGCGACCGTCTTTCGTGAGTGAAATGACATACTGCGCGCCGGGTAGAACAAGTCCAACGTGGTGACTGACAAGAACCACTGTACGGTCTTTCAGGAGGCTACCCTTGAGACATTCCTGATAAATGAATTGACAGGTGTGTGCGTCGACAGCCGACAGGATGTCGTCAAGGTAGACGGTCTTTGCTCGCGAGTAGATGCATCTAGCCAGATTGACCCTCGCCTTCTGTCCGCCACTCTGCCGCCGGGGTTAGCGGGACTGTGGGGCTACCGAACAAGTCGAACTCACAAGGGTGACACCGTTTTCTCCGACTTCGGTAAGGTCACCATCATCGAAAATTTCGAGATCAGGCAACAGTGCGGCTTGTCTTAGGGCTTCTCGATACCTTTCGGGCCACATCGGTTGCCCAAACAGAATGTTGTCGCGAATTGTCCCATGTCGGATGAAGCTCTGCTGAGGCGCGTAGGCTACAGAATCGGTGATCCAATCGGCAGTCGTCCAATGAGAAACGCCTTGAAGAGGAGTCGGAGGTGTTGCGTCCGGTGCCGATCGAGGTGCAAGAACAGCACCCTGTTCCACCTTCGCTTCGCCAAGGAAAGCACGCAGCTTGAGGGAATGTCAGTCAGCCTGTCTCCGAAGTCTGCAGTAAACATACTTACAAGAAGGGTCTTTCCAGAGCCAAGAGGTCCACACAATAATGTCAACTTTCCATCCGGCACCTGCAGATCCGCTTCCCTCAGTCTGAAACTCGGTGCTTCCGACGATGGTTCCTGCTCCGATGCAGGCCAACTGATAGTCGCCTGTTGACAAACGATTCGCGCGGATCTGCTGTCCGATCGCTCTTGGCCCAGTTCGGGCTGATTCAGATACTGCGTCAATCGATCCAGAGACACCCTGGCGATGATAAGTCTTTGAATCGCATCGGGGACAGTTTGAATACCCTCTGCATCTCTGTCAGATCGATGTCAATCTCTCTGAAGCTTACCCTTAACACGATTGAAGCTACCCGTTCGAGTTAGCTATGTCCTCCCGTCAATTGTCTTGAAAGCTTACATATTGAGAGTCACAAACGCTGTCGCAGGATCCAAGGGCCGGTGCAAGACCTTGGTGTGGAAAGTAAACATCACTAGCATAGCCAAGAGGGGCAGTTGTTCAGCCAGAATGTTGAAGCACGTCCCCAGGGTATACCGCCATCGTTGCCATCTGGATCTCGTCAGGACATGGAAGACAGTTAACATCTAGTACACCTACCTGACTTCGTTCTCGCGCAGCCTGCGGATGTGTCGCAAGTAGTAAGGTTCAAATGCGTTAAGCTGTGTGACCGTTACTTTTCCTCTCTCTTCTCCTTGCTATTTGGTGGCGACTCACTTTGATTACTTTGATCCCGGTCAAGAATTCCTTCAGAGCACCAGTTCTAGCGTCTCGTGCCCTCGCCCACGCTCTGTCACATACTATCTCGAGGATTAGCAAGATGACACAACAAAACAAGTACAGCCCTCACTCTTGATCTGTTTTGCAACAATGACGGAGAGAGGTGCACTCAAAGGGATGCACGCAATGCCGACGAAGGCGCTCACACCCAACATAGAGTATAGCGAGATGACACCAATCAATACTGAACACCAGTGGCGGTCAACAATGTACCTCACGGTTGTTGGCATCGATGAGGGTCACTCACGAGTTATGGTTCCGTTCGATAGATTCCACGACTCATTCGCTAAACTAGCCACCATGCCGGTATCTATCGTCAACAGGTTCATGATTTGGCTTCGACCTTGGCCTTGTTTGGATTCATCGTTTGGATCCACATGATGAGCTTCCATCGCCTTGGCATCGGTGGTCCGCAATATTTTAGTGAACAGCTGCAAACAGGTCAGGGAAGAATCAGTGATGGGAATCAAACCGGTACAAAGAAAGGCTTACCATAGTTCGAAGAGTCATCCTAACTGGTATGTGAAGCATATAGTTTTCTTGCACGCTAGGCAAGCCGAGTAAAGGTCAGCAGACTCTCGTCACTCAATCTACCAAAAGGCATCTCACGCCGTGTTTGCGGACAGCAGTACTAATGAAATCGAGCATTGTTAGAGCAAGCAAGGTATTGGTTAGTCCTACAGTGAACCGCTTACCTTCCACCATTTGACCAAACAACATTGCCCAGCACATCAGATATGCATAACTCTTGTCAGAGCCTGACGGGTCTTGGAACGATTGGATGATCTCATGTATAGCTGCAATCTGTGCGAAGCTGAAGATGTTTCGTATGATTCTGAGGAACAGAACTGTGCGAGACTCTCTTCAGCGAACGACCATATCTCGTCAAGCGAATGCAGAATGGGTTCTGCTCACCGGTCAAGATGATTGTAATTCTGCCGACCCAGAGTGTCCTGAGCAATTCCCAATGCGTAACCTTCTTGGAACCTCCGTGCCCGGAGTGGATGGTCTCTTGAATAAAGCTCTTACGTGTACGCTCTTCGATCAAAGGGAGATCGGTTTGAGATATGCTTTCTTTGCGCATCGATGTGCGAAACAGCGGGGCCATCTGCGTCACATCAAGATGGTATCAGTCTGGAGATAATACCATCAAGCGGTAGTGAGAAGGACGAGGACTTACAAAGCTCAAGAAGATGAAATTCAACATTGATGAGTTGGTGTAATCGAAGATGTTCTGCTGGTGATTAGGTGGAGCTTGACCCGCTTCCTGTCCCTCCTCAATCGTGATTGCTGAGGGCAAAGGTTGATCTTCTTCTCCTGCTGGAGTCAACTTGATCACGACTTCACCCTCACCACCTTCATCTTCGTTCAACCCGAACCCCATGCCAAGCTTCGGATGAGGGTAGAACAACTTTGGTCCTCGTCGCATACACCCTACAGCGAGAAGGGATAATGCCAGAGCTCCGCTTCGAAGACGAGAGATGGTAGTCAGGAGTGGTTCTGGCAGAGTGGGCGGAGGAAGATGAGTAGCAATAATGTGGATGGCGTCAGGAAGCGGGTGGAGGATGAGTAAGCCAAGGCATGCGAGGAAGAGCATGGTACAGAGGGTACGATGGAGTCGGATGTTTCGCAGTTCCGGTATCGTAGAGGAGGGTTCGACTGAGATTGGTTTGACGACAGAGGCAATGAGGACAAGATACGTAGCAAGCTGATGACGAATAGGCATTAAGTTTGTTCATCAATGTGTCTCTTACTCACCATGACGACCACCCCAACGATATCTGTCCACATCTGACCCTTAAAAGTCGCATGTGTCATATCCTCTCCTTTGTTGGCGTTGCTGCCCTCCATGTCTGACAGCAGCCAAGTTAGGTGAAGAACCTCCAGACCAAGTGTGACAGGTAGAGCCGCACATAGAACAGACTTGCACAGCTGTACGTTTCGTTTGAAGCCGTCCAGCTGGACAGGTCTATCATGATCACGTTGATCTGGGTCGTCCCATGGTGATTCGGAAGGAAGAAGTGTGTCCGTTTCGGACGGCGGTGAAGTAGACATGTCGAGTGTCCTGTTAGTGAAGATGAAGCAGAGAAGTTCCCAATGGCGAGTATTGATGAGTGATTAGGAAAATGAAGTCCGTGGACAGAGACCTAGTCTTATATAATGCCTTGACCGCGGTTACACCTACGCGACCTCCTTTGTTGTGAGCTATCCGTTCATCGCTTGTCCTTTGTAAGATTGTACTCTGTTGACAGTGATTGCTGCGGCCCCGTCGTTTCTTTCATCGGGCTGTAACATGTTTCAATGGTCTAGATGTCCCATCCGTTGATGCGAATGACGTGAGGACAAAGAGACGAGAGATCAGTGCGTGAGCAATGGCGACGACGTGAAAGGTGGAGGACACAAGGTGGACTAAAAATAAGTCGCGGTGGCAAAAGACTGGTTTCATGCTTTCTGAAACGCATACGAGACAACAAGCTGTCATGACACCAGGAGGAGATCTGCCTGAAGACGAGAACATGCGGAACGACAACGCGATGTATGCATGTACGATACTACGCTGTATGGGCTTCTATTCGTCTACCTCCTCCTCGTCCTCCACTACTACAACCACTTCCTCTGGTTCCTCTTCATCTTCTTCGTCTTCGTCCTCATCATCCTCGGCATCTATCCAATCATCATCTTCGCCGCTGAAATCAATCTGTACCATCCCGCTAGCCAGGACATAAGAGATCATCGCTACCGTAGCACCAGCGAACCAGAGCCATCTGCCTCTTTCAAACTGTTTCTCCTTTGGTGTCTTCCCCTCTTTCTTCTTCTCGCCATTGGGTTTTGGCGATGATTCTGGTTGCCACCACGATTGAATGGTCTCCAGATATGTAGGCTCAGGCTTGGGCGGCCTAGGCGCACATGGAATAGCCGACCATGATGAGTGAGGGAAAAGGACGGACGACAGACGATCGTGGTGCGCTATCAGAGTTGGGTAGGAAGAACGAAGGAGGTTTGGCAACAGAGGGTTGGGCAGTGTGGGTGAAAGGACAAAGGTGAGTTGGGCGAAGAGGGCTAGATCCAGTGTGGTGGGTCTGTAAAATAGTCAGAGCGGTACTACACATAGATCTGAAAGACACATACCTGTCACCGAAAAAGTATGGTTCTTCTCCGAGACGTCGGACTAGCGGATCGAGGACACCCTTGACACGCTTCTCCAACTTTGAACAGAACTCCCGGATCAGCGCACAGTCACCAAAAGCACCCCATCGGGACTCACCTCTTGTTCGCCCCACTGCCTCCTCCTGTTCTCCATATCTCGTCCAGCTCTCCATCCACTCCAGGCTCGCGGAGCCAACGTCCCAGCAGGTCCTACCACGAAAGCCTCCTCCAACTTCTTCCTATCCTCATCTGCCGCATCGCCTGAAATAGGAATCGGTCAGCTTACCTCTACTTTTATGTCTAACAGTTGAAGAACTCACCGTCGTTGAGACCACCTAAGCCCCACAAACCAGCATGTTGTAGTCTCGATCGCACAATACTTCGTAGTCTCTGCGGGATATATTGATTCTTGGGGAATGTGAGATCTCGAAATTGAACTTTCGCCAATGTCTCTGGATAGTTGGGTGGAAGTGAGAAGAATGTGTGGTTCTGAATATTCCCCAAGCATCAGGCCCCGTAAACTTTCGCAAGAGATAGTCGATGGACATACCACTAGATCCACCAAGTTCTGCTCGATATAAGCTTTCCAGCACAAGGCGTCCACTCTGCCTTCTTGCGATAGCAGAGAATCAGGATCATAGAATGACGGTATTGAAGAAAGATGAGTAGGACGAAGCTGATGACCCAGGTGGGTGATATAGGGAAGTTTGCCTGAGACAATTTACATGGTCAGCTCTCTCCTCATTCCATGATTAGGGGAAAGAGCGCTCTCGTACATACCGCCGTTTACACCCCACTCGCCGGTAGTGAGTGCCCATCGACCTGGACATGCTAATTGGAAGAGGGAAGCGAAGTACAGACTCTCAGCATCCGATGCGGGCAGCGGCTCAAGAGGCGGTGTAGCATGCAGCAGTATCGGTGGGGCGGACATGGCGTGATCGATTTACTGTTCGTGATTTAGTGTTCTGGGAGGAAGAAGGAAGTTTAGCTATGACCTGCATGAACGAGATTCGACATCATGTCGGAACAGACCCACTTTCCGACTTTTTGCTTCCGTCCTCGTTGTCAAGACACCGCAGCATGGTCATCAAGACAACTGTGTTGTTGGTTCAATGATTTCGGTATATGCATGCATTAATTCACTGTATGGACCTGATCGTCCCTTGTACAAAACACGGCATGCACTGTCCTGACCTATGTATGCCAGATGCGACAAATTCAATCCTTCTATAATTTGATCCCCTTCTCCAGATCCGGGATCCCACCTTCCCTTCTAACACCTTCTCCGCCTTCTCTCGCATGTTCACCCGCATCACTTGCCCATTCAGGCTCCAAAGCCTCGTCTGGTCTCGTCTTGACCTTTCTCAATTCGTCTTGGGCTTCTTCTACTCGTTCGTCCGGCGTTTCTTTCTCCTTCACTTCCGCTGGGCTGGACGAAGAAGGTGCGTATCGTGATTTTCGTCGAAGATAGGCTCCGTACTTGTAGAACAGGAATGGCATAGGGACACACACCAGAGACAAGAAAGCGATGACTGTGATACCGTCAGTCCCGATCAAGGTCAGACCAAGGGAATAGTGGACAAACTCACGAGTACCAGCCCAATGCAAACCCAGACGAGTATACAATTGACTTGCGAACAATGGGAATATTGCACCGAACAAACACCTCAAGACCGCCTGTGCGGCAAGCGCACTCGCCGCGTACAGACTATAACTATCGATAGTGTAATTCGTTATTGATGTGAAAATCAACAGGAACGCAAGACCGAAGGGTATACATCCGACAACCGGGAGGATCCAATGTACGGGCGGAGCGGAAGTCCATGCGAACCAGAACAGACCGATAGGAGCGAGGATCGCGCCGATACAGCACATGGGTAGTCGGGCTTCAGGTGGAGCGGTACGACCATTGGTCGAAGCTCGACGATAGAAAATGTTGCTAAGCGGATTGATGAGGATTCCAAGCATGAGACCGACTCCCATACCGAGGAAAGCAAGACCTCCTTCACCAACTGAGCAAGGATTCAGCGAGATTTTTTTATCTTAAGTATAGTGCCTGACTCACCTGTCCAACCTCGAACTTCCTGGAAGACGATCGGGAAGGCCGTGAAGAACAGATACAAGCTACGAGGGGGAGCGAAGCTCAGTAAAGGAAAGGTACGATAGGTCTTGTTTTACTCACATTCCGTAGATCAAGGCACCTGCAGTCAGGCATTAGCTGGAGATCCTGGCCGTTACTTTGACACAAGAACTTACCATAGATGGCCAAACACCCCACGATCAACTCCGTAAACAACAGCTCGAATGGCCTGGTCAAGCCCACTTTGATGATCTCCTTCTTTGTCTTCTTCACCCTGTCATACTTCGCGATGAAGTGTTCGTTTCGCCCTGCTGCTTCAGAAGCAGCTTGTAATCGACGAGCTGTCTTCCTCAGGATTGTAGGTGCGTAAGTTTCGGGAACGATAAGGATCGTGGCGACGGTCATGACGCTAGGAGAAGGCCGGTCGAGTTAGCCGGACAAAGGTAACGTGGAGGGATGGCGACTACTCACCAAGCGTAGATGAAGGTGATCCAATATACCCATCTGTATCCACAGCGTTCCGTGACATAACCCCCGACAATCGGACCCAACACTGGACCAAGGAACGGTGCAAGGGAAAACACGCTCGTCGCCACAGCCCTCTCGTAACTGAAAGGTCTTGTCAGCAGACAAATCGCACATTTCAGTCGTCGATCTTAGTTTACTCACACAGCCCACATGTCTCCTATTTGTGCACCAGCATTGGTCAAGGGAGAACTACCAAACGCTCCGGCGAAGAATCGAGTGACCATGAGTGCGACAGTGTTGTGACTGAGCGCGGTACCGAGGTTGAAGACACAGAATGCGGGATAAGACGCGATGAAAGCGACATTACGTCCATAAATCTCTGATACAGGTGCCCATATTAGAGGTCCCAACCCAAATCCTAATTGCCAATGCCTCATCAGCTTGAAGTGTGGAAGACAAAAGGAATACAGATAGCGGATCAAGCTCACCTGTGATGAATAGAGATATTCCCGCTATACTAAGTTCTTTGCTGATGCCAAAAGCTTTTGTGACCTCTCCTAATGTCGATGAATAAGATACACTGGCAAATGGCGGACACAGCGTGGCGACACCTATCAGTAATGTGATAGCCCATCGATATGAGTTGCTCCAGTTATACGGATTGGTGGGATCATTGGGCAAGAAATCAACAAGATAAGGCTCATCGATCGTCCCTTTGCCGGGATACGGTGGACGAGGTGCCTCTTCTGCCGCAATGGTTATGGAAGATGATGAGGATGCGCGACGGGGTGGGGATGATTGAGATGAGCTACATGCGATAGGTGCGGGATCGAGAGCCATTGTCGATGTGGACGAAAATGACATTGGCGTATCGAGAGGCGGCACTATCTTCCCATTCATTTTGGCGAACAACAGCGATGTGGACAGAACGAGAGAAGATGAAGGGAAAAGCGGAGAAGAGGTACTCCTTCGTTATGGGATGCGACCTGACCAAGATGCTGACTCAACCAAAAGCTTTCATTTGAATCAAAAACTCCCACTCCTTCGCTCCTCACTTCTCGTTATCCACCAGAACAATTTACTTTGATTGCTTCATCGCGCGTGATGTAAAAAGGTAAAGGCTAAGATTTGACGGTCATATCCGAAAGATCATGAACGATGCCGCGATCCAACTGAGCATTACCTGCAGGGGCGGGACCAGGGATCCAGAAACGCTCGGCAGGGAATGGGACCTTAAACGGCCGGAACATAATAAATTATCCTGCTGGAATTCACGGTTGTCGCCGTCCGTCCGTAAGTCCGTGCGTCGTTTGTGATTGAACGGCCGGCAATTGGTTTGTCCATCATAAGCAATCTTGTTATGCCAGTATACTCGAGTATTCTGAACCTGTGGATGTCACATTACGGCATGATTTCATTAAAAGTCATGCAAACATTGAAAGCAAATATGACACATACACAGGTAAAAAAGCACAGCAATTCATCATCCTCATCTACAGCATAAGTCCGTGCACTCCAGTAGTCTGCTCAAGCAAAAGATTATGCCGTACGGCTATGCATTCTGATTGGGTCTACCATTGTGGAAAGTGACCATAAGTGCTTCATCAGTGAAATCTGGTCCACTGGAAGCATTAAGAATCAGGTCACAGTAAGCATTCAAGACAGCTGTGTGAGTATCACATCCTGTCACGTCTTCAAAAGCTTGTTTGCTCAATTGGACTAGCGCAATGGTTTGAGAGTCACTGGGACACTGTTTTTCTTTGAGATCACAAAACAATGTCTTTTGTGCTGACTTGAAATGCATTGCAGTGTTTCGTGTCCTGTTTTCCTCTTGAACGACATCATGTCCTCTTGTTTGCCCCCACAATTGACAGGCATAAGTGGCCGCAAAAGTGTGAGTCATACGTCCCATCTCATCAATCATCCAAATAGCCCGCTCCAAGTCTTTCTCACTGGCATGGTCACCACGAAAAGCTCCATTGATGACGGTGACATGCTTGTCTGTGTCGTGTGTGGCAATTGGTAAGGGAAGTGAATGAATGGGAATGTCACGCTCATCCAGAACTGTGGAGACAATGAATGCTTTTGGTGAAATAAGAAGGTCTGGTGGACATTCTGGATGGCCTCTTATTTGATGATAGATTGAAGAAGGATGTCTATTAGAACACCAATCCTGACCAAATCCTGCACAGATGCTGGTTTCATATGTGAGGGGACGGAGCATCTGACAGCTGTATGAATTGTACCTGTCGGTATGATCACAACGAGGAGGGACAAAGTCACGAGATGGTCGAGGTAAGACTGGAAAGAAGGGAGGGTTCCTGTCATCAAGATGTCTCACTTGCAGAGGGGAAATGTTGCTAGAGTCATCTTCATCAGATGCAGAAGGAGAATGATGTTCTGATGGTGGCATGGACATTGTGTGGTGTTGAATAGCAGGTGTAATTCTTGTTGTCAGATATCGGATGTGTCGAGAACTGCTGAAGAAATGATAACCAAACAGCTCATTTGCCCCCTCTTATGTATGAAGAAGCAAGAGAGGGAGGGAGAGAGCTTTTGCCACCCCATAGGTGTTCCTTTCAATATACACCCTTACTATCCTCCCTTGAATGATGTCATTGTATATTTGTCAATATGTGTCCCAGATAGCCCTCTTGTGGCAATCATCTCACATACACAGATTGAAAGGTTGTTGATACAGTGAAAAGGACAAAATTGGATTCATATTGGTTGCAGTGAGAACCATCTTTTGACATCTAATGATTTAAGCCATTGTTGTATGTCTGAATTCTGTTTGTGCTCTCTTCACCGGCCAGCAGACCTTGTCTGGTATGATGGGGACAGGATTTGGAACCAGGCAGCCATTGATCATCCCTCTACACAATTTTGCATATGCAACACCATCTGTTATTGATCTGTTTTGAGTATTTTTTAGTGAATGGAACACTGTGATGGCATGCTCGTGTGTCACTGTCATGACCAAATCCAACTCAACCAACGGTAGTCGACACTTGATGCCATAGCCAGGAGTCACTACTAAAGTCCTGGTTGTATTGACCTGGTGCATGGTTCAACCTGGAATTCCATGTTTGTCGTCTGACTAGGCAAGGTCTATGGCTATCCTGTTGATGTTTAAACCTTAGCTGAGACTGAGAACATAAAAGCAGGTTGTTGAGCATCTTGATGGTTACGACTGTTTGGACAGCCAACGACCAGTATGATTTGACTGCTCAATCCCAAGCAGGGAAAACTAAATTCATGGTATGCTCTATTAAGATATGTTGAAATGACATACACAGGTCTCTCAACAGGCCTTTACTTCAATAGATAATGCAAATGGAATTGGTTGGCCGAATACTAAGTGGATGAGATTTGTGGTTACCCAGTGTATTGCTTCACTGCATGATGGTACTGAACTAGCCAGGTGGACACTGAGTTGGTGTCACGACCCAGTACAACTGAGCGAACGACTCATGTCGTGACACCTCGACTCGGCCGCCGAATAGTTCGACTCGCCAGCCAACGGGAACCAGTTCGACATCGGCCCGGCGAATGCCGTCGTAGGAGATGACCGATTCGACTGACTAATCGTTCCCACAGTTCTTGTGGCATCATTGGTACTTATACACATGAGCACAGGACTCGTACATAGTTATTCCTGTGACGAATGTATATTCCTCTGTCTAGTCCACTACTGTGGAACCGGTACGACGATCTGTCAGTCAACCCCAAGTCTCGTACATTCGGTATTCGACTTGTACAATTCGGTACAGGACTTTGTACTATTCGTAACCCGTATTCCCCGCTTAGGCCCGTCAACGGACCCGCCTCTGACAGTTGGTGTAGGAGTAACTGTGTATCAAGCCTGCACTTGTGTATATAGATATCAACAGCACCGCCAGAGATGTGACACCCAATCAGTCATCTCATCAAGGGAATACTTGTTGAGCATTGTAAATGTCAATGTATTGAGTAGAGTCTCCAAAGTGGTAGTACAGCTCAGAAACCAAGTTGAGGTTTGTTAATCCTACATTTCTTGTCACTTTGTGACAATATAATGCAATGACAGAGAGGGTACTGTCTTTGCTATCCCTATGTCAAGGAAGAAGTGAGCAATTCCCTGAAGACATACCTTGGAGTTTCAGTTGTTCAGCCTTCCAGTAGGCTGGAGTTACATAGTACACCTGCATCAATGACCATTCTTTAGATTGTCCCAGAGAAGCATCCCGGCAGTCTGACAAGCAGTCCAGTAATTCTATCAGAGTGGACTGTAAAGTGGATGCAAAGTGCAGGCACCCTTTATTGTCAATTCTGAGTCCCACAGGTATGTTACTTGCTGTTTTGTACGGACAGTTGAATGGCATATAAACTGATCTGATGTGTCAATTTGAATGAAGTGAGGTTATGTATGGGGAATACAAGTAATGGCTCAATACTACTGCACTTCATTATCACTTCCTCATTCTCACATTGCTACATCAGCCTGCTACATGCTCCACCACGAAGGAGTGTCTTCTACCCTAACATCTGCTGATACTGACTCCATCACAGCATTCCTCATGTGAAGGTCAGAATAGCAATCACTCAAAACTTCCTTCAACTCACAATCTGTGAATCTCTCAAAATCTTCTTTTGTCATTTGAATCAATGAGATGGATTCATCATCATTTGTCAACCCTTTCTTTGCATTGAACACCATCTGCTGCAGCCATTCAAAATAGGACCGAGCTCCATGTTGGTTGGACATTTCCCAGAGTGATGGTGCATATCCTGCAGCAAAGGAATGAGACCAGCATCCCATCTCCTTGATCAGACAAGTGGCCCGATTCATGTCTTCTTCTTGACTATCAACACCTAGGAAAGCAGCATTGACTACCGTGACATGCTTTGAGGTGCCATCCTCGGCCATTTGGGTTGGGAGACAATCATGCTCATCCAGAGTGATGGAAACAATGAATGCTTTGGGTGGACTGGAATGGTTTTCACACCATTGAGGATGATCTTCAAGTCCATCAACAATGGCAGAAGGCTTGACATTGGAATGCCAAGTTGCACCGTACTGACCTGAAATTGTGTCATTGGATGTGAGAGGACAGAACATCTGAGCTTTGATCAAGTTGTAGCAGCTTCTAGGGTGTGAGCTGAAGGGATTCTCTGAGTTACGAGGTTCTGGTGAGGTAGGGCGGGGTGATGCAGGGAACTGGACAAGTCTAGGCCGTCCTCTACCATGATGAGACATTGATTCCAGGTCTTGAATCAGTATAGGAGTGTGTGACATTGTGAGGGTTTCCAACAGAATTATTGACCCCACAGATGTTGTAAGAGATGGATTGTGGTACAGGTAGGAGAAACTTTCCGGATCCAGCCTCTATCATATATGTGTTCAGGATGAGAATAGACAGAGGGTCTAGCCCTCCCTTTTTGCCTTTCCTTCTATTCAGCCAATTGCGCTATAATGTCATCCTTTTCAGATATATTGACACTCATACAGATTGTTGCATGGGTATGCTATGACATCATGTGAAAGGCCACCTTTTGTATGGTCCTAGCCTTCCCTCATGTCATCCTTTTCACACAGCCATTCCATAAGTGTTTCAAAGTTGCTTCAGATGTGTCTTACCCTTTCAAGATAAAGTCACTACAATGACAATGACAAGCCGTACATAATCGATAGTTTCTCCTTTGGTATAGTTCACCCCAATGACATTACCTCACTAACCCCATGTGTCTACTTTTGCATTTTGCTACAAGTCACCTTGTTGTTGGTGTTATTTTGAGAGTTACAACAAAGGATGACATAGACGTGAATTGGATGATGTGAGTCAGGTCACTGCTTTACTCTTACCTCAATGGATAATGGTTCAGCATCTAATTTGCTCCTCAAAATTCCACGCCAATGGCAAATTCCTGGCCAGAAGATGACTGGGTGGCAAAACATGCTAAACTGTGAAGATTGAACATAAGGGCTCAGATAGAGTGGATGTCTGTCACACCCCAATATTGAGAGATATCGCAGGATGTCAAAGGAACGGATAATCTCTCACCTTGTCAGACGATCTGACCTGGGTTCGAATTGCCACAGCAGTGATAGTAGTGTCATGATAGTCACAGCCACATATATCACATGACTCATCAGATACTGACGCACTTGTCACCTCACTTGTGATTCTCATCGAATCTGTAGAACATCATCCCACAAATCTACCTGTCCTTCGTTCTAATCTGATGAACCTGCTGAAGTAGTAGACCATCACTTAACGTAGATTACTGGATGGATGGATGGATATATAGGAGAATCACTATTCTCGTGTTGTAATCTTTTTCTTGATGATTTTCTGATCCAATTGAAACCTTGTACCTTCACTATTGCTTCAAACAACATCACTTAGCATCCAGTCAGTTCAAGGCCACAACATTCTTCTAGAGGTTGTTCTCACTGGATTCTCGTTGTTCTTGTCATTCTTGCTGAGTCATTACAGTCACACCTTTGACGGATATCACCCAGCCCCATTAATTTAAAGTGATAGGGCCTCGTTGAGAGAAGCCTCAATCGATCATCATAACAAGTGGCAACAATAGGCTTGACAGGAGTGGTAATGATTAGCACAAGGGGTAATGGGATTTAGGACCTGTGAGGGTCAGCTACCTCTACGTTTTGGAGGCAGTCATTTCAGTTGTAAATTATGGTTACTAAGTATGCTCTCACAGATGGTTCTGAGAGGTGTGTCACTACTTATAAATCGCATCATGTGCCTCACCCCAATTGTTCTGGTGGTTTTTGGCAGCTGTGATGAGTGATGACTGCAGGGTAAGCAAAGGTGTGTACTCGGATTCACTTCTGGGTCAAAGGATTACATGCCTACCTATTTGTGTATTGCTCAAAAGTGAGAGAGGAATGATGTGGAAACTGTTCACAACTCGAAAAAGTAGAACATTGGAAAGCGGGATCATGTGATTGACTGTGCCTTTAAAAGGATAGACACCTCCACAATAGCACTACATACTAACACCTGCCTCCACACACAGAACAATAATCTGTACTACTGCTCCTTATTCTTGGTGATATCTCCGATACTGAAAGCCATCTGGCCACAATCACCTATCCCACAGCGGCCATCCTATTACCCATCTGACAGCGCTACCAACCAAGATGTTTGCTAACCTCCTCTCCTGCTTCACAGTGCAAGGTCATGGTAGCATTTCAGGATCTCTTCCTCCAGTTCAATACCTGTCAGCTTTTCAAAGTTCCATCTATCCACTGATAGGTGAGCAACACAGCTGACAGCATCATTGTTCCTGAGGTCATCATCTTCACCTTTCTGAATGGATTCCAACCTCTCTTCCAGGTCAGTTGCAAAGTCTTCAATATTGACAGGAAACCTAGATCCCAAAACATGCTGATGGTTTCCAAGGGCACCTTTGTCCGCCATGTGTCTGGATGCTTCCCAATGGCCTTCATGGCCATTACAACTAGTGACAACTGCCATGGCACTTGCAGCAAAGGGTCCAAGAGTATTGAAGTCCCTGTCCTTGTCATCCACAAATGTGGTAACAATGTAAGTTGCAGGCTCATAGGGACATTCTCTGTTGCTCCCCTTGTATGCTTCCTCAACCGCATCTGGGATAGATGAGTCACGTGCAATTGTCTGCACACTTGTATGATGCTGAATGGCAGCTCTGGTGAGGGTGGGTCTCCAGACCTGGAGTCTGAATGGAACATCATCATCTGATGGAGCTGGAAGCTCTGTACCGAGTATAGATGTGCCACCTTGAGAATCTGCTTGAGAGTCCCTGGCAGAACCAGTAGGAGGCTCAGAAAACGCAGAAGTGGAGTATTTGGTGGTTGATGACATGATGCCAGCTTGTTGAATGGATGATATTGCAAATGGTGAGTATTGTGGGTTGCAAGATTGTGCTGGATTGTACAAAAGCTGATTTACAAGTCTGACAATCTTACCCCTTTATATAGATGCACAGTAGGCTATTGTCAACCATAATCTTACTCACAGGGAAATGCATCCTCTGTTTTGTCCTTTGATGGAAGTGAGCATTATATGTTTCAAAGTGGTTTCAGAATGGTGTCTCGTCACACAATTTATGTTGATTATCAGAGAAGACATCTGAATCTGTTTCAGTGTGGTTTCAGGTTGCCTTCTTTTCAACTTCAAGTGTAAAAGATGTACAACACACTTGTTTTTGTTTTATGGTGGTTTCATGTCACCTTACCTTTTGACCTGACCTCCATATCGCACACCCATGGTAATGCTGAATCCTTCTGTGGTCACAATGACATCAAGAAGCAAGAGAGTTTGCAGTAGTCTTACATAATTATCTGACCAATTTGTTGGGTACCACTTGCTTAGAAGACCATTACAAAGTTGCCTTTCAAGCAATGGCCATTTGCGGAGCATTCAATGTAGCTGCACTTTGTTTTCAAGCTACAATAAGGGTATGTGGTGAATCATTGAACCTACCTCAAATAGAAGCGCCTTTCATAGCAGTTATCGTATGTTGCCACTCCTGCTCTTCTGTTGCACCAAGGACGCAAGGACAAACAGACCACCTAGTGCATTGGTCTGTCCTTTGGCATAGCACTCCTGAGAATCCCCTCACCTAGGTCATTTAGCAATTACTTCGATTTGTAACAGGTAACTTTCCCCTTGATATTGTTTCATGCACTGAGATACAAGACACAGCATCGAGGTGAGGTCTATGACATCATTTGTCGGCTGTACTACCAAGGTCTAGCAGTCGGTTTACAAGCTCCTCAATATAGACCCCAAAGACACCCACATAGAGTGATGGGCAGCTTTGTTGGCTCTGACTGACACTGTAGTGTCATGCATGTCAATTGTCTCTTTCAATGTGCAACCCTGTGTGGACAGCTCATATTGCTAATGGCACACTTTCAATATAGTGCATTCAATTGGAAAAAAGGACATGCAAAGGTCTTACAATTCATATATCAACAAAGTCCAAGTATACACAATAAGAAGGCCAGATATCTCAAAGACTAGCAAAGAACTGTGATCCAGCTACCTATTCACATCTGGTTTTACACAGACCGGACACTCATGCTCTCATCCTCTATTCACACTTGTATTCCCCTGTCTAGGATAATCAAAGGTTATATGACCTGTTCCACATCGTCAAGCCTATCACCCATTTCAGAACTCAGTGAAAGCATCGCCCTCCTGGTATCCCCTCTCATTTGGCCCCCCATTGCTAGGCAAGAGACTCTGAAGTATCTCATCCACTGGGACAGTTGTCAGTTGTCCAAAGTGTTGCCAGTCCATATCTAAGAGAGCAACGGCTGGAAGGTTGAGGTCTTTCGCTGGCATGGTCCCATTGGAGATCCTGTATTCATGGCCTCGGATGTGTTTTAACAGGCTCTTCTCTTTCTCCTGGAGACATTTGCCACAGGGGACGGTTGGGGAGTTGTGAGATTCATAGAGACAACCATATGAGAGTGTGTCACCATCTTTAAACTCAGAGGCCAGGTATCTTGCAGCTTGATCAGCTGTTTGCCTATCCCTTGGGTGACTAGAGGTTGGACCAGGGACAACTGCTAGGACTCGAGCAACATATGTTTCTTCACCATCACGCTCTCTACCTCTGTTGTCCCTTGTTGCTGAGAGGATGAAGGTTGATGCATAGCGATCTCCCTCTTGATCAACATAGTCTTTGATAGCGGCATGGAGGTCAAATTCTCCCGGGGCTTGTTCAGATCGAATTGAAGCATATGGGGAGCCTGGGCCTTGACCTGTGAGTTGGCTGACTTGGCATATGTATGCCCCTTTGTCATCTGAAGTGTCTGGCATCCTTGTGTGAGATACCACTTCTGCTTGGAGCCTGCTGTCTTCATAGGATGGTGCAGTATTGTAAATGAATTCACCAAAAGGGTAGGGGTTGTATTGCCTGGAGACTTGTAATGGAGGAGAAGATGGCTCATTGGTGTCGAAATCATATGTGTAATAAGACATGGTGGCAGGTTGACAGATGTGTAATGATTCTGAAGGTGTGATGTAGAGTGTTGTTGAGATGTGTTGAGCAATGCAAACAGATATCCAAGAGACTGTACATTTTGACCCTTTAAATAGGCAAAGAATGGGCCATGATGGCCTCTAGTTTTGCTCTCCATGATGTGATCCCCTCAGTCATCCTTTGTTAGAAGTGGTATATGCCTTGTGAAGTAGTTTCGGGTGTGCATTGTTTTGAACACATATCCTTGTTGTCTGCATATGTTTGAGAGGTGTTTCAGGTTGCCATCTTTTCAATATCATCCCCAACAAGACGTAAAGGAGATATTTATCTCTGTTTGAGAATCGTTTGAGGTTACATTCCCCTTCACAACTGTCTTCAATGCGAACAAGATTGGTGACCATTACACTTCCCATCCCTGTTATGACATGCAAAAAGCTGATACATCTCTGCGGCTTGTTTTGAGATGCAGCAGATTGGCCTGAGGCCCTTTGTGTACAATTTACCTGACATAGCTCCAAGAGGGACTGCCACAAGGAGCTTGCAAGCTGTTGCACACAGCAGGCTATCCCTCAACTTCTTTGGCATGAAACAAAGGGTATGAAGTCCTACCATGAGCAGAGCTCAGGCAGAAGTGGTTTGAGCAGTAAGCCAATATATATCTACACTTCCTGCTCTGCCGCCAGCACAAGTGCATCATCGCAAAAGCTGCCACTTGTCAGCCTTTCCTCTTGCGTAGTGTCTTCTACATGATTGCTCCTCACATATGAAACTAGGCAATGTCATACACTTGATGAGAAGAAAGGATAACAATGAGGTCATAGTTGTTGTAGTGGCCTCGTTTTTCAAGCAGTTTAGATGTATTCTTTAGCTGTCAACTTGGTTAACTCTCACTGAATGGTTGACAGGTCCATGCAGATCAGATATCTGTTTGGCAGCTTAATCTCAGGTGTAAGAACAAAGCAGATGGCTGAACATTGAATATAATTCACAAGTATCGGACAGATGACACAAAAGTTAATTCAGACATTCATATGGAGTTACTGAGTGGTCAGTCATATATAAAACAATTAGCTCTGTGTCTGCAGAGCTAGAAACCTATTCACATCTGCATCTCAGACAAGAAAACACACCCAACATTCACTATCATCCACACTTGTTTCTCACACTGCGTAACCAATCTTTGTTATCACTGAGCTCATCTTTGATCTGAGAAGCTTTTGAACAGGTCTCCCCTCATTTCACCTCTGGCTTGACACTGAAAGATCAGGCATGAGACCTGAAATTTTGTCCTCTGTATCCAGCATTGCCCAACGATCAAACAGAAATGTATCCATTGGGATCAAGCGGACAGTGTTTGAAAGGGATCCCTCGGTATCGTTTTCAAGGCTGGTATGTTTGATTGACTCGTTATCAAACATCTCCTTCGTCAGCTTCTGGAGGCAATTTCTACAGGGTATGATTGAATGATTGTGATCATCATCATAGTCAGATATGGGCCAATTTTTGTATCTGATGAGCGCTGAAGTCTGAGATACAAGTGTTTGTGCTACTCTTGTAGCTAACTCAATTTGTTCCCGTTCACTTCCAAGTCCAGGGACAATTGCAAGTCGACGAGCAACATGAGTTTCACTGTCCTCATCCTCTGAATTGTCAAGGGCTGAGTCCTCATGGTCTGAGATTGTTGAAACAATGTAGACAGTGGAGGGATAGGACTGTAATGCTGGCTTGAGGGATCTGTCAAGCTTCTGAACTTCTTCACGGAGGTTGTAATTAAGGGGAAATCTCCCTGCAGATGCTTTGTACTGGATAGTACTTTGTGGGTTGCTGTGTGTTGGATCAGAAGGGGCAAAGACCTGGAGTACATACCCACCCTCATCATGGGAAGAAGTTGGGATCATGGGATCCACAGGTTGAGCACTATGATGATACTGAGTTGGAGCGGGGGTATAGCCAGGATGGAAATACTGTACTTGTCCAAAAGGCGTTTGAGAAGGCACAGGAACAAGATTTCTGGGGTTTGAAGGATGGCCCTCGGCTAGGTTGTAAGGTGTAGGTTGTTGATTCCTCAAGGAATCTTCTGCTTGGGCATTGTAAGGGTACTGGGATGGAGCAGGGCTGTAGCTAGCGAAGGGATATTGGATGTTCCCAGAAGGGACTTGAGGAGGGAAAGGAACATGGCTTCCTGGGTTTGTTGGGCTGCGGTATGACATGTGGTAAGGTGGAGGGTATGGAAAGCTGACAGGGTGTTCTGGTTGGGTATTGTGAGGGTATGATAATGGGGTAAGGCTGTAGCCCACATATGGATAGGAGTTGTATCCATAGGGAACCTGAGGGGGCACAGAAACATGGCTTGCTTGGTTGGATGAGTTGGATGGATTGGATGGGTTGCCATTAGATGTGTTGGGAATTTGTTGGTTGGGTGACATTTGAATGTGTGATAGTGACTGAATGGAATTGATGTATCTTGAAATGTGTTGACGGAAACAAGTTCATGAGAATGGACAATCTCACTACCCTTAAATAGGTAAGAAGTGGGCTACAGGCAAGAGTTAGTCTCCTCATGCCTGCACCCTTTCTCCCGGACTTATCCTTTGTTTACAGCCATTTGCAAGAAAATTGTGACTTGTTTCAGACAGTGCCCTTGTGGACGTCATGGTTAAACAGCACAATTGTGCATTGACATCTGTTTTGAGTCGCCTCCCTTTCAACACCAACTCCATTAGGATGCAGAGAAGACATTTGAATCTGTTTACGAGTAGTTTCATACGAACTCTCCTATCAAACGGCGTCTCAACATCATAAATGATGGTGGGATGATGACGAAGATGACGATCCTCTCTACCTATGAGGATGTGGCGGCTCGATTCCCTTGCCAGTGTCGACTTTTGACAACGTACAACGCGTTTCATAGATTTGGCAGAGGCGCCTGTCTTTCGGTATACCCATGCTCGACGTCATCGGTATGAATAGCGCGACTGCAAGACCCTTGCCAGCTGTTACGCGTTAGAGCTCTTGCATTCATTGGACGTATGAACCGAAGGGTGCGTGCTGAAAGGGAGAGTCATGACTCAACGTGAGCAAGCCCATAGGAGATAAGCCACCGTCGGAATGGTAGACGGCGGAAATCCACTCCTATCACTTGAGAGATACGAAGATGTTGCATAGATCGGTCGAAGAGTATATGATGGTATAATGATGTTGGTATCGATGCTGGGGTATATATCCACGTCGATTATTACAGGACTTAACCTGGTATTTCAATCAGCTCCAGGTCCAGTGCCTGTACAGGTGATGTTTGAGCTCACCTAACCTCCGTGCAGAGTAGAGATGAAGACTATCTCATCCCGATCTCGTAGCTCATACTCCAATTCACCCTCGAGCTCCCAATCCGCGTCGTTGACCAACACCAATATTCCCGGTCGACTAACGGAAATTCCAAATCAGCTCCAGTCCAAGGATGATAAGTGGGCTCCGCAAAGGGAGATACTCACACCCCGTCTCCATCGCCGAACATCTCTTCCCTCTCGCTGAGCAAGTTCTCCTTCATCCACTTGACGAGGTGTCGCATAGTTGTAGGTTGGGGTGTATTGGATTCAGTTACGAAGCGAGGTAATCGGATCGTATGTCTAGGTTGAGACGAGAACAAAAGGTGCAGACCACCACTACGAGAAAACGAATCGTCAATACTGCTGTTACCCATGTCAAGGTAAACCGTTACTTACCCAAACTCGAGATGGATCTCGATGGTATCCTCTCCCGCTGTAGGAGCCGCAGGAGGCTTCACCAAGCTCTCAGGGTGCGCTGCTGAAGCAGAGGTGTACCCCAGACCGTTGGAGGAGGTAACGATGTCGTCTGATACCGTCGTCATGTTGCTTCGGGTTGTTTGTTGTGGTTGTTGTTGTGTAAACAGCGCTAACAATCAATATCTAAAGAAAGTTGGATGTGCAGCTTGAGTTGGGCGGCGAAGTGACTGTCGTGCTTTCCCACGGTGTACGCCACATTGTGACTGTTCTCTCTGCGGTGAGGCGGGATTTCACTGTAACTCCGAATGGTTCCGGTCCGTTCTCGTTCTCGTGTGAGAGTTGGTTAGCATGCATTCAGAGAGTGACATCGTTGATGCTGCTGATGATGACGACTGGAAACATTGCATAGCTTCATATAGTTAGTTAGTGTAAAAGTCATACCACTTGACCCCCACTTGTCTTACTCTACAATGTACGGTCAGATGCGTGTCGCCCGATCAAGGGCTGCTCGCTCTACTCTCCTTCCTCAGCGTAGAGTGAGTCGAGCCCTCTCAGAAGTCGCGGACGCTGCTAACGTATTCGGGCGTTTCGTAGTTGCTCGCTACCCCTCCCCCTCCCCCTCCTAGGTCAACCCTCCCTCCTACGCCTCCCTCTGTTGCCGGCGCCGTCCCCACCCGACCCGTTGTCGTCACCACTACCGTCCAACCTCTCACTCCTGGCTCCTCCACTCTCGCTACACCTATTCCACCTCGTAAACCCCGACGACCGTTCCGACGATTCCTCATCTACACCGCTCTTGGTGTGCTCGTCTTCTACCCGCTTTCAGGCTATGTCTCGACCCTCTCCGAGGACTACCGGGAGTTCTTCACTGCCAACTTCCCAGGAGGTGAGGCTGTCGCCGATTACATTGACGATAACGGATTAGGTCTCGGTGTACTTGGTTCAAAGGCCGTTGACGGCTACAAGTATGTCACTGGACAGAAGGAGGAGACCAAGACTGAGAAGATTGAGAGGAAGATCGGAGAAGTCAGAAAAGAGGCCGCCAAGGTTCCCGCTCAAGTGAAGGAGAAGGCTGTTGAGGCAAAGGACGCCGTCGTCGGAAGGCCCACAACTGCTCAGCGAGTTGCAGAGAAAGCAGACGAGTACAAGAAGGCTGCTATCGCCAAGACCCACCAAGCCGAGGAGAAGATCAAGGAATTTGCTGGAGAGGCTAAGGACAAGGTCCAAGGTGCTACCTCAAGCGTTCCATTCAACTTCTCTGAAGGTGTCGAGGGCATCGTCAGAGAGGCTGAGAAGGCTTTAGGTACAACCGAGAAGAAGATCGATCAAGCGGAAAAGAAGGTCGAACAACTCGCTCACGATGCTAAGGATGCTCTTACCCCTGCACCTGGACCCCGAGTATCTCCCGACACCCAACGACCTAGAGAGTTGAGACCCGAGACAGTCACCCCCCAAAAGCCTTCATACGAAGGTAAACAGCTTTACACTGGACCTCCTCTTCCTCTCGGTTTCGAGCCTCCTCCCGGCTACTACCTCGCTCCTCCTCCTAGTGCCGCCAAGAAGGTCGAGAACCAAGTCGACGAGGCCAAGCCTACTCTCCCTCTCCTTGTTCCCAAGGTCAAGGAGTTTGCTGCCGAAGAGCCTATCATCTCTCAACTCGCTTCTACCATCGATTCCCTTACTACTTCCCTCTCCACACCTTCTCAAGCCCTCAGCCCCGATGCTACTGGCATCTTGAGCAAGGCTCAGGATGACTTGACCGCTCTCAACCAGCGATTGCAGGATGTGAAGAAGGTTGAGAAGGAGAAGTTGGAGAAGACCGTTAACGAGAAGACAAAGGAATTCGAGGCCCTCTTGAAGGGCAAAGAGGAGGAGCGAACAAAGTCCGAGAAGGGTTTGAAGCAAACTTGGGAGAGTGAGAGGCAGGGCCTTGTGGAGAACTGGAGAAAGGAGTTGGAAGGCGAGTTGGAGTCGCAACGACAGGGTATCGAGCAGAGGTATGTCTCTGATCAGCTGTTTTAAGGTCGAAATGCTGATCAAATAATTTTAGACTACGAGAGGAAGTTGTCTCTCAGGGTATCGAGCTGCAACGACGATGGCTCAGGTCTATTAAGACTCAAGTCGAGACTGAGCGAGGTGGTCGATTGGCCAAGCTCGACACCCTCACCACTTCATTGAAGCAGCTCGAAAGAATCACATTGGATAACTCTGCTTCCCTCGATGACAACCTTCGTCTTCACAAGATCTGGTCCGCTCTTCGTGCTGTGCAACACAAGGCCGAAGCCGGTGACAAGTCGTTCGACGACGAGTTGCGAGCTTTGAAGGGTCTCGCTCCTGTTTCTGAGCATACCGAGAATGTGATCGCCACTGCTCTTCAACAACTTGAGAGATCAGGTATCCCTCAGACCGGTGTCAAATCGTTCACTGCCCTTTCATCATGGTTCTCCAATGTTGTTGCTCCTCGAATCCACTCTTCTTCCCTCGTCCCTGCACCCGAAGAGGCGAGCGTCGTCTCCCACCTTGCCAGTGCCGGTCTCTCCAAACTCCTCTTCCGACCTCAACCGGGAGCTGTGGAGGGTGACAATGTCAATGCGGTCCTGGCGAGAGCAGAGTGGTGTCTGTCAGAAAAGGATCTGGATGGCGCGGCAAGAGAAGTGAACAGCTTGAAGGGATGGCCCGGAAAATTGGCGAGTGACTGGTTGAGAGAGGCTAGGAGAAAGTTGGAAGTCCAACAGGCCCTTGAGGTGAGTTGTGCGATGTACAGTTGAGCGATATGGTACCAAAACTGATTTTGCTGTTTCGCAGATTGTGGCGACGGAGGCGACTTTGAACTCTTTATTGTTGGTATAAAAGGGGCAGATGTCATAGAGATTGTGAAAAGTAGCATCTATGCATGAACAGGTGTCAAACGGTACTTGCGGACCTAGCAAATCGACTATTGAGACGTCTAAGACCCCAACGATGCTTACCAAAACAAAGCGCATGATCCTCGAAGCAGAGCACTGAGCATATTGGGTGCGATGAGAACACCAAGTATCGAGATTCAATGCCTACCCGCTGTGCGTTAGATGTAATCATATCGCCACACCGAGCGTGGAGCCACGATAATTCTGGGCAGGTGAAACCTAATTTATCCACTCACTTATGAAACCGCCCTCGCTCAACCTGCTCTCGCTGGTTGTCGAAGCTTAAAGATATCATGAAAGCGCTTCTTTCTTCAGACATTTCGTCGTTCACCTTCCCTTTCATCGTTTCCCTACATCAGCGTTATTCCGTACAAGATGGGACGAATGGCAGAAGCGCAGCGCAGGCTGCTCGAGGTGGGTGTTGTGGCTATACGTCGTTCTTTCCTTCGGCTTTGGCTTCACATCAACTCCTCGCTACTATTATCATTTGTCCGATTGCTTGCTTACGACGTATGGTCTCTTTCTCCTTCGTAGCAAATGATGGGACCCGAAGCGATGGGTATTCAACCTGTTCAACTAGACTGGTGGAACGAGAAAGTCTGTCGAAACTTCCTCTTCGGCACATGTCCTCATTTGATCTTCGGAAATACCAAAATGGACTTGGGACCTTGTCCGAAAGTCCACTCGGATAGGATCTTGACACAGTTCAGAGAACATGCGACTTTACATCCGAACGAACCGAGAGTGATGGCGTACAGACAGGAACATGAGAATAATATATATGGGATCGTGGATGATGTGGATAGGAGGATAAGAGCGAGTCAGAGAAAGTTGGAAAAGACCCCAGAGGAGAATAGGAAGACGGTCGATTTGGTGAGTCCTCAACGATGGCTGTGCCCGAGTGCGATGGAGACAGGAAAGATGCAATACTGATGTGCTCTCTTCGTTCTTATCTTCGTGTCAATCTTGCCATGATTCGACACCATCACTTTTCCTCTCATCCCTACATGAACAACTTTCATTCATCTCGACTCTTCTCCATGTTCACCTACCACCCATCCGCCCGCCCACCCCACTCCACTCGGGACGTCGCTATGCTCCGCCCCTCGTGTAGATGCGTGAAATCGGCGAGATCGAACTCTCCATCCAAGGCGGTACCGAAGAGATCGAAGCACTCGGAGAAGCTGGTAAAATCGACGAATCGATGGAAAAGCTCGCAGCTGTCGACGCGCTGAAACAGCTCAAGACGGATAAAGAGAAGGAGCTCACTCATCTTAACGAGAATGCGGGAGCGAGTGGACATCAGAAATTGAGAGTTTGCGAGACTTGTGTAAGTGCAGATTGAAACCGTGACAACCGCTTGTTACGTAGTTGTATTTGGCTAACTGGTTCGTGTGCCACTCGTGTGTAGGGTGCTATGCTTTCAGTTTTGGACTCTGATAAACGACTCGCCGATCATTTCGGTGGTAAGGTGAGTGCCAGACCGTTGCCCCCCTTCCATTACTAGTTAAGCAACTCGCTGACCCACCCACCACAGCTCCATCTGGGGTACCACGAACTTCGTAAACTTCTCGCTATGTTTGCGGAAGCACGAATGACCGGTCGACCATGGCCCATCGTTCCTCCCAAGGGCGACGAGCAGGCCCCTCCCGCCGTTGGTGCTGGCGGTGCAACCCCCACTCCTGCAGCCCCTACCGGTCCTGCGAACCCTTCGCCTGCACCAGCACCTGCCATCGCTCCACCTTCTGCTCCAGCGGGTCCGAGATCGACTCTCGCCCCTCCCCCTCCCCCTCCTGGAGGCAACGTACCTCATACCCCTCACCATTCGAAAGTTCCTCCAGCGGACGAGATGCCGTTAGTTGGACATGGGGATAAAGTGAAACGCGAAGCAGGAGAATTGGTAGATGATCTCAGAGAGAGGAGAGGCAGTAGCGAGAGGGAAAGAGAGAGGGGTTCGGGATATCGTGAGAGGGAGAGGGAGAGTGGAAGAGGTGATAGAGACAGGGAGAGGGACGGTAGACATAGGAGTGAGAGAGATGATCGTGATAGGTGAGTTGAGCCCTCGCGTTCGGCATGATAGGTGGCGAATATAGGGGCAAGTGTAATCTGAGAAGCGCAACATACTGATGATGGGATCTTCTCTCAGGAGCAGCAGATATGACGATCGTGATCGACGAGATAGGGATAGGTACAGGGACAGAGATGGAGAGAGAGAACGAGACAGAGATGGACACCGAGACAGAGAGAGGCGATACGAGTGAGCTGGTGTCACTTTCAGCGTACGAGGAAATGATAGCTGACGAGTATTTGACAGGAGCAAAGAAAGGTCGAGGTCTCCTCCTAAGCGACGAGTAGTTTAAAATGAGTGGCGAGACGCTAGTGCAAAGAGCTCAGCGATGTAGGATGTGAACATTCATGCAGATTTATGGTGATTTAGCATTATCCTCTACCGCTACAATATTCAGTCTACTCAGAAATATCCCAGCAAAGAGATGTCATTACCTTCTCCAAGTCCGTCACGTCCGCTTCCCCTTTTCCTGAGGGCTTCTTTCACCGGGACTCTAGCTGGAACAACTACATTGGAATCCTAGCATTTCCTTTTTGCCCAATCCACACAATCTCGCCTCTTCTTCTATGTTTTCGGAAGAACTCTCACATTCGCCCCACGGTTCGAACGGTCGTGTTGACATCTGCGTGGACGAACAGTCAGCTCAATGCAAAAGAGATCACAGGTCAAATGCGTCACCACAAAACTCGCATCTAAGATCTTTACCAATTCCCTCCTTGCATCCTTTATTCCATTCTCTACTTTCTTCTCATCCACTTCATCTTTCGCCTCTACACTCGTATATGCCTCCGTCAGGCTCTTCTCCATCTTTTCGATGACTTCTTCCAATATCCATTGTCGCAAAACGAATCGAGGATTAATAGCTTTCATCTCTCTCAATCTCCCTTCTTCGCCGCCAGCCTTGGTCCACGCAGCTTGTTCCCCATCTTGCATGACACGAGCTGCGTAAACCTTGAGCCATGAAGAGAAGGCACGTTCTGCCGCTTCGGCCGCGTCACTCGGCAACGACGTTGTCGTAGATTTGATCAGGTCGCTAGTGAAGGACGACAGGTACTCCGAGTCGGAAGAGCGCGAGGGCTTGAAGGATGATAGTTGGCGGAATGAGGAGTGGAAGTCTAGTGAATGCGCGTGTAAGAGGGACATGTAGTCGTATATGATATCTCGATTGTCAGAATTTTGGAATGTCTGCAAGCCGAATCGCTAATGAGTACAAACAATTAGCTTCGTGCCGCGACCGTAACATTATCTTGCGTGAGAGTGTACTCACCCTCAACCACCCCTTCTTCTCCTCATCCTTCTCGATATCCCTGAATCTCCCTTCCCAGCCTTGCATAACCTCCTTCGACTTCTCCTCCCAGCTCTTGATATCGTCCTTGCTTGCGCCTTCGCTGTAACCGACAGGGACCAAGGAGTGGATCGCATCGTAGCCAATCACAGGAGCAAGTGCTGCAACGAGCTTGTCGAGCGCGAAGAGGATACGAGAAGGTTGGTTTCGGTACGAATAGAGCCCGGAAGGATCAGAGTGGTCTACAAGAAAAAAATCAGATGTCGGTACAGGTACACGATGTCACAGTAGAGATAGCGACTCACTGCAAATGTGGTTTTCGTCGTAGACGTCCATGAATGCGTAAGGTCCATAATCGATAGTTGCTCCGATCAAGGTAACGTTGTCTGTATTTATAACTCCGTTCATGTACCCATAGACCTGAGATCGATATAGGCGGTCAGCATCTCAAAACATGTACAAGTATGAGAGTCGAAACTCACTTGCCACTTGGCCACCATCTCAGCATTCTTTCTGATGACTTCTTCTACCCATTCCTTAAAACTCGCATCCTTCATTCCCATAATATCCACCTTGACCCACTCTGCTAGACTTCTCAACCCTTCCAAATTACCCTCTTCGTTCTCGCCTTCTGACTGATCATCTAGCCATCCCCTCCCACCCATATAGAATTGACGCATATTTCTTGCGTCTTTACCAGGATTGAGGGCTTCAAAGTGACCAATACGAATGAAGGAGGGCGACAATCGACAGAGAAGAGAAGAAGGTTCCGGTCCGTTCTCACGAGTCACGGGGAGGTTGGGGAAGGGCGTGGTGAGAAGAGCGAGAGATCGAGTAGTGGGGATATCCAAAGCGGCAACGGCTAACGAAAGAACGATTAGCATCGTACTAGCTGAATGCTGTCTTTCCAATCTGATTGACTCACCTTCACAACCCAGGAACTCTCTCACACCACTTCTCAAAACAGCAAGTCCATCTGCCGTTCTTGAGAAAGGTGTTCGCCCCGCGCCCTTCAACTGAATCTCCTGTCTTCCTCCTTCTTCACTTTGCGTTTCTAATACTGAGATCGCTCTGCCATCGCCTAACTGACCAGCCCAAACACCAAATTGATGTCCGCAATATCGCGTTGACCAAGGACCGTAAGGTGTCTTCGAGTCTTCTCCAGACGAAGCGATTACTTTTCGACCTGATAAGATATCGATAAAGCTTTCTCGAGCTTGACCTTCTTTCGTCTCTACTCCAGCTGGAGAGGATTCGATGTCGTCATTACATAGTTTGACAGCATCGCCGACATCGAGATGCGGTAACGAGTCTTTCAACGCAGAGGGCGAGATACCGAGAAGGATAGGTTCGAACTTCAGTCGATGTCCCGAACTCATCACTTTGAGTCCATTCTCCGCTTCGTCATTTTGAACATCTACCGGATCCCATCTCCTCAAGACATCTTCCACATTGACCTGTTGACCTTTATCAACATCGACTCCTAATTCCAACGCTTCCTCCTTCGTCAATCTGATTGGCCATGGCGCCCATAACGGGTTAAGTCGAGCCCATACACCTTCTGAAGAAGGTTTGAAAGTCGTCGATCGTCTTTGAGAAGAAGGTTGGTCGCTCAAGGGTAGTTGGGCGAGTTTAGTTTGTAAAGTCGTCGAAGGAAGAGGTAGTCGGTGGATGGGGAGAGAAGTCTGAGTCATCTTGGAGAGTGGGGGTACGGATCGGGGGAAGGGCATAACCTCGTTAAGTAAAGGCAAGAAGGAGGATGAATAAGTGGTTTGCAAGAGTTGTATAACTTACCTATAGTTCGAAGGGAATGAATTTTCGGCAATTGGATCATGAAGTGTAAGTGTAAGCATGTACTCCACACTGTTGGTGAGTGGCGAATAATGTGGGGTCTCCGGCCGAAAAGATCGCTTCTGCCACGTGAATCCTGCCAAGTGCCCTTAGGGGATTTTTCAAAATTGAAAGCAAAGTGGTGGTCATCGTGCATCGTCAACTTCCTCTTCGTAACAACAACAACAGAGTCACAAGAACAATCCATATTCAAGAAACGCTCCACGATGTCAGTCCAGGTCACTCCGGAACAATTATCAGCTCTTAGGGCTACTTTGCTCAACACTTCTGGCTCGACGCCCTTGCACGAGAGGTTCAGAGCTCTGTTCATGCTCAAAGCTGTAGGAGGTGATGAGGTCGTTGATATCGTTTCAGAGGGTGAGTCGGGCTTTTCTCACAAATATCCACCACTCGTGCTCGTGCAGCATTGTAAAAGTGTGGCGTTATGAGAAAACATATGCTCACGTACTGCCTTTCACGCGTGCAGGTCTCGCCGACCCCTCCCCTTTGTTGAAACATGAACTCGCCTACGTCCTCGGTCAACTGGGAAACCTCCGAGCTCTCCCCGTCCTATCCAAAGTCCTGATCAACCCAACTGGCGAACACTGTTCTATGGTCCGTCACGAAGCTGCCGAAGCGCTCGGTGCGCTGAGTGCCGAAGAAGGGTTGGAGGTGTTGAAGAGGTATTTGGATGATCCGAGTAGGGAAGTTAGAGAGACGTGTGAGATTGCAGTGGGCAAGATTGTCTTTGACAACTCTGAGGAAGGAAAGGCGAGGAAGCAAAAGTAAGTGGAAGTTCATTCGACAGACTCAAATGAGAAAACCCCTTCAACTTCCCGAATTCCGAGGGGACCCTGGAGGGCAGAGATGAAAGAGACCACACCGCTAACTACGCTGACCACATTTACGTTTTCTTTCTATAGCCCCGACTTCCCAACCATCGACCCCGCACCTTCCGCCCCTTCTTCCGAGATCCCCACTCTCCGCAAAGAGATGCTCAACCCTTCTTTACCCCTCTTTGAGCGATATCGGGCGATGTTTGCCCTACGAGATTTCGGAGCTGGTTCAAAGGAGGCTGTAGAGTCTTTGGCTGAAGGTTTCGGCGACGGAAGCGCTTTGTTCAGGTGAGCTATTCGAGATCATCTAGAATCGTCCCAGGCCCTGTATACATCGAACAATACAGTTCCGGCTCTACTACGATGTTGTCTGCGTTCGACTGACCAATGCTGATGACATTTACCTCATCTACCCAGACACGAGATCGCTTACATCTTCGGTCAACTCTCTTCGCCTTACTCTATCCCTTCTTTGTTGTCCCGACTACGTGATCCCGTAGAGGACGATATGGTCCGACACGAAGCTGCTGAAGCGTTGGGCGGTATCGCTTCTGACGGTGTTGAGGTGAGTAATACACCTTCCTTGCATTATCCACATCTTAACTTGATCGGATTGGATGCTGTTGCTGATTATGGCCTATGCTTTCGTAGGGAGATGATCAAACCACTCTTCCGATCGACCAACGACTTCCCGAAGGTGGTGTTCTTGCCGTCTTGCGAGAATGGGCTGTCAAAGAATCTGCTCCGATCGTGGTTCGAGAATCGTGTCAAGTCGCTATCGATATGTGGGAGGTGAGTCTCGTCTTTCCCGGTTCTCCCTATGCTTTTTACCTCTGTGTTAGTGTTTGTTCTTGTCCGATTGCTGATATTATGTTTTCCCGGTTTCGGTAGTACGAGAACTCGACGGATCAGTTCAACCCTCTTGATTCGTTGACTACCTCCGCAGAGTCGGGCAAAGCCAATACTACCGGTATGGAAAGATCAGCCGCCGCCGCCATCGCTGCTGGTATCAAGGCATAAACATTCAATCCGATATCTTCGCCTCATCCTCGTCTCGCGGGATTGCATACCGCCTTTGGTGAAGCCTGCTTATAGAATTGTTGTATACCCAGCATGTATTCCCCTTTTGATATCCCATGTTATACGCACAACGATGCGATGCATACAAATCTCTCTTTCTCTACTCATGCTTCGTATATCTATTCCCGACCTGATCACACGCCTCACAAACCCAGCCCCTCAATCTCCTCCGCGAGATCTATCAACCGCTTTTCACCCTTCTTCTTGGCGAATTCCGTGATTGTCTTCTTGCCGCGTGCAATCTCGCCAACTTGTAAACCTCCAGCTATGGAAGGGACAAGGAGCTATCAAGAATGGGTGTTCCATTAGCAACCATTCTAACCTCTGCAGAACAAGTAAGTTACTCACCAAGTTACCAAGCGCTACAGCAGTTCGGTAAATGACTTCTGCATCTTCTTTCTCATTGTCGAGCATCTGTAACGTCATCCGTCCCTCATCAGTCCCCGTGTCAAGGCTTGTGAATATGCGTGAGATCTCACATGTATTATTAGTTCAGATAACGTCTTTCCTTGCGAGATTGGGAAACCTCCCTGAATCGCAAGAATGGAGTAACTGGACGAGAATCACGTCAGCTTGTCCTTTTGCCGCTACCACTTCCAACGAGAGAGAGGTTCTCGGACTCACTTCAGCGCGACCGTGGCAATGACGACCTTCCTCGCTCCAAGCGCTGCCCACTCTAATCCCTTCAAGGCCGACAAAGTAGACTCCACCACCTCCTTTCCGCCCATCGTCGCTCTTCCCGTAGCAGTGACGAACAGGTTTGCCAGTCCTCTCAGTGCGAGGAGAGTATTAGTCTCTCTCGGTTTTGACGATTGCCACGGTTGGCTAAGCGAGCAACTTTCGGCAAAGGCGCCAGGAGCGGACGTTGTCGAGCCGAAGAGAGGAGAGATGGCAGCTAGACATCGAGCGAGATCGATCACTGGGGATTTGTACAGCCTTAGCCAGGGCCGCACAACTGAATAGAGGGATAATAGTGCTGAGTACTCACAAGGGAAGCGTTTGTCCTCAGGCCATCTGTTGATGAGTCCCAGCAGGACTTTCGGATCAAACTTCTCCTTTCCATCTCGTGCGTCGGCATTTGGCTGTGCGACGGCGGGAAGCGAAAGTAAAGCGTATATCTCTACCAGGTTCTTCTCCTCGTCCGTCGTGAACGCAAGATCAGGCTAAGTTCAGTTATATCATCAGCTTAACTATCGCTCTGCAGACGCAGAAAACCTTATCGACGCACGGATGATGCTTTGATCTCCTCGTTGAGTTGAGTGATCTTGGATTTTGCAGCAGTGACATTTATCTGCTTGAAAGAAAGGTATGTCTTGACCGGTAAGACCCCCTTTGGCTTGGGTTTGGGTGCTGGACTACTCGAGTAAGCCGATCCGCCTGATCGCGAACGCTGTCAGCTGCTTGTTCCTCATGTTCAAAAACCATAGTGAGCTCACCAGTGAATGGATCACCTCCGCCATAGCTGGGACCTGAGCTACTGCTACTCGCGCCTGTGTATCTTGAGCCACCTGTATAAGGATCCACGAAAGTGGATGTATCAGGTCCTTGACCGAGAGTCGCACCGCCCGAGTTCTTGTGGATGAATTCGACCACTTGTTCACAATAGGTCTGCGGTAGTTCGTGTTTGTTAAGGAACCGTTGGGCGGCCATCCATGGATTCTCTACACGTTTGAATCAGCTAGATCACACGAGGGGTATACAATCGCTAAGACTAACCTGAGACATTGTAAGGAAGCTTGAGTGGTGGCATTCCCTCTGAGACATCAACATCAAAGACGTAGTCGTACTCCTGCCCCTCATACAGCTGCTTTCGACCCGACCCAATAGCGTCGACAACTTGACCGATCTGCTGCCATGTCGATGTGGGTTGCGACCACTGTGAGGGTATGCAGATAAGCTTTACGGTATGTAGAATGAACAACACGACTCAGCTCACTTGGTACGCCTCTACTACGCCATTGTTCTTGATCATCAGAACCTGTCCGTCCTTCTTGCCTGAATCGCGCGTTAACTGTCTATACACTCCACGTACTTAGAATCTAGCTCACCTTCCCGACCTAGGGCTTCAATTCCTGGTAAGTCTGACTGCTTCACATCTCCGACCTGACTCCTGAATCCAGTTGTCAGTGGCCATTCGCCCCACGACGGACCGTTTAAGACTTACTTATCTAGCTGTCTGGTACTGACTTCCTTGTCCCAATCTTCCCTCTCGGACGCCGAGGCTTTCAGATCTTCAGTTCGCGTAAAGAATCGTATCGTAGAATCGGACGAAGAAGATGCGATATATGAGCCGTTCCCATCCAGCGACGGCACGTAAGCGCACGACCAGAGGGAGTTGGAAATGTGGGGAATGGTTTGGACAAGTTCGGTATCTGAACGATGGGTCTATTAGCGCCTTGATGCTGATACTAGGATTTGTCATTGATGAACTTACCAGACCACACTCGTAGAGTGCCATCTTCACCAGTACTGATAGCGCCGCTTCCATCGGGCAATGCAGCGATGGAGTAGACGAAGGATGTATGACCAGAGAGTGATTGAGTAGGAGCTGGTTTGTCGAACGAGTAGATGTTGACGAGTCTACGCCAAAATCAAGTCAGACTACCATACCAGTATCTGCTAGAGGGAGTACTCACCCATCATTTGCACAGGACCAGAATCCCTTTCCGTCAGGCCGCAAGCTCAGTCCTCGAACCGGTTCCGTATGACCAGTATATTCTTGCATGGGCGTGGATCGTCCACTTGCCACGTCCAAAGAATGAAGGATGATCTTCTTGTCCGCAGATGCTAGAAGAACCAATCAGCTTCGTTCCTGCGGCTGTCAGAGGGAGGGAAAAGGAAGCGGACTCACCTGTGAGTAATCTGTCTTCGCCAACAAACTTGACAGCCCAGATTGCTTGCTCGTGGCCTTCGATCTGGAAGACCTTTTTGAAATCTTTCCAGATAATGACGGTCCTAACCCGGGGCAATATCAGCCTAGTCGACATTGCATTCTTCCTCAGTGGTTCTTTGGGAAGGGACGGGCAGGTTACACTCACTTGTCCCAACTCCCGGTAGCTATCAGTCCACCTTTACTCGTATCCAAGCAACACAGATTCTGACGATGTTCGATAAGAGTGTGAAAAGGTTCTTGTAAGAAACCGTCTGATGGTGGCGGAGCAGTTGGTGAAGGAAGCATGTATGTTGCCAAGATACCCGACGCTGATCCAACTAGGAGGAACGCTGTATGACAAGACACGATCGAAATCAGTTGGCATCATTGAGCAAGGACCGATGACGATCACTCACCTTCGCCATCCGATCGTACCATACCTACACAACTGACATATCTCTTCTCCGGACCTTCTACTCTGAGTTTGACATCCCATTCTCTAGACTTGCTCGATGGACCCCAGACGATAGCGGACCCATCTCTCGAAGCTGAGAGCAGTAATGGGATCTGAGGTGAGGGAGCGCAGATATTACGGACGTCGGAAGCGTGTCCATGTAGAGTGAATGCGAGCTGATACGGGGGTGGAGACGATGACATTTTGTGTGTTTTCGCTTACGAGGTGGAGAGGACAATGAAGAGAGAAATATATCAATTCAGTGATTGATCCAACAATCAACGGTCGTCAGCGTTCGACGTTGGCTCGGAACTCAGCCCGTCATCGTCGTTACGTCGGAGTCACGTGGTTCAAGAGGGACGGAATCAAATTATGGTTTGTTGTTGTTACGTGGGGACCCACGTCGACCTCTCCCTTGGCAATGGTCATTTTGGGATGATACACCGTATTTATTGTTATCGACAACGCATACATTTTCTGGTTACAAACACAACAATAGCATCTCTATTTGTATCGAATCACTAGCGAGGTCTGAGAGAAGGTGATCTGTGGAAGTGTACCACAAGCACTGTCGTCTTGATCTCTCCCAGAGGCCGTCAACCCGCTTGTTTACAACACCACCGCCTGTGCAAAGACGCCGCACGGCCCTCAACTCGGTCAACATGCCGGACCTCCTGACACCCCAGGCCCTAGCGGCAGGTGAGTATAACAGTTTAACGAGCTGTAATGAGGAATAGATAGCTGATGGATACGCTGTGTTTCGTAGCTGGACCCATCGTGCTAGAGACGCTCATCAAGCATTTCTTAGGACCAAAGTCAGGTCCTGATAAGAACAAGGCGAAGGACGACCTAATGTATGATGAGGGTGAGTGTTTCTGCGTACATAATTAAATAAACAATGAGAACTGATTGGGCATTATCTCCTTCTTAGCCTTCACAATCGTGAAGGTAAGTTGATATTCAAACTTGCTATGCAGCTTTGTGCGCTAATGTGCGATTGCAACCAGACGTTCCTCGAAATAGCGACGAAGTAAGATCACTTCCTCTCGATCTACCACGTTGTCCTGCCTCTGACAAGCCCAACTTCAAATAGACATCCCGTTGCTGCCCTTCAGCGGTTCGGACAAGTTCGCACCCCTTCACCGCCTTGGGTTGCCTTATATCACGTCCTGATCCCCGCCTACTCACTCAACGCTGCTGCAGAGTTCCTCATCAAGGCGTTCGGTGGCGAAGAGATGGCTTACAAGATAGCAGGTGGGACCAAGTGGTGGCAAGTACGAGCCGGTCAGGGTGTAGAGGGCGAGTGGATTGTAATGAAGAAGGATTGGAAGGAGGTCGTGGAGGTGGAGAAGAGAGAGAGGGAACAAAGAGCGAAGGGGGCTAAGACGGGAAATGATCATACAGCAGACGAGGATGATGGATGTGAGTCGAAACTGCATCAAATGACTTATATTTGAAAGCCTTAGTGACTAACGTTGGTAATGACAGTCCGACCCGAGATGGATAGGTTAAGATGTATGCTATACAGTACGTGGATTTCTCTCGCCCTGTCTCCCCAAGCTGATACAATCCACTTCTCAACAGTACACGGCGGCGCGTAAGTTGCTCTCTGCATATCATGGTCTCCGTCTTTAATTTGACAATCCACGTAGCTACTACTGGGGATCCATCAATTCCCACCGATACACAATCTGGCGTTACGCGCGAAAGATGCATGGACGATGTTTCGCAGTCAACTATCGAAGTACGTGTCCTGCACGCTTCTCCTCTCAACTAGCTACCATGCTAACGAGTCGTACCGCCCGCCCGCAGAAGCCCCGCAGTACCCGTTCCCCTGTGCTATCCACGACTGTCTGGCTGCCTATATCTACCTCACGAATCCTCCACCTGGCGCCGAACATCGTCCAGTCGATCCGAAAAGCATTATCATTGCGGGAGACTCTGCTGGTGGAGGGCTAGTCTTAGCGTTGCTCCAGATCTTAAGAGATACAGAAGGTCTTGAGCTTCCCGCGGGGGCGGTCCTCATCAGTCCGGTGAGCCACTGCTCTCTTAGCTTAATTTCCAGACTAATTGGTGACGTCCGCTTTCGCAGTGGTCTGATCTCACCCATAGTTTTCCAAGCATACTGGAAAACACAGCGACGGTACGTCGATGTCAAGCCATCGCATTCTTTCGCTGACCCCAAGCATGTTTTAGGACATCATTCCTCCGTATAGTTTTATACATGTTAGTAACCTATGTCCAGCAATAGTTGAGCAAGTTGCTGACGTCATACGCAGAAACCCTCATCTCTCTGGCCACCACCTCCACCAGTACTGACGGAGCAAGTACAATCTCGACTTCGCTCGCGAGTGCGAGAAGCGGTCTCCAGACTCCAGCACGGTCACGGGCACTCTGACCCTGAAGATGAGCATCGGTATTCGGCCGATCTGCAGCACGTCGATTCACACGTACCGACCGTTGGTGCCCCGAGTCATATCCCAGACAAGCTCAAAACTTCTGCCCCTGGCGGCGGACTGAAGCAAAGCGATGACCAGAGCGAGTCCGATCTTCACCCCTTGGCTGATAAAGGGGAAGCGAAGCACCCGGAGCCTCACGGGGAGCCAACGTCAAAGCCATGTAGAGCCAATCCTGCCATGATTTTCCAAAACCTGGCTCAGCGAAGCGAAAACGAGACGAGACCAACTACCCTGGCCCAGTGTACCACTCCTCTTTATTTGGACGTCAAAGGCAAGCAAGTCGAGGTCGATACACAGATACAGATCTATGCGACGAACGCCCAACTGTGTCATCCTTTTGTTTCCCCAGTCTTGGGATACATGGGTGGCTTACCACCGCTGTACATTGAGTGCGGGGATGCTGAGGTGTTGAGAGATGAGATCATTTACCTGTAAGTGGTGTCAATTTTCACAGCGTCGTCGTATTAGCTTAACAACCGATACAGAGCCCACAAGGCGGCTCATCCTAATGACTATCCGATTCGAGAAGACGTCAAAGCCATGCTCCCTTCTCTACAAGGTATCGAGAAGAAACATGGACCAACGGATGTCCATCTTCAAGTGTACGACGGTAGGTGAAACTTGATGTACTAGTAAGGCTCGAAGACTGATGTCCGAGCTCTTCAGGAGTATGTCACGTTCTTCCGCTGTTCTCAATGACCAAGCCGTCGCGTGGTGTATTCAGAGCAATTTCATCCTTCGCTCGGTACGTCACGCCTTCAGCACCAGGATCGCTTTATATCAGCAGGTCGCGCTATCCTACGGCGGGTGCTTCCATTGGGGACACCATTGGGGACACCATCGAGAACAATGGCTTCAACACAGACAAGAAGTCACTTCCCACGACACCTATTATTGGAGGCTCGTCGTCGCCAACCAAGAAAAGCTTGGAGATCACTTTGACTAGTGAACCAGCCGCAATGACGCCGCAATCGTCCACTCGTACGTCTCAGAAACCAGAACTTGACGTTGTGAATTTGGGCGAGCCAGTGCCTATAGTGGAGAGTCCGGTGTCGTCCGAACCCTCGCATCACACCAGGCTAGAAGCATCCGCCACGAAGCCAGATCTAAACCGGGATCGATCAACCGTATCATCTGGGTCGACACCTTCTGGCTCATCTACGCCGAATAACGGACTGGAGTCCTTGTCCTTTGAAAATCGAGGGGAGAAGGCGGGCAGTACACAACCTAGTGGAGATGATGCAGGACCGAGATTCGACGAAGAAATTGACGGCGTGGACGACTCAAGGGCGAAGAAGGGTGAAGCTGGATGGCCAGGTGTATACCGAGGACCAAATGTGAGTATACCCGTATTTCGGATATGATCTGTAAAACGAGGAGTAGAGAAGAAGTGGAAAGCTGACAGAAAATCTTAACGTCTATGTAGCCCTTCAACGATCACATGATTCGTGAGCGGGTGTCAACGACTGGTGTCATTCGACCTCTTGAGCCCGTGACCGAGCTCAGCGCATTTAAGATGCCAGCGGACGAAATCGGGTTTATCAAAGAAGGCCCAGCTATGCGATATCTGAACGGTCAAGCGTTGTGGGACAAGAAATATCGTCGTGTTAGGGAAAGAGTAGAAAAGAAGAGGGAGATGAATTTGAGAGAAGCGAGAGGTGAAGGGAGACATCTAGGAAAATTGTGGGAGACCAAAATACATGAGGGGAGAGGGTCAGTTCAAGCCAAGAACAAGGGGAAAGAGAAGCTTGTAAGGGGAAAAGGCAAAAGCGCTACCACACAGCACGAGGAGGAGAGCGACGAGTTTGAGGATGATGTCGATACGAATGGGGAAGAGGAAGGAGAGGGCGAAGAAAGGAACGATATTCTGGATCAAAGTTGGAGTTGGACATGGGCATTGAACGGTGAAGCCCCACCTCCAGGTGCGATCGTGTCCCGAAGAGACTTTGTAAGTGCGCGATCTGGGATCTTCCCATATTGAATTACGATTGTGGCTAACATAGAATCACATCAGGCGGAAGCTCGTAAACTTGCTTTGATGGCAGACCGACTCGACTCGGTCCATTCTACGCCTCTACACGGACTCTCGATCTGGGTAGGCTTAGCAGCTTTCTTCACAAACAGTAGCGAGAGGAACAAAGCTACTGAGATGTTGAAATTGGCGAATGAGGAGAAGAAACGAGAGTCTGGTGAAACCAAAGGTAGGAATTGGTTGGATGATGGTGATACGACGGACGGGACGGATAGTGGAAAGAGAGACAAGAAGGGAGGAAAGAAGGTGTTAAATCGATTATTTAGTTTCGGTAAGAAGCACGAGTAAGAAATGCTTGAAGCTTGTAGGCACTGTTGATACCACATGTGTGTTCAAACAATCTGTATTGTAGATATGCACATTCTTAACCTAGAAATATGGGTTCCAAGGTACATCAAACGGCACTGGTTAGATCCCCCTTGTGTGCCGCTGAAAAATGATAAGTATATGAACGTCCAACAAACCGTTGAAATATATCAAATCGGTCACGTGATGGAGTTGGTCACCATACCTGTCTAACAATCAATGTCTTATGATATGATTGCGCTTCACAGGAGGTCGGCGGTTCGATCCCGCCCGGGATCATGCTTTTTGCGTCTCAGTCTGCGGGGTAGATTCTGCTTTGCTTTTTCGCATGCTTGATAAGGTCGAGCAAACGCTCTGCTTAACTTTTTGTTCGCATCGACATCGACAGGAAACTTATCGTCCTGCTCTGCGAGTATTTGCCTTGCACCGTACGATGCATCGTCATTCGCATATGACATGTTTTTATATTCCGCATTGCTATGCTACGTTGCGCTACTTTTTGCCCTTCTTCGAATCTTCACCTTCTTTGATCCATCTCTTCGGTATCCCTCTTCGTAATAGAGCTTCGGTGACCAACTTGATTTGATTCCCTTGTATCATCACTTCTTGTAAACCAAGTTTGGGCGAAGCGCCTTGTAACGGTTGTACTACGAGTATAATGAGATCTAATTAGCTTTCTGTATTCCACTTTTGCCCTCATTTCCCGCTTATCCGCGATTGGGTGTATGCGGTGGACATATGATGATCGATTGGTAGCATGACGACTCACTAGAAGCACTTCCCGCACACAGCTTTCGCATCTCGTCTGCAAAACTGTCCACGTCCACACTGAACGTCTCGAGGCCCGTGACGTGCGTAACGGTCTTTCGACCTTGTCGAGTCTTGACAGTCATCGTAATAGGTTGTAAAGGTCCCTTCCTATAAGTGCAGACATAGGCATTCAGCTGCCAAGTCCGTCCAGGACCAAGTTGATCGACTGAGGAAAGAAAGACTCACTTTACTACGCCACCGACTGAGACTACCCAATTTACACTCGCTTTCAACTTCTTCAAGATCTCTTCTCTATTCATCTTCTCTCCAGGTTGCGGTTTCTTAACGCCCACCGCTCGACCCAGCTCGTCGTCCAATAAGACCGTCCGATGATCTCCCTGAAGTAAGGAATGGGAGGTTATATACTTGTCGAGTATCGTCTTCAGTTCGGAAGGTTGATACAACGCAGAACGACTAAAGGAAATGTAACATCGTATATCAGCTCAGTACAGAAAACCTTTCCGTGTGTTGTGGCCCACTCACTCGACACCACATGCTTCCCAGAAAGTGATAGCTCCTCCTGAAGCTTTCCACAATTCTTCAACAACAATCTCTTTCCCCTTTCCATTCGCACCGCCGGCCGCAGATACGCCAGATGATCCACTAGGAGCAGTTGGATCGTTATTTGTGAGAGCAGCTTCCCGTGCTGCCTTCTTTGCAGCCTTCGCTTCGTCCTCTGCGACCGTCTTGAAGTCTACATGACTCTGCAACGAGGGATGCTGAGCATCAAAGCTACCCAAACACCAATTGCTTTTATCAGCTACGGCTCATCGATCTAGTAGTGTAAGAGACTACCTAGCTTACCTTTGAACTACGACTTCCCCCTTCGTCTCTTTCACTTTCAATAACCCTTCTTTCCCCACTTCCTTCATCCACTTTGTCAACTTCTTCCATTCCGATTTGGCAATGACCACTTCTTCTCGCTTCTCCTTTGGGATATACCACGGTCGATTTGGTAGTACGTGAGCTGAATAGAGTAGAGAAGCGGGCATTGGGAAAGAGGTCGGTTGGAGGGACCGTAAGGCTTGAAGAAGGGAGATGGAGAGGAGAGTCGATATCTCTGATGGGGACAAAGGAGCGGAACTTGATTCAGAGGCTGAAGTGGAGTCGGGGTCGGCGATGGTGAGGTTCCCAATGGGGGGAGGTGATGACGATGAAGAGCGAGAAGAGCTTGCGTCTGCTTGTGCTGGAGTTGGCGAGTCTGAACGAGGTGGGGGAGCAAGTGCTTTAGCAGGAAGGGGAAGAGGGAAAGTAGCTAAGACGGGCTTTGATCCAAGTTCCCAAAGACTAACACCGAACGCAACGAATATCAGCTTAGTCAAGATATACAAAACAGCAGGTCAGGGAAGAACGATGCGAACACTCACTGGTCTTCCACTATACACAAAATATCACAGAACTTCCCTTCTTCCCTCTCTCCTCCCCGCTGTGTCAGATTCTTAACCCTTCTCTCCAGCGCGCCCTTCATCCCTCCATCAGCAACCACCCGCCCCACCCCGACATACGATATCTCCTCCGCTCTGCCCGAGGTGGAAGCGACGAAGGCTACAAGATCGTTTTGCGCTAGGTCGGGGAGTAAGTGCGATTTGGAAAGATTGCGCACTGCAGGGATGAATAGTGGTGCGCCGGTGAGTAGCGGGGGAGGAAGAGGATGATGGAGTTGGATAATAGGGAGTGGTGGGTGAGGTAGAGGAAGTGAGAGGAGGTATACTGTAGCACAAGGTGAATATCAGCGGGAATTACTATGAATCAGATGACTTTGTTGAATGATAGGCAGAAGGATGGATGTATGATACTCACAGGTCGGTATATATTCTTTGGAATTTCGACCGAATGTCATCCATAACGGATCACCATCAGGACTCAACCAGAAAGTCTTGAGTCGTGTCGTACAACATCAGCTGCTAGCCTCCTACACTTTCCAACTGAAAGGGTTTGCTTTCCACTCACCCCTTCTACACCGACACTGGTCTCGAACCCCGCCGTGCGCACACCTTCAGGCAGAACCAACTTTCCCAGCTCCTTCTCACTCATACTTCCATCACCATTGCCGTCATTACTCGTCGTCGCCGTAGCATCACCAGAGTCCGAGACTGAAGTTGAAGTCGGTTTTGTCGGGGACAGCGCCGGATACTGTGTCAATATCGAAGAGAGGAGTTGTCTTCTTGCCGAAGAACGGAGGGGCGTCGCATTGCTCTGATGAGCGAGCGGTTTTTTGAACATCACGCAATAGCGGAGGAGACTCCGGTGATCGTAAACGTATATGTATCTACCTTTTAGCAAAGTTAGGAGTAACTACGATCAACAGTATTGAATGATGAATGATGTTCTTTTGTTCCAACTTTGACCGCACCAAAGCGAGTTGCTTGCTGTAAACCCCGTGGGGAACTTTTACATCTAAAACTGGTGGCGTGGTGACGTTGGGTCAGCATAAAGACAGAGTTATCCATCACGTCATTTATACTTGCATAGAAGCTATGTTGCTACATCTACATCTCATTCTCTAGAAGCCCAAATGTCCATATTCATACATACCGAATCTCGTTGTCTCGGTCAAACGCTTATAGGACCCCGTCTCAATATCTGTTGCAAGTCCACCTCGCTTCCTCCCACAACCGCCAGAGCTTCGAACGGATCGCTCCGCTCTGAAACACCAGTTCGTATTCTCAACATATCCTCAGAAAGGACCGTCTCCCCTGTTCTTGGTGGTAGATCGTATTCCCCTGAGTGTCTTTGGAGATCAACAACGAGATTGGGTACGACCGAGTTATGTTCCTATCGAGGCGTAATCGATCGTCAGCTTATGGGCGGGAAGAAACCCAAGGATTGGTGTTGTTAACACTTACGGTGATGTATGTCATCTGTGGTTCGTCGACCATGGCCAAATCAGGTATCTTGGCATCGAATTTGCAGGTGTCCTGCAGAGTGATAACGACCAGACAGTCAGCTTCGTCAAACACGACACGAGCAGCAGGTACATTTGGTGGATGAGCGACTCACCTTTTTGAACATTATCACCGGTTCGGGATTCAAGCCTTCTCTCAGAGCTTTCCTAGCATTTAGAACAGCGAGGAACGCCACGACGTAAACTTTCGGATGGAACATCCTGCAGCAGTTCAACAAGCACATTAGCGTTGTCATTGCCAGGCGACGCCCATGATACTTGTGAAGGCGTGATTACTCACTCGAAAAAGAGGTTGAGCCCAGCAACGGGTTTGATACCATAACTCAACATGAATGCGATAGCGATCAACGTCGGGAACAGCTGTGATTCGACCGATAACCTACAGAAGCAAAAACCAACCGGAAACCGTCATCAAGTCAGCGCTGATACTGTGCTCGGATGGGGTTTCGAAGAGAGAGTGGGGTTGTGAATACTGACCGTACTAGTCTCCCGATCAGATAATCCGTGTCAGACCATCCGGTACGAGATTTGATCAATTTGTATGCAATCATGCCAGTCAGGGCGATACCAGCGACGACTGTCGAACAGAGCCAGGTGTAGAAGAATGGTTTGAGATCCTATTGGTTTCGGTCAAAAACAAATCAGCATAAGCCAGAAACGAGAGAAAACGACGAGTGCAGGGAAGGAGCACCGAAGTGAACGTACGACTATGTAATAGCTGTCAGGGATCAAACAAGCTTTGATCGTACATCCAACAGCTCCACCTATCCCCGCAAGACTGAATGACGAAGCCGTCAGTCAACATGAGAAGCAGCGAGCTCCTGACTCGCTTCCACTCACATGAATGGTAAGACAGTGAAGATGACCCATTTGGATTTATTGTGTAATTGGTATGCTCTTTCCAGGTAGAAGATCTATGAGAAAATCATTAGTGGTCTGTCAACGGGCCCGGGCCCAGCTGTTGTTGTACGGCTGGCTTGAACACTCACCTGTATCGTTGTGACGGTCCCAACGTCGACCAAGGGCACCCATTTCAGATCTATCCCATTAGGTTATCAGCTGTAACTTCTTCAGCTTCAAACATCCCCACGATACTCACACCTAAGACCGAACAACCTATACCACTCTCCGAAACCGTATGCGAACCAATCAAACATCATGAGAAGGTTCAATACCGTCGATCCATATGCCAGCAACACCGACAAGACGAGAATTATACGGTTGAACCGTCGATCGGAAGGTGTGAGGAGGAAGTGTTGGATGAGTTGGTTGAACATGACGCCGAGAAGGACACAGTCGAATGCGAAGCTAACGGATCGGAAGTGATGGTCAGCGGTGTGAGGCTAGAGTCCTCCCCCCTCCCACGGAGGGATGAGTACCTTCGGGTCTCCCAACGTGGCGATGAGATATTTGGATCCGGGAGGAGGCAAAAGATTGCTCACCCTAATATGATGGGACCAAGATACAATCCTATGTTCTGCTTGATCCCGAACTCGGCGACCGCATTCAGCTCCTCCTGATAGTCCGTCAAGGACAACATCCCGGCCATCTGATGTGAGTGACGTGTCGCAGAGCGAAGAAGACCTTTCGTTGGATTGGTAAGAATCCGATGAAGAAGGGTTCAGATCAAGTTCGGACGTTCAATTGGCGATTGAGAGCGGCGTCTCGGACTTTTTCTCTTCTGCGTACGAGCTGTCGAGAGCTATCTTCACCTATATACCGATTCGCAGGACAAAGATTTGTTGCTTTTGAGATCAATTGGAAGGACTGCAGGTCAAACGATGAATAAGCTAGTTAATTAATGTCTAGTTCGTATCAAATACCGAACGGATAAACGTGTTGATGGTCATGATTACTCACTTCGATGTCGTTCATTGAAAAATCCTGATCCTGCTTATCCGCATGGCGAACTATTATGGTACTTGTCCGACTTCTCGTAAAGCGACAAAGGGCATGCACAGGTGCCTGACGAGCTTGTTCAGGCAAGAAAGTTGATTGGTGACGGAGAAGAAGGGGATATAGACTGGACATACTAAGGAGCAGAAATAATTCCTTCAGGTTACCCTTGATACCACAGACGTCACTTTGAGTACATGATCGAGTCCATAATTGTCTCGCACCATCTTCTCCCGCGTGATGGTTGAGAAAAGGGTACAAACCAAAAGAGGTTTGTGACCTGTGTCCTGACAGGATCGTCTGCATAGATGGATGAGATGGACGTTGTTGACGTCGATGTAATTTCCGGAACCGGATCAACTAGTGTGTCACTGTGCCGATCAGTTTCAGGGATCGCGGAGGAATGACCCTGAATACCATTTCCTGTTTCCCTATTATTCCATCCAAACCGGCTGTCCGACCGTCAATCAACGCACAGTCAATGACAAGTACAGTAATGTAATCACTGTTCAGCGAGATGTTTCGCCGGACAGTACGGAGTATCGAGCCTCAGCCTCAAAGTGACGTGCAACCGTACATTGTACAACGTGCAACGGTATGTATGATCCAGACCCCAGTCGCCGTTGTCTGGCATTCGAGGCGTTTGCCACGCTGGCGACTGATTTACGGTGTATCAATTCACCTTTGACTTTGATCGTCTCCATATCACATTCTAGCCAACAATTGGCGCTGGCGTCTATGAAATGATTGGGCTACGAGCTTCAACTTCGTCGTATGTCAGGTCGTTATCACAGATTATAACGTGGCTTTACTGCATTCACTATATGATCACGGTCACGACTCACATGCCTCGTCTTGCCTCGTCTAGCTTCGGAGCGCGTCCCTCCAAGTAAGTCAGCTCTAGGAATCTCCCTTTTCGGGGTACACCCGAGGTATCGTATTTCCATTGGAGATGTACAGTTTCCTCGCTTGAGTATCTTTTCGCTTCATCGTATCTCGTCAAGCGAGGTGTAGGATTGTTCTTATACAAGATCCACAAGCAATCTCGCAAACGGAGAGCGTAAGATGTCAGTCCGAAGGCTCGCTACCAAACCTCGCTAGATCATCGCAACTGAGCAAGCGCAAGGGACAATGGAACGACCCGATGGGGTATAAGGGGGCTAGACCCATGATTAATCGCTTGATGTATAAAGTCTCCGCGGCAAGTCAATCCTGGTGGATCTGGACCGGGGAGGAGGATGGGAGGCGCGGTTGCCCTTTTATCTTTCCCACCCGCGGGACTGGCCATATAGCTAAGTAAAAGGGATTGGGCGATTCCTTGGAACCTGTCTAGTCACCATGAGGGCCCAGACAAGGTTCCATATGCATGTCCCGCTGTACGTTGTCATGTCCCATGAACGGAGCACAAAGAGCATGGATCTCATTGCACATATCACAACAAGAACAAGAGGGAGACAAGGAGAATCCGGAATCAAGGTTAATTGAATGTAGTGGTGCCTTATTATATCGGATGGGAACAAGCACCATACAAAAGTCAGTTACTGCGCTTTTTGGCTTTAAACTTAGTTTACCGGAAAGTTGACGAGAAGAGCCTCACCCTCATGACACTCCACCGCATCCATCCATCCATCCATCCACCCATTCAACCACATTCAGACAACATCATCAATCACAAACAAGTATATAGAGGTTTGACACAAAGGCCAGCTCGGGGAATAAACAGACCAAAACAAACATAAATTGGGTTCATCATCATCACAATAGTGATCGACATCCACGACAAACTGATTCAAAACGACGGATTACTATCACCCATTACTCATCTCACGCGCGACACCGACCCCTTTCATTCCGTATACTCTTACCCTCTTCCCCGCCTTGTGTCATAATTCGATCTCTCACCCGACTCCATTCCTCCACACAACATTACTGTGATGCCGACAGCAACGACGTCAAGGACGACGAGGGCGTCGTCCTCAAAACGCACAGACCTTAAATCAATGGCGGTATCGGTGGAAGGACGACCGCAGCTGAAGAAGGATAAGGGAAAGAAGGTGGATCATAATCCCAAACCAGCTTTCGAAATCATAGTGCTTGGTAGCGGTGGTGGACCACTAGAAACGGATTGCTCAGGGTGAGTTCAGCCGCACTCAACAGAGGGATGACCAGTACTAATACTCCCGCAGCTACTTGGTGAAACCCGCACAGAAGAGTTGGGAAGATGGGTTATTAGCTTTGGAAGGAGGTGAGTCACCCGTCTACGTTCTTAGTTAGTCACGATGTCGAGTGACTCACTACCTTCCATCTTCTAAAGGATCCGGTCTGGGCGCACTCACTTCGCTTCTCACAACGATACCGCCAACGACATTGTTTCCAGATATTACCTTCCCGCCGGGATATAACAGTCCAATCTTTCAAGCGGCCTATGTGTTTTCCTTCCTCACGTCAGTGTTCTTGCCTTTTTTGATGACACCAGCAGTGATAGTAGTATGACCCAGGAGGATATGCTGATGTTTTCGTGTTGACTGCAGATGCTACCTCATCACCCATGCACACCTCGACCATGTCCAATCACTCATCATGTTATCCGGCTCCATCCCGACCCGAGCTACCGTACACCCTCAACCTCCCCTTCCCACGTCTTCCGACCACCCTGCTGTCCCATCACGACCGTGTCCACCGATATTCGGAACCCGCTCAACGCTTGAGAAACTAGCATTGGCGTATGGAGGTCAAATATGGCCCGAGATCGCGGTTTGGGCACCTGAGAAAGTTGACCAAGACCCCAAGGAAGGGGCGAGGAAGAGAAGACGGAAAGGGAAAGTCAACGGAGATGATGACGAGGAAGGGAGTGTGGAAGACCCTTCTCACTGGGAGTTCCCGAGAGAAGCTCGTCATTCTGCTTGTCTGTCTTTTGCTCCGTACGTAGCACCATCGTCTGTATATCCGCGTCCTGCTCACAATTTTGTTCCCATAGGCTTCGCCCTCATACGAACTACCAACCGTTGCACCCCGAACTCCCCTTCTCCGTATCCACTTACCCACTAGTACACGGCCTTACATCAAGGGGGCACTACGACTCGTCCGCAATGTTCATCCAATGTCGACCGAGCGGCGAAGCGCCAAAACGACCGGAACGGAATCCGAGTCCTACCATTTCCACCAACGCTAACGGTAATGGCAACGGTAACGGGTTGGCTAACCGAACGGAAGACAAGGACACCGGTCGACAACTTTTGTTCTTTGGTGATTTGGAAAGTTCGTTCAGAAAACCGGGGGAAGAAGAGGTGGATGCAATGAGGAAAGACCTGGCTGGGGAGATGAATAGGACGATATGGACACAAGCAGCCAAATCATGGAAAGAAGGGAAACTTGCCGGGATCTTTGTGAGTACAGCATTAGCATACGATAGACGCTTGATGCCTGAATCTTGTCCATGGGATAACGAGTGCATAAACTGACGAACGTATAGATCGAATGTTCGTACGAGTCGTCCCGTCCCGCTGGATTGATGTATGGACATCTATCTCCGCCATCGTTATGGCACGAGATGCAGACTCTGGCGACGATAGTATCACCTACAGAGAGGTGAGTCACAGCGTCGAGTTCCATCATGGGCGATGAACGCGTTCGCTAATTGGGACCCATTTCTCGCCATTACAGACGTCCTCTAGAAGGTCTCAAGGTCTACATCACCCATATCAAGGATAATCTCACGCCTCACCCTAGTGGTCGGACAGCAAGAGAAATCATCATGTCGGAGCTGTGGGAGCTGGAGAAGCAAGGTCGATTAGGGGTCGAGTTTATCGAGACGAAACGAGGTGATCGGATAGGTGAGTGGGGCGAGTCGAAGCATAATGTAGACGAATACTGACAGATCGATTCAATGTGTAGTGATCTAATTCGAAGAAAGGCAAAACATCTAATTTCCAAGCCACCAAAAGTACATCTATAAGTGTATAGTATCCTTCCTGTTGTCAAATCTAGTCTTGCTCTTATAGGTATTCATCTATGTATGTATACTGTCTATGAAAATATAATCATCTACTGCTTGTTCAACTTTTCACCGATAGCGTCCGCCGAAGTATCTGCCAACTTGCCCATCACCTTCCACCACCATTCTGACGATGTCCCATCGTGATGTACGTTCTTTCCAGCGGGTCGAACGATATGGTTCAGATAAGTGGTCAAGGGGTCGTGGTTGATGAGTTTCAGAGATACAGGGTTTGTCAGAGGGAGAAGTTGCCAGATGTAGCCTAAAGAGGCAAGCTTGGCGGGGATAGCCTTGATGGTGTTGTCTATGTGGTTTTATAGGTCAAATCAACACCACTATCACGAAAGCTTGTATAGCAAAACGAAGCATTGCTGCACTCACCTTCATCGGCCGCTTTCCCAACGAGGTTGATATCATACGCCATCCATTTCCCAGGCCACTTCCCCTGCACTTCTAAAGCAAACTTCTCCGCCTCCGTCTCATCGTACGAATGTGAACAAGCCCAAACTACATCTGCTACGGGCGCGACGTTGACCGATCGACTGATTGCGGCGTCTACTCCTCCTCTGTAGGGATAATATCCTTCTACCGTACGGGGCGATTCGGAATTCCAGTAGAAGCCAGGGGACAAATTCTCTGCGACTCTAAATGCTTCGGAGGTGTTCATCCCTCTCGTCTCAACGAGATATCGCTCGTATACCCCAGTGATAGAAGAGGTGGTTGTGTGGAGTTTGAATGCCTCGTCGAGCGAAAGTAAGTGAGCTTCGCGTTTCCATTCATCTTGTCCTGATCGGCCTTCGCAGTGAACATAGTCGTGTGATAACGGTCGAGTCGCACTGAGGATGAATGGTCGATCGCGGGCGTCGATAGTCGATGTGATGTGTGTGGCGGTAGCTGCGTCTGTCCTAGCAATAGAAACGATCTCAGACCTGCGATCCGAGCCATAAGTATCGAGTCAATTCTATAGGTGGTCGCTACCGCTCGCTGACTCACCCCATGACGTCCAATTGTAGCTTCACACTCGTCAACCTCCTCAAAAACTCGTTCATCGGCACAATCACTTTCACCTCTTCTCCATCCGTTTCCCGAGACCCAACTAACGAATCATCAATATGGATGCCTGCCACGCCGCTCTGGACGAAGAGCTTGACAAGCTTCATAATTGCGATATGGTCGTGGCCTAAGCCTGATTCGGCACCTGACCCGGCATCTGCTATGAGGGGTATGATATCCGGCGATGCGTAGTTGGATTGGTCTTGACCGGCTACGAGACGGGCGGTTCGGGAGTGGTGTAGTTGGGATCGATAGAGGGATTGAACGCGTTTGGGAATTGTGTAGGACGTGTGTTCGGTCTAAGTATACGACAGAGCAGTAGTGAACGGGTTAGCGAGGTACTATGATAGGAACGTACGCGAAGTTATGCTTACGATATCTGAACCTGAGTCTGAGGAAGTAGAATAGCTCTGTGCGGACACGTAGGCGGTCTCTGCGAGATGGCATGGATCAACAATTGATCAAAGAGAACCGCAACCCTCGAAAGACCGGCTTCCCCTCAGTGAAAAGAAGCCCCTTTCCCTACGGCACACTAGCGCCGGCGGGGCTGTCGACGAACCCCAGTGAGAAGAGTCGAGCTCACTCACTTAACCCTGCCTCCTTGAACAACTCCAAGCTTCTTGCGTCCACCACCCCCAATCCCAAATTCACTCTTCCTTCCTTCTGGGCCCGTTCAAACACCTCTCTCAGCTTGAGCGCCATGACATTCGAATGATGATTCTCGGGAAACGCATCGCGTAATGAAGCGACGGTATCTGCTGAATAAGGTCGATTGAGCGATGATTGGGAAGGGGTTGTCCACCATTCTTGGATAGAAGAAGGGGACAGCCATTCTTCGGTTGACGATGACATGGTGGTTGATCGAATTTTGTGGTTGATGTGGTTGATATTTGTGTGACTGGTCGCCCTCAAGGATGGATAACTGAAAGACTGAAAGGCATGTAGGACGCACTGCACTCGTCTTTAGCTCATGATAATAGTGGAGTGAGTGACGTTTGCCCTCGCATCTCGCTATCTCGGACAATGTCGGCCACTTGGAATAAACGGTCGGTACGGTGGCACGTACGTGCCTGGGCCGGTCTTTATGTCTAATTCCACATCCCCTCGCTGATTAACCTTACCTTATTGCATTTGAGATCCGCACTGTGCATCTACTGTTCACTTTGGGTTTATCCTCATGCGACAATCTTTTCTGCCCAACAAATTGAAGCATTGATTTGCACAGGGATCATACATCATCTCCGTCTGCCATATGCAGTGTGAACGTCCTATCTCTACCAGCTCTACACTTGCAACACACACTCTCAACAGCATATACTACCTCTTACAATGTCTCCATGGCTTTCACACCTCACAAACTCTCTTGGCAGGAGATCTCACTATTGGAAGATTCATGACAGCAATCCTGATGGAGAGTCTTGCCACAACAATCTTTCCAGTAGGGAAGAATCCAGCAGGTCCAAGTACAGCAGCAAACTATGGAGTGAATGTGTAACAACCGTATACCGATAATCACGAAGACATCGCAAACATGCCACAAAACTCGTCGTAATTCATAAAACCTCGACGCGTTTATACGAACTTAGAACTGTCACATCGATGTACCATGAATCTTAGATCTTTACCAATACATGTGAGTCCAGAATATGGCCTTTTAGCGATTGGCAACCGGGAACATGAACATAACTGAGACCAAACGAGAATCACAAAGGGATATAGATGTAGGAATAACCGTAGTCAACAGAACGGATCCTCAGTGATTCTTGATTTTAGTCTTCACCGTAGTGTATGAACTTAGCCACTGTAGCCACGATCTTAGCAGTCACCCGATCAGTCTCGACTTAGCTGCATATATGTTATACCCTTAAGTCCTTGACATATGTGAACTTCATATCTACACTACTGTTTGGGTCGAACCTCGGTCATTGGCTGGTCGGTGTAACACCCCTGACACAGGATGTTACTAACAACCACTTGTTGACCGACTCAGACGTCCACCAGCATTGCCCTGTCACTGACTCCATCTCAGCTGTACCTTGGTTCATCACCAATCTGCCTCTGAACTTCCCTCAACTTGTATGGCTTCTTCCGCAATGTGGGTTATCATGGCCATACTATGTTGAAATTGTACCTGCTTACAAGCCGTTGTGACTACTGATCTACCAGAATACAGTCAAAGTTCCCTCCTATTATGCAGTGGGTTGCTGCATCCCACCCTTGTTTTTACCTTGTCCTTGTCCTTTACACAAAACAATCATTCATGGAGGGGTCACAGAAATGACAAACCACGATGGAACATGTTTCATTTAATCCTTTGACTGTGCTGGGAAATGGTGGCTCTCACCCAATCGCAACATGTTTGCCTTGACTCCTGAACCCCTTTTGCCTTCTTTTGTTGATTATTTTCCAGATAATAGGACGGTTTGTATCCGCTTAGACTTTGTCACAAGTACATATGCAATCGAGTCTCTGTTGCCCCAGCCTTTTCTTGCTCTCGTCAGATCACCAAGCTGCTTCCCCTCCCCCACCTGCATATCCAAACACTTACGCTCACACTCACACTCATACTAACACACACAAACATACTCAAAACACACACAAAATGGAAGAGAATCACAGCACACCTGAAGTTGACCAGACAGTGGACACTACACTGGAGTCAAATAGACATGAAGCTGGGAACTTTGACGGATTTGACATGAACTCTGTACCACCTCCTCCCACATATGAGGAAGCAACAACTGGGCTGTCTGCACCACCACGAGTTGTTGATTTCGGTTTCTGTACCTTTGCTGCTTACACAAAGGGGAATAACAGTAACTGGGTTTGGTCCATGCCAGGTGCAAGCTTGGAGAAAGCAAACAGCAACTTTGCCAGGTCAGTCAGGTATTTTGATCCACCTAACCATGATAACTGGCATAGAGTATACCTTCATCACACCCATGGATCTGAGTTGAAACTTGGCTCACATTTTTTAACACACCCTGCACAGGAAGCTCACTGAAGAAATCCATGACACTCCTTTCAACAATCCATTGTTCCGTGAAACCAAATGGAATGGTGTCAATTGGGAACAGCGGGACTTTGACACTGCCCTTACGGTTGAGGAATACCCCAATTCCACCTCAGAGGAGTGGAGGGAAGTTTGTGATGATGATGGTGTTGTGTGTATTTGCAGAGCTGGGCATTCAGGGTGTCCTTTCTCAAAGGTCCCACAGCACCAGTGAGTTTCACTGTACTCTGGCACCTGAATCCAGAGATTGTCCACGTAATTGAACCCTACTCACTTGGTACTTATTAGTCTTGTTACAATCCTTGGAGAAAGTTGGCGTCAGGTTCGTTCTCGAGGACATTCACTACCCCAATGCTCTCAGGATGGCCTTTTGGAATCGTTTCTAAACTTTGATCGAAACCGTCTTACTTCAATGTTTCCCCACAATGTCCCTCTGTCATGATCTTTAACAACCACATCTACCAGCTTGTTGTAACCAGCTTTGACCTTTTGCTTACTTTCATCTATGCTTGCTTAGTATCAGAGGCAGGTCCAAGAACAGGCCTGCACTGGTACAAGATCTTCATAATGTTCACCACCACATACATCACTTGATCAACCTGATCTCATCCCTTATGTTACTACTCTTGCTATTCATGTAGGTCTTGTAGAATATCTCTCAAAGAATCATACTGTTCCCCAGTCTAATTTGACAAAGTTGCCAAAGTAGTAGAGTATGGGTGGATGGATGGATGGATGGATGGATGGCAGAACGGATGGATGGATGGAAGCCTGGATATATAGGCAGTTGACTATTCTCAGCTTTGTACTCTTCTCCATAATGATTTCCTGATTTTGAGTTACATCCTGCACCTATGAAATTTCTCTTGACAATATCACTTAGCCTTCAGTCAGTCCAGGGTCACAACACTCATCCTCAGGTAGTTCTTCTTGCATTCTTGCTGTTTTTGTCATTCTCCTTGAGTAACTCAATCATCTCATCATTACAGTTGACACCCTTAGGTGAATATCACTCAACCTTGTCTCCGTGGTTTGATGGGGTCTCATTGACCATCATGAAAGTAGAGCAGAGTAGAGTAAGGAGTGAAAGAGTTGTGAAACATCATGACTGAAACTTTTGTTGGCAACTCCCATAGTAAAACATGAGAAGCCATATATGTGGACTATGACATGTTGGCTGATTCTCCTTAGTCAGCAGGAGCTTTTTTCCTTCTCGGTGGATGAGACACGAGGGCATATATCATCATGGGCGACATGTTTAAGGCAACTTTGCCATAGCTTGGGTCAGTATTTTTACAGGAGATCCTTTGTTCGTGTTCAAAATCTCAGAAGGCAACCCCTGCAATGACCCGATTTCTGAGAAGTCATGACCATGTGAAACTCTAGGTCAGTGTGCGTGTGGAGGACTGCGGGCTACGACCTGCAGAACTCACACTATCGACCAAACATGTTGGGCGTCGCGATGTGAAGTTGATGGATGTGAGTACTTACCTTTGATCTCCTTGAACTATCAGAGTCGAAGCAGGTGTTGCTAGAGTAAGTAGAGTCAATCAAGGAATAGAGCAGCGTAGAGCAAGCAAGAGAAAGAGGAGTGAGAGAGCGAGTGAGAGGTGGAAGAGGTGAGAGAGAGTGAATGATGAAAGTGAATATGATTAGATGATTGAAAGGAACTCTTGCTTGGTCTGTCTGCTCCCCTTTATATACATGCAGGGGAGAGATAATTACAGAAGTGATAAGAGCGTACTACGGAAGAAGACACAGAAGAAGTACGAGAGAGTCACGGTCATAGTACGGAGGTGACACAGATAGCATACAGATACTGTGGTGGGTGATTCCTGTGTGCGGGGCATGTACAGAACGTGTCTGTTCTGTACTCGGTCTGGATACAGATCGGTATCTCTCACGGAGTCGGTACGCACACGGTACGAGTGCGGTATTTGACCACTGCAGTGTATGGGCTCGGTATACGTACGTGTACAGAGGACGGTCCGTATCAGTGTCCGGTCTGTAGACATGTTCGGTATGAAGGTGTAGTCGGTACGGAGGCGTGTTTGGTGTATGGTCGGTCGGTATACGGATGAGGTGTTGAGTTCCCAAGAGTGGTGGCAGTCTGGTGGTTGGTGAGCGAATGGAGTGTGGCCTGGGATCCACTACAGTGCGGGATGTCTCCCAACAAGGATACCCAGAATCAAGCTTCACATGTATAAAAGATGCCATGTTCACATCATGATAGATCTTCTGGTCGCAAGATTGTAGGCAACAAGGTGTCTGGCAGGGCACACAGAAGTGACCAGACCTCTGAAGGTGAGCTCTCATTCTTTGTTACACATGAGATCTCAAATCACCACTTGGGTGAGCTCCACCCGTGTTTCAAGCTCAGCAAAGACCAGAAGTCTGCCCTTGACAAAATTCATGGTGCTTCTGAGGGATTGTCAAACGAGGAGTTGTACAACATGTGATATGGTATTGATCTACTGGTGAGGGGATGATGAGATCAGAAATATTGCACACATGTTTTTTGAGGTGCAAGAATACACCAAGGGTGGGTGGTCCTACATCCTTTCAAAGAGCCGTGTCAAGTTCCTGAAAGATGCAAGGAAGACCATAAGTTCTGATGCAAAGGAGATCTATCTCTTCGGCCCTTGATATTGCTCAATCTGCAGTCTATGGCCAGAACCAATCCCAGGTCGCAACAAATGATTTCACAACAACTGCTGATCCCTACATCAATGTCTCAACTGTTCTCTATGAGACACATCAGGATCAAGAATGGTAATAATGTCCTGATCAAGTCGCAGCAACTTTCAACCTCGTTTGATATCTGTTGGATTTAGTAAACAGTCATGGGGAGAGTGATGTAGATACAGCAATGGAGGAAGAGTGAATGAAGCAAGCCAGCATAGTGAAGAGAGAGCAATCTTTGTATACGTTTTTACAAGGCTGTATGCCCTAAGTTTGCACCTGATCGGCTGGTGGGGAACGTGACATTGTGGGCATACCTTAGTGAGAAGGAACAGATCCTGTTGAGTGAAGTGAGAAGGGGCTGTGAAGTGGTGTAGCACTCCACTCTAGGTCCCCTAATAAACCATGTGCAGTACCAGTGAGATTTGACTGAGGAAGGGAATAACCGTCCGGTTCTCGACCGATTGTCTTTTCACTTTTACTTTTACTTCAATCAAGGTTCGTTTCCATCCAGGTCGAAGTAAGTAGATTGGTTGTATGCTTACAAGTCTCATGGTGTGGTCACAGTATGAACACTACAATCTAATTATGTTTTAACTAACTACTTAGACTACGAGGGGATTGAATTACGTAGAGCTGTGTGGGAAGCTCGATCGACCCTTCGGCATTCCTCTAGGGAGCAAGAGCCAAAGGTCGATAGATCGCCTATTGAGCTTACATTGTTGTTGTTGTTGTGGTTGTTGACTACCAAGCAGTGAATCCTCTTCTAAGCCTCTTCTTACAGAAGCTATCCTATCCCTCAACAAAGCTTCTCAGAGCATTTGACGGCTGTCACCCATATCGAACAAGAACCGGACAGTTATCTTCATGTCCATCAAATCTTGGTAGTACCATGTAGGATCCTCTACGAGACCTACGGTGGAGTGGTACAATGTCATGGGGATCCTTTGTTGTCTGCTCTGCAACGAACGACCACATTGAAAAGATGAAACCTAAGAAGCCATGCCCAACCTGGTATGTGGGAGGTCTTCTTCCAAGAATGGCCATGTCCAAGCTAGATGTTTGGGGCATAGATTAGAACATGCTTTGAAGGTGTTATATGCATTCAATACACACTACCTGCTGCAAACTGCCTCACCATCGCCACTGACCTTCCAACCCTTTTCTAAACGGTGCTGCACTGACTCTCACAATGTCCACCTTCTTTGCGAATGTCATCAATTCGGTTGGTAGCCACGTCACAGGGAAAAAACGCTGCACCTTTAAGGGCAAACTTTCACTCTATGATGAAGCCAAAACATCTGGGATTGGTGGTGACAATGAGCAGTACTTTATTGAGGACTTCACAGAGGAGCAACGCACAGCCCTATGGGCAGTTTGTGAGACCACAAAAGGTTGTTCATCAAGGGACATATATTACCATCTGATGGCAATTGGTATCCAGAGGCTGGAAGGTGGACTACTGAATCGAGGATATTGTCACATGCTTCCCCAAGTGAAACCTGCCACCTTGGGTGGGCATATCATCCTCCCATCCAAGAGCTATGTTGAATATCTCAGAGAGGAGCAGAAGATCACGATATCTGAATCACAGGCAGTCAACTCAATCCTCAACACTGTTGAGCGCGTAATCAAGGGTGTGCCCACTCCCAAGGTTGCGTCAATCGAGCCAGACACAACGACTGATTGTCCCCTGACAACTGAACCCTCCCCAATGCAAGAGGAGTACAGAAATTTACAGCCAGGAAGGAGTGAAGAAGTCTCTTTGTATGAATATGTCTGATAAGTTTTTCTTTTTGGTATCATAGCATATTGAAGTAAATGATGGTCACTCAGTGGCGAGAAGAACTGAGCAACAATGAGGAAGGGAAGGTAACATAGTGAAGAAAGCCATGTATAGATCTATTTGACAGGAGGTTATACTGAAGGGTGACACCAACTAGTCTTTTGTGGGGAGTGTGTTTTGTCTTGACATCACCGCCACATACATCATGTGACTCGGGCAGTCTCAGCGCTGTTGCTACATTTTTCAGCTACATTTCTTGTCACAGCCAATCATACTCATAGTACATGCTTGACTTGTCAAAATTGCCCAGGGAGTTGTATCAGTTGGGGCTCAAACATGGATTCTGCGATACACTTCCCCCCCCCATTTCGCCTTGGATATCTGGTTACTGTGTCCAGGTCAGCCCTACTCTGTTCAAGCCAATCAAGATCATTGGAATCCTTCTTCCAAATGCGGCAAGACAGAGTGGCAAGACAGCATCATGTTGAGATGAAACTCAAGAAGCCATCTTCATACACCCCACAGAATCTCAGAAGCGATGTTTGGGAGCCAAGACATTATGGTCAACATTATTATGTAGCAATGCATCCTGATCCTTTCAAGCACTTGAAAACACAATGACAAATGAGACAACTGAGGGCAACAACAGGTCTAGTTTACACCACTCATGATCAATGATGTCATGGAGTATCCTTTTTTGATTGGGGAAGACAATCCCTATGATGACATGAGACTTGAGAATCCTGGAGTCCTCAATTTGGTGTTTGAGAATCAATCTGCAAGGATGAACAGACCCCTGAATGTCACATACAAGAAGAGCTGGACCGGGATACATTAGGGTAGACTTCATTTCCCTTCCATATCCAAACATCCAACTGCAAACTAACCCATCAGTACCGTCACAACTCCAGCCCATATTAACCTCACACAGAACTGGTGTTTTACAATGTCTTCAAGAATCTCTGATATCAAGAGTTTTTTCGGTGGCAACTCCCAATATGAGGAAATCCCCACTAGCAATCCTAGCAGAGATTCTGACCATGATAATTCTTCCAGTCAGAAGGATTTCCACAGCGATAAGTCAAACCGCAAACTCTGGACGAGCTGGACCTCAAAGCAAAAACCCATTTCACTTTATGACGAGGAGGGAATTGAGGTTAGTTTTGATGAGGATGAGACAAAGAAGGACGTCAAGCTCTCGTCCAATCAGAAAAATGCCCTTGCAAAAGTTTGTGAGATCACATACGCATGTTCAGGGGATGAGACGGTTGACCGCTTCATGTGCTGGGGTATTGACAGGCTGAAGGATGGATATCTCGAACACACCTTTCCTAGCATGTTAGGGAAGAGGGTCAAGGATTTTGGAAGAACTTCCATCATCCCTTCAGTGCAATATGTCAGGTGCCTCCAAGACAGGCATCGGATCACAGAAGCTGAAGCACAGGATATTTACTCAGTGCTTAAAACTGTTGTCCGTGAACTCAAACAGAAGCCACTCAGTAAGGATGATCTGACAAAGACTGAACATAGTAGGATTGAAAAGATTAGAAGAGGGAAGAGAGTGTGATGTCTCCTTTCATGGATGTTTGAGTCATCAGCACATGATGGAGCATGACATGATGGTGGGGGTGATGTCAATACAGCAGTCAGATGGAAGAAGGCAACAATGTGGGTGCTAGGCCTGTGCATTGGGGAGAGGGGTGCCTATACAGTTGTTCATAGGGAAGTGGTACCCATGGGTGGCACCGAACAATCCAGTAGGGAGTGTGATGTTGATATGTCAGTGAGAAGCATCTAGTCTTGTTAACTGAAGTGAAAATAATCTACTGGGGAGAGTGATGTTTGCATAGTTGTGCAAATCAAGTAACATTATGAACGAATGATGTAGAATGGTCCAATGTGATCAGACTAAGAGATAGAGAAGCCTTGTGCACTACTTGAATGATTGAGCACAGCTCAGCTGACATCTCCCAAGTATTTGAAAGACTGAGACATCAATTCCTTTTGTAGGTCTGTGCTGATTAGAATTTTGAGATGAAGACAGTCTGTAACTATAGTCAGGATGTGGTGTCCAGATAAGCATGCAAAGTTTCCCTTATCGCAGACTTTGCAGCTTGATCACGTCAACCCTACCCTCAATCTCATCACAGGCTAGGAATACCTCACAAGTTCGCACAAAGCAACAACAAAGCCTAGACCAGCAGCATGTTGCGCGACCCATGTGTGGCGCAGTCGGGAGCAAGTGATTGCTATGCCTGTGCTTATTATTGTATGTCAGCAGGAGATGTCAGGTTACGAACTTTCAATGTTAATCATAGGCGGAATGAAGCATGTCACGGATGAACGAGTACAACTGCCAGGAGTGCATTTAGCTTCTGTCTAACATTGACCTAGAAAGAACTTATTGTGGCACAGGACGACGGAGCTCACAAACAGCAGGTCGCTCTGGTCAGAACTGTTCAGCTTGAGTGATTGAGATAGATTGACCGCTGTCTCAAGGGCAAAGAAAGGTGCGGGGAAAGCGGTGAGTCTGACCACGCCGATATCTGCGACCTACACCCTCTTGGATACTATACAAGGAGTTCACGCCGCCATCGATCCTTTCAGCAACTCCAAACACGATGGCGTGCGCGATCAAGAAGGCCTTAGTCCGGTCGATTCGACTGAACTCGATTCGTTCCGTATAGAGAAAACAGATAAGCCGGTTATCCTTTCTGTAACATGGAGAACTGACCTGCATTTTGATAAGAGTCGAGGAAGACGGACCATTATTCTGACAAAAGAAAGTCACCTCGGTGTCGGGATGTCAAATCGTTGCAGCGGATGCCCGAGCACGAGAATCGTGTATAAAAGCAACCACGATGCGTCGGTCTGTGATCAGGTAACCCAACTCCTTATCCCAACAAGACGAAAAGAGAATTGAACATACGCATTTCTAAATCAGCACATTGCGCTACAGTTACCCTTATACTCCTTCAACGACCCAATTCATTCACACCATGCCCTCGGGAAGTTCTAGCAAAACCACTAGCCAATCTGGAGCCAAATCCGGTAGCAAGTCAGGCGACAAGAGAAGCAAGTTAGTCCGTTCCATTACCTCCTCGTCAATTGGATCGTTTGGAAGCAACAAATCGTCGTCCTCACGTGTATTCCAGGGTGAACTGGATCTTTTTGATGAGGAATCCTTCGTCGATAAATGGAAGATCGGCGATTACGAATACCCGAACTACCCAGAATCGATCACGAAGAAACATCGTCATGCTTTCGATGCCTTCATTGACGCGGCAACGGATCAGAGTACGAATGACCTCAGGCGAGATTTGATGATTCAAGGTGTCAAAAGATTGACGAAAGAGGGCATGTGGGGTTCAAAACACCTTGATGGCAAAACCGAGCCAACCAACGTGCGGGGCTTGACCTTTCTCCCTTCGAAAGGATACATCGAATTCCTTGTCGACACTAAGCGATTGACAGACAGGTACGCGGAGAGAATCAACGAAGTCCTCGACACCGTCGTCAAGGAAATTGATACGGTTCGGGCGAGTGAACAGAGAGCCGCGACCTTTTCTGGCGTGGACCCATGGGGTTTCCCAGACCCCGGCCAGGGTTCCGGATATTAGCCCATGTCTTTCCATAATGTTGGTCAGGCCGTACGCCCAGACTAGTTTAGTGGGCCAAGTGAGCGATGTTTGTCAAATGGGACGAAAGTGAATTCGATGTGAGCACGAACATGTAGTAAGGAGAGTGATGTTTATACAAATGAGCGAAACAGAGTAGTACCGATGAGGGTATGCTAGGAAATGCATTCTTGTGAAAGACCTACAATGATAGGAGCGTTGATTTGTTGTGAAATACCTCCATGTTGTCAAGGAGTCTCCTCGCAAATGAAAACATCCGATAAATAAGAGACTGGTATCTTCGTAGATGTAAGTGAGGTCTGAGTCACAGAGTGCCCTAATCGGGGTCGGACAAGTATGTCACCATTCCGCCATTAGTCTTTGTTTGGCAGAGAAGTTATTCAGTACGGGTAGGAACTCCTACTCTTTCGTCAGGTTGTTCACAATTGCATTCTTCCATTATCACCCAGATAACATTTTCATTTTGTTTGACCTTCTTTCGGACATTGTCCTTTTACTTCTTCCAGCTCACAGGCAACCACGGTGGCTCTTCCTCACTCTTATGACGCACTAGCAGCGCCGCCTCCTGCCAAAGCCCTGTCCAAGTTGAACGCAGCCGAGATCAATGTGACGTGGGAGAACGCTTGAGGTGTGTTCTAAATCGCGTCGTCGTATATCAGCCACATGAGAGATCCTCACAAGACAACAAGGACACTCACGCCTAGACCTTCACCACCTGGTGAGATCTCTTCGCTGTACAGCTCGACGTGATTACCGTATCCCAAGAAGTCCATGAACATGTTGACGCTGCACAGGTCATCAGCACCAAAGAATCGCAAAAAGAGGCATTGCAGATCTCTATTGGACTCACGCCTTGTCGAGATACGGCTTGTTGTATACTCCCGCTCTGGTCAACGCCTCAACACACCACAAGGTACACAACGAGAAGGCTCCTTCTTCACCACCAACACCATCATCAGACAAAGCGGCGTTGTATCGATACACCGACGAATTGGCAGTCAGCCCGCCCTTCTCGGGACTGTAGCCAATCAGATCAGCTACGGATCGACCACTCATGACCGCTAGAAAACTCACGTCTTCAAAATATTGTCAAGAGTACGAGTGAATCTCGGATCCGCAGCGGATGTGAAGAAGACCTGCCAAAAGTGGGATTAGTACAGCTTGCTCTACGATTTCTGCTGCTCCAGCTGCTCACAAGAGGCATGATTACTATTCAATGGCATCAGTACAAGTTCCACTCGTGCGAAAATGTCGACTCACAGACCGCTGAGTCGATCGAGTCCTTGTCTTCGTACGACTGTGAAAAGTACCCCTTCTCTTCGCTGTGGAAGAAGAAAGCTTAGCGATTTGCTCATCTCAGCGTCTTTAAATGGTCACGCACTTCCAACCCTTTGTCTGGACGTCCTCGTAAATCTTGTCTCGCGCTTCAAGCCACTTGAGCCTGTTTGGACAGGGAAGACATCTCTTCTCGGCAAGTCGGAGACCTCGATCAAGAGCGACCCTATAGAATTGTGGTCAGCTTTGACAAGCACTACCGCGAGGAATTCCACTTACCACAACATCACTTTGGAGTAGACGAAGTTCTTCTTCTTCCCTCTGACCTCCCTGCTCGTTTGTGTCAGCACTGACACGGACGAGAAATTCGACGAACCCACCAGATGGAAAGATCTGGTTCGTCAACTTGCGTGCAGGCATAGTCAACCACCTGTCTGATCGACACCCAAGACTCCCAACTCTGTATTACGACGTCAGCGTGCACCCGCTGATATCGAGCTGATACTCACCAAGGGCTTGCTGTATTTCTGAGCGAGATAAATACAGTCCATAAGCTCGCCATAAATATCCTGAGAGTAGAACCATACGTCAGCGACATAACCACAAAGGAGGACTTGCATCCTTCACTTACCAGCTGGAGATGGTCCGCAGCGCCGTTCCCGATCCGAACGGGTTTGGAACCCCTGTGCCCCGCAAGATGGTCAAGCTCGATCTCTTCGAGATCCTGCAAGGCTCATAATTCAGCATAGATAGGCCTCTAAATGGCTCAGGGCGAGAGACTCACCTTTCCACCGTGAATGGTGTAAACACTGCGATTGAGCTGTGAGCGACAAGCAACACCTGAATGCAATAAAGACTTACATCTGCAAGGATCCGTCCGAGTTCCTGTCCTTCAAACGGTTGAGAATGAAGTCCACATATGCATTTGCTCTGTACGCGGTCCAGATCAGCTCGGTGTACCCTCAGGATCTCAATAGGTAATTCTCACTCTTCGGTGAAACCCAATCGGATAAGGGCATATAGCGTGAAACTGGTATCTCGAACCCAGGTGAAGCGATAGTCCCTGTAGTGGTACGAAGGTTAGCCGGGTATTGCAAGCACCGTCGTACCAAAATCAAGCTAACCCACCAGTTTCTTTGACCACCCAAGAACTCCGGTAGGGAGAAGGTGGGAGCAGCGACGATAGCTCCCGTTTCCTCGAAGACAAGCATTTTCCTGATACGATTGTCAGTCGTTTCCACGACATGACCTGATCAACTCACAAGACTAGCGCTGAGCGATGTACAGCTTCTCTCCATCTACCTTTGTACTTACTCCTATTGATCCAATTTGACCAATAGAGTTGTGTGTCTCGCATCAACGCGTTCAAAAGTGCCTGTACAACATTAGCACAACGCTCCTGTTTCCCGCAGTTTAGGTGTGTCACTGACCCGTGTCAACAGAGGATTCTCCTTTGGTCTCAATTTGCTGGTAGCGGCTACCAATTTACCCATTGGGATACCCAGAGTCTCCGCTCGTTCGAGGTTGGGGTTGGCGACTCTCTGATGTTCCGGGTTCGAATAGCTGTAGTCTCCACATTCCCTTAGGACAAAGATGACCGATTGACCTTCTTCCAATTCGAAATCCGCTGTAACGGCATCACCGAGCAAGTCACGATTCTTGAGTTTCTCGATTTTCATTGTGAGTTTGGGGTCGGAGACGCATTGGTCCGACGAGTAGGCGAGATAACGGAGATCGAGAGTGAGTGAAGGAGAGGTGAAGACTGCTTTGGTGGTGTGGTCACACTCGGCGGTCACCGAGTCGTCCTCAACAAGCTATTACAAGAGGTCAGTCAACGGGGGCGAGATTCGTTTCCTGCGGAGGCACAGGACTCGCTCACCTCTGTGGTGTGCTTGTCACGACAGTAGTTGAAAGCAGGGGCACACTCCATCCTGAAAGGGACCTTCCCACGGATACTCTCAACCTTCCTGATAAGCCAAGGTAGGAAAGCTCGGCTGGAAGACTGAGCCCGGTTTGCTCCCTTGGGTACGAGCAGGTCGGTCATGATACCGACTCCGTCCTCTGACAGGAACTTGGTGACGAGGACGTTGGAGTTGGGCGCATAGGCTTGTTTGCTAAGGCAGGTCACGGGTCAGATTTAACCTCGGCTGACTTGAAGGTAAAACCGCTTACGGCTTGAACGGCCATGTCCTGCATAAGAATAACAATTAGCTCCAGTCATAACGGAGGTTTAAGTACAGCATCTAGAACTCACGGTGTGATGGAGAAATGTCCACCCTTATTCGCATCAACGATCCTGGCGAAGACACTGCGAGTCATTGGGCTTCAGCTTCCGCACCCTGCCATTGCGATCCGTACTCACCTGGGCGAATCAAAGTAAGGAATACACATTGACTCGATAGAACCGTCCAAGCTGACTACCGCCGCGGTCTGCTCCTCACGTTAGCATCCTGCTCCTGGTGGCTAAATGGTGGTCTGAACTGACTCGCAAGTTCCCGATCAAAGCATGATCCTATTCCCGCGATTTCAATCCAGCTATCAGCTCTCCGCTCGTCCGCTACCAGTGGTTCACTGAGCACCGTCGCTCACCTGGATACCCCTCACGGGCATACCAGCTTCGTCAAAGTCTTCTCTTGGATGATTCATTGGTTTGTAGTGGGTTGTCATGTTGTGGAAGGAAGTGAAAGTGGGATCAGTGAATTTACTGCAATCGTGCTCCAAGTCTGCCCGTGTATCCGACCAGTTCTGTGGTGGGAATGGAAGCAATAGGTTAATTGCGATTATTCGTCACCGGCGGTGACTGTATCAATGATAATTACGAGAACGACGACGTCAACGGGGCAACATGGTACATGGTACGCGGTACTCACCGACTGCCACGTGGGAATCAACAGGTTCCTGACCCGAACAACCGGTCTCAACTGTCCGATCATACTTTTCAACGTCAAGTGTTGTTCGTTTGTTGCTTTCCCCACATGCCTAGTAGGTGCTAGAGTGATTCACCTACACCATGTCGACACTACCTTCACCAGCACCTGCACCAGCACGTCGACAGCTTACTGTACCTTCTCAACCAAATCAACGGTCCACTTCACCTGCATCACCTCATCACACATCACCCGTACGCAATGTCAACGGCAATGGTGTCGAAGCGGGGCCATCGCGGACCAATCGTGGCTCAACAGCAGCTGCCCGACTCCCAAATGGTAACCCACGAGAGATTCCGCACATTCCAATCAGGAAGAGAAGTCTACCTTTGGCAGCACCGAGTACCCAGTGAGTGACTGTAAGAGCAGGTCTTGCGAGCAATGCTGACGCGCTTCTAGCCCATTGCAGATGGAAATAGATCGCCTGACGGCAGTATGCGAGGAGCACGAGCGTGTGATCAGATCTGGACTAGTGAGTAAATCCTGGAATAAGATCACATCATACTGACACCCACTGCTGTAGTCCACGGTCAAGCATCACTTACTGACCATGACACCCGATATCATGGAGCGATTCCATCAATACGATGATGACGCGGAGGTGTGTTACCTGTCACTCATAGCACATTGCTCCGCGAATCTTGGCTGATCAAAGTAATTACCTCTCGTCATAGACTGTGACAGCGTCGATCCAGCAATCGCTACAGGACCAAATACCACCATTCCAAGCGCATCTCCGCCAGATTATCGAGAATCGCGAACGGGACGTCGATGTGATGCGTCGACGTACGACACCGTGGAAAGATGTCGTATCCACGGAAGATAAGGATATTGTAGGACCTAATGGGAAGATAGGAGGGCAAGAAGAGGGGAGTTTGAGAAAGTTGATTAAGAGTATGGAGGGATCAGACGAGGGCAGCGACGCTTTGAACCGGGTGGAACTTTGGACTGATGAGATAGTAAGTGGTGTTCTCCCTATGAGGGCCCGACTCATGCAATACAAGACGCATCGAACTAACATGCTGATGTATCTGCTTGAACGATAGGAGATGTACCTCAACGGCGAGATTGTGAGGGTCAAAGAACGAATAGCGAGCAGAAAATACCAACAGGCATTTACTATCAGAGCCGTAGCAAGTGAGTCCTATCACTACCGCTTCAATAGCTACTACGAATCATGTTGGATCTGGTTCTCCTAGCCTGGATAGACACTACAAATGGTTCTGGCGCTGACTAATCCGCTTTTGCAGCTATTGCTGTTCTCGCTGTGGTATTTACAAGCGCGCTGTACCTCTACTGGTATTACCCCGAGCGTATCCGTTTCCTTCGATTTCTTCGACGTTTCTGGCCATTCTAGTTCTGTTGCACTCCGTATGCTTCCACATTTATGCCTGTACCATGCATCACTGGTTGTTAGCACCATGCATGTATCACGATGAACAGGGGAATCAAAACAAGGTTCTGACGGGACACACTATACTTAGCTTATCTATTTAATCCCCCACTATAACAAGTGATGACGAGTGCAGTTTGTGAGTCATCGTCATGTCCGGAACCGGCAAAGCTTAAGGGGAACAAGGAAGGGCTTGAATGCTACGGATAACACAGCAACACAGAGACTGACAGCTACCGACGACCATTACGGTAGACAGTATAACAGTTGTTCTCATGCATACAATAACAATATTAGAACCATAGACTGCACTGAAAACACATCACTGTCTCTCATAGGCAGGCAGGAGAGTCCTCTATCCATCCGAACACCGCTCGCTTTGCACGGCCCGCATCGAAGTCGGTCGCCGATCACCACCACACAGAATAGTCCATCAAAGGAGCTATTCTTGGCCTGAGCGCACCACACGGCTTTCAGGTTAAGCAGTGGTGTCAACTTGCATACCAGTCCTTTCAACGTTCCGTCCGAAAAATCATACTCCGACTACTTGAACATCATTCTACGAGCTAGAATAGCTGAATTGGACTGGTCAACAGTCTCAATAGTCCCGACTTACAGCAAAACTCTTGGCGGTAAGAACTGCACTCGTCAACTTCGGTATCGTTAGTAACTCAACATCATGACAACGACGACAACTACAAGAGACGACTTTCCCGCCATGACCGAGGTCAAAGTATCACCTGTCCTGCCAACGACCGAACAAACTACAAACAACGGGAATGGGACAGACTTGAGCTCATTCAACCTTGGCGCTCCAGTCGGCTTGAATGATGCTTCATCAATCAACAAAGTTGGCTCGACTTCTTCAGCACCTGCGGTATTGGACTTTGCAAACTCCGACACGAAGCCTACATCCGGACCCTCCAAGCTCGCTTCGACAGTCGAGCCCAGTCATACAAATATCGAAGCTGTCAATGACCCTAGCTCGAGTGTCGCACCGACCACCACCACCACTGCGCAACCGGTGGAAGTTGAATCACGACCAAATTGTTCAACACACACCACTCATACTCAAATGCCCAAACCCAGTGGTCCCATCACCAGTACCACGCCTACCAAACCTCCTCCAAGGCTCATATCTACATATCTCAATTCCCATCCCACCCACAGTGCCGCCAAGGCCATCTACACGACGTTTCCTCAACCCAATCCGCTCATTCGTCTAATCCGACGATTTCACGTCAAACATAGTGTGATCGAAGGATTGAGCGAGGCAGAGATGAAGAAGTGGGAAGGGGAGGGTAAGGAATTGAGAAGGAAAGCGGGGTGGAAATTTGAGGGTGAGGAAGGAGAAGGAGCGGTAGTGAGCGAGCTGTTCTGGAAGGTGAGTTTTGGACTGATGCCTCTTTCTTGGCGTGGGATACTGAAAGGGCCAAAGCTGATTGAGTTTCGATCTTACTTCGTGTAGATGTACATCTCTCTCATGCCCACTCTTGAGCGAGATCCACTTTCAGGTCTGGTCCCTCCAGACTTACTAGGTTCGACGACAACAATGCCGCTCTCCGTCATTTCTCTCATCCCGGATATCATGCAGCATTATCGAGACGTAATCATTCGAGCGGAGAAGGAGGTCTTCTTGGCGACTAACTACTGGCAGTGAGTATTCTGGGCTCGATGTCTGTCCTATATCGCAAAATACATACCTCTCGCCCTTTACCCTAGCAAACAACCACTCTTTCCCTCTCCAGGAATGTACGCTGACAGGTAACCTTCGTAGACCGTCAAACTCCGTCAACACCATCTCTGGAGCACTCAAAGAGCTCTCCGCCAGAATAGCGAAGGAAGGAAAGCCCAAAATTGTCGTCAAGATCATGTACGATAGAGGTTCATGGGAACAGCTGTGGAACGCGCATGCTCCGGTAAATCCTAAAGAATGGGCACCGTTGGATCTACCAACGAAAGAGGATGTACCGGGTCTAGATATGGAGGTCATTGTGGGTATCGAGAGTCATGTCGACGTATGAGCAATGTCGGCTAACAAGTTTTGCAGAACTTCCACCGAGTGCTGTTGGGTACATTCCACGCGAAATTCCTGATTGTCGATAGAAAGGTTGCCTTGATCAACAGTAACAACATTCAAGGTATCTTGTTTTCTTAAGACCGAAAGATTCACGCTGACGTACTTTCCTGCAGACCGACCGAACCTGGAACTCATGAGTCATCTGGAAGGGCCGGTAGTCGATGCATTCTACGAGATCGCCCTCCACTCATGGTTCAACAAGCTCACCCCTCCTCTTCCCTGCATGTCGACTCCCTATCAACCGCCTTTACACCCGGTTACTGGAAAACCGCAGTACCTCTTCCAGGATCATAACCCGTATTTCGATGACATCGAGATGCTCAAAGCGGCCAGAGCTGCGCGAATCCTGCTGCGTCGTCAGACAAAAGACATTGCCGATGAGCAAGCTCTTCACGATGGTCCGGGCGCAACGGAAAGGTTGAGAGAAGCAGTGAGGAAAGTGGTAGACCAGCAAAGACAGAGTCTGGCAGACTGGAAACCAGGAGAAGAGCTGGAGGCGAAAGCGCAGAACGCAATGAAGGAATTGAGGGAGTTCCGAGAACGGTGGGGACTAGGAGTAGCGAGTAGGGCGAACAGTCGAGGACCAAGTCGCGGACCGAGTCGTGGACCTAGTCGACGTCCGAGTCACAACGAGAACACACTGAAAACAGCATGTAAGTGTTTTTATGAATTTGGGACAGAAGCGACAAAGCTGACGACTTCCGTCTACAGACCGACGGGAGGACGAGAAGACTGGGATGACAGTCCCCTCAGGAGCATCGGAAGCACCCTCTTCGCCTACGGTAGTCGGTGATTTCCCACCCAAATCCAAGACCTATCCCCTTCCCAACGGCACTCCATTAGACGAGCAGTGGGGAACAAACGTTGAACAGGACCATGGGCCAACTTCACCTCCGTCACCTCGAAGAAGTGTGGACGAACTAAAACGTGAAGAACATCACGTCGCGTTTGCCCCATTGGTCACCAATGACATTGACGGTACAGGTAGACTGTATTTGACAGATCAAGAGGGCGTTGTGGAGTCACCAGCTGCTTCGACTATCAACCTTCCATCTACAGGCAACGACGTGTCCCGAAGCGCGATCGTAGACTCACCTGCAACGGCGTCGGTGAGACTGCCCTCGGAACACGACCACGCTGGAGAGACAAGTAGAGGACGAGCGGTCGACCCAAAATCACTCTCGAGAGCAACACCGACCAACGAAGCGGGTGAGGATCTCCCACTGTCTGCCATGAGTGCGGAAGAAACTCAAGATAGATATGCGAAGATCAAGAAAAGTGTCCATATGGAAGCGCAATCGATACCCACTAAGGAAGAAGAGATTCAGCCCGAAGGAACGGGCAGTAAGAGGATGTTCCAGCTGTCAAAGAGATTCAGTGAGTCCAAATGCATTCGCCACACTCATGTGTTGGATTCCTTACTGATATGTTCTTCATCTAGACGCGGGAGCGCTGTCTGATGCGTGGGCAACAGTGGAAGATTCGGATGAACTTGATAGCTTCACCCCGCATGTCGTCCATGCCCCACATGATCCGTTCCCCATAGCTATGTGCTGTAGGAAACCTCACGGACGTGAGTACTGTCTCGATTCTTTCTTGATGCATGCTGATCGACCCTCTCGCGTTTCAGTCCCTGGTCATCATGGTAAGCCGAGAAGATTGTATGCAACTGTGAAATGTGGTAACTAATCGTGCTACAGATATCCGAAATCCGCAAAACGCAGCTTGGCTCGCTGGATTTAGATACGCCAAGAAGAAGGTGTTTGTGTGAGTCTGCTGAAATCGCAGTCGTACTCACCCGATCAACAGCTGACACCGAGACACAGACAAACCCCGACGCTTAACGCTCGACCGATTGTCCGAGCGGTCAAGCAGGCATGTCGACGTGGAGTAGACGTCATCCTTCTTCTCGACTTGGGTAAGTTTCGTCCGTCTTCCCTTCTTGGGATCTGAGCTGATCTTGTTCTGCTTATCTGATAGGTTTCAACGACAAGGGCGAATCCATTCCCTTCCAAGGAGGTACAAACGAAGAAGTTGTTGATAGACTATACAAGAAGCTTCAAAAGGAAAAGAAGGAACAGTACCTCAAAGTTTACTGGTATACCGGTAAAGACCAGGTCAGACCTTTGAATGCGGTCAAGAAGCAAAGGAATTGCCATATCAAGTTTGCGGCGTATGACGACGAGGTGTTGATCATCGGGAATGGTAACCAAGGTGAGTGTGCGATCGCCTTGGAGCTGCGTATCAGGGGTATTAAGATGCTAACTTTTATGGGCCTCCAGACAGTCAATCTTGGTTCCATTCTCAGGAAGTCAATGTCATGATCGATTCCAAGGTATGTCATCGTCACCTGGCCCGTTCGACCAGAGGTAGCATAGCTGACTCTGTTGCAGCAAATCGTCGCTGAGATGATGAAGACACTTCTCATTAATCAAAACACGATGAAATACGGAGGTGTCGATCCTGATGGCGTGTGGAGGGACAAAGATGGCCATACGCTCGAAGATTATGGAGCTACGGCCAAAGGCACGTTCAGAGGATTATCGGGTTTCATTGCGTTTGCAAAGACTATCTGAGCGTGTTGACGCGAGAAGGGGAAACGGTGAGAGTTGTGTGGGGTTATCGAGAGGGCTTGATAGAGCCGGACGATGTGACGATGGTGTGATGTGTTTGTGCCGGTGCTGGTGCATGCGGAGTTGGCTATGGAGACTATCGCATTTGTATATACTTCTATCAGATTGTTGCTTCGATTCTTAGAGCTTGGAATTGATATATAATAACATTTTTTTTTACATTGTTGCATGGATCATTATCGTAGTATGAGTAGTACGGAAGAGTCGGCACGTTATCCGACCGACCGACCGACCGACGGTACACTTTAGCCGGGAATAGCCTTCCACCAACCAACCATTCACCGTCACCGTCGATGTGGATGTCACCGTCACGAATAGAACCTTGTCTTTTAGATCTCTTGCATTCAAATGGTATAGACTATCCATACATCTTAGACATATCATACTTGTAAGAACAAAACGTAGCATTAGCAAGTAAACTACTGCACATAATGTCCGAATTCCATCAAGCTGCTCATAAACTCCTGGTGTGAGTGGTCGTCGGTCATCTCTCCGTGATCTAGATCTACCCCGTCCTGCACCGTCATCTCGTCGGCGTTCAAGTCAGTCCAGGAAAAGGCGTGTAATGACAGCGGAGCGCTACGTGTATATCAGTGAAGGCTGTCAGCTGATGGTATGATTTAACTCCTCTCGTTCACCTACACCCCGCCTCGTCGTTATCATGAATGCTACTCAAATAATGACCATGTAAACCAATGCCCCTCTCCACACACCTGACCACCTCGTCAACCCAACCTCGCCGAATCGCTCGCTTCTCTTCGCGTCTGGCTGGACAGCATCCCTGGCCCTATCGAGTTCTCCGACCCTGTCCTCCTCGCCAACGCTACCCCCGGTACAGCCCACACCTCCCCCGCCTTCATCCCAATTTTCGGCGCGACCCTCTCCATGCTGCGAGAGATCCTCCTCTCAACCAAAGAGAGTGGGAGTCAGCCTATCTTGATCGCTGGAAGCGGGACGATGGGATGGGATGCGGTTGGTGTCAATCTTGTAGAGAGGGGAGATGAGGTGGTTGTTCTTAACACGGGTTACTTTGGTGATTCGTTCGCTGATTGGTGAGTCTGACACGAAGCGGCTTGGTGCGGCGCATCGTGGCGTGGTCTCGAGGCAGATGGACCGGCTGCGTGATACGGGGCGATGAAGCGGTAGTTGTTGAAGAGGGAAAAGGGAGGGCTGAAGGGTGGGGGCAGGAACTTTGAACCTTGAGTGTAGTGTTTACGACGGTATAGCGGTGGATCTAAAGACAGACCGTGGCTGCAAATCACCGGGATATGTACAGACAGCTGATGCCCTACATGTTCACAGTCTCGAGGCATACGGTGCCAAGGTGACCCAAGTCAAGGCTGAGGTTGGCGGTGTCCCAACGTGAGTTGAACGCTTTTCCGCCATCCCAAAGTCAATGAGCGAAGTCGCCATGCGCTCGGCGGCTATGACACTTTTGTGGCCAGTCTGACGCCCTCCTAGCGACCAAGCAATCATCGACGCGCTCGCATCCCACCCTAAAATCATCACCATCACCCACGTCGACACTTCCACCGGTGTCCTCTCTCCTGCAGGTCACATCTCCCAACTCGTCAAGAAGCATTCACCCGACACATTGATCGTCCTTGATGCTGTGTGTTCCGTAGCCAGCGAGGAGATCAAGTTTGACGAGTGGGGATTGGACATGGTCATCAGTGCTACTCAGAAGGGTCTGGGTGTCCCTCCTGGTTTGAGTGTTGTTCTCGCCAGTAAAAGAGCAGTCGAGGTTCGTTTGTGGTGGAACTTGCGTCATCGACTCGCACCGGTACTGATACTGTTACATACAGACCGTCGAAAAGAGGAAGACCCCTGTTCAGGGTTACTACATCTCATGGAACAAGTGGATCCCGATCATGAAGAACTACGAGGCAGGCAAGCCCTCATACTTTGCTACTCGTAAGTGGAATCCTCTCACCAGGTGTGAGTCCGGTCTAAGACTGATACGATGCTCGTGGTTAGCCCCCGTCCAACTCGTCTACGCTCTTCACACATCGCTCAAGGCTATCACCTCCGCCCCTATCTCCGACCGTGTCGAGGATCACAAGGCCGCGAGCAAGTATGTCAAAGACAGCCTCGCTGAGCTCGGACTGGACTTCGTACCCAAGTCAAGGGATATCGCTGCGAACGGAATGACAGCTGTTAGATTCCCCAAGGGACTTCAAGCTAGTGATGTCCTGCCCAAATTGGCCGAGTGAGTTTTCAACTTCCCTTCCTTGACACAATCCTCCACGGGTCCGTTGTCGCAGTAGAGGTATACGGACTCTGAGCTGACGTGATATATGTCGTAATTAGGCGAGACATCGTTGTCGCTGCTGGATTGCACAAGGCAATTGTCACCGAATACTTCAGAATTGGTCACATGGGTGTCACTGCCGTCAACAGGGAACGAGGTGATCTCGAAAAGGTCATCAACGGTATCAAGGAGGTTTTGGGTAAAGCTTGACTGCGTGGCCCGGAGAAGGAGGGTGGAGAAGTTAGGGCGAGGTTGTAAAAGCACGTTAAGGTAGTAGAAGATACATCATACTACGGGTAAAGAAACGTAGATCAATCGAAGAAATGCATCTTGTAAGGAACCTATACCTGTCTTTCTGGCCAAGCCCAGTAGATGATCAACTTATTGCGAGCTGAAAAGTCAAGGGATTTTCGGAATCGTTCAACGGGGGCCAGTTGAAGATTTCCTTCGTTTCTGCTCAGCACTATATAATCGAGCAATAAAGCAAGTATTCAACCAACCGAACCAGAATCGGTTAAAAATGGTCACGTGATGGAGTTGGTCACCATACCTGTCTAACACACAGGAGGTCGGCGGTTCGATCCCGCCCGGGATCAGTTTTTTTACTTTTTTTTTTATTCCGGTGCCGATGGTACCCGGTCGGGTGGTCAAGTCGACATCCGCTTTTTGGTCCTGTCAAGCACAGGCAATTATGGGCAAGTGAATTATGGCACAGGACACTGTTGATTGTTCAATTTTTTGCTTGTTGCATGGGATACAATTCATCTGTTTGATTTGTGTACTGTCTTACCATGGTCTGATTTTGGTTGCAGAATGATGCTATGCATTGACACCATATTTGTTCAGACTTATTGTGCAGGCCTCTAGGCAAAGACCTGCTGAACTAACACATTCGACCAAAAGTGTTGGGGGTTGCAATGTGAAAGTTGATGGATTTGAGCACCTACCTCTGATATTCTTGAGCTAGCAGAGTTGATGTGAGTATTGCTAGAGTAAGTAGAGTCAATCAAAGGTTAGAGCAGGGTAGAGCAAGCAAGAGGAAGCGGAAGGAGTGAGTGAGCCAGTGACAGGCGGAAGATATAAAAGAGAATGGATGAGAATGAGAGAGTGAGAGAGAAGTGATGAAGGAAACTCTAGCTTGATCTGTCTGCTCCCTTTGATAGAGATGCAAGGGAGAGATAACTGCAGAAGTGATAGAGGTGTGCTAGGGAAGAAGACACAGAAGAAGTATGAGAGAGTCGCGGTTACAGGACGAAGGACACACGCACAGACTTCAGATACGGTGGTAAGTGAGTCCTTTGTGTGGGACATGTACAGAACATGTCTGTTCTGTACTCAGTCTGGATACAGATTGGTATCTCACCCAGAATTGGTATGTACCCGGTATGAGTGCGGTACTTGACCACTGCAGTGTATGGACTCGGTACTTATTGGTGTACAGAGGATGTTCTGTATCAGTGTCCGATCTGTAGATGTGTTTGATACATAGGCGTAGTCGGTATGGAAGTGTGTTTCACATACATTTGGTCCGTACATCAGTGGGTTGTTGAGTTTCCTGGAGTAATGGCCGCCTGGTAGTTGGTGAACAGTTGGAGTGGGCATTCTGGTGGCTGGTGAGCAAATGGAGTGTGGCAAGGGATCCACTACACTTGAAGATGATATATGTTGTGACTGCTACCTAGTCAAATGTCTTCAGGTGTGTCTGAACAGACTGAAAGCCATTGTTGAATAGATCTGGGAGGACAAAAATTGCAGCCAGGAGGTATACATTGTCCACCCCTTTTCTCGTCAGCTGCGTTCCTCTCAGCTGTGTAACAGCAGTTCAGTCTCACTCATAGATCACACCTTACACTGCCAGAATACATTGCCACTGTCAAGAATGCTCAAGTCATCAGTAACACTCTCGTATTGCTGCCATCCCTGACGCTCACTTCTGGTCAATTGCATGACAAGCTTAGCTTAAGCCAAATTCTTGTGCTAAACACCTCTTATATCTTCCTGTAATGGCCTAGTAATCAGCATCTGCTTGACCCAATCAGGTCAATCACTGAATTATGTGTTCCAAAACTGAGCTCAAGTGGCGCCATGCGGGCTGTCTATTGAGTCCTAGCAGCCACATCCAGGTTGACTCAACAAGACTTGAGCTGAATGATGTCATTGATGAACCATTGCTCAATATAGGAAGACATCCCTATGTTGTCAGGCGCTTAGGAAGCTATATATGTAACTCATGACATCATGACCAGCACTCTTTGTAAGCAATGTTTTTAATCCTTTCAAACATGTGAAACACAGGGGCCTATGACATAAAAGAGGTCATGGCCATGTCAATGATGTCATAGGAAATCCTTTGTTTGATACTGGTAGGATGACCTCTATGATGGCTTCACACTTGGGAAGCCATGTCAACATGAAACCTCAACTTGGCATGTGTGGATAGCTCTCTGAAGTGAACCTCCAAGCCCAAGCTCTACATATAAAAGATTGACCAGAACTTGCCACAACAGAGGTCATTTTTCATTCCAGACTCATACCTCCAACTGCCAATCAGCCCATCACTGCCTTTGCTATCTCATCCTATATTTACTCTACGCCCAGCTCCCACTTACAATGCCTTACCCCACATCTACTACTGGCAACTCTCGCCAGGGAAGATCTTCTAGTCACAGTTCTTACCAGAAACGACAGTCCAATGACCAGTATTTGGGCAGCAAGTGGTCCAAAAGCACACAGAAGACTCCCAAGGTGTTCAATGGTGACCTATCACTCTTTGTGGAGCAAAATATCCCTCAAAATGATTGGCAACAGACCTATGATCGTGTGCAGATCGAGGAGCGAGAGGGGAAAGCCCTCTGGAAAGTTCATGAAGCTTCCAATGATTTGGACTTCAGTAATAGGAGGTACATGGGACTTGGTATCCAGGAACTGGTGGGTGGAATTTGTGGCCAAAAATGGTATGATCGTGTACCGCAGGTAGGGGAGTACACTGAGGCTGGTTGGACTTATCTGCCTTCCAAGAAATATGTGGAGTTCCTCAGAGACGAGGGGAAGATCACAAGACTTGATGCACTGGAAGCCTGCCACGCACTTGACACTGCAATCCGCAGTGTCCGTGACAGTTCACAGAGTGCAACAACTGAAACCAACACCATGACTGGTGCCAATGAGGAGCTTGGTCTCTATGGACAGCAAGAAGAGTGGGGAGACTGGCAGTCATGAGAGGCTGATGAGGTCTCTTTCTTTGAGCCTGACATGTTGCCTGAATTCTCATAGAAGCAAGAGGATTGGGAAGATTACCAGCTGGGAGAGGGCAGTATAGCCGTCTACTACAACCATGTTTGAGAATTGTTTTTTGTCAATATAGGGTGGTGATGTAGGTAAGATTTATATAGTATTGAGTGGAGAGTAACAACGAAGATGCATGTTGGTCCAGAATCCATACTATTTGACGTCTATCAACTTTGACCATTACAAGTTCTACTGGTTTCAACATTTTGCCTACCGAGCAGCTAACTACACTGTGCAAGTTCCTTCTAGTAGTTCCTGTTCATGACAGGAAACTGGTGATCCATCAAGGACGGTGTGGGGTATGTGTCATGAATCACAGCACGTGTAATCCTACTAGACATGTTCCTGTACCTTCGTTTGTGCCTGGCACTGTAGAGAAGCACTGTAGAGGAGTACTGTAGAGGAGTACTGTAGAGGAGTACTGTAGAGGAGTCCTGTAGAGAAGTATCCATGTGCCTGGCTTGGCGGAGGCATTGCTGACTAAGGTGACAAATATTCTCGGTGGCAAACAAGGTATAAATACCCCACCCCTTCTGTAGTCAGTTGTTAGTATCCCCAGTTATGGATCTCCATTTGAGTCTCACTCATACAGTCACATAGTTGGTCACAACCCAACAACTCCTATCGTCATCACTACCCCTGTCGTCACCATTGCCACCGTTGGCACTTATACCTGGGTCAATCATACAACAAGCCCGAAACACTGTCTTTCTAGTAGGACATCCCCCGTATCCCTCCGTACCGGCGTGACAAGTTGCTTGCTGTGGAGGACTGCGGGCTACGACCTGCAGGACTCACACTATCGACCAAACGTGTTGGGCGTCGCGATGTGAAGTTAATGGATGTGAGTACTTACCTTTGATCTTCTTGAACTATCAGAGTCGATGCGGGTGTTGCTTGAGTAAGTAGAGTCAATCAAGGAATAGAGCAGAGTAGAGCAAGCAAGAGAAAGAGGAGTGAGAGAGCGAGTGAGAGGTGGAAGAGGTGAGAGAGAGTGAATGATGAAAGTGAATATGATTTGATGATTGAAAGGAACTCTTGCTTGGTTTGTCTGCTCCCCTTTATATACATGCAGGGGAGAGATAACTATGGAAGTGATAAGAGCGTACTACGGAAGAAGACACGGAAGAAGTACGAGAGAGTCACGGTCACAGTACGGAGGAGACACGGATAGCATACGGATACTGTGGTGGGTGATTCCTGTGTGCTGGGCATGTACAGAACGTGTCCGTTCTGTACTCGGTCTGGATACAGATCTGTATCTCTCACGGAGTCGGTATGTATACGGTACGAGTGCGGTATTTGACCACTACAGTGTATGGGCTCGGTATACGTACGTGTACAGAGGACGGTCCGTATCAGTGTCCGGTCTGTAGACATGTCCGGTGTGAAGGCGTAGTCGGTACGGAGGTGTATTCGGTGTATGGTCGGTTGGTATACGGATGAGGTATTGAGTTCCCAAGAGTGGTGGCAGTCTGGTGTTTGGTGAGCGAATGGAGTGTGGCCTGGGATCCACTACACTTGCATCACTTTGGTGTACATATGAGATGCTGCTGCCTCCCACTGGGCATAGAGGGGTGTTGCTTCCAGTCACAAGAAAGAGGATGGCCACTGCTGAAGTCCAAAGTGCTGTTCAGCAATTTGATTGGCTGTTCATATACACAGTGGTATGAAAGAAATGCCAGGAGAACCATATGATGCTTGGTAGAGGCTGTACTTGACAGCAGTCAACAAGTGCCACACTGTAGCTTAAGGGTGCACGCCACGTGCAAACAATAACCCTGCGCGCTCGTTTACGTCTTTACACAACTCTCAGCGTCTCCATCACCGCGAACTCATTCTCGCATCCTTGCTCCTTGGAACTGATATATCGTCAACAGCTTCGTCTGTGATAGGGCATTTTGCGCAACTGTGGTCTGCACCGAACACAACACCAGTTGGCCATTTGACTATTCGACAATAGCAGTCAATAGCACCTCAGCTATCACGCGTTCCCCCAGCATTCCTTGACGACTGCATTGTCCCCGTCAGAAACTCCTGCGACATCCCGCCCAACATGCCAACGACGGTCCCCAATGCTGTCTTCGCCCCACTTCTGCGGTCCTCCCCAACCTTCCTCAAACCTTTTGTTCACGCTCTCGTCGCCTCATTACATCGTCTGGACCTCTCTCGAGATCCTAGAAAAACGCTACACAGACTCTCCCAACACAAATTCACCATCTCCAACACTCTACCTTATGTGTTCATGGCAACATGTGCTCTGTACAGCTTGTACATCATGACCACCCCACCTTTCCCCTTCAAGCTGGGTATCCCACTCGCGTACATTACTGCGGTGTTATTACCCATCACTTCGCAATTCGTTTTCCCGGCTACACCAATCTTCGCTTGGCTGATCACGTTCTTCACTGCAAGATATATCCCCACAGGTAGACGACCGGCAATTCACGTTGCGCTCCTTCCAGCGCTGGAGTCGGTACTTTACGGTGCGAACATCTCCGATCTGCAAACGAGATATACCAATCCGATATTGGACGTGGTCGCTTGGTTGCCCTACGGAGTGATTCATTTCGTCTGGCCATTTATCGTCGCTTTGATCTTGTGGACGTTAGGACCGAGAGGCGCCGTTCAGTTCTGGGGTTTGGCATTTGGTTGGATGAACTTGTTGGGTGTGGTGACTCAATTGTTACTCCCGTGTGCTGCGCCTTGTAAGTGTCCCCTCCCTATAACTTCCCAGATTCGCAATGCTGATCTCCTCTTCTCTGCTAGGGTACGAGATCATTCACGGTCTCACGCCTGCCGACTACTCGATGCCAGGATCACCTGGTGGTTTACTCCGAATCGACCGAGTCTTCCACTCTCAAGGCTATTCCAACACATTCGGTAACGCTCCTCTCGTTTTCGGTGCTTTTCCCTCTCTTCACTCCGGTTGCGCTGTCATGGAAGCGTTGTTCCTCTCTCACTTTTTCCCTGCGCTCAAACCCGTCTACTGGGCTTACGTCGGCGTTCTCTGGTGGGCTACGATGTATCTCTCCCATCATTACTTGATCGACTTGGTCGCCGGAGCTTGTCTCAGCGTGTTGGTATTCTACTTCTGTATGCCGGACGGATTCAAGGATGTCGATCAGATTCAATGGGACAAAGCGGAAGGTGATGGATATGAGATGATCGGTGGACCGAAAACCATCAGAGAAGTGGATTTGGACGAAGAGATCAGAAAGCTAGAAGAGGAAGGTGAGGGAGATATAGAGATTGGAGCGGAGGAAGATGATGAGAGACGAGATGAAGAAGAAAGGATCGAAGCTCAGAATGGGATGGGGAAAGGACCAGAGGGTAAACCGAGGATGAAGAAGAAGAGGTCGGTCAGTTGGGGTGAGACGAAAGTCCTTGGAGAAGAGGGAGCGGGTAGACCAGAGGCTGGTGGAAGTGGGAGTGGAAGTAAATCAGTAGAACAGGCCATAGCATAAATTTCTGAAGAACGCGAAAATCATTAATGCAATAACATCGATCCAGCCAGATGACCAAATATGACGGCTCGGTTGGGATGAGGCAGTCAATGCATGTTCAATCATGTATATCTCCCTTTCTCAGCCGTACCGACTTGGGGACTTCCCAAACCACCCGGTACAAGCTCGTTTCTCCAACGACTGATCAAGCCCATCGCTCTCGCCCTTCTGACCAACTTCCCAACCTTCCTCTGTGACTTCCACGTCAAACCAGTCTCTGCTCGACCCTTGATCTTGCCCATGGGGCTGACGAAAGCGAGCGCAAATAAGGGATTGAGGTCGTGATCTAACGGAGAGGTTTTGGTAAGGTGGAAAGGATCGATTCGGGCTGCTACTTTCTTGGGAGGACCGAGGAGAGGAGGTCGAGGGTAGGGTCGAGGAGTGGGGTACAGCGCAGATTGGGTAAATGTTGAAGGAGGGGCATACTGGCAGGATCAGAAAGTCAGCAAAACAAGTCATGTTTGATGTTATACCATCTTGTCCAAACACGAAACGCCTGTCCTCCGCAACATTCCCTGTCGTTTGAAGAAGTAGTACCACTCACAGTGTTCGCTCTAAATGGTCTTCGCTTATCATCCACCTCTGTCCTTGCCGTCTTTGACAGACTCTCTAATATCTTTCTAGCAGCACTGGTGGTGGATCCAGACGACATAGCTGCATCTGTAGACGACGAGGAAGCGGAAGACTTGGACGAGATGTACGAGGACAAGACATCTCGAGGGGTCTGAGCCGCGGGTCGTCGGTGGGGCAGAGAAGTGTGTAGCAGTCGGACGGAGAGAGGTTGTCGTGACATCGTGCAGTGGTTGGGCGGTGGTCAGGCAAGAGATAGACAAATAAAGAACGATGATCTAGTACAGTGCAGCTCACTCACAAGACGACGAGACGACGAGACGAACTTTTGGCTATAAACGTTACATACGAGGTGAAATGTATCTTTCCCCCTCATTTAAATCCAGATATCGCCGATATTTTCCGTGCGTGGTGCCCCTCATTCAGTCCTCTCACAGCGATTGATTTGTTGTTGAATTTCAATCTCGCTTTTAACATTTCTGTTCTGCAATAATTCACTGTTACCCACCAACGCAATGGCGAAAGCATCACCACATGCAGGACCGTCAAAACCTCCTGCAAGACAGGGTAAACCGATACATCGGACTATAGATCTGTTGAAGAAGAATGAGGGGTTGAAGGCAAAAGGGAAGGGGAAGGAGAAGGAGGTTTTGGGTGAAGTGACAGGTCTAGTGGATGGTGAGTGCGGCTTGAACAACTCACCAGGGGCCATGACCGCTTGCTTTCTGAAAGCGGAAGGAGAATCACACTCTGTACTTGTCGACGGGTAGCTGACGCCATAGCGTAGAGGTGAAACGACTACCAGGCATGATCTTTGTCGAGAAGTTTGCGGAGGTGAGCTCATGATCATGGGCAGACACAGAACGAAAGCTAACGTACATCTAGGCTCGAGCTCTCGAGATACATGCTTTCCAAACCGCTATCAGGGCCGCTGCGTAAGCTAAGCGATACCCTAGCTTGTGGTGTACCAAAAGCTGACCTGTCGAACAGCGCCCAAGGTAATACAAGAGCCTTCCAATCACTTCCTCGACATCTGCGTAGAAGGGCCGCGAGTCATAACCCACGACGAGTGCCCAAGCGGTTACGAAGTCGAGCTGCGGCAGAGGTATGTCAAGTTGATATTCATCTGCGGGTTGAACATGGCTCTAATGAGCGTTGAATTACAGATTGATGCCGGCGACACCATCGCTAGGAAACACCGCAAACAAGCTAAGCACCGAGCGAAAGGATCACTCCGTGACCGTCTCTCCCGCACTTCGCAACTCCTTCTTCGACAACGTAGCAAAACCTGGCTGCCAACGCACATATGGCACGCCAAACGATATCATATGGTCAACCTCTGGGGATATCGATTACCTTTGACGCCTACGCTCAAATCGTTCAGACCGGCTTATAGAGCGGGACGGAGAAGAGCAATCGCTTGGGATACTAGTTACTATGGAATACTGGAGCTTGAAGGTGACAAAGATGAGCTGTTGCAAATGCTGGGACATGTGGTTGCAGGGAAGTTTGCAGGAAGCAAGTGAGTTGTGCGATCTGGACAGACCAGAAGGTACTGACCTGTCGGGCAGGTTCGAATGCGGTTCTAGAATGGCCAGCGTCATGGTGTATCACTATAATGCTTTTCCTCGTGGACTGATAGGACCCGCGGAGGTACTTTGGCAGCCTCAAGAGGCGTCAGATGCCAATTTACCTAAGAGGTTGTGGCTTCGATTGCACCCTTCGATATTCAACGTTGTCTGGGATACGTTAAAACTGGCCGCAGCATCGCAACAAACCAATGGCGATGTACCATCTACCAGCAAAGCGACGGCCAGTGCGCCGATCCAGATACGCGATCTCAGAGGAGACGTGGAGAGCATGGAAATTATGGGACCCAAAGCCGGGAAGGTGTTGCGACGTGTATTGAGATTATGTAAATCAGAGAGCGGACAGCCGAGGAAGGTGCGCATCATGATCATCTTGTCCAAGTGTTTCTAGCTGACGAGAAACAGTTCTTTGAGCTGTTGGGACGCCTCAACGACCCTGCCGAGATACCTGAGGGGACTGTGGTCGGTCTAAAGGTGTATGACCCCAGATTGAAGTGAGCCTTTTAGTAACCCGCCACGGACTGTGCTCTTAACATCCTACTATAGCTTTCCCCCTTCACGAGTGCCCGAAACAACGCATGCGACGACGACGGATGAGATGCTCCGGTCAACGCATGTGGAGCCATCGTCAGAACTGGCTCAGAGCTCGTTGTGGGACGAGAACCTAAGGGAGGATCTCTCCAAGGCGACATTTACTAAGTTTCAGCTGGACGCTCGAAGACACAGGGTATGCCATTTTTTCATGCCCATATTCATGGTCTAAGCTGACAATCAATTAGCTCGGAGTACCGGGGTCTAAGCTGAATCCGCTCGCACAAGACGACCGGATACCAATACTCCTCATCCGTCGGACCGTTCTCTCACCGGTTAATCCTAATACATCCGAATCTTTTCATGGGTTCACACTCCTCCTTCCTCCAGGTTGGACAATGTACCTACTTTCGTCCCTGGTCTACTCCAACACGCTGATTGGTGGTCTTAACGAACGCAAAGTTCAGTATCGAGAAGCAGGACTGCCAAGCTTCCCAGAGTACTACGGAGAGGTCTGTGAAGCTGGGAAGAAATGGGAGATTACTAAGGCAGAGACGGAAAGGGAACGATGGAGTAGGAAACCACCCGGCAAGCGGGTCCAATGGGAGAGTTTGAGCACAAGGAACCCCTTCCAGCCAGATTGGACTGAGGTGATCAAGGGCTCCAAAGATGGAAAGGACCCGACACCAGCGCAAACCATCAAGCCTTGGCTTTTGACGTCACCATTCACTCAACATCTGAAGCTCACAACTTCAGCCGATGATATCTTGGCCATGATGAACGCTTTCCGGACACAACGAAAGATGCCTTCGCTTGCTAAAGAGAAGGCGACCGAGCTTTTCGAGACGGCTCTGGTGCATGTAGAGATCAACTTGTTGGGGAGAGGATCACCTGGAGATATGGCTATGATTTATAATCTACCCGCGGATTTGAGGGACGAATGGATCGCGGCTTATGAACGAGGAGGTTTGATCCAAGCGGGAGATATCAGTGATCTACAACAGGTGAGTCTGTTGTCTATTGTTGGCGATCGGAATTTAGCTGATTGCCGTTCGTGTAGCTTGGCGAGGTATTGCCCAAAGAAGAGGAGATAATAGGATACACTTCGACTGGCAATATCTCCCTTTCAAGAGGTACAGGTCACGGGTTGGGCGCTATCACATTAAAGGGGTATATCAGCTTGCTCGAAGCGGCGGAGAAAGGAAATGAAGAGTGGAAAGGAAGGGTCTTGGTCAGAGTGAGGAACAGGGATGGAAGGGTAGCGCGCTTTTGTGAAATTAGGGTGGTGTCATGAGACGAACCCGACTTCTCCCTTCCTCATGCATCCACTTCGTCATGCATTCTTGCATGTACAGTGCAATATGTAGAGAAAGTAAGAGGACGGTATCAAAATATAAAACAGTATTACTAGATTATTTCGCAGGGATCTCATTTACCGGGATTCAATCGCAGTACCACTTATCGCTCAAATGGCAACACCCTGTCCATCAACCTCTGTTCACTGTTGGCCGGGCTTATACCCCGTGCCATATGATAACATTGGAACGATACAGAGAAGATTAGCATTGCCCCTGCAAAAGGATGACAAACTCGAGCGGAGAGGTTGGTGTTGATGTTGGTGATGGTGTTGATGTTTGTGATGGTGGCGTAGGAGCCCATATGGAGATTCCGAACAGCTTCACTATTGTTATCAAACCCCCTTATCTTCCTTAAGACACCTGGTATAGATTCTCATTTTTTCTAGCTTCCGGGAGTAAGGTAAGCCTTCACCCTTGGAGTTCTGTTATTGGTCAGAATGGATCGTACATGCGTTAATAGTGGATCATACATCCACTTTATAATAACTTACTCATATCCCGCCAATTTCCTTCGAGAAAGCTTGCCCTTCGCCCGGATGGAGACCCCGCGTTCCTTTGTTGGTGCTTCGATGAAAGACAGTCAACGTACTTACCAAGCTGTCTACATATCTTTCCCTCCTTCACCTATCAGCCTATCTCACCAAACATGCCAGCGGGAGTCTTACAGCCAACGCCGCCTTCTCGTTCATTACTCGAGTCGTTCATAGGACGACATCAGTACCTCCTCGAGCTTGAACGAAAAGCAGAAGAGGAGCAAACGAGACTACTGAACTCGAAATGTTCTCCTAAATTGCTTGAGCAGCGGGGTTTGGCTCTTGGAGGATTGGGCGTCGCTAGCATCAGTATAGGACTGGGCGGAAAGAGGTGAGTGATTGCAATGGTTTTCTCTTTTCCTCTCCTTCTCAATTGTCACCACGCATCATACATCACGACGTCCTTCGTCACGCCCTATCACTCGGTATCAGAAAAACAAGTCCCATAGTTCGAACTCTCATACTCGGTTTTTAACGACCTGGAATCACGATTGACGTTTACTGTTTGACGCTCCGCAGTTTGATCGAACTTCACCGTCCGCTAGCATACCACACAAGTCCTATCTTACCACCACATACTTTTCGAAATGGTGATCCTGTTCAGATCGAAGCGCACGTATCCGGCAACGGCACCACGAAAAGCAAGGGGAAGAAGAAGGAGAATGAAGCTGAGGGAGCCGTAGAAGGCGTCGTGTACAGGGTCGGGCAGGAGAAGGTGGTAGTTGCGGTAGACGGTTCAAAGGAGATTGATCTGCCTGAAAGACTCAGACTGTAAGTCCTCCCATAATTCCCTTTCGATGTCACGCAAGGGCCATTCTGCGCGACATATGGTCGCGGACGAGCTAGGTCTCGCGCACTATCTTCATGGGATGGGGCTGGGACAACAACCTCGCGACACCGGCGAGACAGCACTCGATGTTTAATACGATGTCTCATACTGACGAAGAGCACAGGTTGAAGCTCGCCAACTCTGTCACGTTTGATCGTATGGACAAGACGCTAGCTCATCTCAGACGACTGGTCATACCAGAATCGGACGCGCCATCGCCTCACACCTTCAACTTCCCGCTCATCCATTCTTTACTCGGCGCACAGATCCCATCCTGGACCAGAGATATCCCACCCGCCAGAACATCGGACAACGACGCAGGACCGTCTAGTAATGCAATACAATGGTTCGATCCGAATCTCAACGAGAGTCAGAAAGAGGCTATTGAGTTTTGTCTCAAGGCTGAACAGCTTGGCTGTATACATGGTCCTCCAGGTGTGAGTTCCGCTGTACTAGCAGAATGAATATATGGCTGATCCACCGGCTTAGACTGGTAAAACACACACACTCATCGAGCTCATCTTCCAACTACTCTCTCGTCCCGCTTCTTCGTCGACTACACTCCCACCCCGAATACTTATCACCACGCCATCAAATCTTGCTCTCGATAATCTCCTCTTACGTCTGCACACCCTTGCACAACAACCACCATATTCGACCCTCCTACCTCGCAATTCCATATTGCGAATAGGGCACCCAACTCGTGTACATCGTGATTTGGTTCGAGAAACGCTAGACTGGCGAGCGGCTAACGGTGATGAGGGCGAGCTGTTAAAAGATGTCGGGAAGGAGCTGGAAAACAATTTAGGAGATCTGGGGAAGAAGAGAGGGGAGAAAGGCGCTATCAAGGGGAAGGAGAGAGGGAAGAAGTGGGACGAGGTCAGGGAGCTACGAAAAGAGTGAGTTGTGACTTGCAAATATTCTCGCTATTCACATTCTGATCATGTGTTTGCCACAGGTACCGTCAACGAGAAGGCAAGGTCGTCAGTACAGTTGTGAATGCTGCGCAGGTGAGTTGGACCGACGACAAGTTGTGAGATAGTCATCTGAAAATGCTGTATCATCGCAGGTGGTTCTTGCGACTTGTCATAGTGCCGGTGCTCGTCAGCTGAATAACATGATCTTCGATGTGTGTATAATCGACGAAGCAACCCAGGCTGTGGAAGCAGTATGCTGGGTGCCGATACTCAAGTCGAAGAAGTTGATTTTGGCCGGTGACCCTCAACAAGTGAGTGAATTCTACTTTCTATACGTTGAGAGTCTCCTGACTCTGTCATAGCTGCCGCCCACAATCATGAGCAAGGACGAGAAGGCACCCACGGTGTCCAATGTCAATGGGATGGATATCAAGGAAACGATGAACAATCTGAGTGTGAAATCCGATGGACCATCAATACAACCGCCTCGAACACTTGAGACGACCCTCTTTGAGCGACTTGAAACTCTCTACGGAGCGGGTATCAAGCGTGTCCTCCAAGTGCAGTACCGGATGAACGAGAACATCGCCATCTTCCCCTCCGAAACGCTGTACGAATCTGCCCTGATCTCCGACGCTTCGGTCGCCAAACGGACGTTACTTGATCTTCCTTCCGTCGAAGATCGGAAGAGTGAGGATGCGAAAGACGTGCTGGAGCCAACTGTGGTGTTTTTCGATACGGCCGGATGCGAGTTTTACGAACGTACCGAAGGAGATGGGGACGAGGGAAAGAAGTCGGCGATCGGAGAGGGAAGTAAGAGTAATGAGAATGAGGCGGATATCGTGGCCAAGTGGTCGCGCAAACTGGTTCGTTATACTGTCATTCTTTTCGGAGCAACCGCTTCATGCCACAACATCCAGCTGCGTCGAGTCAATCATACTGATACTGGATCGGTGTTTCAGATCACTCTTGGTGTTCCTCCATCTGAGATCGGTATAGTAACTCCTTACCAAGCTCAAGTCTCCGTGATCTCCGCTTTGTTGCACGAGGAATACCCCGAGATGACAATCGGGAGTGTGGACGGTCTACAAGGTCAAGAGCGCGAGGTGAGTCAGGCACAGCTATGTGATCCCAATTCGGCCAAGCTGAGCTGACACAAAATGACCAGGCAATCATCCTGTCGTTGGTGAGGTCAAACCCAACTGGCGAAGTGGGCTTTCTGGGAGAGTACAGACGACTCAATGTGGCTATGACAAGGGCCAAGCGACAACTCGTAAGTGCTACGTCCTGCTTATAGCCTGCGTCAAAGGCTGATTCTCTGGAAATTGTCAGTGCGTTGTGGGTGATTCATCGACCGTGGCCAAGGGGAGTAGGTATTTGAAAAAGTGGATGGAATGGTTAGAATCCGAAGCCGATGTTAGATGGGCAGGTGATGATTCTACATAGATGCGTCTCGCTGGACAAGATGCAGACACATAACAACGTTATCGTTTCATATCACAAAACAGACATACACAAGAAGAGTCGCGATATTCGAAACACCGATATTGTTCTACACTAATCGCAAACCCCTATCCAAACTTTTCCTACCGATCACTCTGATCCTCTCCCTCTCACCATCGACGAACCCTCTCATCTTATCTTCCAGCTTTGTCAACTGTTCATTCTCCCCCACCTCATCCCTCCATTCAAGCACTCTTTCATCTCCCACCTTTACACCTCCAGCCGTTGTGGCATTTGCAGTTGCTGTCGACAAATTGATAGTGGTTGGTTTATCCCTTGCCGCCAGTTGATCAAGTACCGATCTCCCCTCTTGAGGTAATACATCTTCGGAAGAGATCCCTCCTGAGGTCGAGGGAGATTTGGATTTCAACACATGTGATTGTGCGTAAGATTGATTCGATATCCCCTGATGTTGATGAGTACCCGCTGGAGATGGAGAAGGTCGAGATCGCCCTCCACCGCCACCGAGACCTCCGCCGCCGCCGCCGCCCAGACGGAACGATGATCGGAGTGAGAGTGAAAAGTTTATAGATTGTGATCTACCCATTTTTAATCCCTTCCCTTTGGTTTCTTTGGTGGGCACTGGGTCTTGATCGTGCTCGTCAACGAGTGTGGGCGGGTTCGTGTGCTCGTATGCGGGATTGCGACTTGCTGTGGCAATGTGGCCGGATCGAGATTTGAGTGAAACGGGAGTTCTTAGCGTACTGACATTGAGCTCGATTGGTTCTCTCAGTTTCTCCACTTCCATATCTGACCTCGGATATTGTACCCCGCTCATAGGTGTCATAAACGGGATCGGAGGGCTGATCAACCTCGCGCTAATTCGTCCCGAGAATGTTCTCGCTTTTTCCCGATGCTCCTCCTTCGCCTTCTTTTTAGGGGAAGGGGACCATCTTGACGTATTCGTATTCATGTTCAGCTGTGTAGTCGACGTCGAAGTCGAAGTCATTGTGGATAGACCCAGACCGCTTGGTGGGAGACCTTTACCGATCATACGACGTGCCGAAGGTTTGCGTGCAGAATCATGGAATGTCGAGGCGTTGTTGGAGTAGCTACGACAGAGAGGGTGTAGAGAACAAGGTCAGCGTAATCGTAACGCTAAGATTGATCACGGTAGATTACACTCACACGCTGGCACTGGCCATACTATCGACGCCGCCCACCTCACCCAACACCCTTCCTGTCGGTCCTTCCCACCCACCGGAGCTCTGGCGCAAAACGTCATCTACACTGTGTCCAGTCTGAACCGTACCCCTTGTGACAGATCTCATCATGGCCTCTCCTATCCCTGTCATATCCCTCGATTCCCTCATCGTCGTCTCGGGCAATAATTCCGACTCCATGAACGGTTGTAGTAAAGGTGATGGAATTGCCAATCTCGCTTTAGAACCACTCGATACCATCCGGTTCTGTCCCTGTCTTGGTCCTGATCCTTGCAGTCTACCAGAATGATGCTTGTTCTGATCTTGTCCCTGTTCCGAGGCGAGCTTATTGAGATTCGACGAGATACTAAGACTAACAACGTCTTTCAAGATCGATTCTCTCCATTTCTGATCATCAGCACGAGACGGAGGAGCAGCTTCCAACGGACTTGAGATTTTAGCTTTCAGCGAACTCTCCATCATCGTCCGATCATCGTGCCCCGCACGATGGTTATCCTTGTCCTTGTCGAAAGCTTGTGAGAGAGATCTCGCCACAAATCCTTCTCTACCAAATATCACACGAAGTGAATTTGACGCAGATAAGAATGGTGAAGATCGATTCGAATTTGATCGGAGGGTCTTACTTCTCCCAGGTGCGGAGGACGAAGGAGCAAAATCTGGATCAAGATTGTGTGCTGGAGATATGGACAATGTGCAGTTCGTAGGTGGGAGAGGGTCGATTGCGTCAGGTGGTGAACAGAGCGAGAACGTCGTCATAGGCCTTCTACCTCCCCCGCTTCCACTACTAGTGCCGAATCGCATCGAAGTTGAAGGTGTGGGTGAGACACGTTCTGTCCCTCCTTCGAGGGAACGATCTTTCTCCCTCTCGAACAGTCGTGATTTACTTCGGTTCGTGGCGGAATTCGATCGTATCGAGGCAGATTTCATCAATCCGCCCGTCCGAGGTTGCCCAGAAGGACCGCTGCCCGTCTGGCCAGCAGCGACTTGTTTGAGGTTTCCCGAAGTGAACGCGCGTTTCATAGCACCTTGGCCCATTGACATAGACGAACGAAGTGATGGTCGACTGCTCATTGTGGGTTTGGTTCCAGGTGGAGGGATATAGAACGTATTCTGAGCTAAGAGCATTGAACGTCGAGGAACTCGTGGCGACGCTTCACGATCACGATCAAAATTAGGCACTTGTCCTATCGTAACTTCGAGGGTGTTCGTCCCATGTCCAGGTCGATCTGGGCTCTGTCCGGTATGTACGATCGGGATTGGCGATGCGAGTTTCCGCCCTTGAAGTGTAAGGTCTACCACCTCCGCTTCCAGTGATTCAGGTAGAGATATCGGCGTACCAATTGGCGAGAACCCCAAGCCTACAGTCGACGGAGCCAAGATCGATATGTCCGATTCGTTGAATGCAGGATGTAGTGGTTTACCGCCGATGCGGACGATGTTCCGGATCGTTGCACTGGGTAGAGAAGCGTACTCCGATGACGGGGTAGAAGAGGAGAAGACGGAAGTATCTATTGATCTTGGCGAACTTGTCCATCCTCCTGAAGAGGGTGTATCCTTGTGAGGAGAGAAGTACCGATCACCCAAGTCGATGGAGAGATCGCCGATGAATGTGCCGTTTGTGTTTTGTTGCAATGGGAGGAACGCTCTGCCTCCGCTTCCGCCTTCAGAAGTGGCATTGGGATGCAGTTGAGTTACCAGTGGGAGAGGTGGGGTGATACCCATCTCACGTAGAGTGAGAGCGGCTGTGAGCGATTGGGATCTAGGTCTAGATTCCTTACGTCCTTGTCCATACTCGTCCTCGCGTCGTTCATCCCGTTTCCTGCGTAGAGACCATGATCGTCCCATAGACCCCTTCCTAGAATCGGCAGAGGTTTGATCACCGTTCAATCTTTTCGCCGCATCTTCCCTAGCTTTGACTTTACCATCGTCGTACCCTCCCAATCCCTTTCGCATATCGCCACGGGACATAGCCGCAGATATGGGGAAGATCACACTACTTCTCCTCATTGACCACCCACCACTAACACTACTTCGTTTCGACTTTGTCGATTCGGAAGTGGAACCAGCGGTAGAGTAATCCAGATGAGAGTACGACGGAGATGGAATGACGACAGATAAAGTGAGAGGATCGCCAAAGTCAGGTGGGGGGAGTAGAGGCGAGACTTGATCATCTGCTATTATCGGCGGGGATGGTGCGGGTCTAGGTGCCGAGAGCGATTGACTTCGACGGCGTTGTGCGAGGACCGTGATGGATGGAGGTACATAAGGTTTCGGTTTAGGGTTGAGTACACGGATCTGCGAACGACTATGCGTCGCAGTTGTTCGAGAGTGAGAACACGGATCGACCGGTTCTGATTCTTGGTACGGCTGAGAACATAGAGAGTATATCAGCTAGGTTGACGGGGCATGGTCGGCACGTCGAGCGGCTTACTCTACTCCCAATCTCCCATCCTCTCTTCTCTCGCCTATTCTCGATTTCCTTCAGAATGAGACTCTCCTTCCGCTTTATCCCGACTTCTTTCAGTTCCACAGTCTTACTCCTCACCCCACCCAGGTCTACCATAGCTCGTTGCCTTCTCAGCGTACCCATGTCGACCTCTTCTCCTACACTTCTGTATCCCGCAGAGGAAGTATAGTCCAGTGCTGGCGAGGGTATCGGTTTGCCGATATCTGATTTCTTGACACCACCACCGCCGCCTGTGGTACCCGGACTCGTTCCAGGTAGATTACGCCGTGTTGGGTTGGGACTGTTCGCAGTGATCGACGTGGTCTTCTTGTGATAACCTAAACCGTGTAAGATCTGTTTTGTGGACGTTCGCTCCCTCTCTACAGGTTGATCTAGCGATGTGCGATGGGAATAGATAATCGACGATCTATGTGGATGAGAAGAGGACTTGTCCGTTCTCGAAGTTGATTGTGTTCTCTTCACAGGTTTAGTGTTGTCGGTTCCCTTCGTACTACCTACTGTACTCGTACCGACGTTGGTTGATTCACCAGTCGAAGTCGTTGACGTTGCTGAGAGGTGAATCCCGTTCCTCGTATCTGAACTAGGGAACAGATAGTGTATGGTGGAAGTTGACGGCGAGGCCAATATGATCTTTGGGGTAACTACCGGTGTCCCATTCAACGTAAGTGGTGAAGTGCAAGAACTTGCGGACAAGATAGTAGATGGCGGCCTTGAACCGATGATCACGGGTGTTGATCGAGGGATAGGTTCAGGAGAAGTGATCTGTGAACCGAAAGGGTCGGTCTGGGACGGTGAGCCCGGCACGATAATCTGACTAGGAAGGGTTATGGGAGGGGGAGCGGGCGTTGAACGGGTCAATGCGGGTGCAGGGGCAGGGGCAGCGGCGGGGGTTTGTCTTAATGGTGTTGCGTTTAACGATGAATATGGATTATATGGACGAGGGTGAGTATCACAATATTCTATCGGATGTGGGACCGAAGAGTTGGATGAAGCTGACCATTGATTGAATCGTGTCGTAGACGATCGTTGTGATTTGACAACCATCGTGAGTGAGATGGGAGATGGGAAGCTGAAATTGTTCAATGGTCAGGGACCGAAAGGATGTGATAATCGCTTTGATCGTCTGTTTCAGGTTGACGTTTCGAAACTTCAACGCCCAGGTACGCGAACCACCTGGAGAATGCAGCACAGATACCTACAATCACATGGGTCATGGGGGAATATCAGCAAACGAGTTTGAGCTCAAGGTGGATCATCCGAGATTGACTTACCGCCGTATAAAAAGTCCAAGCGCACGGAGGGGACGAAGAAAAGGGGGTCAATGGGGTGATTGAGGTATGTGTCAGTCGGTCTCAGCCATGGGTCAAGGGTGGTACGCTATGATGATTATCAGCGGGTAAAGAGACAGGTGTCTTAGGGTTAGGTGAGTGTTTATGTATTATCCAGAACATTAGTGGATCAGTATAAAGTGTGGCTTGGATTAATCGATGGCTGATTCACATGGACCTCGTCACTGGCATTGCTTGTTGACAAGCACGGTCCTGTTCTTGTGGTACTCTTGGGCTATAAGGAGCCGCCGTCCTGGAGATGGTTAAGTCCTAAGGTTGAGACAGGGGCCGGGCGGGTCATATTTACATTTCGCCCAGGGACGACTGAGCGCGTCAAGGGTGGGCGTCTCAAATGGCCGAAGAGTGGTCGTCTCTACCGTCGACTGTCGACCGACCATCTGTCGATTGATGGTGGACTGCGATTGTATTGATGTATCGTATCAACGAGAAATCCATTGGAGGCCATTCACGTATGATTCCATTGAAAGGAAGGGATGGGATGATGATGTCGCCCTTGGCAGGAACAATCAGGTCAGGTCAGGTCCTGTGCCGGTCGGAATCCGATCGTCGCGAAATTTCCGATTCGTACTGAGGCAGCTGTTCGAGCAGGTTCATCATGCACACTCCCTGTCGAGAAGTATACAGGTAACATCGACATGATGGAGAGTGATATCTATGCAATAAGCATAGTCAATTGGACCGCCTAAAGCTCGATTCCAGAGAATTGGATCCAGGGTCGGCCGTGGTTTGTCACTATTTGACGTCATTATGTGATTTTCTGGGATCTCATTCACCGGGGCAACTGGGTTGGATCGCCCAATTACTGTAAGCAGCTTTAAACTCAATCGACAGACAGAACGAGAGTGAGGGAGGTTGAATCACAATACATAGAAGAAGTAGACATCAGAAATTATCCTTCATTCGTATCTGTTCATCCATTTACATCACGTCCTTCTTTTTAGCTCACCAAAACACCACCACAACACCTGTCCAAAATGTCTTTCCTCGGTCTTAACCTCGCCAACAACCTCTCCTTCTACTCGATCCCCGTCGCGTGGGTCCTCGCGTGAGTACTCACAATCTCTCTTCATGGCCTTCTCTGCTCGACTGAGTTTCATGTCTGCTGGAGGTTACTAATGGCACTGTTCTGTGGATGCAGCCTCGCCCCTCATGCTTACGCCATGTCCCTCTACAACGCCGAGAAGGCAAACGGTACACCTGACTGGGACATCTGCGTGAGTCAAGTCTCGCCTCTCATCTAGGTTATTATAACACTAACGCGTCGTGTCACAGATGCCCCGAAAGAACATCTCCCACGTCAAGGAATCGAAGATGTCCCCTGCTGCTCAGGACATGTACCTCCGAGCCGAGTCTGCCCAGGAGAACGGTTTCGCCAACATCCCCTTGTATGCCGCTGCCATCGTGAGTTACACATCTCTATCACACCAAACGATTTCCTTCTTCTCGTGCTTACACTTATGCTGACATTGTGATTTATCTCTGTTTGCTCTCTAGCTCGCCGGTAACTTTGCGAGATTGTCACCTTCTACACTCAACACCGCTGCCGGTATCTACCTCCTCTCGCGAGTAGCTTACAACTTGGTCTACATCAACAATACTTCTGGTGAGTCGTCGTCTTTCACTTGGCATCTTTCACTATCGTTCTGTATTGGTGGTCAGAATCGCATCGCTAATGTCTGTTCTGTGTTTCCTCGCTCGCAGTGTTCTGGGGTAACGTCAGGACCGGTGTCTTCCTCACTGGTATCTTCACCTGTTTCACCTTGTTCGTCAAGGCCGGTAACGTCTTGGTCTAAGGCTTTAGACAAATAAGTAAAGAAGGAAGCAGCCTGGGAGAAAGAAGAGATAGTTATTGAAAGACGTGTTACAGAATATAGGTATGCATGCTAGTGCATAAGAAACAGTATAATGTAACATTCTGCGCCATTTGTGATCGTATATCGCCACTGGGAAGAGAATTTATTGGGCTGTCGGTTGCTGCAATGTAAGACTCGCCAAGCAGTTTACTGCATCGGGCTTCAGGAGCCTCGGTCCGTCCTGAGGACGTCTTGTGAACTTCGAGTACGGTGGGGATAATCATTGTCGCCGGAGTGCTTTCGTTACTCAGTCTTGCAAATTATGGAAAGGCACAGTTCACTCAAATTCCTCCTGTTCTATGAAAGCTGATGTAGAAGGCTGACTGCACATTACTCTGACTTCCCTTTCATGTCAGCAACCCTATCTCGAGCGTGTTGACTTAGTTGTTCAGTTGTGTATTGCATGTCAATTGCAACTCCCAGTCTTCACTGATGCCATTGGGATGACAAACGCGGTGACCGTTTCGATGTCTCCATCACACTGAATGGTTACAACCTGGTTGATGAGCCAAGTCATCTTACATGTTACACACATGATCATTGAGAGGGATGGGTGTACCTTGCTCGAAGCAACGATGCCTCGTCGTGTTTTAGGTGGAACGAACGGAGCGGAGCGCCGAGTTGACTCTTCAAATTCCCCTCTACTTGATGGTCTAGCTAATATGCCGGTGTCCAACAGCGCGTGAAGCTCTTCCTCAAGAGATGTGTAGCCTCCAGATCCAGGACCAACGGTGATACTGGGGAGATGTGATCTCACGCTTCGGTTGGATGCACAGGTGAGACCTGTGAGCGGTATTCTCGTGAACCGCCAATGAGGAAATAGCAATTGAGGAAAATACTATGCATCGCACAACTCTACACCGTTGTGGGGTCTAAGAGGTATAAGAGGTCACAGTAGGTTTATCCACTCGCTCAAGAGTTGTATCGTATCTATGTGTAAACAGATTCTGTCATACCATGCAGGTGATAACGATAACAAAATCAAGGAGCGTCCGCTCGGGGTTCTCCGTTTCCTCCGGTCCGACGATTATAATTAGCTCCAACGCTCCAACCAATGTTTTTGATCCACTTGATCTCATTCCCATCAATCCCTCGGTCAGCTTCTTCGACATACTCACTACTTCCACGGCTACCAGTACCTATCACACCTGCACACACACACACACACGCACATCATGTCGTACGCATCTTTGAGCTCTACCCCCGGGTTGAACTACAACTACTCTCTTTACGCCGTCCCTGTAGGATGGTTGATAGGGTGAGTGCTCCACGTTTCATTGTCGTTATTCCTCCATGCTGGGCAATGGCGACCTGTGCTGGCACATTCCACCATCGATTGAGCGTACAGCCTAAACATTGAGCGAAGGCAATGAAACACAATACATCTACAATCATCTTGGGGTTCAGGCGCTGATGGCAGGTTTGATGACATAGCATGGTCCCACTTTGGTGGGCAATCGGACAGGCCAAATCCGAGTCCCCAAGCTCATTCAACAACGCCGTGAGTTAGCGGTCAGCCACCTCCTTCCTAGCTATCATGTTGGAATGATCTTAACGCTGACGCGTGCATACTTGTTTAGAACCCACAAGATAGCTGGGCCAACCTCAAGAACACCAAGATCGCCCCTAGAGTAGGTTATGACTTTCTCGTCCTCTACTCCAGTCTGACTAACGCTATGTTCCATTTGCGTAGCTTCGAGGACGTATTCAGCGAGCTGTAGCTGCCAACAACAACACTCACGTGTAAGTCCAGTGTCTCTCCCTCTCCCGTCCAACGTCTAGTCTGACCACATAACAACCACCAACTTGTCTCTGTCTGGTCATTACTGATGTCCTGAGGTGTGCGCCATAGCAACTTGCCCCTCTTCGCTGCTTCGCTCGTAGCTGCCAACGTGGCGCATGTTCCTGCCAAGGTTCTTCACATCGCAGCTGCTGGCTGGTTGATCAGTAGAGTCATCTACACTTTCGCGTATATCCTGATTGAGGATCGTGAGTGCTCCATTCACCTACATATTGTGCACTGAGACCACCACCATCGTGTTCGCTGATACTCTGCCCAACAGCCAAGCTCGCGCTCTTCCGATCTCTCACCTACTTTGCGGGCGTCATCTCGTGTCTTGCCCTCTTTGTCAGTGCTGCTGGGAAGTACGCAAGCGTGCCATGGTAAACAGATATTGGTCGTAAGTTTAGAATTAGAACGGACCATGGATGAAGTGCGACATAGTAATGTGAAGTAGAGAATACAGATCTCCATAAGTGAAGATGTGAATGCAATGTATGTCGAACAGACTGTACAACGAGGGTAAATTACGTAGTGCGGGGTATATCTCTCGATCTTTTCTGGCTCTTCCTCCATTCTCCGCGACATACAGGTAGAGACTCGTCATTTATTCGACTATCGACTCGACCCCTCAACCTCAACCGAGTGTATCCGGTCGTCCGCTCGGCGCTTGCTCCTCCACTTCCATCTTCACCTGCCCATTTGTCAATGCACCGGTGCTTGTCGCTTGTCCATCGATCACACGCTCAGGTGAGGGCGCAGTGTTCCCTCCTGCTTCTTCTTTTACAGATGGACCATCTTGTCCCTCTTGTGATGGATCGACAGGTCGTGGAGGAGGCTGATGCCTGCGATCGGGTAATGGTATTTGAGGGAAATCTTCTTCCAGCGCAGAGTGCAATTGACGGCGAAAGCTCTGTTTGAGAAAGGATCAGTACTGAGCTGGGTAATCATTCCACGCGATGCAGCGACGTTTCATGACGGTATTGGACAGCGGAGGGTGTTACAGGTTAGACTCACTTCCAATCCTAATACTCTGCCTAGGGCAAATTGATTTTCCCCCGTCGCTCTCGTTATTGTCTGTTTTGTGTAGTAATGCGGGTTCTTGAATCGATCAACATTGCTATGACAATGTAAACATCAGTCGCGTTCACCTGCAGTATCCGGAACGGGACAAGCATTGGGCTCGGACAGACATGTGAAGAGGTCCTCTCCACAAGGTGAGGCAGTACAACTCACTCTATGATTTGGTGCGGGACAGAATCGGTCATTTGTGTAGATAAACTCGAGAGCTCCACAAAGGCTTTGTTGATCTTCATCCTGCGTATGGGCATCTTCATCAGCATGATTATCACATCAGATCGTGCAGAATGATCAACATCTGATCGCCAATCAGTGATCGGATAACCACTGACAAATAGTTCGGGACGGCATCCTCCATTCCAGGGCCTACTTCACCTGCACAAATCTCCAACTCGTACAGGTCCTGCGAAAGTCTCAATAGCTGACTTTCAGCCTCTGCCCTCAGAGCCGCTTGATCCTGTTCTTGACCTCCATCTCCATTCGTATGATTTGGATCTGACTCTGGATTCGAGCTGGGATGTGATGGATTCTGGGTGTGAAGGTGAGGATGGTCGGAAGGTAACGAGGAAGGAGTGGGCGCTGGCGAGGGTAGATGGGGTGGTGCGAGGGACATGTTGAAGCTTTGAGTCGAATATCTTTGTCAGCTCGGACCGACTCGACGTTTGTTATCATCCAGAAATGTAAGAAAAGAGATATAGAGATTGGGTTCAAAGTAGCCATTTAATGTTTTGACGGATTGATACGCTCCCGGTTCAGAAGCGACTAAAGTGGAGGTCGACCCAAGCAACCACGACACCTTTTACATATCTATGCAATCACGATCTCAACTCCACTATCGTGTACCATCACGACTACGATAATAGACACAGTATGACCACTGCCGATCCCGCCTCACCTACATCTTCGCTCTCGCCCGAACTCCCACTCGCCGAGCTTGAACGACTTCATCTCGCTTCTCAAGCTGAGGGGATATCGAAACGGAGTGACGGCTTACAAATCACCGACGAAGAGTTGGAGAGATTCAGAGCACAATGGCGTGAAGAGGTAAAGGCGAGAAAGGGGGATGCCTCTGTAGGGGGCATCGGTGGTAGTGGCGGTGCTGCTGGTACTGGGGAGAAGAAGTCTTTCATTGTGGGGGGCGGTGGTGCGGGGACCACATCCAAGTCACAGTCACAGCAACCGATCAAGTCAGAGGGGAAACTAGCTGAGCGCACAATAAAGGTTTCGCCGACCGCTACTAAGACGAAGCTGCCGCTGAAGGTGACCTCGCCGAAGAACATCAAACATCCAGCTCTGGTCCGTCCGCCTGATCTCGACAACGACAATGATGAAGATTTCCTTCCACACTCGGGTCCTTCAAAAATCCCTGTTTCTGGGACTGCACTTGGTCTCGCGAACGTCTCCAGCAAAACATCGTCCACTTCGACAGCCAACCCTGCTTCTGCTGCTATCGCGAAATCGAGAGCGCCGCCGAAACTCTCACATGCAGCAGCTGAGAAAGAGCGAGCTGTGCAGCTGTATGCGAAAGCGGTGGAGCATGAGCAGAGTGGAAAGTTGAATGATGCGTTGATGATGTATCGTCGAGCATTCAAGATGGATGGTGAGTGCGCCAGGGGCTTGCGTTTACATCGTCGCGATACATAAGCTGATGTGACGGACTGTACAGACGACGTGGACAGATTGTACGCTCGCTCAGTTGCGAAAGCTGCTCAGTCGACCTCGACCACTGGTACAGGCGACGACGACGGCCCCGAATCCACCACCCCTTCTTCGACCGATATTGTCTCTGCCTCTGCACCAGCAGATGAACCATACTCTTTCCAACGACATATCCAAATGCAACCGGATTATGTTAAATCAAATTTACCTATCCATCCTGATCCTCGAACCGTCGACGAACAACTTTCGACCCTCGCTCCCCCTTCCGTCCTAACGAGATTACTTGAGACTCTACCCGTACCTCCTCAAACGCTCTCCTTCCTACCGGCGGACGAAGACCTACCTATCCCCATATCTAAACTACCTGCTGAATTACTCGATCCGATCTTGGCTCATCTCGACGTTACTTCGATAGAGAGGTTCGCTTCGACATGTTGGAGAGCGAGATATCTAACGCACGTTAGTAACGTGTGGCGAAGATTGGTGTTGGGGATATATAAGCCGCCAGCGATGATACCGGAGGAAGTAGAGGTGAGAGACTTGGTCAAGAGACATAGAGGAGAGTGGAGGACCACATTCTTGGAAGAGGAGAGGGTGAGAATGGACGGGTGCTATATTGCAGTTTGTCATTATATGTGAGTGTGGCTGGGGAACGGGGGCTGGAGTATCAACACCACATCGAGTGTCAAACATCAGGCCAAAGCCCGGATAGTCGCTTGTCGAACCCATGAATAGCTCGCTGACATCGAATTGTTTGTGCGCAGACGGCCAGGAGCGGGTGATGAATGGGTGACGGTGAGTGGCTGAGAACGTGTGAGTGATGTAGAATCGAGCTAACGTGTCTCGATGCTCAGATAACCCATCTAAGTGAGTACTACTGGTTGCTTTCACGCTTCACTTTAGCTGAACAAATACCTCAGTCACGTACCATCGATTTTTACGATTCTATCCAGACGGATCTGTTATTTCGTTTTTGACAACAGAACAGTGCGTACACCGTCTTCTACAGTTGACCTGTCTCTTATTTATACCACCATCGAAACACCTATCTCTGTCTTCGGTCAGTGTTGTATCAACTGACATCTCGGGTACACCTCGTAGTCCATCTGAGATAGTCCCGTCTTTACGCCCCACTCTCCGTGGAAAAGGCCTCCATTTCGGTCGCTGGCGTCTCCTCCGATCTGACGCCCCTCTCTCACCTGACGATCCACCCTATGTGCCCACGAGACAGAATGAGAAGAGACCGCCTGCTAGGATCATCATTACGGATTTGTTGGAACCGGGGTTGGAAGGACCGAAATATGAATTTGAGATGGAATTGGCTTTGAGAGAGACAAGTCGGGGAAGGTAAGTCGGTGACTCATTCGGTCATGAGAGGTATGCTGTGGACGAGAGAAGAGGAATACTGGAGTCTGCGACAAATCTCTCGAGTGTGGATGAGGTTGTTCTTATGAAGAGGGAGGATCTGGAACCGCCATAATGCGACGCTGTGACTTATAGACATGAAGTGCTGACCAATCCATACACTTGCAGATGGAACAAATTAGATATGATAGATTATCGATCGATCAACCTCACAACCGGAGAATCATTAGCATTACCGCTAAAACATCAAAAGCCATTCTATTTCTCAAAGTGAGTGTCATGTATCTAACTCCTTTTGGCTTCACTTCCCTCTATCGTATGTCGACCAGTCCCAGTCGGTCGAACCCTTTCGTTCTCGGGCTCTGTCTTTCAGTGGACGAGTGAGATACCAGCTGACAAATCCCCCTTGGTAGAGTAAGATCGTACAACCCACCTTTGTAAACACTTTGTAAGATCTCGGATGATTGCCCTTGCTTGTATTACACAGTACAGGATGGTATGGGATGCTAGCATAACATTGGAGATGCACGGGTCAACTTTGTGATTTACGCTAGGGATCCGCGGTGAGCCCTTATCGCAAATATTAGTATGCTCCGCGGTAGCCATCGTGAGCAGCAACGAGGTAAGGTAACTTCACGATCCGGTCGGTTGGCAGACTTTGCGCTCTCATGGTATACACAGTTACATATGGCATGACGATAATGATGATAATAAGCACAACACACGACAGGGGATTAAAACGTATAACACAGTCTACTCCTTGATCAATGGAAATATCGCAACGTCATACACAGCATCAGTATACTCGAAACGCCGCGTCCAATTTCCACTTCGCCTCTGTCCTAGTCTACAATCTCCACACCACTACCAGCATACTCGTCCCAGTCATCCGAGGAAATGTGGGGTAGGACTTGAGAATCTGATATTCGTCCAAGGTTCAGCTCACTGTTATGACGACAATCGGGTGGGGAAATGACATTTTACTCACCTTGGGTGGTATCATTCTGCCAGTACGTCGAGGATGGACCAGCCTGTGCTTCGAGCGAGGTGTAAGCCTGATTGGGTTCAGCGTGAATACCTTCGTAGTAGTTTGATTCCATCAGAGGAACTCCTGAGTCGTAGGGAGGGTCGTACTCTGCAACTTCGCCATCGTGGAGATATAGTCCAGCGTCAGCGAAGGTGACAGTCGGAGAGTCATGATCGTATCGGGTTCGTTTGGAGGGATCGTCAGACTGAAAGTCGAACAGGGGATAATGCGTTTGCGATGTCTCGTTATGTTGTACATCTCGCGAGACTTTGCGTTTGCGAGTCTCATTGTCAGTACCCCAAAGTACTTGGTCGATATCAAAGTCGTCAATATCAACGTTGGCTGCGGAAGTCTTGGGACCATGCGTGTTCGTGCGTTGATGAGGAGAGGTTGGTATTGCTTCTTCAGTGCGATGGATTGGAGTCTTTTCGTTCATGTGGAAAGGATGTTCATAAGCGCGAACAGGTGAGTGGCTCTTGTCATTGACAGACTCGATCTCCGGTGAGTCCTCTCTGACACTCTCGTACTCGTTAGTTCCCAGTTCATCGATGTGAGTAGGCTCAATGACGTATTCGTCCCTCAAATGGTCTGTACTGGTCGAGTCGCCTTGCATTGAGATTACGATATCCAGATTGGTCGTTCGGATCTTGCTTCTCGGGACGGTGCAGTCGATGATCTCCTCGGAGGAAGATGAAAGTTTGTGCGCAGCAGGACTACCTGTGAGCTCCTCAATCACATTGGCGGTGATGTCGTCCCTCTTGTTATAGGGTGGCTTGTCTTTGCCAATCCGCGATTCTGGTGATGGGGATCGATATATCCCTTTACCTAGTGTATTGTTTTAGGCTAAGTGCGCTTAAGGTGTTGAAGTACTTACGAGTTGCGGCCATCTTGATATTATCGGTGGACTTTTCCGTCACTTGCTTCTTCTTCGTCGACTTGGCCGGAAGGCCGGTCTTGCAGCATGCGTGACTGCAACCTTGACGGTCCTTACAAGAATGATGGCAGCGGACATTGCCATTTGGAAGTATGTCCTCGCCTGTCTCGGAATGTTCCTCATCTTCCAGACTTCCGGGAGGTTCGGCTAGATTGGGTCCGGTCAACGGGTGCAATTAGATCATTGGCGGGATGAGAGACTCACGAGTTGATTCCTCTGGCTCAAGAACCTCAGGGTACACCGATTCGTCCAGATCGGTGTTGTATTCCACCACAGTCGTACAACCGGCCACCTCGTCAACTGAATTTCAGCAGTGATGGCACTCATATTACTCACCTCCAACAATGGCTATAACCTTGTCACAGCGCTTGTTGAGTGGGACATCCAGGATGAAAGTCGACCCTTTCTTGATCTTTGAAGCTCTTAGAACTGATCAGCGTTTGTTTAGTGCATGATACTTACTCAGTACGTCTAACAAAGAGCCAGCTGCTGTCTTGACGCAAAAAGAGCGCCGATATGTTGTACCCGGTCTGGAAGCCCTTCCTTTTGGTTTTGCCTTCGAGATTCATGTCTTTGCTGAGAGGTTTAATGGTCACTCGTAGATGAAGCATGTCTTTTGCTCGATCGAGACTTTCCTCGCTGTATTGCCACCTCAGCTATGATCAGGCGTAGGCAAGGTCAGACTAACACGATGGAGACATGGAAGCGAGGCAACGCTTTGACTTGTTTGATGACTTGGTATACGAAATCCGAGGTCCTTTTAAAGGCTGCTTCGAGCTCCAGCCGATCGGTTTCCAGCAGGCGTGATATGCCTGTGATGTTGAGTATATTAGTGTTGCTCGCCTTCTTCGTACTGGCACTGACTGGATATCCCTCGGTTACCCAGAGCTTTGATCGATTTCGGTCCTGTGGGTTGTCAGCCGAGCATGTCAGACGCATGAATGAGACCGATAGCCGTACCAACTGTATCGATTTGGCGAAACACGTTCGACGTGTCTTCCCATGACTTAGCCATAATCACTCGATACAACTCAAGAGCTGATCTGGATGCTTTCCCAAACTTGCGTTCAATGGCGTATCTCAACAAAGCTGTACGATTGTAAACTGAGATGAACGATAACAATCACCATCACGTACCTTTAGCAATACGAGGAGCGTAATTGTAAATAGCCATCATGGTCTGCACGGGAGTGCTAACTTCGGTCTTCTTATTCTCGTCGTCCAAGGTCATGTTCGCGAACCACGCCTGAAGATAGAGGAAGACCTTATCCCTGCGGCGATGTCAGCGAAGCACTTCCTAAAAGGACTCACGGGTAGTCCTTAGGAGTACCAGTCAGCGGGAAACGTAGCTCGGGGTGATCTTTGATTTTGTTGAGAGTCTGCCATCAAATAAGCGATAGAGACCGCCAGGTGAGTCTAGCACTTACCGCCAGCTCTCCTCGGCGTATTCGTAGGTCTCGAAACCTGCAAACACTGGTCTGCAATGCGCTCTGTGTCCGGGGCCTAAACTCACTCCGATGCCCCTGACAGTATTACCAGCAGGTCATATACGGTCGCTCTTGGGGACATGCCATCTTGAATGGAGCACATCTAAGCAGTATTGTTAAACCGACGAAATTCGGACAGCTGCATCTTTCTTACCGTATCATACGCTAATAAGGTAGTCAGCGATCTCTCTGTTATCGGCACACTTACATATCATGCAGCCGCTCATGATCTTGCCGATGTTCGTAGGTCTAAGCTGCATACCCGAATCCAATTCATCGACTTCTTCGATGAACTCTTGACGCCTGAGCTTTGCAAGCGATTTCTGAGGAACGGTCAGCGTTAGGTAAAGATCAATAGACCTACCTCCACATGATGATCCAGAAAGTCTTCCCAAGCATCTATATTCGCATCGACGCCGAGACCTTCGATGGCGTACGCTGAGGGGTTTTGTTGGATCCGGATGTAGAAGAAAGTACTACCGTCTGGTTAGATCATTTCGCTTACCCTATACTGTACTCACTGTCTGAGCCATTCTTGAGCACCACTCAACGACTTGATGGTTCCCAGTCCAATTTCGCTGTTGATATCTGCGGATCCTGGTCAGTGATGGATGCTGAGACTGATTATAACATCGATCCTACGTACACTCTGTAAGGCTCTCATGCCTGTGTTGGACGTCAGCATGTGACCTGTGCGTCGGCAACGAAATACTCACAGGCAGCTTTCAAGTACAGTTTGTGAATATAGCATCTTCTGGTACTGTAGCGAACAGTATTTCAGATCCGGTCATTATGAGTAGGCCTCCAACCCACCTTCTTGACCTTTGATTTCTCGCACATGACCACGACCACACCACTTGTGTCATATTGCGGGCGTCCAGCTCTTCCCATCATTTGCTAACGTATCAGTTCCGCATTCATATCAATTGCCCTACCTGAATATCAATGTCCGAGTACTCTTTAAACCCATTTATTGGACCTTGCCACGACATGGTACCCTTAATAATGACAGTGTGTGCAGGGAGATTCACACCAACAGCCAAGGTCTGAGGGGGTGGTGAATCAGCATTTCAGTGCGTCGTTCCACTTACGGAGGTGGAGACGATCATGTGCAGTTGTCCATCACGAAAAGCGGACTCGATTCTCTGCCTATCATCATTGTCCAGCCCTGCATGGTGAACAGCGATCCCGCAGGTGGTCAACTCTGCGATTTTCGTGTCGTTAAGAGCAACCGGATTTCTGATGATGGTAAGAAGATTAGTGGCGGTCGCGATGTCAACTATATCCTCACGATTCGCTTTGGTGCCATGGCAGCATCAAGTTGTTCGCCTTCGATTCTTCGTATAAGGAAAAGATATGCTCCGCAGTAGCTTGACAAGCTGGCACAATCGAGATCAGTATTGAGGTGTGTGTCCCCAGCGGCGAGTAGTTACCCTTCCTTGTCGGGCAGAACACCAAGACAGCTTGTCCATTGCAATGTTTCAGTAAGATCGGGTACAATTCCTTGTCCAGTCTGCTTGCTACAGCCCATTCGTTTCCCCCGCCGTCGATACCGTAAGTCTCCCGAGTGAGAGGCACAGGGCGAAACTCCTCTCCAAACTGAACCATCAGGAACATTCCCTTCGAACGCTTACCTTATAGACTTTCGCCTTGCGGAGATCCTTGAAGGTCTGCCCCAGTTTCTGTTGATGGCTGTCCATCTCGCTTCCCACTACCACCCCGGTGGACAACTCATAAGGTGGATTGGCGGGTCCCAGCCATCGCGCTATATCGTCGATGTTGGGCACAGTTGCGCTAAGAGCAACAAATCGAACTCTCATCTCGGCCCTCATTCTGGCGACAAATACTTCGAGTGTTGCACCGCGATTTTCCCGGAGTATATGAACCTGCGACCAACGAGCGTGAGCGCTGCGACTGACATGCTACCTCTCACTCACCTCGTCTATCATCACCAAACCTGCCCTCTCGTGGAGCAGTTTCAGCATTGTTGGCTTGCGGCTGAGCGCCTCTATCTTCTCCGGCTACCATCAGGTCTCGAGCTTAGCCCGAAGTGGCGGGTACTGTGGATAGTACAAACCTTACCGTTGTAACGATGACATGAGCCTTCTTGAGCGCAAAATACGCAGCCTTCTGATTTTCGCCATTGGTGTCACCCGTCACTTCGCAGCCTGCGACAAAGGATTAGCCCTGGACAACATTAATGCTGACTCACACTTAAGATCAATCGCTTCCATCCTGTCGTGCCATTCCCTTTGCTTCTCGCTACAAAGAGCCTTCATTGGCGCGATGTATATTGCTAATTTGGGCTCTGATACTCCAGCTTGAAGCTGATTGTGAAGGATGGCTAGCTCGAAGATGGTTGTCTTCCCTGATCCGGTAGGAGCAGAGACGACAATATTCTCATCACCATGGTAGACCTGAAAGCCACATCAGCAAGCATCTGAGCTAGAGAAAGCACTCACATCATCGAACACCACGCTCTGAACCGGATTGAAGGCAGCAAACTTGAAGAAATCGCGATGCTTTTCGTCTGTCAAAATAGTGGGTAAGCTTCATATCAAGTGCTCGTGCTTTCGAATGCGTACTGAGTCGTTGTCGCCCAACGAGTGCGATACCACTTGTATTCGGGATGACGGTCTTCCTTATCTCCTCTCTCTTCTTGATAACGTCGATTGTGGCGACAGGTTCATCGTCTTCCACGAGACCATCTGCATTGTATCGTTAGCTTGAACGCATCTCGCTTGTCACTACATGACAAGGCATGAACAAAGCACACTCACTCCCTTTCCCATCGCCGATGTCGAACTCCTCCTCCATACCAACTCGATCGTTGATCTCGCCACCATAGTTCCCGCTTGTCATGAGAGGTACCTGGTCCTCGGCCTGAGCAGTCTCAGGAGCTTGAGCAGAAGCTATCGCATCCGCGATAGAAGGAAGAAGAGGTCGGACGCTCGGGGTAGTGACTTGCGAGACTGGAGTTACCCTGGCAGATTGGCCACCCGCCAGAGGGATGGCAGACTTGTGGTGGGAAGGAAGGGGAAGTCGACGAGGGACACCTCGGATAGGGGTAGGTGAACCGACTATATCACGGATGACAGCATAGTAGTCAGGGAACTTAGTCGCTTATCAAGATGAAATATGGACCTACTTGGGTCGATAGAAATACTATCCTGAGCAGACGAGGAAGAAGGAGGTGGAAGATGAACTGCCTCAGGGGCGAAGAACTGGACGTCGTCCTCGAAGTCAGAGAAGTCTTCGTAAGGCATGACGACCGTTTGATGCTTTGCGAGTACAGCTGGGCCAGTTTGGATGCAATGATGTACTCAACCGGGGTGAAGGAATGAATAGGACTTCAAGTAAATGAGAAGAGGTTAAATCACCCAGTCCAAGGTGGTTGACTCATGTGGAGGTGGGAAAGCAGGCTCGTGCGCCACTTTATTTCCCCCTCCGCTTAAATCCACCGTAGTACCCAAGCGACAGAGACGTCGTTGAATGAGGCGAGTCACATCCAGGTCAATGGGAGAAGCATATTAACAACACGGTCGTGGGTTCACTTATAGATATGCATAGGAGATGGATCACTTATGCATCCCCTCGCCGGTATACGACCCATCTTATCTATCTTCGTTGGTGACTGTATATATCGCCGCGGGGCCCTTTGCGTTGTAATCGACCTTGGTGATACAGTGCTTGCCCGTCAAGTCAGAGAAAGCCACCTGCGCGAGACGAGGGTGCGTCAGCCCAAATCACCAGGGCCTAATCATACTACACTCACCTTGGATACCAAGGAAGCACCTAAGAACGGCGCAAGCTCAGTCGTCGCGTTCTTGTAATTCGCAAAGTATTCAGGAATACTAAGTAATCGGATCTTGGACGGTTGACAATCTGAGGGAAGATCAGGGGATGAGAGGAGAAATGGCGAGAGATATGTGACGAGCGCAGGGGCAAAAGCTATTCTTTTGTGTCAATACTGCTTGATGTCACACACGATAGCGACTTACATTTTATCCTAGCAAGCTCGCCTACAACTCCTACTCCTTCCCAAAGGCCTAGTCTCTCGTTCACGCTCAACGAGGCATTCTCAACCGCTCGGCCGACCGCTTCCCATACAGTGTCTCCACCAGGTGTCTTACCGAAGAGCAAAGGGTCGCATAGTCGATGTCTGACAGGTCCTAGGGAGATCTCCTTTTCGGGTAATGAGGGGATGTTGATGACGATCGTATCAGCTGCAGCAGCGTCGGCAGCACTTTTGACGGCGGCGGCCTGAGCTTGCGCTTGCTGCTTCTTCGATTTGTGAGAGTGAGCTGCTGGTGGAGGCGCGTTGTCGCCGACAAGTCTAGAGCAAGCGATAAGCACAGATATCGAAAACAACTAGACGCGCAACTCACTTTTTCGCAACGTCAAATGCATCGTCCTCCTTCTCCGTTCCCAAGGTGGATATGACGACCGCACCACTCTCAACTTTGGCGGCTGGCACTTCGATATCATCTCCTGTGCACTCGTTCCACACCACCGATGCGATCTCCTTGACCAGCTTCCTCTTCTCTTCTTCGTCCAGTGTCTCCTTTTCAGTCGCGAGTCTCAGCTCTTTTGCAAGAGCTTCATCACGCATAAGTAATCGCTCGAACCACTCTTCACAATCCGCTTCACCAACAAGAGCGGTAGTCGAGCACTCCCATCGTACCACAGAATCAGTGATGACGAAGATAGATGATTCGTGTCGACCGACATGGATGACGATACCGGTAGTCGCACCAAGCGCGAATAGACTAGCCAGAGGCGATGGGAGTATAGAGAAGATGGGAACGTTTAATCCTTCGAACGCAAGCTGAGTGTAGAGGGCTTGTGTAGATAGAGGTAATGTAGGCGGTGTTGGCGGAGGTATGAAAAGAAGCGGTGATGAGTTATTGGCTACCTTGAGTCCTAACAAGGAGTAGAAATGTGATCTGCGAAATGTCAGTCACAGGCATATGAGCGGGAAGGCCGGCTCACAAGACAAACTCCCTTCCGTCCCAATCTTCTGCATCTTTACTTGGTCTGAAAGGCCATCTGACGTCGTACTTCTCCTCCCAGCCGTCCTCTTTCTCGGCAGTATCCAATTCTTCGCCTACGACCCATCCATGCCTTGAAGTTCCTTCAGATGCGTGCGTGGGCTCTTCCTCTCCCATAGAAACATCGCCATTTGTTTCGACAGCTTTGCTCGACGACGCTCTGGGGACTGCATAGCGCGCTTTGAGACTCTGTTCCGATAAATAGACATGTCAGCATGCAAGAGCTCGAGGAATAGGGAGTGTTGACATACCGTAGTTGGCCGTGAGAACAGCTCTCCACTGCCGACACTACCGCGTATCACATCGGTGTCACAGTGTACGATGACCGGCTGACTATCTCTGAAGTGGGCCATTGTGTTCTATGGTCTCAAGGAAGGTACGGTGTTGTGATGGGGAAGAACTGGGTCAACATTGCGAAGTAACAATCAGACGTGTTTAGGGGTTTGAGTTATTGACAACCAGGAGACTTGCGCAAAGGGGTTAGGCGCGCGGTGTGAATTTATTCCCTAGAAGCAGTCGGGTTCACCTGCTAATCTAATCATCTGCTCCCGTCGGTGCAAGCTGTCAGTGTGAGATGCATTGTGATGCTATGAACTTGGCCAGAAAGTCAACTGAGAACATGATATTGAACGAAAGCGATTGACGTTCAAACAGGCTAGTGAAAAACGAGACTCAATCATTTGCCCTTTCCTTCGATAAGGAATTCTCCTCGATTGAATGACACGCGGCCTTGTGTGACTTTGCTCATCCAGAGTCCACACAAGGACAGGTCTGTAGACTATGAAATGAGACTGCTCGCGGACTGGAGAAAAGCAAGAACAGACTGCACTTCATACGCCACCTCAATCAAGTCACATTGGTGCATGCTCTTCTCACATTTGTTCATTTCCTACACCACGGTCACAACCTATCACACCTAATAGGTCTCCTGGTTGCCACGGTTCTGACCGAACGCGGTCGGGTCCTGATCGAAGCTACCAGCTTGTCCTTGCCCAAAGCCACTGGCTTGAGCTTGACGACCTTGTCCAGTGAATTTGTCGTCGGAAGAACCGTAGTTATCACCGCCAGTTCCGAAGCCGCGCTCGCCGGAATTGTCGTTGCCGCGGAAGTTATTGTCATTCCCACCTGTCACAGGACTATCAGCAGGATAATAGATGGTCGAAGAGTACCGGGAAGGCTCACTGCCGAAAACGCTAGCATTCTGCTGACCACCGGAGCCGAATTTGTCCTGGCCTTGAGATCCAAAGTCGCCACGACCGGACGTAACACCGAACCCACCAGTGTTGCCACCGGTGTTGCCACCGCCAAAGGTATTGTCACTACGATGTTCAGACATATAAATCAGCTCGGTCTTAGGCATTGTGAACCACGGCCGTTCAAACTCACGAGTAGCCGCCACCTTGGCCGTCGAAACCGCCGGCACCGCCTGTCTGCTGAACGCCGGTCGCACCGTACGAGTTCCCAGACGATCCGTAGCTGTCGTCCTGACCACGACCGCTGGATCCGAATACATCGCCGCCACCGCCACCTTGCCTGTTGCCGTACGACCCGGAGGTGCCAGTCGAGTCGTAGTTGTTGTCTCCGACTCCGGCGTTACCGAACGAGTCGTTATTGTTGCCAGACCTGTTATAGGTGTCTTGACCGCCCGAGATGTTCTTGTTGAAGTTGTCGTCACCGGGTCGGGTATAGCTTTCGCCGCCCGAGTTGTTGTTGTTGTTCGTGTTGTCGGTGTTCTGAATGACAATGCCGAAGCATCAGCATGTGGTTGTGCATGTAAGTCCGCATAGAGAAGGACAAACCTTCATCAAGTCCTTTGCTTTGTCTAGTATCTATGGCAGACCAATTTCAGTTAGTACAGCGGTGTTCGTAGCTCTTTGGACTGCTGCAACTCACGCCCATGTTGGCTTGTTGTTCTTCGTATTGTATGGTTATGCAGTGAGTGAGTTTCGTTGCTAGACAGAGAATGCGGATGCTGACCAAATCTGATCTTAGGCTATATATATGGATACTGAACAAACCGGATCCGCGAAGCCGATCAGGAATCAACCCATGACCTAGATCGGCCACTGACCTACGTATGTCAACACATGACGTCTAATCAGCTACGCAGTGAGCAGTAAGTTGTGTCAGACGGAGTGGGTGCCTGTGATGATCGATGGGACATGTCCTCGCCTCGCCGGACGACCGCCAGAGTGGACTTCCGGACACCCTCGTGTTTCACGGAGCACACGATCATGACGTACAAAATCTGTTTATAGCATTGGACCGGACAATCCCCCAATATAACCCCCAGGATGTGACAATCCATTGCTGCGGCTATATCATGGTACATCTCTTCAACCCCGAACTCCAAAGATGAGGTATGCATATGTCACAGGGACGAATGGAGAAGTCGTCATCATGTAATACCGCGGAAAGCAGCAATTATCCCGCATAGAACGTGCCTGATGTTGCAACAAGGTAGTCCTCCACTTTGCATTATGGGGTTGGGGGTGGGGCTATCACATCGCCTAATAATACGACTATCACCACATATTGCTGGATGTCAGGAGGAAGCCAAGCCTGGCTCGCTTCGGACGATGAATTTGCATCAGTGAAAACGATGACTGTGACTATTCTCGATCTGTCGGTCGCGCAGGGTGGCAATGAGATAGGGTACACGACGAGGTTGCTGAATGAGTCGGCACCCAACCTATGAGCCCCGAAACCCTCACCGAAGACTACCACTATACGTTCGAGACCTTTGATACCTTGACACCTTCACTGAATCGATGGGCCAAGGCCGGGAAGGGTCTCGTCGTTCTGCAACTAGCCGGACCTTCTCTACCACTCGCGAGCTTTGCTGACGCCTGATATGGAATATACATGGAAGGTGAACACTTCTTCGTGTAACTATATGATTCTGTTGGTTTTATTACTACTTAATACAAGTCGATGACTGATGCCAAGAACGGAACTAACACTACTAACATTATTCTACAATACATATGACATACACGTCCTACCCATCTCTGCATTACCGACTACGCCTTAACAGCTGAGATGAAGATCTCTTCGACCGTCCCAGCAGCTACATTGAGATGGGCCACATCCATCGCAGCATAGATGGTCGGTCTATCCTGCTTCTTATCGATGAAGAACTTCGGAGTCGCAGTCGTCCCGTCAGGGTTTGTGAAGGTCAAAGTCACTTCACCAGGGATAGAAGCAACGTTGAATAAGGAAGATTCGAAGCTGAAAGATTGGTAGGCTACACGAGGGAAACCATTATCGCTAAATGGTCCAGAGATAAGATAAACAGTGCTAAGTGATTGCTGCGTGTCAGTCTAAGTCGTTCGGGAGGCTAAGTACACGGCGAACTCACTGTTTCCCCCCGTTTCCCATCTTCTCATTGCTGTATGTCAAATCTCGAGTCCAGATAGTTTGGGTTCCGACATATGGTGAAGCGTCTTGAATAGATTCCTTGGTCACAGGTGCAGAGTGAGGAAAGTAAAAGTCATCTTGCTTGGCGAACGTAGTCTACCATTCCATCGTGTCAGAAAAGGTGCTACTGAAAATAGGGATTGGGGAAGGTAGGACCACGTCGATACTCACAGGTGTGATAGTGATAACATTCCACTCGGGTTCAAGAGAGAGGAACCCGATGATTGAGTTGTTGCTAACTCGACTGGCTTGTAGATAGACCTTGACAGGGCCCGCTCGAGTTTCGATATGGTGAGTGAGCAGTGCTGTCAATCACGTCTTAGATCAGCATCTCAACGCCAATTTGTGTGTGTGAGTGCAGACGTTCGCACTGACCTCTCTTGACTTCATTCGCACCTTCTGACCTCGACTCGATTTTGGGAAGATCAAAGGTGATACCTCTCGTGATGTGGCTATTGACGCCAGCGTTCTCAGTTGTTGGATATCCCCGAGCACATAGGGCAAGTGCGTTTACCGCCAGAATGAGGTGAGAAGAGAGGAGCATTGCGGGCAATTTGTGGGTGGTAGTGCTTTGAGTAGAGGATGTGTTGAGGAAGAGGCGAGTTCGATGAAGAAGAGGGAGATTAATCAGGGGATGCAAGGCTCCTTAAGTACCTTTCACCATCGTACATCCCGCGGATCAATGTTTCGCGGGATCCACGACCTGGTGGACTTGGCAGCTGAAAGATGGACGTAAGTTATTCGCTGATCCATATCTTCAACAAAAAGATCGTCTTTCCGCCCATAAGCTTTTGACCTACATCTTTCCTTGTTCCGCGGCTTCAGCCTCTGTGTCTCATCACAGGTATAGCTGCCGCTGACGAAAGTGGCTCTGCACGAGGTGGTGTGATTCGCATGAGCCATCAACGTGCGAGCGAGTGATATTTCGCTGGAGATGGAAGTAAGAAAGTCAGAGTGATCGGATGCGGAACGGACATGAGCAGCGTCGTCGAACGAAGCTTGTTTGGGTTTCTTCTTGTCTTATCTCCCAATCAGCTTGATATGTTCCATTGATCGGTACCTATCACGGTTCAACATTTCTTTCCGACTGTCTCCGTATCATCTGATAAACGGCGCGATAAGACAGCGATAACGACTCCTATTTGACCGAAGTCAAGTCTTGCACTATCTTTAGCGTGAAGTTTGGGTCTATTGCAATATCTCACAAGCACCGCGGGTGACATCAACCAAGCAGCATGCGAGAAGGTAGCGGCCAGCTGCGTACGAACTATCACCGTACTGTGGTGTCAAGGTTTGGAACATTCACTTCACTTCGGGTGATAGGCATGGCGATCTCCGGAGAGCGGAAATCGTACTGGGCGGGCTTCCCACCTACAGTATTTCTCGCACCCGCAGGATTACCAGTCCAGACATAGTCCTGACTGACTTCACAAATCCCTTACCGCAGCTCTGAGCTAGGCAGCGAAGTAATTGATAGATGCAGTGTCTGTGTGCCAGACGTTGGTGAATGTCAGTCATTTGGTCAAAACGAACCATAACTCTCAGTAGTACAGGAACGCGACATGCCACTTTGACCATTCTGAGTCTGAGTCAATGCGTTCCAGAAAGCCATCCGTCAAAAGTAGAGGCGGTATCTTATCTTCCGCGCTTTGATCCAAGATTGCGGATGAAAATGAGATGAGAGACTACAGTACCCGCACATCGTTCGGATTGTAACTGCCATATGGACTCCCATTCCCACATCGCCCAACGTTGTGCTGCACCTCATGGGTGCCAATGATCTTACACGGGGAGACAGAGAGTGACATTGCACTTCACCCTCGGCATCCAAGTCAGAGAAAAGCGTTCGTCTCCCTCCAACATGTTTTCGGCGCTTTGATCGAGGTGAGTCACCACAATGCATGCAGAGGAGACTGTAAGGACGGGTCGTAATCAGGAGATAAAAGGAAGCAGAATATAACAGGATATAAAGACTCTATAGTGGGGAAACTGATAAGGTGTGCGGGGTAATGTCGAATATGGATCGGATCGATTCGAAGCGAAAGAAAGTCTGTTGGAAAAAGGCGTGTCGATCAGTATCGCCGTCTGCAGTCATACCAAGGAAATAACGTTAGAGTACTTACATGAAATAGATCTTGAACCTGGAGAAGTGTCCTACGCTCCTGAAGGTGCAGGTGCACGAGGTCCCACTATACCCATCAAAGCACGACAAATCATCAGCATACTATCCTTTCTCGATCAACACCCCAAGAATGGAGGGGAAGAACTACTCACACCTCGCATCGAAGACATGTCCCGGTTTTCTCAATGGCAATCCCTGTCTTATCCTCTGAGCATTCGACATCCTATCTAAATGTTTGGTCTTTGGTAGTTCCCCACGAGGTTGCATCGCTCCTGCTCTATATCGGGGTACGTAGACTATCGTATGTGTGGGTGCGGGTTCGGCTCCGGCACCGGCAATAGCCGTAGGGGCGGGAGTGAGGGTCGGGGCAGCTTGACATGTGAGGAGGAAGAAGGAAATTAGAGTGATGAGGAGGATCGTTAATCGAGCCATGTTGAAAATGGAGTGTAGACCTGAGGATAGTGTGTGTGTATCGGGCTCTGGGGGACAACGGATTGATGTTGATTATAAGGGACCAGGCGAAAAGCGAGGATGGATGTAGCGACGGCTCAAAAGAGTGTGAATGAGCGATATGCGAGACCAGCTCGAATCTGCTCAGCTGGAAGTTGGGTGTGCCGAACTTGGCTACGACTACGATTCACTATCGCTTTCGAATTGTGCCAGTCGTATGTCGAAGTCGAAGTTAAAAGCTGAACCAAGAAGAAAGATGAAGAAGCAAAACTGACACGAATCAGAAGTACAAAGCAACAACGAAAGCAAAGTGAAGGATTGCGAAAGATGGGATCCACTACCAGACCAAGATGTCTTTGAGTGAGCTAGCCAGAGCGACAATGTCCCCTTTCAGAAATAACGATACATCACCATGGTCATGGTCAACTCACACTGATTACTCAAAAATTAAGCATCTCTTTCGCATCCGCAATGAATGTCTCATCTCCCATACCTCCTCCTCTTCCAGCATCCACCGTACATGTGCCAGGGACGATGGCTATCGCCACTGACCATTCCAACAAACTCGAGTTAGTGTCCTCCCCCTTCCTTTCCCTAACATGCCGATCTGTAAAGAGTAACCACCATCAGGGCAGAGGCAAAGGAGGTGGAAGATGCCGCAAAAGCCACCTTCACATTATCGATGAAAGTTACTCGCGACCCCGACGTACATGGCGTTTGTGGTGAAGTAATTACCTATTCCGATGACTACGATGTGGTAACAACAACAACAATCAACGTATGCTAACCACTTGCGCAAGAAGTTCTAGTGCATACAAACTCGTATGGTATACGCTTGAACGGAACTCCGAACGAGAACGGGGAAATGCAGAACGAAAACAAGATTCAACTCGGTACATGGCATTTTCAGGGTAACAACAACAAGGTTTGGCAACAAAATGACCGCTTTCGTAAAATAGGATTGTTTCGTCGTCGTGATTCCAAGAGCGGGCTCCCTATGCATAATAGCGTAAACATCGAGTGAGTCTGCACCATCTTAGCGAGTCTGTGGGACTGTCCGTCTCTGTTCGAATGCAAGGTTTTATTTGCCACGGCACGAAAGGGGGTGACTGTACCACGTTTGCGTTAGCAAGCCACCGAGCGCCTCAGTGGCAACAGATATAGTATTCGGTTGTCACCACACTGGCGTACATAGTGATTGTCTGTCTATGTTGCTACCAGCAAGCACAAGAAGGACGAAGAATTCTGCCCATATAGAGAGGCCTGGACCGATGAGTTATGCTCGGTTCAAGGGCAGCAGAGACATCCATAGCGGCACTTCCCACGCCACCATCAATCATAACTTATCTCAACAAAGACACAGCTGTCGCTATACATCCTTAGTATGTCCTTGTATTCTATTCCGCTTCTAATAAGTACAACTATATACGTTCCTATCTTCTCCTCCCTTGACCCATCAGGAACTCGTTCACCCTCTTCAAAGATGCTCTCGGAGGATTCCCATCAGGCCAAAGTGCTACTAACGAATGTAATTGATCTGCTATGACTCCCTTGGTGATACTATCCGTAAGTTGTGCTTCCGGATTGAGTTCCGGTACCGAGCAGAGCAGGACAACAGCGAGAGGTATGATGACTTTCCGACTATCTATTAAGGGCGGTGGTGGAGATGGATCGATAGTCGGGGGTTGCGAGTCTGCGTTATCGGATGATGTGTAGTTGTGCATTGCTCGTTTGAGATCCGATTCGAGACCAGGTTTAAGAAGTAAGGCTCCATCCCCTATATCGTCTTGAACATACTCTACCAGCTCTGTAAGTGCTGTCGCATAGGCTTTTCCGTCAGATTTGGCCGACGGAACGGCGAGTATTGAACTCCCTTCGTTCTTGAAAGGTAAAAGGTGCGGGACATTCTTGGGGTGTTTGTCTATTTCAACCACGTGTATAGTCAGTCGGGACGAGCTGGTCTGAGACCATGTAGAAGTAGTGCCGATGGGTTGGCCGATATCGAGACCTAAGTATGAACTGGATGATGGTACGCCGACAGCGTGAGACGGAGGAAGTGTTTGGGGAATCGATGTGAACGATGAGCTGGAAACGATGTCGTCAACGATTTGAGGCAAGTCGTCTCTCTCGGTCGAGAGGAGTGATTCTTTGTTAGCATGGAATAAGGGTGGTGTGAGGCCCTATGATCAGTATCAGCTACATGCTCACGCTCTCCATTTGTTACGGTGGAGCTTAGCTGAACTCACCCTCGCCCATAATTCATCATCATCCCCACCACCCGGCACATACTCAAACCCGACAGTCCTTTTTCCCACCTTGGTCACCGAGGGTATCTCATCCGCCCCGTTATTCACCCATCTTGACGCTGATAGACATATGATCGGTGTGAAATCTGGTGAAGCTGGGATATGTGGAGGAGCAGAGGTAGAAGGATGAATGAAGAATGGTCGAAGGGGTTTTCGCAATTGAGGTAAAGGTAATGTAGAACGCTGAGCTGTTAGCGTCGTGAAACGACATTCGGAACTTACCTCTAGAGCAGTAGCCCATTCTTCTAAGTGAGATTCGATTTGCGATCTTTCGGTGGAAGGAACGATCTGTGGAGGAAGATATAATGTCGTGTCCCAATCCTCTCCAGTTGAATACCGTTTCGCTATGGCGAGGTTGATGACAGCGCACCTGCAAGTAGTCAGCGTATATCACTGGAAGGGAGACTCACCATATAGGCACTGTTTTTGATAGTCCATCCGGCATTCGTTTACCACGTCGAGTGGAATCCACCAATATCAGACTGGGAGGGAAGGAATCACATCAAGAACGCTCGTGCACTCTGGCATTGTGGATCGAGCTTACCCTCCTCGCTCTTCAGCATGACTCGCTAATGACAAGTTTGACCGACGAAGGTTAAAGTCCCAGTGCTATAAGTGACTGTCAATTAAGCCAGCTGCATCAGTGGTGCCATATGACTCACAAACATATGTCCGTCTGTGGACTTGAAATACGCATACACCTTTGAGCTAGTCTGATAAAGTCACTGTCGTAAGCTCAACCCTTTTCCATACGCGAATGCGTAAAGCTCACCGAAGGATCGCAGTACCAATTCCCACATCTCTGATTGGCTGGGCGACAGAGCAGGTGCATCAGCATTCCATACATTGGACACTGCCAAGGCAGGCATCTCACTCACCTACAACGTCGAATCGCCCGTCATACCATCCTTGCGCGACAGTCCTCACAAAGGCCTCGTCCGCTGCTATTGAATGCAGTCGGTTGAAGAGGTCATGTTGAGCTGCGTACTTGCGTACTGCTCGGAGCTCGGACATGGCGGATTGATGACACGCACAGACGTTGAACGGTAGGGGATGGTATTGTCAACAAAGAAAGGACTGAACGCTGCAATTGCACTGAAATTTCAGACTTGATCGTGCCTGACGCGGTTACACCCAGTCAACCTGGGTAAGGTCACTTTAGGAGCGGTCGCATCCCTCGACGCGGTGGTGGTGGGAGGTACGTATTTCTGCATGAAATTTTGTGGAGTGTTGGAAGAGCATGCGTCTGGAAGTGCTTACTACCTTAAGTGCGGGACTTTGAGGTTTGTATTGAGGCAAGACGACGGATCTTGCAGCGATATGTCTTTTCCTAGCTGGTATTTCTTTCGGTGAATCGCCGGTAAATGATCAAGGGAGGATTACCGGCAAGTAAAGAATGAAGTGATTAGTTTCTCTTGTGTTTCCTCACTTTCATCATCGCATCTCCTCATATCAATCGATTGCTTCTCTCCTCATTCCTCAACAGATTTCACCCTCTCGATAACGTGCTTGCAGTAGAGATAGACCAAGAGTCAACTCCGAGGTAATCAAGTCGATTCGCGTATTCGTGTCCAGCCGGTCATCGCGTATATCTTCTCTCCCGGCCAAACCATCACCATGTCTGCTATCCAACGATTCCTCCTCGAGTGAGTCTTCCAGTCCCACATCATCTATCGTCTCATTGTACCTAGCTGAATACTGGGATTCTTGCTAGTCCGAAGAACCATGATCTCCTAGCTGTGCTCAAGGGGACTAGAAATGGTCTTGTCTACGGTGTCAAGATCCGTAAGTCGCCTCGACACATACTAGAGGGGCCCTCGCTCGCGAAGCAAGCTCAGCTGACCAACTCTTCGCCTTTGTACAGGATTCCCCCATGCACTCGTGATGACCCTCTTGTTCTCTCACAAATCGTATGTCCACCCCTTAGCTTATTATCTATCGATCTTGAGCACAAACTAACGCGTCTCGCTTCGCTAGATGGCCCGCCAAGGTCAAAGGTATTTTCACAGCCACTCGGACGCATGCTGTAAACCTGGCAAAATTCGTAACCATATACAAGCTTTTATTGTTGTTACAGAAAAAGCTGAATGGGGGGAAAGAGAGGGATCTTGATACGTTCGTCGCGGGTGGATTGGGTGGTTGGTGGGTATTTGGAGAAAGAACACCGGTAAGTCCAGCTCGCGCACTTGTCAAGTGCAGTATCGCAACAGGCAGCATCAGGCAGCTGACTGAATGCAAATTTGTATAGATCAACGAACAAATCGTACTCTATGTCATGTCCAGAGTTTTACTCTCCCTCTTACCTCGTCTATACTCACATTCCAATCCTCCCAAAACACCTATTCAACCTCTCGCTCATCCCCTCCCATCGCTCACTTCCCCACAAGCGAATCCCAAACCGATCCCCCCTGCTCAAGTACCGTTCGCGATCGTCGCCGCGTTGAGTTGGGCGGGTGTCATGTACATGTTCAGGCATAGAGGAGAGAGGATCCAACCTGGTATGGGGAACAGTATGAGTGAGTACCTGTATGAAAACAACGAAGATCGTTTCTCGGCGCCCTATTGACTGGTCATCTTCTTAGGATATCTGTATCATGATTCCGAGGCTTGGTCGAGCTTGAAGACCTTGCTCTGGCACAACAAGTGAGATGAATACGGATCTGGTTTGTACAACATGCATCGTTTGTAGGTGCTCATCAATTGTCGTTTCAATCGTTTGGCCAAAGTGTCTATACAACGTTCTATCCTCCAAATTCTGGATGCAGTCGTGCGAAACTCCTGACAGCCTCTGCAGATAAGATGTTAGTCAGTCAGCATGCCACTGAAATTGTTATTCAGGGACTACTTACGCTCAGCATCCGTGAGACTCGCCTCTTTCCTCCCTACAAGCAAATACAATTCCTTCTCCTCGCTTTGCTTCGCTACCACAAATTGCGAGCCTGACGTCTTGGCGTACACCTCGGAAATCGAGGCGGCACTATGTGACATACTAGCTTAGTAACCAGTATGGATAGGTGTGCCGACGCTCGATACACAAGCACTACTTACCGTTGGAGGGTCCCCCTCAATTCACTCAGCGTCTGCTCGGATGCGTTATCGAACTCGCCCTGTTTGCTGATTACACCATCGTCGAGCTTGCTGAGCCAGGTGTTACTCGCGACGCCTGACGAATCTGGTGTTGAGGGCCGTGATATTGTCGAGTGGGGCGCAATTGAAGTCGAGAGACGAGAAAACAGTTCCAACGTCGTCGAAGTGGGTGGAAGGTCGTATGGTGGTGTCGCGTCATCGCAGAAGAGGATTGCCACAACAATGTTGTCCCGCTGTATCATTATAATATCAATGTCAGTATTTGATTTCTGAATGCTCCGCTTCATTGGTCGCTGGACTCACGAGGATCCAGCACAGTCGTCGTTTTTGGAAAGAGCCATCCTCAGATGCTAAGTATACACCACGATCATCCCATTCTAGATCCACAGCCGGTTCCACCGCAGATTCCAGCTCCGGCAGAGATATCGCGCTCTGCTCAACATGGTGGGGATCGGCATGTGACACCGCGTTCGAGTCGGTCTCAGTCCCAGCACGGGTAGTCGAAGCTGATACAGGAGACGGCGAAACCTCGTGTATGGAAACCTCTTCTGGTTCTGATGCAATAGGATACGGAGGAGACGTGTTGTCAACTTTCGCTGTTGAGCTGGCGACATCCCCTTCCTTGATATCCAGAGAAGTCCTCGCTCTACCCGGTGATCCTCCGAGACCAAAGACTGTCCCAACACTTCCTACCGCATCGCCCAGACCACCTAAACCGAATCCCCACTTCCCCTTCCCATCCCTCCCCGTCGTCTCGCCCTCGATGGGAGTTCTGACCTGTTCTGCCGGAGTTGACGATCGTCGTATATCCGGTACCCAACCACCTAACGTCGCCCAGCTAGTCTTACGAGATTCATCTTTTCTTCTCCCTCTTCCTAGACCTAATCCACCAAGTCCGAACCCGAGCGATTGGCGCGGATCAGATTTCACACTCCCGTGGTCGAGCGTGGAGAGAGATAGAGGAGGAAGAGACGCTTGAACGAGGTTGAAAAGAAATCGGATGAGAGTTTGGTCGGCCGATCCTGGGGTGAAAAGAGGTCCGTCTTTACCGATGATGTAGATGTCGTTCTTGTCATCGACACCTTCACGGAACGGAGTAACGAGATTGGCGATCGAGAATGAGGACGAGGACGAGGACGAGGAAGGGTAACCACCTATCCATGTTGAAAGTGGAGGAGGAGAGGTAAGATAGGTCGATTCGAAAGAAAAGGCAAATCGGGTAAAGTATTTGTCGAACAGCGACGAAGTCGCCAGTGAAGGAGGATGTGATGATAATGTTCCGTGCAACAGCTGAAAGCTCGACCTATCAGCCATGTCTGGAGACTATCTATGTGAAGACGGGGAGGGGCGACCAAGACTCACTCTGAAATCCTCGTATCCTCTAGCGAGCGCATCGACCAACATCGTATCCGACAACCCTTGAGCGGAAGGTACCGGATCCTTCTTCTCACCCGTATGAGCGAGAGTAATATTCTGTGCAATATTGGTTAGCCTTGTCAGACAGAGTAGAGGGAGCGATGCTGCTCACGATATAGATATAAAAGTCTGGTTCGGGGGAGTATATCAATAATCTCGATTTGTGTGCATGGATCGACCAATATTTTGCGTCGTCCTTGGCCAGCATACTATGATCCACCTATCAGTACTTGCATATACTTGCCAGTGGTTCCGTTGATACGTACTCTGCAAAACCCATGAGACCTTTGGCCAATCCGACCTGCCTCAACATCTTATCCCTACTCACTCCTCCCGCTTCTCTACTCGTATAGAAGACGATCTGCGCCGCTTCTCGCAGATCATCCTCCTCATCTCTATCCCTCTCCACGCCATCTCCGACTTTGCTGACCTCCGACTTGGGCAATCGTAATGTCGGGTTGAAGATGACAAAGTGAGAGAGACTGGGAGATGATATTTGAGTAGTAGCGGTTGTTGTCGTCGTCGTCGTGGCGGTTGTCGTTGATGGTGGCGGCGGCATAAGGTTTTACGTTCACGCTTGGACCCTCTTGCTAAGAATAGGTAAGGGAAAGTGGCAGTTTTTATACACCTCTATCAATTCTCATTCGTATCTACCCAACGTTCAGTTCATATGTATATCTCACCAATTCCGTCAATCTGAAAGTTGGATAGGACGGTGTTCAATTCGCGCGGGGCTCTATTCAGGGTAAAAAGGAAGTGGAAACGCAAAAAGCTCTCGCTTACGCCACATATTCGGTGTTTGCCCATTCTCCACTCCGCTCAAATGGCAACACCCTGTCCGTCGACCTCTGTTCACTGTTGGCCGGGTTTATCCCGTGCCATATGATAAAATTGGAACGATACAGGTGTGTTGTTTTCCTTATGTAATCAATTTCCTTTACTGATCATATCCCCAATAACAGAGAAGATTAGCATTGCCCCTGCAAAAGGATGACAAACTCGAGCGGAGAGGTGGTTCTTCGGAACCAAATATTTTTTGCTCCCAATAGCTTCCCCCTCACTCTATGTGTGAAGTTGTGTAGCGGTGCGGGTCGGCAGGTCGTGAGCTCATGTTCGTGGCGTCAATGCGGTGACGCTCGAGTTGCGGACTTACATGCTATGGACGTGTAGCAAGACGGGAAAGAGATTGCCACAGCTTGCCACTGTCGTGACTAAAGTTTACAGTTATAACCGTATCTTAGTTGACCCTGCTGCAGGTACTGCCAAGTATCAACATGCCCTCTGTCTTGGTGACATGCTAGACTGACCATGCGACTGCGGCCGATGCATGCAAGTATCGTTGTTGATGCAAACAGCATACATCTTTGACAAAGCAGATGCACATTCCTGTACGATAAATCGCTTGATTGGTTTGTCGTCCGTGACGGGACTGGATCTACATATAATCTTAAGAGTTCGTCTAGATCTGCTATATCCTTGTACCAATATCATGTTCCTGCATAGTATTAACTACGCTTTTGATCCATCCGCCATCTCGCTACTTGTTGGTTCGTCACTCGCGTTTGCAGGCTCGACTTTGTAATCTGTCTCCTTTAAGGCAGCCTCTTCATCAGATTCAGAGACGAAAGTGAACACCTTGGATTCGGCGTTATCCCAAGTCTAGATATGATGAACGAGTTGTTAGCGAAGCGCGATCGAAGATCTTAGCTATTGCATAATGGACCGCGTGTTTCGCTTCGCCAGGTCAGACTTACCCTTGAAGATTGCTGCCCATCGACGATATACCTCAAGATATCACCATGCGCAACCACCACGATCTCCCCTTCCTCTCTATCCCTCAACCAGTTCCTCACTTGTCGAGCACGTTCCGACGCATTCTCGGGCGCGTAGATGCCCTTCTTGGAGGCGTAGTTAGGAGAGAGTGTAGAGAAGTCTAAAGAGGAGAAGATACCGCCGTTGGAAGCGGCCAGAGCGGATACGGGGGAAGTGGGGGTGTCGCAGGGGTATCTAAAATCAAACATGCGAGTCAGCGGGTTCCGACCTTAGCACTCCCTTAACTTAACAGGGATGGAGAACAGCGAAACGGTGTACATCGAAGGATGGCTCAAGTGACAACAGATGATCTCTCGATATTTTCGACAATCGTAGTTTGAAAATGCTTACCCGTTCACTTCCTGCAAGAGGTCGTTCAAGATAACAGGTTTATCAGATTTCTCCAATCTAGCTTTTAGGTCCGGGTAGCCTAATAGCAAAGTCTCCATCGGTCGTCTGAGCTGCATTATGCATAGGTAGAGGAGTTAATCAGTACTCTTGTCTCGCAATATGCCCACACGCTTAGTCTGGGACACAAATAGGTAGGGGCCCTCCTGAGGTGCAGCCGATAAGGGTAATTGGGCGAATGGAGCAAAATGCTGCTGGACTAATCACTTACAGGTGACGAGACCAGCAATTCGGCCGTTCTTTGCACTCCAGTTTTGGTGATCTTGTGTAGTTCTCGAGATTGCTTGCGTCCCAGCTCGGTAAGCGGTGCGTCGGGGACTACGAACGGTGGACTATGAGCATCACGTGCTTAAGCCCGCGCATTCAGTCAAGCGGGATGCTCACTAGAACAATCGTCATCAACGCTATGCGGTATCAGCGTGTTATCTCACAGATCAGTTCGACGTGACAAAACTCACTTGTGCTCAGCTTGAGCGTGTCGAGTGAGATGGATCCTCTTAGAAGTAGGACTAACTTTGGTGGTTGTCATCGTGTGTGTAGTATATGCGGAATGTTCTATCTATAGTCTATCCGGTTCAGGTCTATGTGGGCTGAGATACGAGCGAACGATACGACAGAAGTAGCTGTACTACAGGATGATACTCAGCTTACAGTACCTCGAGTCAATAGCGTGTATGTGGGGTTCATCTACGGTGACATCACACATGCGGACATGACCGCCACTCACCCGCCCCGGATCCAGCGGACGTGATGAGATTAGATGTATGGAAAGTGAGCATCTTCTCGTGTTGTCCTCAATTACGTATAGGCAGAGCAGCTCCTCACACCGCACGCGCAGGCTGAAAAGTGCCCCCTGCGCATCTCCGTGTGTGTGTCACCTTGACCCTCTTGATCTGATCTCTACTGCCTAGTCTATCGCACCGTATATCCTGCTGCAGCGTAGAAAGATCGCGGTGCCACGGGGAAAGTCGGCGTTTAATAGAGTGACGGACAAATTCCAATCTCCGTTTTGGTTCCTCTTTCGCTTTCACTTTGACTTTCACCTACGAACGACCACGACCAAATATCTTCAAGTCAACGCCATCTGACTTTCTCAACGACTTGCAATCAAATAGCTGTAGTTTGCACAACAACCATGTCCAACCCTGCTCGACTTCGACCTCTCGCTGCTTCGGCGGCACGACCTCTCTTGCGTCGAAATTACGCTGCCAAACCCACACCTACCAATCCCAACCTGGTCCAATCTTCCGACTCTCGATCTGACCTCCTTCGACAAACTCTTTACCCGGCCGATTCTTACGCTCCTACTTCTTCCTCACCTACTGGTACATACCACCCTGATCATCTTGCACGATTACAAGCTGTCATCCCATCTTCTGAGGCATACGAGACGATCGAACGTGCTTGGCAATTATATCAAAGAACGTTGAGAAAACAACGTCAGACCTCCCTCGAGGCGAAATACGATTCGATGGTCAAAGCTTGCGACGAACTAGAAGCAATTACGAACCCGGCAAACGGAGGTGCGGAGAGTGAGACTGGAAAAGGAGGGAAATACCACCGTAGAGTCTACGAATGGGCTACAGCAGATGTTAGACAAGCTGAACGAAGGGGCGAACAACCAAGGGGAAAGAAAACGGTGGAACAGAGATGGAAAGAGACCAGAGTGGAAGGTTTGGTCCCCAGAGAGAGTTGGGTACCAGTGGAGAGCAGAGGAAAGGGTTGGGACTATTCTTGGACAAGGCCAGGACACAGCAAGTAGGCGGTGGTTTCTTGTGGGATTACAGGTTTATATGTGAGTTCCGCTGATGCCAATTTGATTTGGTATGTCATGTCTGTTTACTGATCTTATTTTCCAATCAGATTGCATGGATCTCGCATGTGCACACACTGGGATGCACTATATCACAGACACTCTCTGATGGAGCGTGTGCAGTGACAGGGGATTTCACCATCCCGGTTGTACCTACACTCTCAATCTGATCGTTCTCTATTTCTTTCTCATTCCAAATATCAATCACGTGGGGTTGATTGGCGTGTTTTCAACCTGACCAGTCGACCTGTGAATTGCTTCCACCTGTAGTCATATTCTACAATTGATTGATCTCAGCAGGCATGCCAGATCTCAATCGAGGCGCATCGCTCTTCATTAGCGGTAGATGCTCACTCCTGAGAGAGCCAAGAGTCGTTACCATAATATTCTCCCTTGCAAGGCCAACGTTCACTTGTACGACTCTCCAATCCTCTGGCTAGTCTGCTGCTTGAGAAGAAGCTCGAGGTCGAGACGGTGAGAATCGCTCGACTGTGAGTGAAAGGTTGGTTGGATCTCATGTCTCACGTCTTACCACTGCCACCACTCATCAACAGGTCCGAACCTTGGAAGGGGAACTGTTTGGCTGCTGAATCTTCCCATCTCGAAAAATCCAACTTCCTAACCTTGGCAAGTGAAACTTGCATCATCGGCGAGTCAGGAGACATGAATGACTCGTGTATACATTTCAATAATCGTTAAAGACAACCTATTCTACCTAAAGACAAACATGAGACGTGACGTGTATACTTCCCCTGAACCAGTTCCCCCTCGCACCTCGTCGCGCTCCGACGTGCAACAACGCTACTAGATCAAGCTGGCGCACTGAAAACGCCTCCTGCTCGACATTGGGCGATCATCGTATCTTCCCCTTGATAGATGGATAAGAGGTAGGTGATGTCGGCTCGCGCTTGTCGGAGTTTGGAATGAGAGAGTTGCGGGAGGGAGTCTTGCTGCGAGGCGGGACAAGAGTATATTGTCAGCCATAGTCAAGAAGGTCGACATTGGAAGTGTTTACACGAGGGAAGTAGAAGAGAGTCGTCGAGAATGCGGGGAGAGTATTGACGAGTGAAGTGGCCTTCTCCCTGATAGGGACGTGTATAGTGAAGACGACGATAACAGTGCTCCACTTACCAGCTTTGCAATCTTCTGAGCGATGACGGCTTTCATACCCTCTTCTTCGACGAGATGTGTATATTCGGGAGAGAGTGCGTATTGTGGTGCGATCCTGTTTACAATGAGAATGTGATCAGCACCGGTCTTGTGGAGCAAGAGCAGCGTGTGTTCTCGAGCGATCAGTGTCGCTGTAAACAGACAGTTCCCAGAAGTGAAGTAGGTCACTGGTCACTGCGACCAGATATACTGAGATGAGACACTTACTCTGGTGTACCGGATGAGAATCGTCTTTGACGAGTCTCGGGTGAAAAGACGGCAGAAGAGGACGATGGGCTAGAATGAGGATGAAGAGTGTGAGCTTGGAGCTTTCACTATGGTTTTCGATCCTGCTGCAGCGGAGCTGGAGTTGGGAATTGCCGAAATATGGGAGTAGTGGCTGTTGATACTTACGAAGAGACGTCAAAGTAGCTCATGTTGGTTATGATATCTGATGATTAAGCGGGATCTGGCGTTGTGTTCAGTAACAAATGCGAGTAAGCTTATGGTCGTGTGGTGTGTTGTGTTGTGATGATATTGTTAGTGAGGGGGAATTGCAACGATGATGAACGGTTCTTATAAATACGCATATGTTTATATACCCTTGTCTCTCCCTGTCACAGTTAACAGATATCACTAGTACGTCCTCGTCTCTCATCCGATGCAAAAGGCAAAGAAAAGGAGTCATATGGCGGAAAAGGCCCCGAGTGAGTTTGTTCTTCCCTTCTCCCTGTGTTCCTCGAAACTCAAGGGAATCCTCCATTCATCCTCCCCGCCGAGCCAGCGAGCTCAGTCGCCAACGCCACATGGACTACAGTAGTGTAGTATTCCGGTATGATTCCAGTGCAATCACGTCAGACTGTTGATCATTCACTGTTTTGCCCCACCAAAACTAGTTTCGCTCTAAAACCCTCCTCCTCTCCTCTCCACTCCCGCACTGGGAGAGACAATGAAATACTCGCGCTGCGCCACCTCTTTGTTTAAACTACTCTGGCACTCAGGTGACTTGATGAAACAAAATAACTGCCGGCGGTAACTTTTCCTGCATGAAATACGTCATTGATGTGCGACTTTGGAGTAAAAGCACAAAAGCCTGGATGTGGATGTACATCATCTCTTTTATCATACAATCTTCCACTCTTCCTTCTCACTCTTCGCCTTTTTGAGGATGAAAATCTCGGTCAATCTCGCGGCGTTCTTTCATGCCGAAAGAGTAACTCATGTAGTGATTTCTATTCTAAGAACAGAGTCGTACCCACACAGTCTCTCGCTCTTTAGACATTCGACGTCATGACAGTTGACAGGAACGGATGTACGTGTTGGAGCGAGATACACACCAGGAGATGGCAACGTACGACCTGATGCAGAACAAGAGAAAGCAGGTCTGGGTATGTAAGCCATCTCGCATGCAGCAGCAGCACAGCATATCGATTCGATATGAGTACTGTATCCTGGATAAGCTTGACAAGGCACACGTTTAATGAATGCGGAAGTGTCAAAAAGTCAAAAACTCATGACTTGCTGACAAACTTGGCGCATCACACCAAGACACCAACAACATGTATGACAGCCCCACTGAAGTTGTTTGTACACGGCGTATAGTCGGGTCAATCCGACAGCCGACAGCATAACTTTGCTTGGTACAAGCTCGGCGTTCACATATTCTTTTCACTTGGCCCCGTGACTAGACGCATCAGGTACAGCCGCTGTTGTAAACGCAAATTGACGTGCGCACATCGCGACCAAAGTCAAAGCATGCATATCCCATACCAACGACCACACACGCGTTTTACCCAATTCGTGACTTTTGCTGCTATCTACGTTCTCGTCCTAATCTACCTTTGACGCCAACTACGCTGTTTACAACTCATTCCAAAAGATTCATTGTCATTCCCTCCTGATACCCGCAATCTAATCATCTTGAGCACCCATCGCTGCTCGTCTAGCAAATCTGTGTTACGAAACTCTCATCAGTATTGACCTCACTGCATTATTGCATCCACTTACACTGCTGACAAATCCAGTTGACCCGATGGAGCATCAGGCTTAGCGATAGTGCCAGGTCTCGTTCCAGTCTTAGGCTGAACTTTAGCAGCAGCAGGTACAGGAGGTCTGCCACCCACTCCACCAGCTGCAGGCGGGACCTTTGCACCAAGAGCAGGAGGCTTCGCACCAATTGAAGGTTTGGCCGGAATCGCAGGCTTCGCCTTGATAGCTGGAGGCGCTGCTTTCCCAAGCACAGAGTTGGGCCGTGATGACGCCGGTGAAGAGTTATTTGACGCAGCTGCCGACGATGCCAGTGACTTTGCCTGCCATGAAGGTGCTGCTGAACCGTTTGTGTGGGCTGCACCGCCATTGCTCGCAGGTGCGGCAGGACGTGGACGTCGAGCCGCGGGAGGTGGAGGTGGAGGGGGAGGCGGAGCTGATTCGATAAGTTTGAGACTACATGACAGGTTCGTCAGCATTCGAATTCGGGTGACAAACAATCCTACGCACTAGTTAGACGGGGCCCAACCTTCTTGACCGTTTTTGACAACCATCCACCACCCTGCGCTCCTGTCAGTATAACAATCGCTTGTGCATTGCAAGACATACTCACCATTGTCATCCTTCTCCTTCACTTCGACCGTCTCACCCTTGACCAACTGCATCTCACCCGGCTGACCTGCAAAGTTGTACAAGGCCTTGTATAACTCCTTGGGTGGCCCAGCTGGTGGAGGAGGGGGAGGTGGGGGTGGAGGAGCACCACGGCCAGGAATCGCAGGTGGTGCTCGTCCAGCACCGGCAACAGCATGTGCGACTGGTGCTTTTAGGGTGGCAGCGGGAGCCGCAGCAAAAGAGGCCACAGCGGCCGGAGCAGAAGGCTTTGTAGCACCAGGTAGTACCTTGGCCGTGGGACGAGTAGTAGGTCGACTCTGCTCACGACGGTTAGCGCTAGGATGTCGGTATGCATTTGAGGAATCACTTACTGAGGATGCAGCTCTGGGAGCCTTCTTCGTCTTCGGCATTCGTGGTGGCATAGGGTACGATACTGGCAATTGGTCAGGCTATCGTTCGGGTTGATATACCCTGCTACTCACCGCTGTTTGGAGGTTCACCGGATCCCACACTGATAGTATGCGATTTGTATGTAGCCTCTCCCCTGACCGACTCATCCTTCTGAGCTTTGATCGCCGCTCGCTTGTCCTTCTTCTTGGCATAGTCAATTCTGATCACACTGTCAGTTTTATTCGCATACGCGAGCACTCTAGCACTCACGAGGGACCAATGTTGACAGCAACGCTTCCTCCCGTCAGGCCGAGGATGACGCAGGTCATCTCTGTCTTGAAGATACATGTAAAGACAGGGTCGCCTTCTTCGCAAGGAGGAACGTTGAAGGCCTGCATCATCATCAGCTCGTGATCACAAGATTCGTTCACGTATGATACTCACCACGAAGTCGTCTCGGAGGTTAGTCATCGCAATTGCTTTGAGAGTTACAAGCGGGATCTTCCTTTCCAGACTGGTAGTCACACGACCATCCTTCGAAGCCGAAACGACGAAGTAGATAGCCTTGTCGGACTACGAGAACAAGATAAGCTCTGGGTACCCTGCTATTCGGCCTTTCTACTTACGATGATGAGGAATCGTGGACTGAGTTTACTGGATCGACCCAATTTCGAGACCAATAGTTCCGCTCTCGAGCTGAAGAGCACAGTTTCCGCGGCTGGTCCTATAGTTTAGCGACAACACTCTGGCGAGTGGAAGGACAACTCACGACTGATAGCAGCCGCATTCCTGAGCAGTTCTCCCTGAGCACTCTTGCCTCCAACGTCGAGGTAATCACCCATGAACTTCCTCATACCCAGAAGACTGAATCTTCTCCTCTCCTTCCTGCCTGCCAGCATCTCGTGACCATAGTCGCGCTTCCTCTCATACACAAGCGCTTCTTTCTGGTTGCGCCAGAAACGTTGGATCGTGGTGGCAGCCTCTTGCTTGCGTCGAACATACGCTCGCCAAGCTCGCTGAATACGTGACGCCATGGTGTGCCAGTAACGATCTCGCTCTCCTTCGAGATAGAACAGCTGCGGAGGGGTCAGTCATTGTCCAGATGGACCATCGAGACACTAGCTTACTGTCTCGGGATTCTTGATAAACGCCTTGGTCACACCCATCTGCCACTCGTCTTTCGAGATTTTCGCATCGGTCAGGATTCGCTCACAACCAGACCGATCATCGCCTTCCCAAATATAGTCACCGGCATATGATGTTGAAGGTGAAAGGAGGTAGAATCTGAGAGCTTGTCAGCTTGACTCGCAGTTCTTCTTCAAACTGCACTCACCTCTGAATCATCTTCGAGAACTCTGCTCGATACGCGAAACCAGCTCTTCGAACTCTGATATTCTCTTGCAGACCCAAATACTTGATCTGGTGCAGAATAGCTTTATCGTCGTACTCGGTGGGAGATCGGTGCTGATTAGGCTTGATGGTACGGATGTAATGTGGTTGACATCTAAAACAAGTTGTCAGCAACACGGTCTCACCTAGAAGATGCACCGACTCACTTCATCAAGTTGTCGACAAGTAGGTTGGCGGAGAGCTTATTTTGTCAGCGGATTATCCAAATGGCAGTTACTCACTTTTATCTTGTCGCCAGCTGTTGGCGGTCTCTTCTTCGAGTCGTGGTCCACCTTCTCAGGGAAGAGCGTATGCAGGAAATCGTCCTTGCTTCCCTCGATCAATTCAAGAATATCTCTCAAGAGCTGATCCTTGTTCTTATCGGTCATTCCCTGCACATTGTACAACACATCTCCGGCGTAGTGCTTGATCAAAAACTTGTTTCCTCTCGACTCGAAGTTGGGGTTCGATGTGAGCATATTTGAACGCTGAATGAAGGAGTTGTCGGCAGCGGAAGGATCGGCATGAGCGGTTGCCGTTGCGTCGTTCAGAGTAGCGAAGATACCAGCGGGTCGTTTATCCTCGATCAAGGAACAGACGACGGCGTTGTCGAAGACTATTCATCAGCACACTTCAAGTGCGTGAAACTCACATTTGATGGGAGTCCACTTGATTTGCTCTCGAACATATTCTTCTTGCTCTGCTTTCAAGGTCAACTCGATGAAGATCTGCTGTAGCTTCTCGTTGACGTAGTTGATACAGAGTTGTTCGAAGCTGTTATCCTGCGAAGAGCGTCAGCCGTGTGTGATATGCCAAGAAGTCCGTACGCACTTGGAAGATCTCGAAGCCACTATAAGTCCACTCGGTCAGCGCTTATCCGCGGAAAGGAAAACAAGGCCGACTCACTAGATATCCAAGACACTAATGACATATTCTGAAGCTGATTGTGGTTTCATCGACACGTTTACTCGGCTGACGATCCACTCGAATAGGTTGTTATATCTGATGGAACCCAAGATCAGCTGACGGTACCGCAATAGGATGCGCCTCACTCACAAAGCTTTTGACAAAGCATCTCGTCCTGATGATGCTTGGGCGACGTTCAATGGCACTTCATACACACTTCCTCTCCTTCCACCTCTTTGCGTCTCCATAATTCTCGTCAACAACACCTTTTGCAATTTCGATGGATCGACCTCCATCAAGTACGCGGCAAAGTCCGTTACTCCAGTATCCGCAACGGCAGCGTTCCCATCTTCACCCTCTACGAAATCGACATTGCCGAGCCAAAGGATGGTAGCGAGGATTTTGAAAATGGAGTTTTGTTCGTCGGCGGAAAGACCAATGATTTGCATGGCACGCTGCGTCATCTGTTAGCCAGTTCTCCAATGACCTATCGAGTTGCGCAGCTCACCAGAGTCTCGTGGAAGTCGTTGACATCGTTGATGCTCTTGACGTCAAGACAACCACTTCGGCTGATGTATGCATAAGCCTCAGGACCTTGCAGACCGAAAGCCTCTGGAAGTGGACGACACGTTAGCGCTGACTAATGAGCATGTGTTGGGAATACTCACCCTTCTGCTCAGGACTGGCACCCTTTGTGAACTGGTAGAAGATGTGGAAATCTCGCTCATCCTCGATTTGTCCAACGACTCGGTTCTGAACGGAAGACACGTTGACATCAGCCATGAACCCCTGGGTGATTCTTGCAAGCTCGACTGACCTTTTCTAGCAGGTAATTAGTGATCTGCGCTCCGACTGGCTGTCCCATTGAGTTGAACATGATCTCAAGGTATTTTCCCTTTACGTCTCGTCAGCACACACCTCAATCACGGTGTAATCGCACAAGGGAACTCACATGTCTACTCGAGTTGTCATTTCTCAGAGTCTTCGCACAACCGAAACTCTCCAACAACGGATTTGTAGCCAACACCATCTCTTTCACACTCTCAATCCCACCCCCGCCTCCATCGCCTCCCGAAACAGCCGCGATATACTGCATGATCCGTTTGGCGGCTTCTGTCTTTCCAGCACCCGACTCTCCAGAGATGATCACACATTGGTTCTCCTTTTCGGTTGTCATTCGATAATAGGCCGATTCGGCGATGGCGAATACGTGAGGGGACATCTCGAGTCGGTTCTTCCCCCGGTAGGAGTTGAGGGTTTCGGTGGTGTAGATACCGAGATCTGCGTGATGGTATACATATCAGTAAGTACGTATACATTAGGGCTAGGGACAAGCGAGCAACGTAACGGAACATACCTCGGAAAGGGTTGACGGAGATGAGCACATGAGCAATATATGTCTGATGAACACCGTCGAGTCAGCCTACGTCAACATTGACCAAGGAGGTCGTGCTCGACTTACGTAGATCTCTTGGTTGTTGAAACGTTGTTTGAGATTATCGTTAATAGCATCGTTGGTGATTGTGCTCAGCAACGTCATATCCGGTACACCTGCAGCTTTCTTTTTCTTGAAACCTTCACTCCAATCGGCCTAAACAGGTCGTACCATTACATGTCAGTACACTGCACAGAACATGAGATGAGCGGACTGACCTTTTGAATACCTTTCTGAGCTTTGGCACCTCCGCCTCCTGTTGCACTACTGCCTCCACCTCCTCCGTGGGACAGGAGTCCACCGAGACCGCCCTTCTTGCCGGCTTTCTTGGACGGCGCCTGAACATGACCAATGCGATGTTATCAGCTTCAACCGGTAAGGCAACAACGAGCGGACTAGCTGTTGACATACCATTTCTATTCGATATCAGCCAGCTCAGTCACACTAGTAGTACGGATACACAAGAAATTTCGACTACAGGGTGTGTGTTGAAGACGCAGACAGTATGGATGGATGAGTCTTGTCGAGATACAGACGTTGCTGTGAACAGCACCGGATTGATGATGTGAGTGACGCCGGCGATTACCCGCAAGCAGCGACGAGCAAGCAACAGCATACACATTCCAACCCTGGATTATTTATTTGTAACTCCACTTTAGATTCGCTCACAACGACAACCCACAACCGTCAATTGCTCACTCTCCTTCGTCCTCTTACTACATCTTTAACCTTGAGTAAATCGCCATCAAGACAGATACAGCGACTCGCCGAAGCTCGACTCATCGACGTATATGCTGTCAAACAAGCACTTTCAGCAAAGATGACACAATTAAGAAATCAACAGAAACACGATGGGATCGCAGAGGTGAATTGGTCGGTCTTCTGGTGGAATGGTAACTTGTACTGACCTGTTTGCTACTAGGTGTGGGCAGACAACCTGGAGACCGAGTTTGCAGCGCTAAGAGCAGCAGTTGAGCAATATCCTTTCGTATCTATGGTGTGTTCCCGTTCTATAGTCCCAACACCACACGCTAAGAAATTGCGACCGAGCTGATATTCTGTTTTCGTTGGTATTCAACAGGACACCGAATTCCCCGGTATCGTCGCTAGACCGATAGGAAACTTCAAGACAGGATCAGATTATCATTATCAGACGATGCGATGTAATGTCGACATGTTGAAAGTGATTCAGCTAGGAGTGACTCTGTGCGACGAACATGGGAATTCACCAGAGGTGTCGACTTGGCAATTCAACTTTACGTTTAACCTGTCGTGAGTATATCTTCTCGCTCGAACGGAATCTATCACCCAGCATTTGCATCCTCTGGGAAGAGAAGGCCAGCGTTGAAAAGTCATGTTGGAGGCTTGGAGGGTTTGGGACTACGATGGACGCGTAGACTGTGATGGCAGAGGGACAAAGGTGCTAATCTTTCATATCAACCACTCTCAGCGAGGATATGTTCGCACCCGATTCTATCGAATTACTCAAGAACTCTGGTATCGACTTCAAGCGGTTCGAAGAAGAGGGAATCGATGTCGAATATTTCGGAGAGCTGTTGATCACGTCGGGACTGGTTTTGTTTGAGAATGTGACATGGGTATCATTCCATTCGTGAGTCGGCTTGATCTATCCTGGCATGGCTCCCCTTCGCCCTCCACCACCATTCTGTCTGGGCCCTTCGTCGTCTGTATCTTCATCCGGTACATCTGAATGGCCGTTGCGACTTGCGTACGTGTGCTGATAGTCGTTCACCTTTGCAGCGGATACGACTTTGGTTACCTACTCAAAATCCTTACAAACGAACCTCTTCCCGCTATCGAATCCGATTTCTTCCACCTCCTCTTTATTTGGTTCCCCTGCTTGTATGATATCAAGCATGTCGTTCGGTCGATCAAGACACTACGTGGTGGATTACAAGAAATTGCAGAATCATTAGGTGTAAGTGGAAGACATCGACACTGAAGTTCGGTCTGTGCTGTGCTGTGCTGATTAAATGTTTTCGCATTTGTTTGGGTTATATAGGTCACGAGAATAGGACCTCAACATCAAGCAGGATCAGATTCGCTCCTTACAGCTGCTGTTTTCTTCAGGATAAGACAGAACTACTTTGATAACAATCTGAATGACGACTACTACAAGTGAGTGTTGTCCTTCGATATGTTCATCAAGTCTTCGTGTCATCCTCCATTCTCTCATACTGCCTCCCATATGAAGTCTTCCCTGCTTCGATTCATTGCTTTCAAAAGTATTGTTATCTTCGTTGCTGACTTCCCCCGTTTTGCTGCAGAAACTACCTATACGGCTTCTCATCAGGTCGACATGGCAAGATATCCCCACCCACGGGCGGCGGCTTGTTAACCAACGAAAAGCCCTACTAGTATCAGTGCAGTAGCCCTTCTAAACCCTCTTCTTTGGTCTCTAGGACCGAAACGAATCTTGTTTCACACTAGGCGACTACCAGCTCTCTGATCAGATCTCAGAGCTGGTAGAGCCATACCCCAATGCTCAGAGATACCCTCATTTTCATGTACACAACCTTTGTCAAATCATGCATAACTGAAATCGAATCGCGATTTTCTTTCATCAAGCAGGACGACGTATAGACTACAGGACGATAAAAGATGCATGAGAGCAATTGCTTTCTTTCCGTATTGTCAAGACTATATACTGATGATTGGTACAATAATACACAGGGAAACCAAGGGATCCTTTTTTCCTCCCCTTTTCCTTATAATGATGTTGATATACAATATACCCTCCCCTTCAATGCCAACGCGACCGATCCTCTGACAAATTTATTGTCACTCTATTCTATCGTAAACAATCGACTCTCCTTCCTCCTTTCCTGCGTTTCATGATATTTATTCACAGTTGAGGGCCAGAAATTCCCATCGATCTCATCGCTTGTGTGATCTCGTCTGCATCTATCGAATATCGTTGTGATTCTGTAAGCGAACGAGATACGATTAGTACAATTTTCTCAGTCACAGAAGAATGGGGTGCTACGCACCATCAATCCTTCCTAGGGACTGCAAGAGCTGAGACGCGTCCTTTGACAAGTTCGCAATCGGTTCCCAGTTATTCGACCAATAAGGTCCCGCCAATCCATTCTTGTTCCTCGTCGAAGTGAGCAAAACATCAGAAGTCGGAAGTACACCTCGAGCGAGCTGATCTTCCGCCATCGCCTTTTCGTGTTGCTCAAGCTTGATTTTGGAGATCCAGAGCTTGATCAGACCCGTCGCATTGGAGATCGAAGCGAGACATAATTCGCGTTCGTGATCGTCACCGTGAAGAGGATGGAGGTCAATTCGGACGGACAGCAATAGTAGGAACTACGTGATCACGCATTGATAAGAAAGGGGGTTCTGCACGATCGATGAGAAATTCAAACTCACTACGAATGGCACATCCGGGGTTTCCCAACAAGGCGTTTCGGTCAGTTTCACCTTCCACTTGCCCGGAATGGTTTGTTCTATCCAGTTAACCATATCCAAAATCTCTTTGTATGCGCCTGGGTGCTCTCTTTTCGGTGACATTACGCGCAGCCCTCGCGGAGTACCATCGAGAGAACGGTAAGTGTGATGGCACTCCGACCGTTCATTTTTGAGGCTTTGTGCGCGATAGCGGAGATGAAGTGCGATGAAAAAGTAGCCACTGAAAGACAGGCCGTCAACACCCCGCGCTACGGATAGTATCGCAGATGTTTCAATTTGCACTCACAACAAGAAGTTCAATTGCTGAGGTCGCTTGCTGAGAGGAAAGTTGTACGCATCGCGCAAGTTGAAATCTGGTTGAGACTGCAGATATCCCTGTTTACCACAAAATGAGATGAGCTGTCCTTGATCTTCTTAGATTTCTGACACTTACATCTTGGAAATCTTCCGGAGGTCGCGGCCAAGGTGTGGTGACGATCTCATCTCGAATGGCAGATGGCCAAGGAACCATGAGAGATAGACCTCTCTCATTACCCCATGCACTCCAACTATGACGGCGAGCGAGTCAGCTTTAACTAAGGCCTCGCATCTGCTGGTGAGAAGCTGACTCACAACGCGTGGATACGCTCACAAAGCTCCCACTGATGTTTGGGAGGCGGAAGAAGTGATGTTGAGTGTCCTAGTTCCTCGGTGCTTTCTGGTTGCGCAAATATCGACGAAGGGATTTGATGCAGACCACAAGCGACACATAGACTGGTTGCTAGCGTCTTAGCGACCCTTCGGAAATCTGGACTGTGGAAGCCTACTCACGATATCGCTTTCCAAGAGTATTGATACGCCTCCAGCCACCTTGACTGAGTAGGGAGCCATTTGCTGATATTCTTGGTGGCGTTGATTGCATCAACCAATCTATCCCCCTGGGCGATGGCTTCCTCCACTTTGACCGCTGTCTTCGCGAGAAGGGTATCTGATAACGATCTGATCGCGGGAATGTAAGAGTGAGATGATGCAATGGTGTACTACGAGAGTCCTTGAGCATCAGTATGTCGCCCTCAGAGATGTGACATGAGCAGAGATAGCTCACCATGGAGTATATGAGACAAGGATGGGGCTGCTCTGACTCGGGCAACAGCATCTTGACCCGGAACTGTGCCTCGGTGAACACTTCCGACCCGAAGTGAGGTCTGGGTGGATCTTCTCCAAAGAAAAGGGTCAACCTGTTCGGAATACGAGTTCAGTCACATCTTGGCGAACGAGATACGAGCAGGAAGGCAGACCCACAAATAACCCTTGGCGCTTTCGGTCAATTCCCCTTCGGCATCAGTGATGCCATCGCCAGCAATCAAGCTTGTGATCTCATCCGGACGTAATACTCCAGTATGATTCTCGTCTGTCATGTCGTTCATAGGCCTCAACTCGTAATGTGAGGTAAACAAGGCAGGATCGAGTAGGGAGATCTGATCCGGTACAAATGAGCCCTGCTTGGGGGAGGTGAGTTTTTCGGGCCTGCAGTTCATGCGAACATGGTACACTCACATGATGATTATTAAGAGGATTCACTGCTATGGTCGTTTTTGGACTAACACTGTCAGTGACAGTCGACAAGTGATCGACCACAGTCACGTCGGAACCTATCGACCCACGACTGTCTGCTTGGTATTGCATCAAGCTCGGTGAAGTTGGTGTGGATGTCGTCCAGCTGAAACTGAAATCGTTTGACTGATTCAGAAGGGACCACGGTAGCAGATGACTTCCGGAGGAGGAGGGATTTTGCGAGACAGGAGTCGCGGATAGTTGGGTCATGGGGGGTGGTGAGATGACCTCCACTTTGGGGTGTTGCCATACCATTGGGCCGGTTTCCATCATGGCATGTTTCGGACTAGGGTCGCGCTCAATAGCCACGAGTGGTGGTGAGAGGTTTTCATACATCGGTGGAACAAGGCCTTGGTGACCTAGGGGGCTGTGGCAGTGTTCGAGGCCCGTATGAGAAGGAGCAGGGTAGGGGACGAATGGGATTCCGATATTGTGTTGTTCAAGCGGGACAGGCTGGTACGATAAGTTGAACGCCGTCTCGGGACCGCGGATGAGGATGTCACTGGATCGACGTCGCGCTTCAAGAGCTTCACGATACTCCTGTTCTTCCATTTCGGCTGAAAGACAAAGTGGCTGTTAGTACTAGTATATACCGACATCGAGGACCCCACTCACCCAGCTTACGTTCTAGCTTTTCCACCCTTGATGCTGGACGAACAGCATCATACACGCAGCGGTCCTTTCTCTTGGCACACTGATCACAAACTGGTTTTCGAGCGGAGCATTTCTGTTTGGGCTGTCAGTTCTGTGCTTCTGGCATGGGGGTCCAGGCTAAACTTACGAGCTTCTTCGCTCTGCACATGAGACAGGCGTCGCCCCTTCGAAGAGGTTGACCGGCGGCTGTACAGGTCTCCAGGTCAGCGTTCAGATACAGAAGGTGAGTAGGCCTAAACTCACCTCTTTTTCGACCTAGAGGGTCGTTGCGACTGTATGAGTCCATCGACATCTTTCTATCTCCGGGATTTGAGGTACCGTTGATTGGCGACACTGGATGATGTCGGGTTACATTGGCGCTATGCCTGCGTCGACCTCGTTGTGGCTTGTGAGGTGAGGTCGGACTCGCAGGCGATGGAGGGGGATGAGGATGGGGATGGGAATGGGAGACTGCTACAGGTTGTACAGATGAGTGATGATGTGGCGTACAGTTGACGGTTCCAGCAAAGCAGGAGGCGTGATGCAGGGACATTTGTCGTCCGTGAGGAGGTAAGGGATGAAATAGAGTTTACGAAAGGATATCAGAGCCAGGGGACGATGATGAACAGGTGGCGTTGGTTGATGAGAAGGGTTGTTGATATAAGAGAACTCTCGGAGTCAGATTGAGATACTTTGTGATGTGAATCTTATACAGTACTCACCCATGATGAGGCTCGGGGTGGAGGTGACGGTAAGATGGGAACCCAGTGAGTGTAGAGTACTGTAATGAGAGTGGAGTGAATGGAAGTTTGGTCCTTTATGTTCCGATCGTTGTCCTCGGTTCGGTCGTCGGCGTGCGCAGAATGAGCTCGGCTGATGATCCGAGCAGAAATCGATCGAACTCGGAGTCTTTTCGTTTGAGAGTTGAGAGTGTCAAGGGGGCGGCAGTGCTGAAAGCTGTGATTGAGTTGGTCGACTGATTGATTGATTGATTGTGTCTAGTACCCGACCGGTCCTCGGAGAAAGAGATGGGGACAGAAGATGAAGAGTGAAGATGAAGTTGTCAAATGTCGATTGTACTCTCAATGTTGTCGGACTGAACTGTTAAAATAGGTTTCTGTCAGAAATGTGGATTGAATTGTACACGGACCACCTCCACACTCACCTGGAATGATGCGCAGCAATAATGTCTCGTACTTGACCCCGGTGCCTGACAAAGTACAATCAACTCCGAACGTTCACAGTACCAGACGAGACCGACGGTGAGGGCCGAGGTCCGCTCTGCTCTCTTTCTTATTGTTCTTTTTGAGGTTTGAGGGGAGAGAGGGGTTCGCTTCTCTGTACGCGAGCCACAGCAACGATAGGAAATCCCAGAATAGACAATGTTTTCCTCGAGCTGGAGTGATTCTCTTGTTTGGGGAAGAAGCAAAACAGATATCCATGCGTCCGTGTTTGTGATGGAAGGGAGGCGGGGGGGAGGACTGAGCGTTGTTTGAGGGGGTGTATGTGTATATGTTGTCCGATGATTCGATCAGATTGAAGAACGGGTTGAAACGGGTTGAAACGGGCTCGCCACTATCCCAAAGTATGGTAAGCGATCCAAGCGACAGGTGCCATGACACTGCCCCGTGTTCCGAGGTCCGTTATTTTGGTAACAAGGGAAGGGGCGGAGGGAACGTGCAAGGAGGGCGCTGATGAGGTTGTGTATTTCTGGCTACAGCTACTGCGCTGCGCAACAGTGCGAAAACAATTTATGCCTCTTCAAAGGAATGTGTATGTTATGTATGCAAGAGAGTCCTAAATGGTGGGAATGCGTTGGTACTCCGCGTGTAAATATAAATCTCGGCGAATGGAGGAGGATACATGCATAGGGCAGTGCTGATTAACTCTGACCATTGCTTACAAAGCGTCTTTATCTCTCTCGTGGTACGAGTTAGTATGTACAAGTATGTGAAAATCCAATCACCTATCGAAATAGGCTCCGAGGGACAATAGATATCAGGTACTGGACTACGGTACTACTACTGCTAGCACCTAAATCGCAAGATCTTCCTTTTGTGAAGTGGGTACTCCTTCCTCCTTGTACTCGTCGGTGAGTGAATGAGTCGAAACGGAAACACCGAAGATCACCGCGTTGTTTGTTACTAGGATCAAGGGGGGACTTCGGACCCGATGGTGTACGACAGCTCCAACATACTTAAATTTGGGTACGCGACATCAGAGACGTTTTTACTTCCGAGACACGTTCATTGACAGGTATGTAAGTTTGCGTTGCTGCTGCATCACACAATAAGTAGAGTCCAGAACCCTTCTATCACTGTAATTGACACATCCTCACGTATACGTATTGGCTCACAGATCTCGGCAACTTAATAAGAATTCATATTTGTCACAAAAAAAATCGACAGACCTACCCTCAATCTGCGCCCCATCTCCGCTGCTCACAAAGTATAATGGTCGTACCTCTCCAGGTTCCCCCGCTCGATAGGGGAGTTGTGAAGTGACTGCTTATTCATATTTAGGCGCTATCGGCGAGATTCGCTCCGTAGTACGAGTTACTCACTAATTAGCGGACAGGTACACCCGCTTTACCTCGCTGTGGTAAAACGTAGAGGCGGTACACCAAACATTACAGGGTTTACGTACGATCATCTTGGAAGGGGTGATTGTCGCCCTCGCTACACATGTTTATCTCTGTCGTACTACTACCAGGCTTCTCGTCTTGGGATGAGAGGAAGGAACAATAGATGGGTTCTGGTGGCGCTGTATTTTGACGTACCTGGTTACACTTGCTACATGTGCTACCTTCTCATATACAAGATCCGAGACAGATCCATCTACGATAAGACCGATGTGGAGGTGAGGTGGAGGGGTGACATTGAAGGCCTATAGTCGTAGTCTGAAAGGACATTTCTTTCTGTGGTGTCCAGAGTGCCAAGCTTCTTTTTATCTCGGTCATCGGCCATAAAATGATAACAGGGGTAGACCATCGGAAGCAGAGATTTCTGTTGGATTTTCTATTCTGCCGGCGGTGGAGGAGAAGCAAGTACGACGTCCGGGGTACCACATGTCTTCTTTTTCCACTAGAGATAAGAGTGACCCGTTTGTCCCGACATACCGTTACAGTGCGTACCGCATACCGTTGAATACCGCTCATAAAACTGTATGTTGACCGACGCAAACATCTTATCGGTAGTCTCGTACAGTACTCGTACATATGATGCAATGCATGTCTCCTCAATCCCCGTTCCCCACCCCTCCGGCCATGCTCCACTCTCTACCGGTACCCACCTAGACTGTCGTCTTAGTGCACTTCGGGGGCCGCTCGGCGTCCGAGTTCAACTAAAATGGCGGTTCCGACCCAAACCCTCCACCGTTCCGACTCATTTATTCTCATTCACTATCGGGTCGAAGCGAGCCGTAATCCGTAACTCATCGTGATGTGGGATGTGATAGGGAACTTCTCTCTCCCGCCCCAGGCACAAGTCGTCCTTTCCACAATGTCGTTACATATTTTGCTCGTTACCGCTAGTCCTGTACCGCCTCCTTCCGCTGTTCCGTGCTTGTTCCGCATACTGTGTAGCATAGTGTCGAACCTAGATCTACGATCGTAGTCTAATAAACTCTGAAGAGAGGGAAAAAAACCAGGGCCTGAGTCTCCAACAAACGTAAATGTGCTCGATCACTCATGCTCGGAGGCTAACTCGTCTCAGATACCCACAATCAGTAGATAGAAGTAGTGAGGTACCAAGGAACTGTTTTGTGATCGAGCTAGACTCACTGCGCAGCGATCAGATTAGACTCAACTGGAATGTCTGTGTGTCACTGTGTTACTCGAGTGCTCTGTCTTGTGGCGCCTAACTCTCGATCGCACTGCCACCCTACTCTCTCTCCGAGACCTGTTCCTATACTGCATCGCATACCAAGGTCCGTCGGACCGATAGAGTGCGAACGATCCATCAAGCTGGGGTGGCATGTGGCACCCACTCCTTCCACCACCTCCACCTAACAAGAAACTGGTACATGTGCTGACTCCCGCTTGGTAACGGATAAGAACCCACCGAGTACTGGTACTGCTGACGACAAGTAGTATGTAAATGTTTCCCAGAAGTACACCAGTTTCCCATTCCAGAAAATGGGATATTGGTACGGATACTGATCCAGACATACTTGCGACGTTGTCGTTGTGTTTTCTTCGTCTCGGAGGCTGATCGCTGGTCTGATTCAATCTGATTATATCGTTCACATTCTAGGTCAAACAACATCCCCCCAAAATCAATGCTTACTTGTTCCCTAACAAAGTGATCGAACGACTAGCTTGTTATTGAGACACACTTGACATGTACCCCTATAGATGACACTACTGCACGTGTATGTACATTCAGATGCTGGCTACATTCACACACATTTACACGAATATACACTCGGAAGATCATTCCCCTCGTTTTCAGCCACATCGGTAATCGGCCCGACTTATTTTCCTTTCCCACAGAGTGACTCCAGAGTTCACAGCTACGCCTACAACTTAGCCTTGACCCCGACGGGGAGCATCCGCTCATCTGAACATTAGAATAATTGTTCAGCTACAATTCACAGTAGTGGTCTGTTTTGTGTTCGCCACTCACAGTTCGCCTCGTACATCGTGTCAGAACCACTGGGAGCGTTGAGACCTGAAATGTCTACCATGCTCGGTACGACATCCGCCATTGTCGGAGCACCCAATAATCGCATGTTCATCTCAAATTCGTCCTGCAAAACCACATAAACGTCAATTGTCACATCACTGCTGGGAAATGAGACACAGCCATCACACACCTTTAAGATTTGCAGTGCCTTGGAAACACCTTCTTCCCCGTATGTTGACATAGAATAGATCATAGGTCTTCCGATACCTACAGCCGTAGCCCCCAGAGCAACAGCCTTGAGCACGTCGGTAGCGCGACGGACACCACCATCGACAAAGATTTCGAATCGAGGTCGAAGAGGGTTGTTCATAAATCCTCTTGCAGTCAAGGCAGAAACTACGGATGGTAGGATGGCGATTGGTGACGGTGCGAAATCGAGTTGACGACCTCTGTCGTAGCGAATCCACATCCAGTTGTAAGCATAGTTCGGTTGACAGACGAAGAACTCCTCACCCATGGTTACTCAACACCACTCCATCCACCCCCGCCTCGGCTGCCATGACAGCATCTTCCCAGCATTGCACGCCCTTCAAGATAATCTTCATCCCTTGCGCTGCGTCCATCAACTCCTTGAGATCTGACCAGTTCAAACTTGGGTCGATGAACGAGGAGATCGCTCGTGCGGCACCCTGATCTCGCTTGAAGTTGTCTCCGCCTTGTGATTGTTGAGCAGAAGCGGCACCTTCGAATTTGGTCCTCATATCCTTGAAACACCTACATGTCAGCGAAATTTCCCAGTCAGACAGCGGTTAACTCACCTTCTCACGACGACCAAGTTGAGGAGCATCGACCGTGATGAAGAGAGCCTTGACACCTCGCTCGGCAGCGTGCTTGATGATCTTCTGCGTTCTCGACCTGTCCGAGTTCACATACCTATCGAGCGAAACCTTAGCTACTGTCGCGAGATTCTGTAAAAGAGAGTGAACTTACAACTGCATGAACTGGACTTGGCCTGGAACAGCCGCGTCAACCATTTCGTCGAAAGAACATGAAGCGAGGGTAGGGATCTGCACCACGTCAGCATACTACTTGAAGGAGGTATTCGGGCTAACTCACCATTTGAATGATGTTGTGCTTAGCAGCTGCTCTTGTGAGTGTTACTTCTCCTTCAGGATGGCCTAGTTTTCCTGCAGCACATCAACCCAGGTGTCAGCTTATTCTCCGTTGTAGGAATAACATCAAGCTAACCTAGCGCTGTAGCTGTGATATACACTGGCATTGAAGATTTGAAGCCCAAAATAGAAGTCGAATAGTCGACTGTGCCGACATTACGCAGAATGCGAGGTCGGAACCATACTCTGCGATGAGAGGTCAGACAAAGCTGGATAGTAGGGGTATTGTACTTACCGATGATAGGCATTATGGTTTTCTCTCTACTCACGTCAAATCAACGCTATTACCTCTGCTGTGTACAGCTGACTCACCATCGTAATCTCATCATCGGCACCTCTGCACATCCCACCAATTAACCCATCAGCTCTGCCCGATTAGAGATTCACCAAAACCCATGAAAACAACATACGAGCTATAATAATTCCATCCTCTCCTACTCATTGTCCTCCTGGCAACAGCTTCGAAATCGTGCAAACTGAGAATCTCCTCCAATGGAGGCTTGACATACTCTTCTTCACCCGTCGCGGATGTCGTCTTCTGTACGACGGCGACGGAGTTGGGAGCAGGTGTAGGGGAGGAGTTGGCAGGTTTGGGAAGGGTGGAGGGGATCAGAGCACCGATGTGTTTCGATGGGTCTGCAAGTCGGGAATAGATTGTCAGCATTCCAGGTCGTAGATTTTGGGGAAACAGTAGAGGAGGATAGGTTAGATGGGACAGAGGCAGAGTTCAACGGACCGAGGTTGTCAATGATAGCGTCTGGAGGATGTATAGGCTGTGACACGAATTCATCAGATCGTTGTCCGTTTCAGCTGGGTCGGACATGACACACCTCATACTCCTCAGTAGCGTCCATACCAGCGTATCTCCTATCATCGAGGTCAGCTACACGGCACCTAGACCCATGTCTACCCATTCCGAAGCTCACAAGATGATCTCTGCTCCTCCTATGTCCAACATGTAGGTCAGCTCTCAGATAATGTAATCCCTTCGAAATACTGCAGTCTCTCACCAGGGTGTTCCTAATGGAGTTGATCATGTCAGTCGTTTTCCTCTGTGCAATCATAGTGTACAACAAGTCACGACTCACATCGAGGAAATCAGTCACATCGTATACGTGACCTGTATCAATGATCACCTTTCAGCTTGACTTTCTCTCAGCGCGATTGAATATGAGTAGACTGACCATGAACAACGATCCATACTCCCTACAAAAGGGAATCGCAAAAGCGCAATATCAGTACAACCTCATTTAGGTGCTCGCATCCATCCGTAGCACTACACGAGTACGTGTTGGGGGGAGAAGTGTTAACCCACCTTTTCACAACTGTTGTGCTCGGCAACTTCTTTCCCATCGACTTGTCTTTGAGCTGTCATTGTGGATTGTCTCTATCTATGTCTCTTTTACCGTTCCGTTCGCGTACAATGATTCTCTCAATTGTCTGACTTGATGTGCCAAGTTGAAAACGCAGAGATGGAAGGTGTCGAGCGAGTGACTGACCACTTCTGCCTAGCGAACGTCAAAACCGGTTATACTCGGGCCGACTGCAATGCCTCGTCCTGCCGTCCAATCACCGATTTCTCTTTTGAACATCACTGTCATAACGCTTTGCATCGTCATCTCTACTCGTACTGTACTCATGGCATTGTTACACAAGCATATATCCAATCCAGTATAAAGTTTGGTCATTCCCCCAACCTGCCTGCATTGGCCTAACCATATATCGTACCCACAATCCACATATATACAAAAATTGGGACAAGGGATATGTAGAAGTAGTTTGTGGGCGATTGATCCCGTCAAGAGTCACGACCTCTGCAAGGGTGAAAGAAATATCAGTCAGTACTGCAACATGGTATCTGTTATTTGCTCCCAGAATATCTCGCAGCACCGCCTTCCAAGAATCTGGACAAACGCACCAGGAGTCAACTCACTTGGTGACCACCGCCCACCCTTCTCCCGGCTCGAAATCTCCTGGATCTTCGTCGTCCAACAAGGGTGATTTTGGGCTCCTCCTTGTCGACGCACGTTTCGAGAGCCTGTTCGTTGCTTGAGGAGTCGCATCCGGATCGTCCGTCGTTTCAGTCACTTCGCTATCGGTCTGCGTCTCGTTCGTAGGGTTCGAGAGTGACTTGCTGTGTCCTGGGAGTGTAGCGAGCGGGGTTGTAGGACCCGCTGCAGACGAAGATTGACGGCGGAGACCTTTCTGCGGGGTTGACATTGGTGAAGAGACGTGGACCTCCACTCGTGGTTTATCCTCGTCAGGAACGTCGGGGAAGTGCTTGAGCATCGATCCATCGATAGGTGTCGCATCCTCCTGTTGATCTTCCTCAGGCGTAGCCAAACTCGTCGCCTCAGATGCAGGTGGCTCGGGAATTGGATCTTCCACATCTGGGTCGGCTGATGGAGGAGTGGGGAATGTGGGCGGTTCGATCTCAGCTGCAGGAGTTTTGTCAAGATCGATGATATCGGAGGGGACAGACTCCCCTTCACTTTCGTCGGCGGGTTGAGCGATAGGTGCTGGTTCAACTTCGAGCTGGACAGGTGTAGAGTCGGTCCCGGTCGTTTCGGATTTGTCTGCCTCCGCACCGACAGCAGTGACGACGGGTGCGTCGACTTTGGTATCAACGACGTCTGTTTCGTCTTGGCTAGAGCTAGCCGGAGCAGAAGACTCTGACGATGAGGGAATTTCGTTAGGCTTTGCGTCTGGGCTAGGATCGGTGTCGTCACCGTCTTCGCGAGGCAGTTTGTTGTCAAGGCTTGACTGTTGGGCCTCATCAGTAGCGCTATCATCCTCCTTATCCTCCTTATCCTGCTTCTCCTGCTTCTCCTCCGGCTTCACTTGCTCATCCGCCATCTTTTGTTCCTCGGAATCACTCTCCTCTTCTCTCTTCTCCTCCGTAAGTTTCTTCGCATTGTCGATGGTCTTTTCGTCCTCTGGTAATTCGGAGACTTCCAAAGTCTCTCCAAAGTCGAATGCTCCTCCTTCGTTAGGATAAACAACCTCGTCTGGCGAATCTGCCTCTTCCATTCTTTGTCCCGCTTCTCCACCTTGTTCTTTCTTTTCCTCGGGCGAGATCTTGTACTCCGCCAAGTTGTGGGTCATAGCAGAAGTGGCCATGTCAGCTGCTGCGGACCCGCTGGCGGTAGGGTCAGTTGTAGAGGTCGGTTTCGTCTCCAAATTGCCTTCTTTGAGATCTGCGAGATCTGAAGCTTGGTTCGGGTCTTCAGTGATCTCGTCGGGAAAGTCTGAGGAAGTCGTTTCCGCTGTCTTACTAGGCGGAGTCGTTTCATCCTTCTCGAGCTTGCCAGCTTTGAGATCGTCTAAATCTGCAGCTTCGTTGGGATCATCGCTCTTTGATGACACGGCAGTAGAACTTTCCGACTCGTCTGGAAGTTGAGCGGGCGCGGCCTTTTCTGTGCTGGGAGGGTTCGCATCTTCGGGTGGTTGAGGTGTTGTTTCCTGGTCCAAAGCGGGCGGTTCATTTACATTCAAACCATCCAGCTTGTTTCCCAGCTCTTCAATATCATTGTCTCCCATGACACTGTCCTCGCCGACCACACTACCTTCCCCCACCACGCTTCCCTCGCCGAGCTCTCGATGAGCCGCTCGGGGTGTGCCAGTCGGCGTAGACACTCCACTGACATCAAGCCTCATCTGGTTCTCCTCCTCACTGCCAGCTGATTGTGTAGCAAGCGAAGAGGAGATACTAGGAGCGAACGACCTTGCCGCTGATTGAGCGGACAAGCCACGAACCATGGGATTGGGAGCAACACCCGTTGCAAGTTTCAGATTCGGCGCCACGAGATCGTATTCGGGTGCCGGAAGATCTGGGGTACTTCCCGCCGTGGGCGTTGATGGCACGGACAAGGACAGTTCAGAAACCGCATCACCAGCGTCGGCTCGAGTCGAAGAAGGTGTAGCTGCTCCGGGACCACCGTCATCGACGGAAGGCAGCGTTGCAGACAGCAAGTTGTTGGTCGCACCTGTGCCGGGTGAAGTGGGAGGGGAAGACGAGCGTGAGGTGATGGGTGAAGTCGAGCTGTCAACGGTCACGGACGCTACGCTTGAGTCGACAGACCCCGCCGGACTAGCAGGACGAGGTGCTGTCGCTTGTGTAGGTTTGTTGGATGTAGATGTCGTTCCAGTGGGCGTGCCCGGTCCGCCGGAAGTGGCAGAAGAACCAGTAAATTGACCAGTAACAGGATTAGTATTTCCGCCTGTCCCACCAACACTAGGTATCCTATTTCCGATCAAGCCTCTGTTCTCACTGATCTTTCTATCACCAGCTGGTCTCGAACCAACATACCCCGCAGTCTTAGGGTCCAGACTTGGGATCCTGTTCCCTATCAGCCCACCACGTATGTTGGATGATGCAGCGAAATGTTGTTTGGGAACAGGAGGAGGCGCGGATGGATTGTTGAACTTGGCGATTCGATCTTTGAGAGATCCCGAGACGACACGATGTTGAGGTCCTTGGGAAGGGGATGATGAACGGGAGTTTCCCTGCGGTGGAGTGAGGGAAGGGGAGTTGGATTCGGACCTGTAATCAACGTATCAGCTTGAGCGGGGAGAGACAGGCTTGCTACATACATCTCGGAGAGCCGTATCGGATGTAGATGCCGTGTGAGAGTAGTATCAGTATTTGTTGAATGAGCGAGGGAGAGCTGCTAACGACATGCAAAGGTCAGTCTCCTTCAACGAGGTAAAAGTCCAGAACGGCCTAGTCGCGTCGCGTGACATTTGGCCGCTATATAGCATGGTCATGCACGCTGATGGACTTACGTTTCGTGATGATGGTCTGTACTTGCCTTGCTATGAATCGTTACCTCGTCGTTACTATTCCAATCTTTGTTCGTTGATAGAGGTAACGAGGTGATGAAGGGAACTTGTATGTATGTACATCTATTATGACGCCGCCTCTCTCCCATCATTCACACTTTCCAACCTTTGTCTCCACCGCGCATTAACCGAATTGACTTACGTAACTGGTAGATCTTCCCACGGTTGACTTTCCGCTATGGTCACTCCCCGCGTCTTGAGTTGTCAACAACAATCACAAAATCACAGAACACATATCAATAACAACATATTGTACTCTCAATCAAGTAAGCATAACACAACGACAACATGGGTCTCCAACGTACACCTCCGCAGCGAGCCAATCAACCTGGTCCTTCCACCAACCATGCGGCTGAAACAGCAGATCAGACGACAACGTCAATAGGCTCACCGGCGAAAGCGTTCGCACCCAGAAATCCTGGTGTGCTTCGAACACCCCCGGGAGGACGAGGAGCATCCACCTCGCCTCTTCCTCCAACTCAACCCACACCATTACCAGCGTCCTCATCAACCCCAATCACAGCAACCGCACTGATCTCAAAGACTATCGCTGAACCTCTTTCAGAGCCCGAGCCCGTCGTAACTGGTCCGTCTCCTTCAGCACAAGGAGAAGGACGAGAATCGTTTGGTGGACCGCAACACAAAAGTCTGATCATCGATGATAGACCTATACGCCCTGCGCCTGCGGCTGTATTCGACATCACTGACCCCTCCATTCAACATCAAGAGGATGTAGCGATGGATGTCGATGAACCGGAAGAACAATCGGTCGAAGCGGCTTTATCTTCAGGTCAAAATCCACCAGAAGTAGAGATGGCGGAACCCGGACCCCAACCTGAAGTATCTTTCACACGACCTCGCGAGGTCACGCCTCCTCCCGCTACATCTATTGCTACTTCCTCTAGAACCCCTGCTGTCTCGCAAGTTCCACCTACAACACCTGCTGCACCTCCCGCTGCACCGAAAACACCTCGTTCCCGTTCTCGTCGACAGACCAACCCTCTGCCTGATCCACCAGCACCGATACCGCTCGATGAGCCAATGGAGTATGGAAGGAGATATCAATTGACGATGGAGACACTGGATAGAGCTGTCAAAGCGGGTGCGCAGAGATGGACGTGAGTGTTTGCTCTCCTGCGGAGGGCATCTGTGTAGTGAACACATGGTGTACACCATTTGCTGACATGGTTACATTACTATTCTACAGAGTCGACCACTTCAATGGCTGCTTCCCAACCATCTCAAAACAGATGCCAACGGCGATGGAGAACGCTTGGCTCCAGGCGAGTCTGTCCATGAGACAGAATATCTTAGTGCGTTATCTCTCCTAGCATATGGTCGAAGGGTGACAATTGGCTAACGGGCTTATCATCGCGGACTGATAGGATAATGCACAACCCCTTCTGTCGCATTATAATGTTGGTCCAGCTCTTCAAGCGATCGACGAAGTAGACAAAGAAGCGAGGGAGTATGCCAAATCCAACCCACCTCGTGAAGCTGGTGCAAGTTCAAGTCGACCTGATGCGTGGAGGTGAGTGAACGTTTCGTTCATATCGACCATAGTCCCATGTCACTAACTTTGTTTATCGTGCGTGTCGCAGACCAAACGTTTCACCACATGCTTTGGTGGCTGCTACGGTCTTACCAATCTATGACGAAGCATACCAAAAGTTACGAGAGGAGTATCTGGAGGTGTGTAGACCTTACATTGTCGACGAATGACCAAATATGCTGATGAACGGTCTGCGACACAGTTACATAAAGATTGTACGGATAGATACGCGTCTATACTTTCCAAGCAAGCGACGTTGAAAAACCTCGAATCGAGCGTATCAGACGGCGTGGTAGAGCTTGACAAGGTGAGTAGTGGCGATACCCACTGCCCTGTCCCGCTTTGGTATAAGCGTCATCCTCTATCTCTATGGGAGAAAAAGCTGATTCGACGCCATTCTGTAGACTATCAAGATCTTGGAAAAGCTGCCAACGGAGGATATGATGTTATGGACCGAATCAGCTGAGACGAAGTTGGAGACGAGAGCGCCAGAACAGCTCTAATCATAGCGGAGGTGGCAATATCAAGCAGTTGTCTCGGGTCGTGCTGTCCGGTAACTTTAGGAGCAATTTTGGGTACATGAGACTTTGGATGTATAATTGTATTCGCATGCTGTAGGTGATCTCTGACACAGTAACTCATGACCGTACGTCTGCTGTAAAGGAGCAGTCTAGTCTCGACACTCGACCTGTATTTTCCATGTTTGTCGTCTTCTCGCCAGGTTGATACTTGTGCATACTATACAGTAATAACGCCCCGAATCCGTCCTATATTATGATATTTTATACACTAAACAAATCATATATACCCTTCCTCCTCCCTTCTCCCACTCCCATCATTGAGTGCGGGCCAAAGATCCCTTAATCGTCTTTCCACTCCCATCCCATCTTCCGCCCCAGTCGTCAGCCTACTCACTTCCCTCTCCTTTGATGGCATACTGCTCTGTCGGACCATACCTGGTCTAGGTGGCGGTAAGAGTCCTCCGAACGTCGGTGTAGGTTGCACAGCTGGCTCCAACGAGGAGGAGGGTCCAGTGGACAAGGAATGGACGATGGTATTGCCTAGCATGTATGTAGAAGAGGGTCGTTGTCTCTCTGCTTCTTGCGCTGCGGTGGAGGGTTGAGAAGCGCTGAATCCAGCGAGGACGGGAGTAGGTATCGAATCTAGCGAATCTCGAAGTCCACGAGGTGCAGTCAGACCACTCGACCATTCGGCGTGTTGGGTCTTCGTATCGCTCTCTGAGCTGTGTGGTGGCGAAGTCAAGGATGGCACATAAGGCGGAGGAGGTACACTCCATCCTGCTCTCTGTCGATCGTGGTGAGATTTCGAGGATAGCTCGACGTCGTTATTGGCTTGTCGATTTCGTTTTGAGGGAAGTAAGAGATTTCTAAACCTCATACGTCGTCCTTCATCATATTTCCCTTCTTCATCTACTCCACCGTTACGACCGCTACCACAACGAAGCCTATTCAGTCCCAAGACACTTTCGAGACGAAGGACATCCAATCGATCTTTCACAGCTTTCGAATCCAATCTCTCTCCAAACTGTTTAGTATCTTCCCTAGTCTGCCTCCTCTCTCTCCTTATATACCACCAGATACCTACTCCTCCAGGAATAATCAACGCCAGAAACGCGATGAACCCCAGATACGATTTGTTGAATGAAGATTGGACCAAGTCCGATAGACAAATTCCTAGACCGGAGGCGAAACCACCTTGATTACATGATAAGGCATAACATGTCCCTTCTTTCAGTGTGAATCCGTCCGGACACGCTGTACATGATTTAGAATCGTCCCCTATGCAACTTGAACAGCTGCTGTCACACTGTTTACAACTGGAGGTGGATCGATCGATGTACTGATCAGAAGAAGGACAGAAGTCGGTACATCGTCCGTCACTGGATAGTATAGGTCGAGAGGAGGGACATGCGGAGCAGGTTGTTGGTGAGGTACATGATGTGCAATCGGATGGACATAGTACACATGTTCCGTTCTGAGCGATCGTCGATGGTGGACATGTGGAGACGCAAGAGCCGATAGAGGCGAAGGTGGACGGAGCCGAACATGAAGTACAGGTCGTGGCTGATGATACGCAGGTACTGCACGATGAATCGCACTCTGTGAAGATGGAGGATGTCAGCTTCCACTGGACGAGTTGAACGACAAGTAAGTAGCTGACGGAACACGCACTTTGACAGGTCCCGTTAGTATGGGCAGAGCCAGTAGGCAAGAACCACCCATCAGCGCACTTCTGGACGCACTTCCCATCCTCCATCAGCCAGCCCTCTTGACACGCTGAGCATGTGAGAGTATCGTAATCCGCCACGCTGGAGAAACTTGGGATGTGGCAGTTCAGACAGCCGACAGGGCAAGCTACATCAGAGCGTCAGCTTACATGATCTGTGTGAGATTCCTAGCCGACTTACCATCGCATTCGCTCTTGGCGTTGTTCACCACAAAGACGCCCTGTAGTTGCGACAGACTAGAGTCGCACACCCCTGTGGTAGCGTCGTATCCGACACAAGAGCCTTGGAGGTTGACCCGAGGAGAAGCGCAAGCAAGACAATCGGAGGTAGAGGGACCAGTACAGGTTGAACAGGCGGGCGAACAGCTGTACACTCAGATCAGCGTTGGTCTCACGGAGAACGATGCCAGGTGGACCAACCTTTTGCACGATGATGAGCTTGAGTCATAGTATGTCCCATCAGAACATGATTCAGTCGATGATGAACACGTAGCAGGTTTCGATGACGACAACGAAAGGTTCGCTGAGCACGATAAACATGTTGCCGTGGAGTTTGTCCCAGATTGCAGTTCACAGCTCTCGCAGCCGAGTGGACAAGCTGTGCATCCAACAGTACGTTGTCAGCTGTGGACCGCAAGGGACAAAACTTGCAATAGCTCACCGAGGCAGTTGCCTGTGGAGTCTTGGAAGAACCCCTCTGCGCAAACGTTGCATTTCGAGGAGGATGTGGTCGAATTGGTAGTCCAGCCTGCTGAACAGATACACCCTGATGCTGAAGTGCAGGTCCCGTGTTGACAATCACATGCTAAGGTCGTCGTTTGGTCAACTTGGTTAATGGTGATGACTACCACTGCGGAGCACGTACTCGTTTGGGAGGAAGTTGAGGTGCCTAAACATGCACCGGTACCCAGGAATCCATCGTCACAAATCGTGCAGTTCGATACGCAAGCTACGCAATGCATCGTGAGTCCAGGTGTGCGCCTGTGAGATTGTTGACACTCACGAATGCATGACGGGCCCCAGAAACCGGGAGCGCATGAATCGCAAGACGGACCAGTCCATCCAGTTGCACATGCGCAGGTGGCACTACTCGTTGACGAATTGGTGAAGGTGCAAGTCCCATGTGAAGAGCACGTTGGATTGCAAGTGGCTGAGAGGGGGATCGCACATCAGCTGGGTCGTTCAACAGGTACATGTAAGAAGCAGCTGACTCACAAGATGCAGCACGAACAATATTCGAGTTGGCAATACTATCCGGCCAGCCCATCTTTTCCGGTACAGCTCCCCATACCACATTGCCTCCATCTAATATCGCGTACCAATCATCTGGAAGGAATACACTTCTCCAATTCTTGGTTTCCCAACCACCTTCTTCCCATGTTGAAGGTGAACCAGCGTACGAGGGGGAGGTGAAAGCTACGGGAAATGAGGGTGGAGAGATAACGACTGTGTCGAGGTCGGAAGGTGAGTGAGTGATAGTTGCGTTCAGGGACGAGACAGGCGAGAGGCCAGTAGTGGTGGTATATGTACCGGGGAGGAGGTATTTGTTTGCAGAGGGGTCGTGGGCGAGTACTAGGAACAATGCATATTGCGAGGTCAGTACAGGGCGATCATGATTGCAATGGGCAGACTGAGTCTGACTACCTACAAGGGGAGGATGATTTGCCTTGAAGACACCCTGATGTCGAACACACTTGACTGGATGATGAGACTTTGATTGCGGCACCTGGCGTGTTCTCCGCGAGGGCGACATTGGTTGCCGCTAGGGCAAAGATCAGAGCAGCTCTCGAGTGAAGCATGTCGAGCGTGCTTCTAAGATGGTCCCGGAGCGATCAGTGATGAGCAAGTGAGGTGTCGTGTCGTGTAGTGAGTATGATGACAAGTCAAGGAAAGCCAAGTTGAATGAAAGGCATGATTCATATATGTGGTCGGTGTAATACGTTCACACGTCTCTGCCCTTCTTTGTATCCCTCCCCTCTCTTGCGGCATGCCTCTGGCATCCTGCTCCTCCTGATGCTGATCGTCCGCATTGTCATTGTTTGTTTGTCTGTATCTGTTTCATGATTGTATACCAAGATACGCTAAATGAGTAGAGAACAATAAACAAAACATGTCCATTCGTTTCATCAACAACAATCAACCAGAATCTCAGTGTTTCATGTTGCAGCTATCAAAATGAGGGATCACGTGTCTGAGCCTGAGATTTCAGTTTCCCACGGTCTCCTCCTTCCACACTTCGGTCTGAATGATAAGTTACCGGATATGGGATTCATCGAAGCGGGTTGTTGCTTGTTGCTCTGAATGACACCGATGATGTTGATAACACAACTTGTAATCATTGCAGTCTACAAGTCGTGACAACAACTTAACACTAACACACCATGTCATTCTTTGGTGTCTCTCAACCCACCGATGCACCTCCTCCTGAACCTATAACAGGTACAGCTTACCTCACAAAGCTGCACAAATATCTCAAAGTTAACGCATCTCGTCTGGCCCCGGCATCGACCTCTTCTCGTACAACACAACCATCCTCTTCAACATCCGCTTCCTTTTTACAACAATCATACACGCTCCTCACGCTTGGGCTAGATCCTTCTTCAGCACCATTGTCGAGAGCTGTCAAAGTTCCTCTGACATTGGGATTCGGTACACCTTCCAACCCTCGACAATCCGCTGCTACTTCTTCACCTAGACGGACACCGACACCGACCGTCAAACCGCTTTTATTACGATTACCTCCCGATCGCCTACTATATCTCCTGTTGAGATGGCAGAGTCTTCCACAGTCTCTACCGCACGTGGGTAGGACGGACGTACCGATCGAAGATGGTGTTCCGGTCGCTGCGAGAGGTGCGAGGGTCGATGAGAGACGTGCTCAAGAAGGCGACGTCAAAAGTGTCATGAGCTGGGTGGGAAGCATGAGGAGTGTCAGTCTGGGGAGTATGGTTCCGAAAGAAGGTGGCAGAGGGTGGTTCGGCAGGAAGGAGGAGATCAACGAGGGTAAGCGGTCTAACTTCGACGTGCGACGATGGGATAAGCTTATCTCACGTTTTGCCTGCAGATCAAATACTCTTAGCCTTGTATACGATGTTCACAATCCTCCCTGCTCTCCTCATACATCCACCTTTCGTTTCCGAACCACCGATACTGGATCTGATCGAAGCGGGCGGATATACCCAACTGGGAGGAATCGACGTTCGGGTCCCGTTGGATGTATTGCGGAATCTACAAATGTGAGCGTTTAAATCTCTCTGCTTGAGCATTCGCTAATGCAACTCGCTTCTCAGACTAGAGCTTGAGGGGTATGACCCACGAGGCCTGCTCATCCCGTCAAATCCCGGGCTGCGAAGTTTGACAGTTCGAGATGTGCAAGACGGAGACGATTGGGTGGAGGAGCTTGCCACGCTTCCTACAGAAGAGAATGGATCTGCAGAGTCACCGACACTCAAAGCGAGACCTCGGTTCCCGAATCTTCGACATTTCTCATTAATACGGACGAATCTGCTTTCTTTCCCAGATCTCCCACTTACCTCGCTCACCCACCTTGACCTATCCCACAATCTACTCAACGCCCTCCCCCCATCGCTATCCTCCCTGTCATCTCTGGTCTCTCTGAATCTCTCCAACAACGTCATTGTCTCATTACGAACCGCCCCCTCTTGCTTAGGCAATATCACATCCCTGAATCTCTCACACAACCGGATCGACTGTCTCGTCGGCTTAGACCGGGTAATGGGACTCGAACGAGTCGATGTTAGGTCAAACGAGCTGGCCGAAGAAGGTGAAGTAGGGAGATTGGCGATCTTGCCTGGGATTAGAGAAGTGTGGTGTACCGGTAATCTCTATGACAAGGCCGGTGAATCGGATGAATGGAGAATACAACTTGGAGCTAGTTTTAGGGAAGAAGGAAAGGAGGTGATTCTGGACGATACTCCCTTCACGTGGTCTGAAAATAGGAGGATAGAGACTCTATTGAGTCAGAGAGGGAAGCTTAATGGTGGCAAAGTATGGACAGCAGAACAATCCCATTCTCGCTCGCACTCCCACTCACACGAAACAAGTCCTCGTCATGCTCCTCATCACGATCCATCGACTGGTACGAGAGTAGAAACGACCACCCCACATTCTCGACAATCGTCAAATACATCTCAACGACTTTCGACACAACCAATCACGAAATCGAATCTTGCTTCACCGGCTTCTTCAGCCGCTGTACAAAAGAAAAAGGGAAGAAGAAGGGTCATCAACCTGGACGGAGAGGACGAGGGTGAACCCCCTTCAGGTGCAGGTCCTGTTGCTGGGCTGGAAGCGAGTCTGAGAGGTAGTCTGAGATTGCCGGGGATGGTAGAGGAAGATGAAGCGCTGGAAGAAAGTAAGAAGTCAGTAGCAGGAGCAGGCTCAAGTGTGGGCTATGGTGGCCTTGCCTTGTGCAGCGATAGTCCCGTCGCCAGTGCGGGAGAGAATGGGACGAGCGTCAAGGTTGTCAGTTCTAAAAGGAAAGGGAATAGAAAAGGTTTGAACAAAGACACATTTGATCCGATCGCCAACAGTAATGAAAAATAAGTTGGTTTTGATAGCTCGTGTAAGTAAGCAGGAAGTCAGTTCAGTATTGTTGTTGTATCATACCTCTCTTGCATATATAGATCGATCAAGACATGCATCTCCGCGCTACAAGCAGCAAAATATGGAGTGATAGTAGACTTGCGTTGCCAGTTGTTCGTCCCATGATTTGCATGATATAAACTTGTGTACAGCAAGCAGAAGCTCATGTCTACGAGTATCTTATTATACATCCAACTCTCCAATCGCCTACGATTACAATCATCAATCCAAAACCCCATATCTGCGGCGCCAACGCCAGTCTTTCTCGTCCATTCAAACCGTTTTGTTCAAATTCATCCGATTACCTATACCTTGACCCCGCCAAAGTCTCTCACTACGCGCTTCAACCATCCTCTCCCCTTTTTACCCACAGCAATCGGGGCATCCTCGACCGGAGTCACTGGCTCAAAGACCGACATCGGCACCGGCGCCACAACTTGCGAAGTGGGAATGTTGATCGATATAGACATAGGCGGTACTGGTATTCTAGCACTCGGGTTAGACGGTGCACGAGGAGCTGTACGTGGTTTCGTAAACGGTGTATTGGGTCTTTGGATCGATATCGTCTTACTTCGTGTTCGTGACGGCTCGACCGCCGCCTTCATCGTTGGCGTAGTAGGTGTCAAGATCGGTAATCTAGCATTTGGTTTAGGTTTCGGTAATGTCAATGGGGGAGGTCGTCTCTTATCTTTGTTGCTCCTTAATCCAGGAGAAATCGTCGTGGAGAAAGATGGAGAAGTGGAGAGATCACTCTCTGAATCGTCGGTGCTGCCGGGGGAAGATGAAGACAATACGGGCATTTTCGAGCTCGTCCTAGTTGGAGGAATGAGTGTTGGGATAGGCGGTGAGATGGAAAGCTTGTTCGGTGGTAATAGACCTGTTTTGGGTTTCTTCGACCATGGATGGGACGCTTCTTTCCTTGGTGTGATGGAGGACGAGACGAAAGGATGTTGAGGACGAGCGACTTTACGAGGTAGATCAAAATCGAGACCTAGATCGAGAAAGGAGTCTTCGCTTGCGTTGTTGTTGTTGTTGTTGATCTTCTCCTTCTGACCTCGAGATTTGCCGAGTGTCGTGTACCCGTTACTCCCCTTTGGTTTCGAGAGATTGAGAACGGAAGTGAATGTCTCCATACCCCACTTCTGATTGTCCACCTCATCAACCACCACTCTTCCCCGTCTCATATCATTCTCCCCGACATCGACATCGTCCAGAGTGATAGATTGGACGAGATCCGACATGAGCCATGCGAACTCTTGTTCTTCTTCAACATCCATCCACATATTCCCGTCATCACCTTTATACCCTACCGTCTTTCCCTCTCCCACCTTCCTATCTTCAAGGTTTAGAGGCGCACCCAAGGTTTCACCACCAGTGCCGGTGGATCTAGAACGAGATGGAGGTTTCTTCAGACCAGGTGGAGTCTTTGACATCTTTCTCGGAACGTCGCCAAAGAATCGCTCGAGCTCAACTTTCGTAGCGTGTGGCAGAGGGCGGAAGTGGCGGGCAGCCGATCGGGTTTTCCCTCCCTTGTGGTCGGATCTCGAGAAGGATGTGTTTTGCTCCGTACCAAGAAGCTTAGCTGCCTTTCTGGGTGCGCGAGATGGTGTAAGGGGAGAAGGGGGGAGAGGGGGTCCTTTCTTGAGGTAGAGCTGCTGTTTACCTGAATTGAAGTCTCGCGTGGTAGGACTGAGTGCTGGAGAAGCGGGAGGTGAAGGACCGGGAAGGATGGGATCGTACGAATGGAATCGACCTAATCCGAGGTGGAGCGAAGAACCAGACGATCGTTTATCCCTTTTGATGTCGTTCGTAGCGAGATTTTGTAGTGTTTGCGATTCCGGAGGGTTCGAATGGGACATGATTGTGGGTGAGGGTGAGGGTGCAGGGAGTGACAAGAAAAGCCTTGAAATGGTAGCGTGAGGATGACGTTGAGATGAGGCAGTAGAGGCGGAAGATGGTTTGCGAATCGGTCTGAGCATGGTGTTCGTGGCAGCGGCGCTTGTGTTTAAAGGGGACATTGTAAGTGACAAGGGCGATCGAGGTGATCGGGGCGATCGGGGAACCGAAAGAGTCGATCCCCGTCGTCGGCCTTGAGGAGGGTCATCAGTCAGTGTCAGCTGCATGGAAGGGGAAGTCTTTGGTCGAGTGAACAACAATACTCACTCGATGCAACGCGTCGAACAATTGCAGCACCTTTCTTCTTCCTGACTCGCAGAGGCTTCGTACCTCTCACCTTGGCCTTGTCCGACTGATGAGTCAGAGGTACAGCCGAATCCGGACCTGTATCTGGTTCTGTATCGCTTTCAGGTGTGGCCTCCCCAGAGATAAGGCCGTCGCCACGACTCGAATCTGAATCTGCGGTCTTAGGTGGACTGAGCGTCTGTTTATGCTCACTGCCCAGATTGTCGGGATGCTCGACAAGTGATAGTGCGATAGAGGGGGAATCGAGATACAGAGCTTTGAAGAACTCGTTATTCGTATACGAGGTCGAGGTCGAATCGTTCCTACTCAAAGTGGGAGCGGTGGACGTTGTTGAAACGCGTGGGTCATGATCGGCGTTCATTCTGAAGTTCGTCATGAAGACCGAGGCCAGGCAAACGAACGATGAGAAGGGATCGACGGGATGGGGAAAGGATGAGGCGGCGGCGTTGAGCTTAATTGATTTCGATGGTGATAGTAGATAGAATGATCGACGAGAGTTTTACAAAGGTTATATTAAGATGTTGTAGGAAATAAGTTGAAGATTGAGGTTGATGTGAGTCAGTATCGCAATATGTAGAAGAGAGGAGTCATGCCATTCCTTATAATCGTCAGTGTGTCATTTGAGAGTGTGATTGCACCAAGCTTCCTGCGATCAGCTCGTTGCAGACCAGCTCGCTTCTCTCATTGTCCTTCTTACATTTACACACTAGCACCGCAAGCAAGGGATAGGAAATAAGACAGAAGGGATCAGTCAGTATGCGTTTCAACCAGTACACAGCTGTACTTCCTCATTGTTCGTTGTCATTGTCAGTGAAGCCGTCGGGGAAAATGTACAAAGTCTCCATGTAACACTTTACCCCTGATTCAGCTTAGTCGGTACCGCCTCATGTCGCAGACGACCCTTCACTCTTCCCCAGGGGCATAAGTGAGAAGAGGCATTGTTGCGGCATGAAGATATGATCGACGATGATGCAAAAAGAACAAAAAGACAAAGAGGATCTTCGTCGCAAAGATGAAACGCGTCAGGGATAAGTTGAACATTATGAAAATGTGGTAATGTGGCTTCTTGTCTTTGTTCCGTAACTCGGTCTAAACCTCCTTGCTATAATAAGCATTCGATACAGCTCTCCTACGATGGCAAACGACAGCATGACATGCGGCAACTTATGCATATCGATCTTGCCTTGCATCGATTCTGACCCCTGGCTAAGGAAGTAGGTGACTGGATGTTGTGGTGCCACGTACGGAAAATGACGCGGAATTAGATCCAATGTGGCGGTACATGTACGTTATGATTGCCAGCGACGCGCGCGGGGCCTAAGTTGACTTTGTCCCACCTCGGTCGGACACCTAGCTTCACGTCGACGAGCTGCTAGTAAGGTCATTGTAATTCGAGAGCTCTGCACTGAGCACCTTTTGCGCGACTACTACCACCACACATAGTCATACCCTAGAGTGACGCGACCGAACCTATCCGTCACCATGGCGTCAACAACCCAGCTCACATCCCTCTTCTCCTCCCGTCTCACAACCGCTTATAACCAATTACGAGGTGATCTCGGCGCTCCTCAAACTGCGACCGAGACTATTGACAAGTTGGTTGACAAGATCCAAACCAGTGCGGCCGTAGAAGATCGTCGGACAGCAGTGCTGGGTCTAAAAGGATTGAGTAGAGATTGGAAAGAGGTGTGTGCGATTCTTACTAAGTGGGTCGAGTGGATTCAAGCTGATACTTGTTGTTATTGTTTCGCGTCGTTAGGACGTGGGCGCACGAGCTCTTCCCTCACTGATTGCGGTGCTGGAGCACGATGCTCCATTTGATGTGGAGATTGCCAAGGCTGCGCTGGAAACTCTGATGCAATTGTCGGAAACAGCAGAGAAGGTGAGTAGCTTGTTGAACATCGTAGTCAATCGCAAGGAAAGCTAATTGCTTTCGCCTTGCAGCCTACGAAGGATGACTTGGGATTACGGTTCACCGATGCTTTCCTTGAAGTGAGCTACCAGAATTGCTTTTGTGAAACTCAAGCTGTCTAGCTGACTGTCGTCACTCACCTAGCACCCCGAACCTCTGTATTCGCTCCTCAACCTCCTTTCCAACTCTCCCTCATACTACCCTCGATTCTATTCACTTCAATACCTCTCACAATTACTCACCTCTCGACCTGCTGTCGCCCAATCATACATCATGTCCGCCCCGCCTCCCGGCGTCGATGGTATCCTCTCTGTCTTAGATCCCGCTTCTCTGACTGGAAGCGCTGGAGGCAATCCAAACGCGCCAGGCGCGGCGCCCGCAATCAGCGGATGGGCTGCAGAGATGTTACGAAACGAGGCGTTGTTACTCTTACCTGCCATGTTGGCGGGCAATGCGGACTTGCAGAAGATCGTAGCGTTCTCAGGAGCCTTTGAGAAGCTATTCCAGATTATCGATCAGGAAGGTGGGGTGGACGGTGGGATCGTCGTCCAGGATGCGTTGACGGCTGTTGGTGGACTACTGAGATTCAACGTCTCAAACCAGGTGAGTCTTGTGCCACAAATACATGAATGACATGAATGCTAATCGAATGCAGAATTACTTCCGAGAATTATCACTTATCCCTGCTATCCCCCGGATCATTGGATTCCCATCGCCTTTACCACTTGATGTGGCTACACCAGACGAGTTCGCGGTGCAATTTTGGCCAGAGCAGAAGATCTATAACACAGGATTGATACTTGGGTTGATTCGGATGTTGGTTGGAGGACCAGGAGGTGGAAATCAGGTGCGTGCATCCGTTACCGCTATGCGAGACCAGAGCTGTTAGCTTATGACTTATCGCAGACCGCTATGGTGACTGGTGGGATCACTCGATGTCTCCTCGAACTGGCTCTCGCTTCAAATGCGCCCAATGGAGTCAAGTCACAAGCTCTTAACACCCTCACTCCCATTCTGCTTTCTTCACCAGCAAACCAGGATTTGCTCTCCGGTCTTGTCTTGTCTCCGCTAGTTGCGCTTCCGCCAGATGAAGAGAATCCAAAGGGGACATTTGCTAGGATCCCCCTTCAACCTGCTGCCGTCGCCTTAGTGTCAGCAGTAATCGAGGGCGACGCGAGTGCCTCGGGTAGGGGATTAAGAAATCGCGCAGCAGGAGTCAACATGTTCGAGGTATGTCCGCCGGATTGACTGGAGTCTGAACGTTGTGCTGATGCTTGACTTAGGCCTTTGTGACCGGCAACGACGATGCTAGAATAGGCATCCTCTCTTCGCTTATTCCTCCTCCAGCTGACAATCCCAACGCCCACTATCCAAACGACCCTATTTCAGCCGGCTCTCTGATCCTCTCAGGACTACTCGATCTTCCTCATTCATCAGCAGACGAGTTCGACCCGTACCGGCCTCTCTTCTCATGTCTGCTCCTCTCGCATCTCCTTCGAAACTCTGAACATTCCAAGAAGCTCGCTAGGGAGCTGCAGATCCCCTCAGGTGATCCTGGAGAGAGCGCCATTGCAGACGATGATGACAAAGTCTCGCTTGTTCAACTTGTCGTAGGAAATCTCATGATGGCTGCCAGGGAGCAGACGGAGTGTGTCAACCGGGCTGCGAAGGAGGGTAGAACGGTCGGATTGCCAGAGGAAGAGGATTGGACCAGGGTCATGGTCGGATATCTTGTGCTCCTGTGTACATGGTTGTGGGATAGTCCCAAGACCGTGAAGGAGTTCTTGAGTGAGAGCGCGAACTTACAAGTGGTGAGTGAATGAGCAGCACCGCGATGTGTCAAAGGGCTAATTCTCAATATTGCATAGCTCATCCAACCGATCACTCAAGCGACTGGTATTGATCCTCTTGTGCAAGGATTGAGCGCCTTCTTGCTTGGTGTATGCTACGAGTTCAACAGAGAACCCGGAGAGATCACACGGTGAGTCAGGTGTCTCGTTTCTTTCGATCCCCTCCGAGGGTCAATAGCTGATTAGATTTTACGGCGCAGAGCAACTCTTCACCCAATTTTACACTCCCGTATCGGTCCAGACCAATTCGTCTCGAGAATGGCAAGATTACGCGAAGACCCGCGTTTCCGAGCAGTGCAACCTGACGGATTCGATACCGAGAGTTCGGATCCAGTGGCTCAACTACACGATGGAGATGCGACCGAAGTTGATGATGGGTTGGAGCTGTGGTTCGACTGGGCGTTTGTGGACTTCTGGAAGAACCATTATTGTGAGTGCGGATGTGGACCTTTCTCTCAGATCGAAAGCTGATAGTTGGCCCTATCAGATACCATTCAGCGATCGATTGCCATCGATCCTGATGCCGTCCGAGGATCTGGTCGTGAGTCATTGTTGCAAAGACTGGCTCATATGCTGTATGCTAATGTTCTTTATCACAGCTGTCGACGACGGTGAAAGCGCTGCCATCATCATGTCACTTCGACAAAAGCTGAAGAGCCAGACTGAGGAGGTTGTTCACCTGCAGACAAAGCTCGAAGCTCTGACGAAGGAGAACAAGAGTGAGAAGGATACACTGGTCAACGAGGTCGACTCGTTGTCATCTCAGATCGCATCGCTGTCCACGCAATTGCAGGAAACTACATCTGCCCAATCAGCGCTTGAGACCGAGTTACAATCCCTTCGCGAACAATATGACTCGGTCAAGGACACCGCGTCGACTGCCGAAACTACCAAAGCCGAGTTGGACAAGGTGTCGGAAGAGCTGGAGAAGGTGAAAGCGGAAGCCGAGAAAGCTACTTCGGAATTAGCCTTGGCCAAAGCGAGCTCTAAGTCTAGAGAGAGCAAGTTGAAGGAATTGGAAGGGAAGGTTAAGGAGCTGCAAGCTGAATCGGGAAGCAGTAAACCAGGAAAGGGTGTCTCCGACGAGGAGAAGAAGAACTTAGAGGAGAAGGTGAAGGCTGCGGAGGAGAGAGTGGCAACGCTTGAGAAGGAGTTGAAAGAGCAAGAAGACAAGGTCAAAGCAGCGGACAAGAAGGCGGAAGAGAGCTCGAGTAAATCGAACGAAAAGACGACAGAGCTGGAAGCCAAGGTGAAAAAGCTCGAGGAGAAACTCGCAGCAGCAGCCACGGCTACACCGCCAGATACCGGTGCAGCGGCAGGCGGTGGTAGTGGTAAAGCAGCGAAGAAGAGAGCTGCGGAACTGGATGCTAAAGTGAAAGAATTGGAAAAGCAATTGGAAGAGGAGAAGACGAAGAGAGAAGAGGAAGGGAAGGAGCATGAAGATCTGTTAGTGTTGTTGGACGAGTTGACAGGAAAGAGGAAGAAGGATAAGAAGAGGATGAAGGAGGGTGGGTTGGATGTCAGTGAGGGTGAAGATGACGACGATGAAGAGGAAGAGGAGGAGTAATGATGAGAGCATTAATATAGTTAGATGTGACACTTGTACTACGATCGAATCTCTCAACATTTACCTTTGCACTAAAGGTGTCAACCTCCATACAGAAAAGAGGTGACGATGCGATGCATATACAACTACGTGAATCGAATGAGCATATATGTCCACACGAACAGAACCATGACTAGTATGACGACACCGAGAGTGAGACATGTCGTTCCTCGACCTTTCTTTGAGACGGATGAGAGCGACTTTTTCGACGAGCGAGTGGCAGAGAGGTTCTCTGCGATTGACGACCGTCAAGGTCAGCATGTAACGGGAAGAAAGGGGAGGGACATCAAGTCGAAGAAGAAATCTGCAACTCACTCTCTAACACCTCTTGTGAATCCTCCAACATCGTCTTCTCGTTCTCCAGTGACGAAGCGAAATGAATTGCATTCAACTTGAGTCGATGCGACATCTATCATATCGTATCCAACATCAGCTTCCGACCCTCCTTCGGTGTGCATTCGATCTCCAAGTCAGAACGTCAGACTTACGTCGACAAGTTGACCTCCTAGCTCTTCATGTAATTGAGCTGAACCAATCGCTTGACCCAGTCCATCACCTAACAGCTTTTCCCGATCCCCTTGTCCTTTCTTCCCAGTGCCAGTACCATTGTTATTGTCGGTACGTGATCCGACTCCGACTAAAGGGAGAAGACCGATTTCTTGACCTGTGAGATCTTCTCGATTTCGTTGTGAGAGATATCGATCAGTTTGAAGCGTGCGTCGTTTACGGACAGTGCTAGTAGCCGGTGCAGGTGTCGAAGATGAGGAAGGAGTTGGAGCAGGAAGTGGTTGGTTGGAACCGTTGATTGTTGATTGGAGTGGAAGTGGTGTAGGGATTCGACTGGTCATAGAAGTATTTGAAGGAGACATGGGAAGTGCAATTAATGCTGGATTGAGACCTGGCGTAGGAAGAGGCGAGGAAAGTCGAGAGCGATACGACGATTCGATGTACGTGAGTGACTGATCGAGGTCCTTAAGTGAGGTAATAGTGGTCGAGGATCTGCAAACGGGATTTCTATCAGTAACTGAGACCATCCACAGACGAACGATGGGGGGACTTACTGCTCATTTCCACCTTGCAAAGCATCAAGCAGAGCCCTAGCATACAGTGCAGTCTACCATACCATATTTGTGTCAGCTATTGATGTCTCAAGTATTAAGAGAAAACGACTAGCTCACCTCCCAATCCCTCTTCAGTGCCCATGGCTCGACGTCTTCATCTCCTTCCGAGGCGGCCTTCCCCTCAAGAGACTTGACGAGTCGGACCAAGTTGATCAAACCATGTTGGTTGGTTGCGGCGTGTTGAGCTGCCTGACGGACGGATGGAGAGGGTGCTTCAGCCAGTAAGGGACTCGGTAGGGCGATCATGTTAGCACGCTGTTGCTTGATAGATCTTGATTATGTACTATATATGCAAGAGAGTTGTTGTTAAGTAAGACCACCACCACTGTCGTGTCTATCCGCTTTCCATCGTCACCAGCAGTAGGGGCACCACAATCTCTGCCTCGCACAACGGTGCCACATTCCGGAAATATGCGATTTGTTGTTATTCCCCCTTACTTCAGCTGACCATTGACCACCCTCACTCGCTGCGTCTTCGCTCTCACATCGCGTTCTCGACATGTCACAATACCAACCTCTATATCTTCATTTACATACTTGACCAACTTATCGTCATCTATCGTACATTCCATCAACACTTTTCGACGTTCCGAGACGAGGGCGATCATCTACGAGGTACTACTGTATCGTCATTATGATGGACGCGTGAACGGATTTGTCACCTATCAAAACAGCTCGAAATTACAACGAAGTGGAGGTTGTCCACTATGGACGTTGATCCACCATTTCCTCCTCTTCCAGTTGCGAACGACTCGATAATCTCCCAGACTATCTCCACTGCGGGTAACTCGCATGCTGGACCGTCAACGCCGTCTGGTAGTACATTGGGACGCTCTCGTTCGCTCAGAACACGACCTCCTCCACCGGCAGTCCCTTCACCAATGGTCACACCTGCACCTGCACCTTCAAACAAGGGCAGGTCCAAAGCAACTTCATCGCCAACGGCCAGTGTCACTCTTGGTAACATACGACCACCAACACAACGAGAACTGGATAACATCCATCGTCGATTGGGTGACGAGAGTGTACGAGCTAAGCGTGATGAGGTCTTACAAGGAAAGGAGAAGGAGTTGAAGCATGTAGTGGACGGGCATGATGATGCTGTGAGGGAGAGATTCCACCTAGAAAGATATGTGACGATCCTGGATGGATGGGATCCTTCGGTGAGCTAACATTTGCTGCTCAATGTAGCTAAAAGGTCAAGCTCATGCTCACTGATTTGATAGCACGCCAAAACGGACAACTCACCAGTCTTCCTCGAGGTAAGTCCGGGCTGTCAATGGCAGTAGAGTGGTAGTCGCTGATGATAGTACAGTGGAGAGCCAACGCCAAACACAATCTTCTTGACCTTCTGCCAGCTACTTCTATGGCTGGGCCTTCTGCCCAAGCTGGACCCTCTCGATTACGCACGGTCGCTCCCGCACGTACAACACGTCGACAAGCTCACGAGCAGTCCGAACTTTTAGCTCAGGTTGTCACTCCTGCCACCGCTACTGCTGCTGTACCAGTCAACGGACATACTCCTGCCTCGGTCAAAGGGAAAGGGAAGGCTACGGACTTAATCATTGAAGAGACGCATGTGTCAGCTAAGGGCAAGGGCAAGGCTCATCCCCTTGTTGAGGGATTAGAGGGAACTCCTGCAAGAGGCAAGTTGTCGCAACGCGGCAAAGCGGAGCTGTCGACTACTGTGATGCCGCCTCCGCCGCTACCGTCTAAAAAGAGCAAAGCCTCGCGGAGAGCTACGATCGACCCGACTGCCGTCACGGTAGCAGAAGAAGAGATGGAGGAGCTGGCAGATCCGATCGGAAAGGGGAAGAAAAGAGGCAGACTGTCATTACCTAACATACCTGCTTCCAAGAAGCTACGTGGTGGGAAACAGGACATCGATGCGGCAGAAGATGGGAGCGCGTCCCCAGCTGTGGAGACACCTAAGGAAGAAGAACCGGAACCCGTACCTGCTCCTGCTCCACTTCCGTCCCTCGCTCATCTACCATTCCCACCTCCCCCATCACGTCCTCGACAACGTGTACCTGGTCCTCGCCGGATATGGTACACCGAACCGAGTCAACGACCAACATCAGAACCGAAATACAATGGCGATATATCACCAATACTGGAATCGTATCATCACATTGAAGATACTGGTACACAACTGGATCAGAAAGCGCTTGAGACTCGAGCTGCTAGAGAAGGATACTTCCGCGCGCGTGTCATGTATCTCCAACAACATGGACGATTACTGCGTCTTATAGACGAGGCTGAAGATCCCCTTTTGCCCAAATCTGTTGCTGCAAACACGCACAAAGCTCAAGTCAGACTACCACCTCGAAAGACGGATTATCAAGATTCGTTGATGGCACACATGGTACAAGTGCGGAACGCAATGCTCAACGAGGCCAAGTTGAAGCCTGTCGTCTGTAAGAGGATAGCGAGGATGATACAGGTTTATTGGGAGAGGTTGGAAGGGAAAGAGGAGAGGGAACGACTAGCGGAAGAGAAGGAGAGGAAGAGGGTGGCCAAAGACCTGGTCAAGGCTATCAGAAAGAGGTGGGCTCTGGCAGTGAAGGTGAGCATGTTGTTGCTCTAATGTTGTGACCAGCCTTGATCGAGAGCTGATATGGTCTTGCCGTTTAGATAATCCGAGCGAAAGTCCTCGAAGCACAGAAGATTGAGCAAGATCGACGAGGGAAGGAACATCTGCAGAACATCTTGCAGAGAAGTACAGGTCTACTCGAAGCGCAAGTGCAAGCCCCCGACGAGGAAGACGACGAGGACGATATGGAGTCTGAGGGGACAGAAGAAGTGTCTTCTGCCGAAGATACCGATGAAGAGGAGGGGCAAGGCAGTCAGGAATCGGATGGCGGTGACGTAGATGACGCAGATGACGAGGATCAGATGCCGAACTCGACTATGCCCCCTACGTCCTCTGCTGGACCGGAATCGTTACTCGATGAGAACGGAGATACCGGAGCTGTCGAAGAGGTGGATGACAACGAACAGGATAGCGCAGGTGGAGAAGACGGAAGTGACGAAGATGAGCCGGAAGCCGACCTTCGATTTCTCCTTTCTGATGATGTGGACGTCGACGAGGAAGATGTAGCCGAGGACGCACAGATGGATGTCGATCCGGACGTCACGCTCACCGCGACGACCTCCTCTGCTATGGAGGTAGAGGGAGATGTCGCTGAGAATGAAGCGATCACCAATACCTTGACAAGACCTCCGATAGCGGCTGTACCCCCTGTGAATGGCGATCATGGTGTCTCGTTGGCTGCCCGTTATACTTTAGAGAGTTCAATCGTCGAGGAGAAACCGAATGGCATATCTACGTCTTCTACGCCATCGAAACCCATATCAAAATCTCGCAGAGTTCGCAAAGTCGCTTCGATCACACCCTTACCTCAAGGAGCTGATCCGGACGAAAACGATATCGAATTCAAAGGGGAAGCATCTAGTGACCTCGACGAGCAAGATGCCGAGCTCGATGTAGAGATGGAGGATGCCGACGACGTGAAAGAGGAAGCGGATAGTGAAGACGAGGGACTGCTTGCCGATGCCGACATGCCCATCGAAGAGCTGCTGAAACGATATGGGTATCCAATGCCTGCATCTAATGGTGATTTCGAGGATATGAAGATTGAAGAGGCATATAAGCCGAACGGACATGTCGAGACGGACAAGTCGCTCACCGACGAGGCATTGCCCACAGAACCAGTATCGCCCGCCTTGATCGTCGAAGGCAAACGACAACGTCGACCGAGGTCTGTCTGGTCGCCCGATGAGACTCCTCAACAGCTCAGCGTTAAACGACCGAAGATCGAAGAGGTCGATGACGAAGGTACACCGGAACCCTCCAGCGAAGAGGAGGAAGACGACGAGGAAAGCGAGAATGACGAGGAAGGAGGAGAAGTCGCGAATGGTATTGATGGGAAGGCGGACGAAGATACTGGCCCTCGAGTGAGACCGCCGTTCCTTCTGAGAGGAACACTGCGACCTTATCAGCAGGGTGGTCTAGAATGGCTCGCTAGCTTGTATGCCAACAAGATGAACGGCATTTTGGCGGATGAGATGGGTTTAGGGTGAGTGTGATAGATCGTTCGGCTGTCGTCTATACCGTAGCTGATATCCGCATAGGAAAACCATCCAAACCATCTCTCTGCTTGGTCATCTTGCTTGCGACAAGGGAGTATGGGGACAACACCTCATCATCGTTCCCACATCTGTCATTCTCAACTGGGAAATGGAGTTCAAGAAGTTCTTACCGGGTATGAAGATCTTAACATACTACGGCAACCAGAAAGAACGAAAAGAGAAGCGAATCGGATGGCATACGGAGAACGCCTGGCAAGTGTGCATCACCTCGTATCAGATCGTCTTGGCGGACCAACACATTTTCCGAAGGAAAAGCTGGTGTTACATGATCTTGGACGAAGCCCACAACATCAAGAACTTCAGATCACAACGTTGGCAAACGCTTCTTGGATTCAAAGCGCAACGAAGGTTGCTTTTGACCGGTACGCCGCTGCAAAACAACCTGATGGAGTTGTGGAGTTTGCTGTACTTCCTCATGCCGGGTGGTATTGGTGCGGATGCGACGGCAGTGGTTGGGTTTGCAAATCACAAGGAGTTTATGGAGTGGTTTTCCAGTGAGTACCAAAAATGGCGGTTTCTGAAGTGATCCCTAGCTAAAGTATTATGCTCCTCCTAAGATCCGATGGACAAAGCTGTCGAATCTGGTGATGCAATGGACGAAGAAACTCTCGCGACCGTCGCCAAACTGCATACACTCCTTCGACCGTTCATCCTCCGTCGACTCAAGTCCGAGGTCGAAACACAACTTCCAGGAAAGTTCGAACACGTCGTCTACTGTCGATTGTCCAAGCGTCAGCGATTCCTCTATGACGAGTTCATGGCTCGGGCCTCAACTCGAGAAGCGTTGACGTCTGGCGGATACCTCGGAGTCATGAACACGCTCATGCAGTTGAGGAAGGTGTGCAACCATCCTGATCTGTTCGAGGTCCGACCGGTCCGTACGAGTTTCGCTATGGAGAGCGTGGTGAAGGATTTCGAACCAGCCGAGATCTTGGTGAGGAGAAGGCTGATTGAGGAGAATGAGGAAAAGAGGGTGGACTATCTGGCATTGGGATTGGGCGTGACAGCCCATGAGGATCTGTCAGGATGGGTCTGCAAGGCCAGAGCGGAATTGGATGCCAGCGATAAACTGCCCTTTGCGATCGAGGTAGCTAAGAGGGGCAAAGGTCCTGCCTCACCCAAACGGGATACGAGAACTGTTGAAGGATGGTTGAAGTATCGTGCTTGGGCGGAAGAACAGTCCAGCATCTCTCGTTGGCGATCCCTACGAGATGCTAACCGACGCAGATGTTCCGTTCGTCCGGTATATGGCTCGACCTTTCTCAAGATGCTGGGTCACACGCCAAACTTCCTTTTGCCGAACGATGTCCTTCCTCGGCGAGACGAGATGTTTGCAGAGTATCGACCGCCTGCTTCGAGTTTGGTCCTTTCGCTACCGAGTCGAGCGAGACAAATAGAACCCATCATGGACCTGTTCGCTGTGATTCCGCCAAACGCTGTGGCGCGTGACATGCCCAACTACGCTTTGCCGGGTCTGCAGCCCAACACCCATCCCTCTTTCATGGAACCCGAATTCGACACCCTTCACCACGCAACCGTAAAACTGCAGATCGCCTTCCCAGACTCCAGTCTTCTTCAGTACGATTGTGGAAAGTTGCAAAAGCTTTACGAGATGCTTCGCGATTTGAAAGCGGGCGGCCATCGAGTCTTGATCTTCACGCAGATGACACGAGTCCTCGATATTCTCGAGATCTTCCTCAGTTATAACGGACATCGATATCTCCGACTGGATGGAAGTACGAAGATTGAAGATCGTCAAGTGATCACGGAACGTTTCAACTCTGATTCTCGTATCTTTGTGTTCATCGCCTCATCCCGATCCGGTGGTGTAGGTATCAACCTTACGGGAGCAGACACGGTCTTCTTTTACGACTCTGATTGGAACCCTTCGATGGATCGACAATGTATGGATCGAGCCCATCGAATCGGCCAGACTCGAGAAGTCCACATCTACAGATTTGTTAGTAAACATACTGTCGAGGAGAACATGTTACGAAAGGCCGATCAAAAGAGGATGTTGGATAGAATGGTCATCCAAGATGGTGGTTTCAACAATGATTGGTGGGGTAGAGTCGGGTGGAAAGATATGTTTGGCGACGTACCAGGTCTCTCATCGGGCGCCGATGAAGATGGCGATACAGGTCAGGCCGAGGACAACGTCGCGTCACAGCAAGGAGGGGAGGACGGGATCGTCGATGTGGATGTGGAAGGAACTCCCATAGCGGAAGATGTGGAGAAAACTAGACCTCGCCTGGGTGAAGAGAGGGAATTGGCCAGAGCGCTAGCTGAGGTGGAGGATGAGGAGGATGTGCAAGCTGCAAGGATGGCATTGGGAGAAGGGGAGCTCGACTTGCAAGAGTTCGAAGAGGGCGCTGTGGGGGCTAAAGCGAAGCCAAGCGACCCCCCAATGGATAGAGGGAGGAGCCAAGAGGCTGGTAGTACCCCTATGCTGGGTGGTCCGACAATGGAAGGATCGCAAGCGCCTGAAGAAGAGGCTGACGGTGTGCAATACGACGAGGGCGAGGAGGACGATGAGATTGGAGGTGTGGAAGATTATATGCTCAAGTGGGTAGAAGATGATTGGGAATGGTTTGTAAGTTATCGAGCATAGTTGTAGCATATGAATAGCATTATGCATTTGGTTCCATACTTTTATGCACACAAACATAGCTCGAATATAAGAGTGATTTCGCATGGAATGGATGTGATGAATGAATGAATGGATGAATGAATTGGGTGCCACAGTCGGAGGAATAGTACAAAGAACCGGACCGGAAACATGTATGCATGTGACGTCATTCTATCACTATTCCACCCCACCAGTCACAGTCAGTGTTTGCTAGTGACTAGTCGGTTGCGTGTTTCGTAGGTTAACGAAGGAATGGATGGAATGTTTCCTTTTGTTACATTTCATCTTTCATCTTTCACTCATATCCAACCGACGAAAAGACCCAAACAAACACACGAATCATCAACACAATGGCCGCCCCTGGAACTCAATCACCTTCTTCTGAGAAGCCCGACCCTACACTCCCCGAGGGTGCTAAGCAGCTCACTCAAGCCGAACAACGACCTGGTATGTTTAACATTTATTGATTCCGTCACGGATGACACATCCTCCAGAAGCTCATCGGTCAAGTGGTATGGTGATTAATGGGCATATGCTAATACGTATAATGCGTTCACAGACTCCAAGGGAAACACTTCTGCCGCTCCTGGTGAGGGAAACACTGCTGGTGTCACTGCCGATGCCATCAAGGTGAGTCAGACTTTTTAACCCCCTGTCTTCCCTTCTTATCACACATATCCCATCGCCCTCATGTTACCACTTCTTGTACATCTTGTTCGTATACACGATGAATGACGCTGACTGTCGTTCTATTCCGATTACAGGTCGCCCAAGAATCGGCCAAGAACGTCGAGGGTGAATCTAGGCATGAAGTTGAGACTGGTACCAAGTCTGAAGCCAAGACTGGATAAATCACTCAGCTGAGAACACGAGAAAGAGGGAAAAGAAGTTTACAAGTATGCATCATGTATCCTACATCTCATCTGTTGTGGTTCAGCAGACATCTTTAAACGAGGTTTCCCCACCCAGCATGTGAGAAGTTGGTCCTCTGAATGTTGTGACATCACGACATCTTCATGACGTGCGAGTGCAAGTGGTAGCATGTGCTTCGAGATGGAGGACGTCCGCTATCAGTCAGTATATCCGCGACATTCAATCAACCCTCTTGTTCTGCTCGAAGCATCGTACTGAATTAGCCGAGCAAGATGAAGTTGGCTCAACTCGCTCTCCTCGGGTTTGGACTGGTGGTCTCACCAGTCTTATCCATCCAGGATGTGTTCACGCCCACGGATATGTTAGCCGCACCTAGACCACAGCCTGCAATTGCTAGTCCTGATGGTGCTCATGCGCTCTCCGTGGTGGATCAATGGGATCCAAAGCACGATTCGTGAGCCGCCCCGCGACAGGTCGATGTACCCAGCTCACTGACATCTCATTGCTGCAGGACTTCCCGTTTCGTCTACCTTTTATCGCTGAACACGACCGTCACTCTTCCTCCGCTTTCATTGTTCAACACCACTCCCGCACAAGCTTCCGAATTCATCTGGCTCGACAGCAACACTTTCGCTTTTCTCAACGACTCTACTCTCTACTCTTTTTCTGTCAATTATACCGCACAACTAGCTTCTTCCAAGGAACAACAACCACTCCCCATCCTGACTTTCCCAGCTGGGATCTCGCCTTCTTCACTCCAGTTCGAGTCGGAAAGCAAGACTTTGGGTTTCTCGGGTCAGGTGTGGACGCATGACTACTCGTTTGAGAGTACTCAAAAGTGGAATGAGAAATATGAGAAGAGGGGTGATAGTGCCTTGGTGTATGATGACTTGTTCGTAAGACATTGGGACGAGTGGAGAGTTCCTGGGAGGGTTTGGACGTTGGGTTTAACCAGATTAGAGAAGAAGGGTGGGGTATGGGCGGCTGAGCATGGAACCAAGGGGGCGTTCGCCAACGTCCTCAATGGGACGGGTTTGGTGAGTCGTTGCAGTTCAACTTTCAACTCAATTCTGCGACAAATGGAAGCGCAGACGAGACTGATGCCAATATCCCGTCTTGCTCCCTAACAGATCTCCCAAATGGACCCGATCTCCAGCTCTTCGTATTCCCTCTCGCACTCCCACCTAGCTCTAGCTATCAAGACACCCCATCTCAACGTCGCCACTCACACTCGCGAAGACCTCTATCTCCTTCCTATTCCATCGACCCTCACCTCAGACCATCCTAGCACATCATCACCGCACCATCTCACGCCTCATGGTCACGGAGCCATCAGCACCGTCGCGTATTCGCCTGATGGAAAAAAGTTGGCTTGGCTCGAGATGAAGAAGGATGGGTATGAGAGCGATAAGCGGGTAGTTGTAGTTCACGACTTCAAGAAGGGAAAGACGGAGAGATGGACGGAGGAATGGGATAGGAGTCCAAGTAGTCTAACTGTGAGTCACCTTTTCCACAACTCTCTCATCTGCCACGCCCCGTTTTCTGACTATGCTATTGCATTGTGTCGCTTTTCAGTGGGCTCTCGACTCCGAGTCAATTTACTTTACAGCCGAACATCACGGTCGAATCTTACCTTACCATCTCACACACCCGAACCATCTCCCTACTCCACTCATTTTCAACGGTTCTACAACCTCCATCACCCCGCTCACACCTACTTCCTTACTCGTCTCTTCCAACACACTCACTTCTCCTTCAGACGATTTCATCCTCACCCTTGATCCGTCTTCTAAAAAGCTCAAGGGCGGCGACAAAGATGGCGACAAATTGCCTCGTGATCCGCTAAAACGTCTCACCGCTTGGTCAGCAGAGCATATCGGTGATAGACTTGAAGGACTCGATGGTGAGGAGTTGTGGTTCGAAGGTGCGGAAGGGAAAGATGTGATGGCCTGGGTTGTGAAGCCACGAGGGTGGAAAGAGGGACAAGAGAAAGTGTGGCCTTTGGGTGAGTGAAATACCTTTTCTATATACATGGAGGGGACATCGCTGATTTGGATCTTCGTGACATCTCATTAGCGTTCCTGATCCAGTGAGTCGTCGAGTAGCGGACATTATCTGTGGGATATGTCACTGACTAACCGCTCACTCACTCCTAGTGGCGGTCCTCAAGGTGCTTGGGAGGACTCCTGGTCAACTCGATGGAATCCCGCTGTCTTTGCTTCTCAAGGATACTTTGTGGTCGCTGTGAACCCCACAGGATCGACCGGATACGGTCAGGACTTTACAGATGCCATCCAGGGAGATTGGGGAGGGAGTGAGTTGGCCACTGAACGGTCTTCGTTTGAGCTGAGAGGCTGACGGAATGTTCTTGATTTAGAGCCTTTCAAGGACCTCTTGGCTGGTTATCAAGCTGCGTTGGCCAAGTATCCCGAGGTAGGTTCAGCTTCTCAAACTTCTAACAGGAAACTGCGGGTCCTGTACCCTGCTGATTCATTTCGATCGTGTCGCAGATCGACCCGGAACGTACAGCTGGTCTCGGTGCTTCGTACGGTGGATACATGGTCAACTGGATTAATGGCCACAATGATCACTTTGGTTTCAAGGCTTTGGTGTGCCACGACGGTGTGTTTGATACTGTTACCACGTACTTCTCTACCGAGGTGAGTGGCTGCCTTTTCAGTGCACCGTTACGCTAGCGGAGTCGCTGATAATGGTGATGGATGAGCAGGAGATTTGGTTCCCCACTCAGTAAGTCATTCGAAGTATACGCGAGTTTAGTACGTAAGCTGATCTTACTTTGACGTTCTAGAGAGTTCGAGGGCACGCCGATGACCAACCGAGCTCTGTATGAGAAGTGAGTTGGCGGGATCGCCTCCATGAGGCACGACTGATATCATCCGGCAGATGGAGTCCTCTCAACCACGCCATAGAGTGGAATACGCCTCAGCTGGTCATTCAGGGTGGTAAAGGTGAGCTGATTCGTCCTTCGCAGCGTATGCAGATCAGCTGACGGATACTCCATTCCAGACTATCGATTGGAGAACTCGCAAGGGCTTGGTGAGCTTCTAGCAGACCGATTGACTTGGCACTCAAGCTGATACAATTTGCAGGTGCATTTACCGCTCTTCAGACGTGAGTCGAGGGGCAATGTTTACGGCAAGCATCGACGATTTAGACTGACCTCGCTTTCGTATGCATAGCCAAGGTATTCCTAGTCGATTTGTCTACTTCCCGGATGAGAACCACTGGGTGAGCTGACCTCCGGACCACAAATGCAAGAGCAAGCTGACATCTTGCCCAGGTGCTCAAACCGCACAATTCGGCCAAGTGGCACGTGAGTCACCCCCGGCCTTCCGACTCTCCATCTAAGAGGTAGCTGACAACGGGCCGCAGCACGAGGTGTTCAAGTGGTTGCATGAATGGGTGGGTAGTGCTCATGACGTAGCTCACACATCGAATGGAGTGACGGAGGGGGGTGAACCTGCATTTGTGATCCAGGGCTAGGGTACAGTTACTCCTTTCTCGTGAAGCAAGTCAAAAAAATCAATAATGTTCCATGTTGAAAGGGACAATCACATGGACAAAATTCATGATGTGTGCATGTGCGCGCAGATTACGCTGCAATGAGCGAATCATTACGTGGTGAAGAATCAAGTCGGATTGCACTTGTGATTGTGTTGAAAGTGAATGTAAATGCATACAAAAGCCCAAGATGTCGCTTATCTCTACTGCTTATTCTCTATACTTGATCTCTCCATTCGCAACAAAGTCTGTACCTTGTCCCTCTGAGGCGGAGGTAATCTACCAAACCTTGCTTATGCCCCCTTTCTAATGATGATGTTGATGTGTATGATCGAACAGACTCTTCCCACTTCCTGCCACAGTACATATTCTCTGTCGTCCCAGTACTTCCTTCAGATCAGCTAGGACACTAACCATCTTTATATCTTCGTGTCCTAGTGTGAAGAGAATCCGATCGTCCAAGAAGAAATGATTAGGTAGATATTGTTGCCCTCCTTTATACGATGGAGGTGGGATAGAAGGGTCAAGGTCGCTTGGGACGATAGGGGCCATTGTTAGGACATAGTTGATTTGGTCGTCGTTGAGGTCGTCTGCGAGTGAAGGAATTGCAGATTGCACAGCAAAGGGTGAGTCAGTCATTGATAACGGTAGTGCGGTAGTATGCTCTGCCGCTATCACACTCACTCATCATGAATCTGGGTCCTACGGAGATGACGTTGTGAGGGTACGTCACGTTGAACGTTGCGATAAACCTGAATAGCAATAAATCGTCAGCACATGGCCATTTCCTTGAAGCTTTACTACCTGTTTTGATACAAGTCGTCGCGCCGTGCCTACTCACTTTCCATAATGACTCGGACCTCGTTTAGTATGTGCCAATCCAAACAACACCGTATTTTCCGTTCCTGCCTCACACCCTTTCCCTCGATTACACAGAGTCAAACGATATAGTGGACTAGCCTGATGTATTCTCTTTGCTTCCCAAGCTGAATGTGCATCGCCTATACAGTTCGAAGTATCGAGTGATGTAGGAAGAACGATCGGATCGTAGATTATTCGACGGGGTGTGATGGTATTGGGTACAAGGGCGAGAGAGGGGACGAAAGCGTATTGTACGTGTGGGTAGAGGGAGTGACCATCTGGTACGGCGCCGGGATAGAAACCTACCCACTGTAGGAGAAGTAATATCACAATTGTCAGCCAGACTGAGACGTAGGATGAGTCAAGTAGTTCGGAAGAGGAAAAGAGGAATGTGTTCCCAAAAGAAGGTTGTTCTACAATCGACGATTGGTGTACAGGTAAGAGTTACGCAGATGGGAGCGGAATGTGTGACAAGCGACAGGTCTAAGGAACCTCTTGTAGCCGACCACTCACATTCTTCTCGACAGGTCCTTGGTTATCCCGCTTGTACAACTCCAAATTGTTTCCAGCTCCCGAAATCCTTCTCGAGTCATACTCTCTAACACCATCTCCAGGATTTAGCGCCTCGTCAAGTGGCGCATATAAATCACGTAGGTCTGCGACAAATCCGACTGATCGACAGGTGGTGATGTCGTCGGAATAACGAGCGATGGTTAGTGCTGGTGTGCCGGCGTCCTGCCAGTCGGAAAATCGTGAGATTAGCACCGACAAAGAGAATCACCTGACATGGGATAGAGCAGAGGGGGTATCTGGAGGTATGGCAGGGGAAGGAAACGGAATGCGACCTACCGTCCAGAACAGACGAGGATCCTCCGCTCCGTAGGTAGCGACCCATACTCCGGCAGAGATACATCCCTCTTTAGGCGCCATAGGTATATCGAGTGTTTGACCCGGTGTCACGGCGAACAAATGACCTTCCGAGGTGATATTAAGACCGAACCTGTCGGGTGGTGGCAGCCACCATCATCAGCGTGGAGCTCACAGGAAGTGGGCAAAGGTCATGTCATTTGCAATGATTTGTGTGTCTATGGGACTCCTGCCCTCCCACGAGCTCTTATGTTGCACAACTACGACTCACGCTACCAAGACCTGTTCTCTTGAGGGATTCCCTTTCACTGCCATAAACTCTCTTCTCCTCGTTGGTCCCCTCGCGACACCTACGAACCCCCATTTACTCCCCCTTGGCAATTTCAACACTGCAAGATTAAAAGTCGTACCCTCATTCGCTCCTTGTAACTCTTTTCCGGTGATCACATCGATGATTGTTTTGTCGTCGAATCTTAGGAAATGGGGTTTCCCCCCATTCAGAGTGACGAATGGTAGACCGCCTTCGCCCAGATCGGTCTTTGTAGCATCTTCTTCTGTCCAGGCGTAGTGTGCGTGTCCAGAGGGAGTACTCGTAAGGATGGCGGCCACGTCAACGGGAGTTCCGGGTCGACCAGCTGTTGAGGACAACGATGAGAAGGAGGAAGTGGATAAGAGGGAATGACTAGTGGAGGGTAAGAAGAAGATGATCAAGATAATGAAGATTATGATATAGAGAATGTTTGTACGTCGTAGGCCGGCCATGGCGACGCGAAGCGATACGAGACGTTGAGCGAATGGAGATGGGGACGATGTGTTGTAAGCCATCACCAAGTGTATGAGTGGGTGGGTGGATGGGTGAACAAGGTAACGATCCCAAAATATCAAATGGAGAACAACAAATGTCATTCATCTTTACACTACCACCACCACCACTCCACGCGTCGAACCAGGTTAAACTTGGGATCTTTAGTACAAAGTTAGAAATTACACTAAAACACTGATTAACCACCATATTCAGGGGGACGAGCTCGGTGCCTCAACGGTTGACCCTGAGCAGCGAATGAGTGAAGAGTGGTAATAGCGTTTCGTAGCATCGCAGCGTTCAGAACCACTTATACATTGGGTGGGTTGGTCATCTTTTAGTATACACACTGCTTATGTGGATGACTGTCCTTGTTAATCGCTTTTCCCATGATCTACTCCCATGTCTTCTGCTATTTTGATCAATTCCTCATGCTCACTCTGATCTACTGCGTGACGTTTTCGAGATTGATAGATGAGATAGACCTCGCGCGAAGTGAGGATGATGAATAGACACAACGCAGACACCAGGATGAGGATCGTGACTGATACAAACACGAGACATTTTGTCAGCAGCAGCCCGGTATATCCCTCGTTTGACAAATTGAGATATGCTCACCGCCTATGATGATGATCAACCATCTGGTAAGACAGGCAGAGTCATTCGAGAGAGAAAGGCCTGGTATGGTATCTAACATCGTGGTGGATGACGGAGGGATAGTAGATCCAAATCGCAGATGAAGGACGTGTAGTAAAACTAAGCTCGAGGAACTATTCGCCAGGACGGCTGGAACGACCTGATAATGTGACAATGAAAGGACGAAGATTATGGGTGAAAGGAGCGAACACAATACACGTTACTCGATCTGCATCAACAGACAAAGGCGTGAAGATGGACAATGTACAATAGCCCGACTCTCGGGGCTATCGGGCTGTCAGTCTGAAGAGATACATCGTGCTTGCCCACTGAGACCATGCTTTTGATGAGTCTTATGATGTTGAAGATCAAGCATACTGCCTAGTTGAACATCGATCAATCGTTATCTACTACCTCACTATACCCTTTTCTTCTTAACTTCCTCCTCAACCAATTCTTCTCAGCATGCGTGATCCCATGTCTATGATCAACTTGATGTCTTTTCCACCGAACACAGATGAAGATCAGACCCATGATGATTTCGGCGATGATCAGGGTGAGTATGATCTCTGCAGCGCCACGTGAGAACAAAATCAGTGATCGCGATAGCTTGGACATGAGATCAAGACGACGTACTGATGATCTCATCCCATGAGGGGGAAGAGATACATATTTGGTCAGAGGTTGATACGATACTTCCATCGTCGTTGGTGGACATTCTCACGCTTTTGCGAGAAGATGGGATATGTACAGTGTTGATGCTATGTTTGTCGCGTTCTCGACGACTTGTAAGGTAATATATATATCTACAGAATTGTACTCGTCGTCCTTTGTTCACCTTAATGCCTGTGAAAGGACGGACTCAATGTTACATTATCTCGCGTTACGCCCGAATCACACTTGTTTTAAGTTAGCCAAATCGACCCATGACCTTTGTGTCGTAAAGCATGCATGGTCGTCAAGTCGTCTCAGAAATCACACATCATTGCCATCCGCTCTGCCAACCCATCCCTCCGCCTTGTCCTTGTCCTTGCCCTTGGCCTTGTCCATATCCACCTTGCCCAATCTGCTGTTGACCATCGTACCCTCCCATTCCCATATCAGGGTTCGGAAAGCCCATCTGCCAATTACCCGGTTGCCCACCATTCACTCCCATCCCCATCCCCATTCCCATCGGTTGTTGTCCCAGAAATCCAGGTACTCCGCCTTGAGCAGCGAATGGCATACCCATACCCATACCCATGGGATTCATCATCCCCATACCCATGCCCAAAGGCATCCCCATCCCCATACCGCCATTCATAGCCATCATCTGGGCATACATTGCTTGTTGTTGTTGCTGTTGTTGAAGCATCTGCTGCTGCTGTTGTTGTTGGAAGTACTGTTGTTGCTGCTGTTGATTGACACCGCTCATCCGCCCTCCATTACCGCCTTGGCTTTGAGAGCTGAACGATTGCGTTTGACCAAATTGCGGTGAAGGTCTGAAGTTTGGCGTTTGGGCAGGCGACGGTCGTCCAGAAGACATCCCTCCTCCGCCACCGGCTCCTCCCGGGAGGTTCCGAGGTCTCCTTTGAGGTGATTTGGGACGGAGGGAATCAATCTCCGTATGATATGGGAGGATAGGTCGACCATCTGATTCCGATAGTAGACTAGGGTAGGTGGTGGGATCAAAGGGAAGTACAGTCGACGTTGTGGTAGTGGCCGTGGGTATTTCCGCTTCGGTCGGGAGAGGATCAAGACCGGCTGTCACCCATCCTCGACGCGCATGACGAGGAGTAGAACCAAATAGCTCTAGTCGGCGCGTCCCGAGACAGAAGTTCTCGATAAGGGTGTAGAGGTATGGCGGTAGTGAAGGTTTGTTGGCTGCTGCTTCCGCTGTAGTGATACACCTCATCAGCTTTCGGTTCGACAACGATCCAACCGTCGGCACCCTACAGCTGACTAACCTGCGTCTGAGTCGTCCTCTTCCCATACCAGCACGTCCGTATCCACATTACAATGCACGAATCTCATATCCGTGCTTCTCCTCACTGTCCCTCTTATCCCCATTAAGCAATGTTCCTTTTGACTCGCGAACAATCCCCCTCCACCTCCTCCTCCACCACCTTCTTCTTCTTCTGTCTGAGAAGCTTTGTTCGTCTTGACCCAAACTATATCTTCCGCTCTTCTAAATCCCCATTTTGCAAAACATTCTCTACCCCTCTCCAAACCATCTTCATCGCCTTTACCAACCCAAAGAAAGACGAAGCCCGGATCTGACGACAATTGTCGAATCTGCAGAGAAGCTGTCGATTCCCATATCCCTGCAGATGAAGATGAAGGGAATGCGGCGAAAGGATTGATGAGGATGACGTCGAACCGTGCAGGTGAGAGGGAAGAGAGGATGGTAGGTGGTGATGGTATCGATAAGTGGAGATATAATGGAGGATGGGAGGTAGTTTCGACCAACTGAGATTTCAGCGTCATCAATTTCTTCAAAGCGGGATATCTAGTGATATGTATCAGTATTTCATGCCAGTATTCGAGTTGGTACACTTTCTACACGATCAGGTCGTATCGTGCTACCGACTCACTCTTCACAGATCTCTTGATCTCTCGCTCCCATCACATAATTACTTCCAAATTCACCTGAAACGCCATACCACTCTGAATAATCATTCCGTATCGTCTCCTCCTCCTTGACATAATTCACCACCATCATCTTGGTCTTGCTCGGACCGGCAACGCTGTTCGATGATTCGGATCCGCCATTGTCAACATTGTTGTGGGATATTGTGGATAGGTCGTCTCCGGGGGGTGGTCTACCGCTAATGGGCGGTGGGAGCGGGAAGATTGTTTCGGGATCTATCAACTTTCGTCGAGAGGCCTGTCGATCCAAAATAGTGGATAGGAAAGCTCGATGTTCTACGAGCGCTGTCATGTTGCGCTAGAGAGGTCGTTGTTCATTCTGCACTTAGGGCAGAACAGAGCAACTGGTGATACAACAAGTTGGTCGAAATAACATTACGACGGGGCGAATTACCTCCACCGCGCGAAGAACGGTTAGGGTGTGGCGGTGATGTTGGCTTGTAGATCAGATCAATGGGTATACATCAAGTCACGACGGTTGCTCGAACATATCTAAGGATGGCGATACAAGGGTATGTGCTTTCTACAAACCCACCCATAGACCACTCAGACCTGTCGTGGCGAGACCAACAACCACACCTGCCAGACTAAACATCCCTATCCCACCTCCAAGGCCAGCGATCACAGTCTTGCCAGCACCACTAGTCGCGTTCGTTCCACCAGTCGCATTCCCACCTATCTCCTCCCCATTGCTCGTTAGATTCCCCGCTACAGCCGGAGCTATACCATTTGTAGATGACGCCGGCGTCCCAATCACACTTGCCGTCGCACCAGGCAACAACCCTTCGCCTCCAGCAGTAGAGACACCTGAATCAGTAGCACTGGGACTAGCACTGACAGCATCATCACCGTCGTCGCCATCGGTAGCTACGGCTGCAACGCCGGTCGGAGCAGCGTCGTTAGAGTCGGCAGAGCTCCAAGCTGTTTCGGCAGCACTAGCACTTTGTGCAGCGTCAGCATCGGGGTCGGAAGTGAAAGTCGCATGTTTGTAGCCGTCCGGAGCGGAATCGGACCATTCGTAAATACTCCCCGTGGCATAGAAGAGCTGCGAAAGCGAGTGCAAGTCAGTATACAGCAGCAGAATGTCCACTCAAGAGATTATCGGAGGACATGTGGTTTCTGTAGCAAGACATGTTAACTTACTTGGATGTAGTATAGTGTCTGGTAATAGTTACCCATCGGTACACCTTGACAGCCGGAACTACATGAGAACGCCTGCGTCTGCAAGTCGGGTCTGCAGACGAAACAAGTCAGGGCCCTTTCCGTATGAATATCATGACGAGAGAGATTCAGACTCACCGTGGGATAGTCGTGATTGTATCGTTGAATCCGGACAGGCATCCCATGACTGCAAGACCACGACTCAACTCATTAGTATACTGATCATGCGTGTTTCGATAAGTTGCACATTCGACCCAACATACCACAGTCATAGTCGTTGGTGATCCAGTCTGGGTATGGGGTAGTACCATCCTGGTCTTGAGCTTGGACCCCCAGGAACGAGATCAACCCTACTAGGAGAGATAGGGAGAGCGAAGGTCTCAGTGAGATGTCAGATAACATTATGTGCTTGTTACAGCTCTGGAGGTCGACTTTTAGTTGAGGATGAAGCGGAGGTTGCTGCGTGACTTGTCGTCAGCTTGGGTTTGTAGTCAGAAGGGTATCCGGTCAGTGCAATTTTCAGTCAGTATTGCACCTTGGTTGCTGTTTTGATCTGAAGATGAACCGGATCACTACTTTGTTAACCGTATGAGGTTGGTGCTACGTGGTCAATCAACGATCCCTTTCCAGTATGCATGAAAGGTGTAAACGGGGTTGTTTGTGAAAGGATGACCAGGGCGGGTGTGACAAAGGATCATCAGTATTCGCAAAGAGCGTTGCGACGTGGTCGATTTCTCGATCAATTCCACCCGTTGCACTGCCCGTCGGTCAAAGCGTCCTTTCGAAGCGAGTGAGTGATCGAGATGTTGATGGGGGGATTGACCGCGCTCCGTTCCCTGTTCCCTGTTCCTGAAAATGGTGGGGATGGGGGGTTTTGGCAGAATCGTGACGAGTGGTATATATATGTAAAGAACCAATATAATATGTATGCTCATGCACCGTGATAGTGGTATCGATCGTGTTGAATAAGCATAGATAGTAAAGCTGTGGGATGTAGATGGACATCCCGGGTAATGCATGTGTCCGAGCTTTAGTCACGGGATCGACTGATAATCTTGGCTTTGAAAGCACAAGCAATTCCAAGCTAAAGCCACCAGAAACAGAAACAGAAGGGAAAGGGGAAATTACTTGTACAGTATTATTATTGTAATAGGCCTGATTACAAAAGGGTGCGTCATCGTCAACCCGAGTTAACGGCACACATCCCACGGGCAAGCAGCCATCCCTTGCCTTTGCTGGTCTACATTTATTATCAACTTCGTCCATCAATCATCACTTTCCTTATTCACCCTTTTGCCACCACCACCATCAACACCCTTTTACATACATAACATACGATGGCACCTAGAAAGAACAAGGAGTTGGCGTCATGGGAGGTCGATGCGGATAAGCCTAAACCGGAGGGAGAGACAAGAGCGAGACGATCATATTGTGTAAAGGAGCTTGCAACTCGTGAGTATCGTCTCAGGCCAACTGTGTACACATCAACCTCATCCCTAAACGTACATAGCTGACAGACGGACGTATCTCTTTTAGAACCCGCACCTGGTATTGATACCGTTCACGATGTAATGCTCTACGCTTCCAAGACCCACGGCTCCAAGAAAGGTTTCGCCTCCCGTGATATCGTCAAGACCATCACCGAGGAAAAGGAGGTCACGAAACGAGTCGGCGGAAAAGAGACCAAGGAGATGAAGAAATGGAGTTACTTCAAGCTCTCACCATACGCGTGGATCACCTACGACGAGGCTTTGGCGACGGTCAAGGACATCGGAGCGGGTCTGAGAGAGTTGGCAGGGGAAGATGATAGGAAGGAGAAGTTCTTCAACATCTACGGACAGACTTCGTGAGTGGTCTTCTCAGCAGCTCGGTTTTTTTGGCGTTTAGGTCAATCCATACATGGGCTGTATCTCCCTGGGCTTAAGTCAAACTCGCTTGGGAAGCTGCACGACTGTTCTAGTGAAGGAATACTAACACCTGTTTGTTCCTTTTTACCCCTCCTTTAGCAAGAACTGGATGCTCGTCGCCCAAGCATGTGCCTTTAACGCTGTCCCCATCTCCACTGCATACGACTCTCTCGGTCCTTCCGGTTTGAAGCACGCGCTCAACGAGACCGAGGTCCGAGGAATGTTCACCAATGCCGATCTCCTCGGCACACTCACCAAGATCATCGAGGAGACCAAGACTGTTAGGTTGATTGTTTACGACGGAAAGGCGGATGAGAAGATCTTGGAGCAGCTCAAGGGTGTCAGGGAGGGATTGAACATCGTCTCGCTCGAAGAAGTTATCGCCATTGGAAAGAAGAAGCCCGTCGAGGCAATCCCTGCCAAGCGAGAAGACGTGTATTGCTGCATGTACACCAGTGGATCTAGTGAGCACTCTGTCTCGCGTCCAGGGGAGACCGCCTTTGCTGACATTCGATTACAGCTGGTACACCAAAGGGTGTTCTTCTCACTCACGGCAACGTTGTCGCAGCCAGTAAGCTGGTTTACCCACCGTTACCTGTACCCTCGCTGACCGCCTTCCTTTGTAGTCGCATCCGTCTGGCAACTCCTCTACGAATTCCTCACGCCCAAAGATGCCTATCTCGCCTTCCTTCCTCTCGCCCATATTCTGGAATTCGTCGTCGAGAACTCTTTCATCTTTGCAGGTCTCCCTATCGGTTACGGTCGAGTGAAGACCTTGACTGATGCTAGTGTGAGGGAATGTAAGGGTGACATTGCCGAGTTCCGACCAGTATGTACATTAATTCCCTGTTTCAAATCAGAAACGGTGCTGATGCGTTCCAACAGACCATTCTTGTCGGCGTTCCTGCTGTTTGGGAGCTTATCCGAAAAGGTATCCTCACCAAGGTCGACCAAGCTGGTGCTGCCAAGAAATCGGTCTTCAACTTTGCGCTCAAGGCCAAGCAGGCTGCTACCAACTACTCGATTCCCTTCGTCGCTGGTCTCACCGACACTGTCGTGTTTAACGCCGTCCGGGCCCAGACTGGTGGACGATTGAAGATCATGTTCAACGGTGGGGGTGCTGTTTCAAAGAGCACACAATCGTTCTTGTGTAACGCTTTGGTCACCATGATTCAGGGTCAGTTCATATCAGCATTTGTGTCCTACTGTCAAGCTGACGGACTATCCGACTTCAGGCTACGGTCTCACTGAATCCACCGCCATGGCTGCCATCTTGAACCCTGGGTGGATGCAGTACGGTGTTGCCGGTGGACCCGTCCCTGCTGCTGAGATCAAGCTCATTGACGCTCCTGACGCCGGTTACTTCTCCACCAACACCTTGCCTCAAGGAGAGATCCTCATCCGAGGGCCTGCCATCTTCAAGGGTTACTACAAGCGACCCGACCTTGACAAGGAAGCTTTCACCGCCGATGGATGGTTCCGAACCGGTGACGTTGGACAGTGGAACAAGGACGGAACACTCTCGATCATCGACCGTCTCAAGAACTTGGTCAAGCTCTCTGGAGGAGAATACATCGCTGTCGAGTACCTCGAATCGATTTACAAGTCCTGTCCTCTTGTTGCCAACGGTGCCATCATCGCCAACGGTGAACACAACCAACCAATGATGGTCGTCGTTGCGCACCCTGTCAACTTCCCAGCCTTTGCGAAGAAGAACGGACTCGGAGACGGAGAGGACTTGGAGCATCTCTGCAGGGATGATCAGGCTGTCGAAGCGGCGTTGAAGGAGCTGAACGCTGTGGCCAGGAAGGCTGGATTGAAGGGTATGGAGTTGTTGGAGTCAATCGTTTTGACTGCGGACGAGTGGACGCCCGAGACCGGATTCTTGACTGCTGCGCAGAGTGAGTTCCTCTTGTCGTCGTGTGGCATGGAGCTCTTCCTGATGCGATCGGTCCCACAGAGCTGCAAAGAAAGATCATCGAGGATACCTACCAAGAGAGGATTAAGGTGAGTTAATCGCGCGCACTGAGGGCGGTCATGAAATAACTAACATCACGTTGTACAGGCTGTCTACCCCTAATCGGATCTCAGTCGTCTGTGTCCCGTGAGCTAGAGATGGTAATTGTGTGAGAGTGACGTTTGATAGTTTTGGTTTTCGTGTATACCCAAGTTCCCTAATCTCTGGCCTGAAACGATTTCTTCACGTAGCGTAATATAGTTATGAAGATGTACCATTCATCCATCGTTTCAAGATGAGTATAGATCGTGTTGCCACCGAAATGAGCCAAAACAGGCGAATTTGATTCCGTCGTCTCGACTTCCTTCACCTTTGATTCTTGAGTGGACAACTGAACATTCCACTTTCTCTATCACTTACAACCATCTATCAACGTTCGTACATCACAAAGCTTGGCACTACATATCAATACAGGATTAGGGAATCCCCGACCTATTTGACGGAACTTATACGACTGAGAGAGAAGAGTGGAAAAGATGCAGAACAAAGCGGAACAAGATAGAAATCAAGAAGCGACGGTGTATCTTGTGAGTCTTCACTTGTAGCTATATCTCAGACGAACGACGCAATGAACAGGGATCAGGCTTGAAGAAAGTCACGAAAGGGAAGGGACAAAGCTGACAATCGTTTAGGGTAACCTCGATGAGAGATGTACGGATGCTCTGGTCTGGGAGTTGATGTTGTGAGTGTTGTCTTGAGACGGACTTGATAGGAGCTGGTTGCTGATTTTGTATTTGTGATAGACAAGCGGGCCCTGTCTGTACGTTCACCTTCTATTCGCTTTCTCCTCACCACTCAAACGCTGTTGAAGCAGTGAAAGACCTTGTCCTGCTGTGGAATGAGCTGGTCTTGCTGCTCTGGCATCCTTTCCCTCATCGTTACCCTCATTCTGCCTCTCAACACCCCCCATGTCCTACGCTAAGCTGTATAAAATAAACTGGACTGACCACCCTCCCCTCCTCTCTCCATCCCACAGCCAATGTCTTTCTGCCCAAAGATCGAATCTCTATGAACCACCAAGGCTTCGGTTTCTGCGAATTCATGGCTGAACAAGATGCCGAATACGCCGTCAAAATAATGAACCAGATCAAATTATACGGTAAACCGATCCGAGTCAACAAGGCTTCGTACGATAAGAAACAGTTGGATGTGGGCGCGAACTTGTTTGTGGGAAGTTTGGATCCGAATGTAGATGAGAATACGTTGTATGATACGTTTAGTACGTTTGGACAGATCGCGGATCAACCAAAGGTGAGTCGGGAGCGGTCGCGTTTGTGGTTTGGCTGTCCCCCTTTGCTCTATGTTTTGTGTTGTGCGGTGTGAGCTGTTGGCCAGACCTCTACCCTTCTTCTTGTCGTTGTGATCAACGTCGTGTCGTCATCTGCCCTCATCCCTCCGGATCGCGTCTTGCCTTCTGCACCTGCCATTCTCATATTGGCTTGCTCATTTCGTCCCTGTCATTTCTGGTTGACTTTGACTTCGACCGTCTGGCTGACTGACCCCCTCCCCCCCCCCCCCCTTGCAGCTCGCACGAGACCCAACAACGGGCGAATCAAAAGGATACGCCTTCATTGCTTATCACGATTTCGAAGCTGCCGATATGGCTATTGAAAATATGAACGGACAGTTCTTTGGTGGGAAACAGATCACGGTACAATATGCGTTCAAGAAGGATGGAAAGGGAGAGAGACATGGTAGTCAAGCGGAGAGATTGCTGGCAGCGCAAGCCAAGTGAGTGGGGTCCTTCGCATGACTGACAACCAAGGTTCCAATGTATGCGGTTCGTTGCTGACGTGCTTTACTCGTGTAGGAAACGACAACTTATACCAGGAGCCTCGACAGGTCCAGCATACACCTACCAAGGTATGTCAGCTTCTTACCTGCCACATTCCGTTTCATTGCTGATATGATTCACCTGGTATAGGCCAATTTGCTGGAGCACTTACCGGCAGTACCGGTGGCCCCGGCGCTCCCCCCATACCCACCGGCATGCCTTCGTATGCCCCTCCTCCTCCTCCTCCCGGTGTCCCAGTCTACCAACCACAATCTGTCGCTGGACAACAACCCGTCTACCCTGGTTATCCACCACAGGCAAATGGATATGCTCCACCGCCACCTGCAGGGTTCCCCATGGCAAATGGGATGGGATACCAAACGCCTGTTGCTGCGCCTGGACAACAAGGTGGTGCGCCACCGCCCCCTCCGCCTCCTATAAGAATGGGCTTCTAGGGCGTGACGGTGAAGTGCAAGATATTCATGTATAGTTGGCAGATCCTACAGAGTGATGGGGTCTGGTGCAGATGCATATGATCACATGAGATGTGTGTGTTAATGGTAACCATGCAACAATGTAGAGATGTGTTAAAGAGTGTCTTTCGTCCCCGCCAAAACGATCCCTCTTACGTCCTTACTCATTCTACCAACTTCAATTGGAAATGTGGATTTGGCCAACTGACCACTTTATCCAATCTCACTTTGACCTCTTCTCCAACTTTCCATTCCTTCGTGGCCGAAGCCGAAGATGTGTGTATCATCTTCCCTACCATACCTAAATTCTCGACTATGATGGGTGTCATTTCCCCCGCTAGGGTTGGCGCACTCTCGCTCGGTCCTGCGATACGCGCTATCATCTCCTTTTGAAGATCGACAAAGTCATCATCGTTGATATGCGTTGATGCGCTTGCGGCCGCGGTCGCGGAAGGATGATGACCTTGTCCTCCGATGACGAAACGCTGTTGAATCGCTCTTGCTTGCCAGAATTTCTGAGCATTGATCCCTGCTCTCTTTGCTCGTTTCACACCTTCATCCGACCTTTTCACCAATCTCGCCACCTCCTCTTTCTCTATCATCTTGGTCCCGTACTCGGTTTCACCCGCTTCCTTAGCGAGATACGACTTGATTTGCCAATGGACCAACATATCGTCATATCGCCTCAAAGGCGATGTCGCTCTCACATATCCTTTCACTTGATGAGGTTCGGTATCGTCGAATCCCATTATCCAATGTGGAGAAGGGGCTAAGCTGATGTAGCCTGCAGGTCTATACCATCCCGGTTCCAACATCTTATAAGGGTCGATCATCCCTGTCCCTTCTTGTCGGGCCGCGAGGAGGTGTTCCAGTGTGGTCGAGATACTTGACGAGATGGGTTTGGGTGCGGCAGAACCTCGATAGACGATAGGGATAGAATGGTCGGTACAGAATGAGGCGGCCAATCGACCGGCGAGAATCATGTATTCGGCAACTAGGTTGGCTGAGTTAAGTACAGGTGATGCAGGTGCATTGACACGATAATCAAGTTGTAAGGATCCGGTGAAGAGTTGGGGCGAGGTTGGGAGGTGAGAAACGTCGAAGAGATTTGGTGATGGAGCTGGAGGCGAGCGGAGGAAGGAGGTGCTAGCGGAAGGGAGGGACCATTCTAAGCCTGCAGTGGAGAATCGTCTCGCTCGATGAGCTTGTGCCATCGTATACAACGTCTTAAGATCTTCCAAGTCATCGGAAGAGATTTCGTTCTTCGCTTTTACAGGTGTCGCAGAGGAGGAGGACAACGACGAGGAGAGGGCGCCGAATGGTCGTAGACTCTTGATTGCGGGAACACCGAGCGCTTCGTCTACCTGAGCATAGGTGATGACTCTCGGTTTCTTGATCCAACCCATCTTCACTTTCCGATCTTCCACTCGACCGCTCTTCAACAACCTAGCCGAGAAAGTCATCGTTCCTTGAGCTCCATCATCTCTCTGCACATCCGCACCGAGTGATAACTCCTTCATGATCACCTCAAGGGGGAAGAGCGGTTTGTTGCCCTCCGGAAGATAGAGAGATGATCCTCTAACACTTGCTTTTTGAGCCAGTGGGTGACTGGGAGGGATATATCGCGTGGGATCGGCAATGTGGATATGGACCCAGACGTCCTCTGAGCCCGGTATTCGCTCGAGGGCAATCCCGTCATCCAACTCTGACGCTGTCGGATCATCAATCACAAATACCTTGTGAGAAGTATAATCTTCCCTCAGATGATCCAGCTCGTTCCCTTCCAACAACTCGTCTTCGCTTCGCACTTTCTTGCCCTTGCTTGTGGTAGAAGAGAACGAGGACATAGCGAAAGACCTTTCTTCCGCTTCGGTGTTTTTGGACATTTCCAAACTGTCCCAGGGGAGGATCATTCCCATATCCTGTAATAGATGGGCGATGACGCCGCGATCTACCGCTTCTTCAGGATACGGCGAGATAAGTCTCGCGATCGAGATGGCAAGTGCTAGCGAGGGTGGAGTTTGAGTCGATCGAGTATCGATCAGCGGTGAGAAAAGAATCGAGATGATATCGAGATCAGAACGATTCCATTCAGTCAACGAGTGTTGATATTCACGTAACTCTTCGCCAATAGTTTGAGCTCGTATTTCGCGAGAAGTGGATATTGCCTTTTTCGCTTTCTCGATGAATGAGTGAAAGGTTGATTCTGGATCGGAAGTTGCTGTGTATTGTTCTACCCATCGTTGTACATCTTGCAATCGATGGCGTTCTGCGCGACTTCGGACTATGAACGTTCCAGTGGTCCACATATCCCCTTGATCTGCCGTGAATAGGTCCGGTCTACGCATCAGTAACACATGCGCCGCATACGCTGGTAATGTATTGGGCTTGACCTCGACTCGATTCGTTGTTGAGGAACCGCTGTCTGGATTGAGGATATATTCTGCCGCTTCAACGGCCGTCACGCTCGTCCTTTCCTCTCCTTCCGGTGCCCAGGTCTCCCAAACACTCTCCACACCTCCAACTTTGGAAGTTGAACCACCCATCAATCTCCCGGTCATCTTCTCCGTCTCTCGATGGATTTTCCGCAACGTCATTGCGACTTTCCGTCTGGCATCCATCATCTCTTGACTTGGCATGTCGTCCAGCGGCGTATTGTCCGCCAAACCGGCCTTCGATTCGGAAGCAAGGGACCATGCGGCAAGCAGGGAAGGGGACCAGCATTCCTTGGCGAGAGAGGGGGGCACGAGCGAAGAGGGCATGACGAATTGGACATCGTGCGTTGATATCGGCCATATTTCACCGGATGATCGGAGGAGCAGGAGTCGAGTTCGACCAGTGACTAGGATAGAGGCGAGGATCAGACCGATGGAAGTTTGACCGGACCTATCAGCAATATATGTCAGCGTTATTCAACATCATCGTGAGTACATCCACGAGGGTGGTGCATGAAGAGTCGAAAGAATGAAGCACACCATTCCAAGACGTATTAAACTTACCGTCTACATTCCACAACCCGTCCACTTTCCAATCCTGGAACTTCATCTCCGATCTCTGCAGATCCCCAATCTTCTCCAATCTCACCTTCTACATCGTTCGCGAAATACGCTCTGCGATCATTACTCTGTCCTTCATCGAGACTGAACTGAACTCGATCTCGGGGTGTAGGTGTCACGGGTGGTTTATTGTTGAGTGACGCCTCGAAAGTCGAGTGGGAAGGTTTGCGCTTTGATGCAGAGGCAGAGGCAGAAGCTGCGAGAACGAAGTCAGGAGTAGGAGGTGGGGATCGTCGAGATGGATTGGTAGTTCCAGATCTTGATGGACCCGGTAAAGAGAGATCGCGCTGTAGTTCGCACTGACGAGAACTCGTACAAAGCGTTCTTCGCAATATCCGCGAGGCAGTCGTTGGACCTCTCATGATTAGCGAGGGAATGAAGGCGGGTTTTGCAACAGCGTCAACGACAATATACGAAATACATTTATATAGTGTCATATCGTTGAGTTGTATCTGAAATCTTGGATACAGTTGCAGTGGCGAACACGAATCACGTGACCAATCAACGGACGCACCAACGCAGCGCATCACCATCCAGCGTTCCTCCTCGTTCTTCAACACAACTCCTCCTTTCCTACATCTTCATCCACTACGGCACAACAACACGACCGACTGCACATCTCATCATGACATTCTTCCATGTCGTCCTTGTCGGTATGATCATCGCAGCTATCGGAGCTGTGTCATGGTTCGTCTTACCAAAGGGAAAGAACCAAACGTGAGTAATAAGCCTGCTCCTTTATCTCAATCCACAAACTATACCCACCTCTTCTAATCTCTACGACTTGATTACTCAATGCTGATGAGCTCTCTTGTTCAATCGTAGATTGCTACGATCAAGTATACTCCTCACTCTCACAAGTTGTTACCTCATGTAAGTCTTAACATCAAAGTTCTTATTCGACACACAGTTTCATCCATCCGTCACAAATATCACTAACGTTGACATATACAGGTGGGCAATCACCTACCTCGCACAACTGCATCCTCTCATTTGTACGTATCTACCCATTCTCCTGCGCTTGCCATCGATATCATACACAGTATGAACACGTGGGAGTGTGCCATTGCTGATAGTCAATATCGCTTCGTTAGCGCCTCGACGATCGGATCTGAGAGCGGAATATTAGTCCCCCTATCTGTTCCCCATTAAACATGCATGTTGTACAGCACATACTCTCGTTTTTTCCTACTTTTGTCGTCAGCCACTGGGAAAATCGATCTTCTTCAACGGGTTTGCTACGCCCACGACCGCATATCGCGGTATCGCGTCTGGTTGGTTGAATCGTGTCATCGGGTGATTGGCGCTTTGGGGTTTGGGATAGATAGAGGATCTAGAAAGTGGGGCACAGTGATCGCTCGTTAGCGCATGGCACAAAGTGAGAAATATAATAGGTACTTTCGCGGGCTGCGTTGCTCTGTTTGAGTTGTTGCTCCCCCCGAGGAAATTTTGGGACCGACTGCTAATAATATGATTTGATATGACTGACAAGCAGATCTCTAACGGAAATTTGACTGTTTATTGTTGAAGTCACGTAACCAAGTTACCGGAAACTGAGCAACGTCGACGGCGATGCGACCGACTTGATTCTGTCAAACGGTGTCTTGTTCGCCTTCTAAGGGTATGAACTGGGAGAAAAATGATGATCTCCGCCAGATTTGGGCGCTAGGCTGACTATATTTTAGCTTTGTCCTGACCTTTTGTGCTTACTCAAATTGGAACTGGAACGATGCCGCGGTTACGTGGTCAAAGGTCATCGCTGTATAACTGTGATAGGCGTCTTTGGGACTTTGACGTATCCGATCGCTCCAATTTGGTTATCACTTCAGATCAATCGGCCTCACCACATGGGACCAGCTCATCTGTGTATCACACGCTCGTATCGGGAAACGTGTAAAGGGAGAGGACTTGCGATATGAGTCGATGTGAGGAGAAGGCTCCTATAATCACAATATTCCTTATATTCTCATTTCCAGGCCTTTGGGCGGACTGTTCCGTTTAGCAATCTCGAGAATGCAATGTGCACGCCTTCATGGTATCATCGCGCTTGGGGATCGCAATTGAGTTCCACGTGTTCCCTTCTTCAGAGCTATCCCTCTGTCACGATAGTCATCTTGGTGTACTCGAGTCCATATGTGATACGTTCATGCTCCTTTGCGATGCTCCTGCAAACTCTCGCCACAAACCGTTTAACCCATCACGTGGAGGAATGGTACCGCTCCCACAAGAGGCGGAAAGTGATTCTTTCAGGCGTCGATGATCCCAACAATTTTCGATTCACTTGGACCTCTGCAACTCAGGTGGTCGACCTTTTCTGACAAGCGGATGCGATACAGTATACAAGATATGTCTGCTCGTGTTATTCACCATGAGGCGAAATCGTTGTTCCACTTCACCACTCAGTTTGTGGCCCATACGGTGTATGTGGTTACAATTGGAACCATCCAGCGTAGACGGGAGAACTTCTTCTTACACGTTCCTTGCTTCTGAACAGTAGACTGTCAATTCGTCCGTAGTTACAACCATGCATCCCCCTCTCGCCATGCATGCTCTCATAGGATCTCCTTCGAGCACAGACAAGATTGATCATGTGACTTTCGGCGGGATCTATCTAGCTTGGCGATCGGTCAGTGGCCCAATCAAGCACCCTGTACAGACTGATACCAACCACGTGGTATACGTCATGAAATAATCAGTGATATCATATGAGACACCACTATTAGTAACTTTTGTTATGGTGCGGGATATGCTACTGTATTGAGATGAGATGTATGGGGTACAATGGATTGGTCATAACTCTCATAGACATGGCGTCTTCTCGTTTCAGGTTCTCTCCCTCTCTCTCTCTTCCTCATCACACTCTTGACGCTTGGAACACCCTCAGACCTACTTCACACAAGCTATGACCGCGTTGAATGACGTCTTCGTGGATCCTGGTCTTCAGGACGTTTTGGTCAATATCCTCAGTCATCTTCAAGGCCAAGATCTGGTCTTTCTCCGTCGTGTGAGTCTTGAATTGGACAATCTCTTACCATCGATGCTCATTACTTATCTCTCTCACAGGTCAGCAAACACTTTCGACAGTTGATTGACACATCCGCTCGACTCCGTGTCATCCTCCTTCAATACCAACTTGTGGCACCTCCATCGTCCCGATCCTTCACAACCGCCGCCGAGGAGAGAGAAGAGATACTCGAGACGGAACGACGATTGGTCGCTTTCCGTCCAAAAGAAATACGATGTTTCCATAGACCGAATAGTCAGTTCTTACAAGTCAACGGGGGTTATCTGATCTTGGCGGAAGGTGGCGAGAAGACGGAAAGTACAGGATGGAGCGTTTGGAAACTCCCCGAACCAGAATTGGAGGAAGAAAGAAAGGACAAGAAAAATGAAGAGGTACACTTGGGAAAGAGGAGTCGACCACATTCCAATGGGAATGGGAATTCTTCAGACGATGGAGATACCGCAATACCAGGGAATTTGACAGGATGGAGGATAGATCATAAGCTGCAAGGTTGTGAGAGGTATCTAGAAGTATGCGTACCGGATAACCTGATGGCGGTACTCCAAATCGAGTAAGTACATTCAATTTGTTCTGCATATCCCTGCAGCGTAGAAATTGACGCTGACGTTTTGCGATGGTGATATATACAGCTCTGTACCTGCTTCAAAGAACTCCTCAAAGTCGCGCGAATGTGAACGGATTCACTTCTTCCAGCTCAGACCCGATGAAACCTCCTCAGACCAATCATCACACCGGACATCCGCCGTACAACATCCTGCAGCCAGATGGCCTTACATCGACATCCCGTTTCTTTCGCCTAAGAAAGAGTTGGACAACGTGAGATACAAGGTCTATCCTAGTGGCAAGGTGGTCATCAATATCAGGCGTCCCGAAGACAACAAAATCTTCGTGATGTTGGTTGACTGGAAAACAGGCTGCTTCCTAGGCGTCAGTGCTTTCAATTATCGGTCTCTTCCAAGCCAAGCAATGCACTGACATTGGGCACAGGGATTATCGTATGTCCATGATGAGCCCGAGAAGCCCGCATTCGGCTTTGGGCTGCTCGCAAGTGATGTCCTCATGTTGATCCGGCGGCGGAAACTTGTTCCCAAAGAACATCCCCCAGAGTTTTTCATGTCACATCAATGCTCGCTCGACACATACGCATTTCCAAGTCGAATCTCGCTCGCCTCTGAACGGAAACCGGTCGACGCGGATACACTTCTCAGTTTGCCGGACGGTACAGTGCTGACCACCAAGCTCCTCGAAAATACACCATTTATGCCGCTATGTTCACACCTATTACCAAATCCACGACGCATATTCGATGCTGACTCACATCCGCTGCAAGATGGTGAACCACTTGTCGATGTGTGGACGGGATTTCTCACAACTACAACACACCTCACCCCGATTGCCGAGTCTTCTCGAAACATCTTTGTGGTGCAGATACACGGCACGATGAAGCCAAGTCACGGTCGAGGTGAATATCGACCGTCGTTCTACTGGTATCTCGAATATTCACGATTCCGTCGAGATATTCTGGCGTTGGCTCGACAGCTTAGCATTATCCCGGAAAAGGCGAAGACGTTCGAATGGTCCGAATGGACGAGTAGCGCTCAAATTTCGGCCGAACAACTACCTGACACGCCGTCGATCATTGGTGCACGAGCTTTTAGCTGGTGGCCTTGTGGACAAGGGAACCTTTTCCGACCGTGGGGCGATCATGAGACGGTACACGAGTTTTCCACCCGAGATTTCGCACCGTCAAATCGACTTCCTCCATCTGATCCAGCGGAGCTCGAATCCTTGTCCACTTCGGTCGTTCCCTGTGAGATCGCACCCGAATGTCCGTCGGCCCCACCGGAATTACTCGAGCTGGAAGGATCGAAGCGGGTCGAAGGTGTGAAAGTCGAGGGAAAGGGCAGGCAAACCGATTTACTTCCCATGGAAGGATTCGATATCGACGGACACGATCACGAACACGAGGATGGCGGCTCGACGACCAACGGCGGTCGTGCGAACGGGCACAAATCTGCCCCTCCGGTTCATGAGCAGGTCCTGAACGAGCTGAGTCTGCATAGGGATTTCCATCAGGTGCTCTTGACTCGTCCGGATGATGATATTGGGGATGCGATGGCTCAGAAACAGTTTAATCCGGAATGTGATGGGAGATGGATCGTGCTGCATTTCGTAAGTGCACTGGATCGCAGGATTGAACGCCACTTCTGCTTTTGTTAACGGTGATGATATCATGTAGCACGGCAAACCGGATGGCAATTATCACATTCTCACATTTTGATGATGGAATACTCATACTATAAACAACGTTGTATCGATGGCTTCCCATTGATGTTTTTCGGGGAACACCCCATGTCATGCAGTATCATGACTCATGATCGTTCTACATGGTGCCACTCTTGCCTGGAATTCTACAATATATACATAATTTATCGGGCGCAGATTGATCTACACATGTTATGCTTCTTATCGTCCATTCTCACTACGTTCATTTCTTCCGTCAAACGCACCACTCTCAACCCAGAGTCACCAAACTCAAGCCTAACCATCCAGCCAGCCCCACTAACAACATCCCAATCCCACTCATGCCTATCTCGCTTCCGATGAAAGACGAACGTTGTGATCCACTTGTGGTCGATCCGTTCGAAGACGCATGTTGGGACGTATCGTATCCGAAAGGAGTGAAAGTGGTGGCATTTCCAGCTGTCCCATTCGCAGCTTGTACAGCACACAAATCGAGCAAATCCTACGTATACGCAGCAACGAGTCAGCAGAACGCTTCACTTCACCCCATGCCACAAGTCATAAAAAGTATTTCCATGCACGCATTGCAAGACATAAGATGGATCTGATTATAATCATGATCATGTTTGGTATGTGTGCATGAAAGGAAGCACTACTCACTCCCAAGTTCGCCTTGACTTCTTTGGGTGTCGAATCACATCCCATGCAGAATGAAGCGGCATACGTCATGTTGTTGTTCTCACTTTCGAGTCGGTCCGTGGCACCTTGACCTTGGCACAGACATTGGAGGAATTCGTTGGTGTACGTCTCGTTGGTTTGCAGAGCTATACCGGGCGATTACGATGTCACCGAGCGGAGCATGCAACGTGCGAAAGGGGGCGAAGACAGGAAGCGAGGAAGAGGCAGAGCAGGTGGATATGATATGAGGGCAGAGCGAAGATGGAAATCGAAGTTTAACAGTAGAACGAGCAGTCGTTGGCCAATAACGTCAGCCACAGAATCTCACCAAACGGCGATTATGCTTCGTCGAGTAGAGATACTGTATGCACAGTGATGCACTCACCTGGTGTATATGGATAGACGCCTCTACAATATCCCAACTTCACCGACCATATAGAACAATTGTCCACACATTCTTCGTTCGTCGTAGCGGCTTTGACAAAGGTGAGAGTGAAAGGGAGGAACAAGCACAGAAGTATAGGTTGGAGGAGTACGAAGAGTGGTGATGAGAATATCATCTTGCTTGGGGATGTGCTGTGTTGTGATGTAGTTACCGTAATGTGATAGAGTGAGTGGCAAAACGATATACAGTAGCGATCGTAGATGTCGTGCGTGTACTGCGTACAGTAAAGTGTGTGTTAGATGGGAAGGCAAAAGGTGGGCTGAGCAATGTCGTTCGATATTGATCTCAGTAAGTGACGTATTTTATATCGTCAAGGACAATGACGGTGCTGTGCATCAAAGTACAATGCGCCGTAAGCCCGACAACAGTTACAATAGACTTGACAACACTCGAAACGATCAGACATCATCATGCCCATTCCCCCGAATCTCCCACTATGTTCCGGGACAAAGAGCACGTATCAAAGGAACGAAACCACCGAGGACAAAAGAGCGACGATCATCCAGCTTTTGTCGTAGTGGAGCATTGTTCTCTCAATATTATCTGAAACAACATCTCGGCGCTCTGCGTCATCAAAGGACCGTGTCAAAGGCACACGCAGTACACAGCTCGGTCATGGTGAGTGCTAGAGCGCAATCGGTCTCCTTGATCGCTCAAATGGGATCACACCTCATCTTGAGCTGATAGGACCCGTATGGTACAGTTCATGCATGCCTGTTTCTTGTATGTATTGTCCTTTTGTGGCTCGAAGTCCGCTCTACCTCAGCTCATGCATATATACAGCTTCAGCATTCGTCGTGTACCCAGAGTCTTCTACGGTCCGTCACGTCCTGTATTATCATAATACTTCAGAAAGTTAATATGTTGGCGCCAGACCGCTGCAATGGTCAAATCGAATGGTCGTCAGAACCAATTATTCACAGATATCTTCCCCACCTGAACGTACCATAGCAAGTATGATTCTTTCCCCGTCGAAATGGACCTCTCTGAAAGGTCGCCTATTATCGAGCTGCATCTCCCTCTTGCTCTCCCTATACCTCAACGCGGACTCGATTTCTTTCTTCAAGAAGATGCCTTTCGTTGTGACTGGTCCACCACTGTCCCTGGACGAAGTGTACATTGTCGGTTTGTTGAATTGTGGTAAACCCACAGGCTTCACCAAAGGACAAGCGCGAACTTGCGTGCGATAGTTTTGGAGTTTAGGTCCATCTCCTTGTGAAGTATTGACCGTACCAAGAATTTGACGTGGGGATTTCGGGTCATCGAGGATGTTGTTTTGGTTGTAATTGCTCATGAGAAGGTCGACGCGAATGATGCTTGGGTCTGGAGTCAGGACTTGAATCATCCTAGTGCCGTGCATAACTGGGTTACTTGCATGTTCGAAAGTTCGCATGCTGACTCCTTCGGACCATTGCGACCACTCGACCGTCACAGGGCGTGGTTTCGTCGATTTGTCGGAATTGGTGGGTTCGCTATCGTTAGGTATATCGTTCCGTCCCCGACCATACTTATCCTTTTTACCTCCTTTCCGGCTTCTCGAAGAGCCGGGACAGTTTCCGTCCAGAACATGACCATCGTCTGTCTCCCAGCCGTTATCTTCATCCTCAGACATAAACGCTCCGATAATCTTCCCAATCTCCTGTCCCTCTACCAGTCCCCCGAGACCCATCTCGTCTAACGCTTCTGTCACCGCCACTTCACCGATATGGTCCATCGAATCAAGGAAACGACAGATTATCACTCTTGACACCACATCCAGTATATATTCTGTGTCGACAGCTCCAACACATCGTCTCAAGACACCTAATGCCGAAGTGCCCAGGAATCCGGTGATGAAGAACGTTAAGAAGGTTTCCCCTTTCCTTCCTCTTTTGAATGGTCCATTTGCCACGTCAATACCCAGATCACACGAGACAGGATGGAAGCTGTGATCAAGAAGACCGGTCATGAGTGATGGAAGGAGACCAAAGACAGGTTCATGGGGAACCGAATTGAGCGGGAGAAGGTTGAATTTGACGATCCCGTCACAGCATGGGATATCTTCGAATCGCCAGATGCCAGAAGAGTCGGACTTTGTCGTACGTTTGTCGGCCAATGTGAAGATGTCTAGACAGCACACAATACCGATAGACTGGGTGCGCTGAGCACGGCGTCTTTCTTCTTCGTCGTCATCATCGTCGTCGTCAGAAGCGTCGTTGCGACTATGTCGTGCACTTCTTCTTGAACTTGTCGCCGTTCGTCCTCGCACTCTGTAACCGCGTGCTAAACGATTAGCAGCTCTTGAGGACGAATTTCTCTTGTCGTCCTTGTCGGTTTTCTGATCGTTGTCCTCGGCATGTGCATGGGCCGTCGCAGGAACAGCAGCCGAGCGGTAGACGGAACAGACAAGGAATGGCCCAAGGAAGCGAAAGTCGTCAATCGCGTTCAGGTCCTCCGTAGGAGCCGCTTTCTGTCTCAATGATCAGCCCATCTGTTGGCGGACTGCCCCAGCGAGGTATTTGACGTACCCCAAGTGATATACCCCTCTTCCAGTCCCAGACACCCACAAAACAGATTGGAGGACCACCGCACGACCTCATCAACAGACCCACCCTGCCTCCAGCACCGAAGAGCAATTTGACATCGTGCATGTGATGTCTGGCAGGGACCCAGAGATCGATAAATGGAAATTTGGCGTCCGGATGGGGGTCTCCGCCTCGGAAGGTGCCTTTCAGAGGTGAAGATGTGCCGTCTGGTGGGATAAGCATGTAGAAGTGAATCCGACGAAGAACCATGAGCTCGGAGTCTAGAGGAAGATTGGCACAAGGAGCTTCGTCGCTATATGGATGGCAGACTTCAGCGGACGTCCACAATTGTGAAAAATTGAATCTGATATTCCTGTTCCATAACTCACATCGTGGTAGTCACAGCCAGTACGTTGTCCTCGGCATACATTGCGATTCCATCATACATCTCCCCAAAATCAGTCTTCCACCTCCAAAGTCCTTGCACTTTCTGTGCGCCTTTCTCCTTCCCATCCCAATCCGCCTCGGCATTCATCTTCCACACCGACCATGCATCGGGGGGATACCCTTTCGCTGGATTATGTGTCGGCGGAGCCTCTCTTTTGACGATAGTCTCACAGATAAGCAGATACCCGCTTTGCGCATCTTTGACGACTCCTTGCGGAATGTGGAGACATCGTATCTCGGTTGGCTGCAGAGTATCGAGGCGTTCTTCTCGGGTGATGAGATTGCTGAGGGTCTCGGCTGTGGTGATGGTACTGGAAGTGAGAGAAGTGGGCAGGGCATGGAAAGCCTGGCGATAGCCAAGTTGAAGTCGAGAGGAAGAGGTGAAGATTGAGTTGACGTGCTTGTTGACCTAGAGTAAGCAGCTTGTCAGTATCGAGGATACTCTCTCGTGAATGATCGACAGGGGACAAAGACGACAGTCGATCAATAAGGCGATGAGGGAAGGGTTTTACCGTGCTGCTCTACTTACTTTCAAAAGTGCCGGAATATCTTTCGTTTCCGAGCAACCAAAGACAGCTTCCAAAAGATCAGCATACGCGGGATCCCTGAAGAGCGCGCCGAGCTCCTTCTTCTCGCTCGACATTGTTGCGATCGTTGGTCAACGTGGTCCTTTTTTGTTTACAAGCAGAGGAAGAAATGAGCAGAGCGAGAGCAAGCGGATGAGAACGGAAGCGAAGCGAAGATCAGAATGGAACGGAGTTTCGGTGAGAAGATCAACAAGTCAGTATATTTTCGGAAGGTCAGTGCGTGAAAGGAGGGTGACTGCAACAACAAGACACACACAAACACTCACGTACAGGGTGGAGCTCGGACCTCTCCTTTATGTTAGTGTGCTGATGCTGCTGATTGCAGTCTGATGGCGAGATCAGACACCACCAGACCAATCATCGACAGAGTCGATTTTTGATGGGTCATGATGCGAGGTTCCTGTTGATGATTGCTTTTCTCGTGAGCGGCGAGTGATCAGCGAGCATACAATGTTCTTCTTGTGCTCCGTCGATATCGCGATCTAGAACTTGTAGGTGTTCGTATGCCACCAGGACGAGTATCATGGCATGTGGTGGCAAATGATGATCTCAAAAGGTATCCCTTTCCGGAGTGAATGGCCAGTTCTTCTCCCCACCTACGTATCGTGACCGAGTCCCATTCACACAGTCACGCAGTCTATTTTTGATTTGTAGAGGGTTGACGTAACGAGGCTCCTATTCCACAAAGGCACAAGGGTGAATGGCATTTGTGAAAGTTTACACATAGAATGATGACATGGAGAAGATACTGAACAAGAATAACAGGGACGAAAATTGTTTGTAAAAAACAGCCTAAGAGTCATGAGACAGACCAAAGACTTAGGTGTTACTGCAATAATGAACATACATGGTATGGCATTTGATTGCAAATCATGAAGGAGACGACTATAAGTATGATAAATACCATTCTCCTATGTATCTTGCACTTCCGTCAAAAATTCATCTAGTGTGAGCAATTTTCCAATGATGTGGCTGCATCATCATGGCTTGGCTGGGACATGGTGAAGTTCATTGTGATATATCCTCCATATCTAAAGAGACCAATGACACAGTAGTTAGAGCGACGAGATGAAGAGAGTGGAGTTGTGCAATATGTGTGTGGCAGTGGCTGACATGACGGTCATCCTCAATATTTTTCTCTCTCAATGTGTTACTGTAACATCTTCAGAATTCACAAAGCCTCGACGTGTTTATATGAACTCAGAACTATCACATCGTCATACCACGAATCTTAGGTCTTTACCAATACAATTGGCAATCGGGAACATGCACATAACAGAGAACAAACGAGAATCGTGAAGGGATATAAATGTAGGAATAACCATAGTCAAGGGGACGAGAATCCCCAGTGATTCTCGATTTTAATCTTCACCGCAGTATATGAACTTAGCCAACATAGCCATGACCTTAGCAGGCACCCGATCAGTCTCGACTTAGCTGTATATATATTTTACCCTTAAGTCCTTCACATACGTGAACTTCATATCTACACTACTGTTTTGGGTCGAACCTCGGTCATTGGCTGATTGGCGTGACGCTCGTGACAGCCCAGTAGCCACCTTGTTGAAGCCACTATGCAGATAACTAGTCATGCCAGTATCTTTTGTTCAGTGACAGCAGTGACACTATGTGTGGTTTTGACTGTACCACCACACCACCAATATCAATCTTGAGAATCATTTCTTGTTGAGAAGCCTGAGACAGGATGCGCTTGACAAGTCGGTCTTCTTCAAAGGGCTCTGCTTCTTGCCTCCCTGTAAATGTATGAGAAGGCCATTAAGCAGAGGTGTTGCATCAGTTTCCTTTCATGGTTCTGGACAAAAAGCATCTGCTTGTTGCACAGTTGACATACATTGTTTGTATCACTGTAACATCTGTTTCATGTCCTCAAAGGACCACTACAAAGGATCACCAAGATAAATTTGTATCAATTTCTTTTTGACTGCCAGTACAGGTGATGATTTGCCTCGAGGGGTCAGACATAGTATAAGAAACCCTCACCTGCATAGACCAGATCCACTTTCTGTCTTCTGTTGTCATCGTGCCTTGCCCATGTCCTGATCATCCACTCTGTTGAATTTCACAGCCTGCAACTTCACATATCACTTGAATCCTTCCCACCCTTACACCATCTTTTTTGACTGCTCTTCAGCTTGTATCAATTCATATTACCCTTCACCTTGCACTAAGTTGCCACTTCCACATACACCACTTCATCAATACAGATCCCTCATATCATCATACAAAGGCAATCACTCTGCACTTTGCAACTTGGTTTGGAATCATCATGGGTAGAAGGTACTGGGATACCACCAGGAACTGGCGTTGTTTCCATGTGGAACGCAAGGAACAGAGCACAGAACAGATGCTGGCAGAGAAGGAAGCCAAAAAGGCCCATGCCCGTTTTCAAGAGTTGTACTCCACATTGCCTAGTGAGTCATTGATGGCATGGTGGTTCTCTGTTTTATATACATGAGAGAAATGGAAACTGACAGACAGTCCTCATGTTAGAGGGTTGGGAGCGTAGAACATTACGTCATGCAACGGACTATTGGATGGACAAAAAACATTGTTATAGCACACTGAAGGACTTGCAACTGGTAGACGTGGAGAAGGAGTTGAACACTGACCACCCCGACTATTGTTATGCCTTGGGGGCCAAATCCAAAAGATTTTCAACTGATCAACAGACAGAGACTGCAAGATGTGTTAACAATGTTGTGGTTGCTTACAGGAAACTTCAGGATCTTTACGAACAAAGGCGAGGTATTGGGACCGGGGCAAGTTCAACCCGGTTCTCTTTGCCTTCATCAGAACCAATCCTTTCCGCCTCCACACCACACATCAATGAATTGACTTACTCCTTTGGAGACTCAAATAGGACATCAGAAGTCACAAAAACTCATTTGTCCAGCTTCCTTGTGCCAAAGGACCCTGATACATCCCAAAGCAGTTCCAGTCCTGCTGTTTTCATGTCTACCGATCAAAGCCTTTCAACTGAGAATTATTGGCAAGGCAAGTAAACAGTGCATATAGATGACAGTGAGACATTCTTGCGGTATTGTTTTCATGTCCTCTGAATTCTACTCGAGTTTTTGTTTAGAAGTGGGGAGAGGCCTGAGTAAAGTGGTAGAGCTTGTTGGTAGGAGTCTGCATCATGTGTACACAACATCAGAAAGTTGAGCATGCAGTGATCATAGGTAGCTGCATACCTGGCCTACAAAGAACCTGATCTGTAAATAGATCACAGCTGGAACCAACATTTCCACTGTGTCATGAATGACAACCACCATGACCAACATTCTCAAGTAGATATAGCCAGAGTCAGGATGTCATGACGGTCACTGCCACATACATCACGTGACCTACAAGATCCCGACGCACTCTCCGCTCTACTCGCTATTCTCGTAGAACTCGTAGAACTTCATTCAACGAACCCATCTGTTATTCGGTCTAATTTGACGAACTCGCCAAGTTGTAGAATATCGCTCAACGTAGATGGACGAATGGATGGATGGATGGATGGATGGATGGATGGATGGATGGATGGATGGATGGATGGATGGATGGATGGATGGATGGATGGATGGATGGATGGATGGATGGATGAATATATAGGAGAATGGCTATAAGCATCTTTGTACTCTTTTCCTTAGTGATTTCCCGATTGAAAGTCATACACCGTACCTTCGCTATCGCTCTTGACGATATCACTTAGCCTTCAGTCAGTCCAAGGCCACAACGCTCATCCTGAGGTTGTTCTCTTCGGATTCTCGTCGTTTTCGTCATTCTCGCTGAGTGTCTTGTCCATCTCATCATTGTAGTTGACGCCTTTGGCGAATATCACTCAACCTTGTCTCCGTGGTATGATAGGGCCTCATTGACTGAAGCCTCTGTTGATCAATGTGACACCCTGCAAAGAACCTGATCTGTAGATAGATCACAGGTGGAACCAACAATGCCATTGTGTCATGAATGATACTTTTCAAGGTGTCACATCGGTACGGAGGGATACGGGAGGTATCCTACAAAGAAGACAGTGTTTCGGGTTTGCTGTATGATTGACCCAGGTATAAGTGCCAAAGGTGGCAACAGTGACAACAGAGGTAGTGATGGCGACAAGGGTTGTTGGGTTGTGATCAACTGTGTGACTGTATGAGTGAGACTCAAATGAAGATCCATAACTGAGGATACTAACATCTGAATACAGAAGGGATGGGGTATTTATACCTTGTTTCGCCACCGAGAATATTTGCCACCTTACTAAGCAAAAGCAATGTCTCTGCCAAGCCAGGCACAGAGATACTTCTCAACAGTACTTCTCTACAGTACTAGGCACAAATGAGGGTACAGGAACATGTCTTGTAGGATTACACATGCTGTGATCCATTGCACAAGGCCAACATTCTTGAGTGTTTATAGTCAGAGCCAGGACTTGGGCAGAAACCCATATATTGTGTTCTCCTAATGAGATGCAAAGCTTCGATGATATACTTGGCCACCGGCTAGGTGAAGTGATGTTACAGGACTCATGATGCTCGGACTGTTATAGAAAAATCAAACAAATTGATAATAGCAACAGGCAACCCCCAGCCAAAATCATACATCTCTTTGCTCGAATTCTCCCTACACGCTGTGGTCCACAAACAAGAGCTCCAACTGTTCCATCTTGCTTCTCTATCATGCATCTATCATTGTGGAAGCAAGTTGTATGAGCTGTGCTGATTTGACCTTGGGAATCATTTCAGTATGGCTTCACTCAAGAGTGACTGAACTCCTAGAGACTGATGCTCACATTAATGTTGGTATCGGTGCTGTTGAAGTATCAGGACTTGTCTGGGCTGTTGCAAAATGTGTATTGGCCCAATATGATCCAAGAGCTGCAGCAGAGTTTCAGCCATTTGATCGTTCAATGTGCTCCTTCCCATTATGGCTCCTCCCTATGACTTCATTTCCCTTATTGGGGGTCTCTCAAACTGTCTGCTACTCTGCTTACCTTCTGCCATTTGCTGCTTGTTATGCGGCCAAACCCACAATCTCTCAAACTCGCTCTTTGGTCGATTGGTCATTGCAGTCCAAGTCTCCCGAAGTATGTCCCTCAGATACCGGCACCCGTTACTCCAATCAGTCTCACTGTGACTCCATATGATCTATAGATTTCAGACCTCTCATTGACAACATCAGAACAAATGAAGATCCAGCATAACCGAAGCAATCACACTGGTGGATACGGATCAGACTCACACAGCGCCTGCAGGTTGTTGCTGGCGGTTCCGCAGTGGCATGACAATGTCCAAACGAATGAGCCATGTTCTTGCAGTCACATTGGTGGGAATTTGGAGGTTTAGATCTGATGAATCGAAACAGTCCTCACTTTCTTTGGCGCTCGGCGTAATCTAGGATTTCCTGTGTATCCATTTCGACTAATCGGCAAACAGTTGATGTTGGGGAGATCTGTATGTCAATAGATTAGTGCAAGCGAGCTGCAATACCCAAACATCTTGAAAACTGGAAAGCTCACGTAGGTCTTACACTTGTTCTGTACCACAGCTTTCTTCAAGCATTGCCCAGTGATGGCGTGCTCAGGGTTAGTACATTGACACCGCAAAGTGTCTGACTCAAATTTTGTCTTGACTTTGGGTTGGCGTTCGAATTGGGTGTTGCTTGACATGTTCAGAAGCAGATATGAAGGAAAAAGTGAGCTAAAGTTTGTGAGGTGCTGAGTTGTAGTAGAGTAGGATAGATTGGTTGTAAATTTGTTGGTGGACTGGACAGTAACAGTTGAGAAAGAATAATGCTGCATGTAGATATTGATAGATACTGTGACATATGAAGGATTGCTGATCCTCAGATTGGCTAGAGGGCAGAGCAAAATACACCTTCAGCTGAACTGGCAAGTTGGTGAGCCTTCTATTCCAATGATGAAACTTGTGTTGGTCAATCATTGGATGTCTGACGCACCTCCTGGATGTTCAAAGGGGCCACAAAGGGATCACATCACTGATTGCTGCATGTTGTCACAATAATCAGTAGATGCCCTGTCACACCAGCAGATGAGGTTGAGTGACATTGGCCAAAGGTGTCAACTACAAATACAAGACGAATGAGATACTCAGCGAGGATGGCGAGATTGGTGAGACTTCAAAGAAAACTAGCTCAGAATGATTGTTGTGGTGTTGGAGTGACTGAGGGCTAAGTGATATTGTCAAGAGCAAAAGTGGAGGAATGAGGAATGACTTTCTATTGGGAGATCACTGACAAAAGAGTGCAAAGATGAGAATAGCCATTTTCCTATATATCCATCTATCCATTCGTCCATCTACATTGAGCGATTGTGTTATGATCTGTCCTTGGTGACCTCCAGTAAGTCAAAGACAGATAGAAAGTAGAAGTTTACCAAGGGAGTGGCAAAGAGATTTGCCACTGGGGACTTGTGACTTGGTCGAAAGTGGTGATGACAAGCTTGGAAGGATCCGACAAGGATGTACAAGTGTAGTGGATCCCAGGCCACACTCCATTCGCTCACCAAACACCAGACTGCCACCACTCTTGGGAACTCAATACCTCATCCGTATACCAACCGACCATACACCGAATACGCCTCCGTACCGACTACGCCTTCACACCGGACATGTCTACAGACCGGACACTGATACGGACCGTCCTCTGTACACGTATGTATACCGAGCCCATACACTGTAGTGGTCAAATACCGCACTCGTACCGTGTACATACCGACTCTGTGAGATATACAGATCTGTATCCAGACCGAGTACAGAACGGACATGTTCTGTACATGCCCCGCACACAGGAATCACCCACCACAGTATCCGTATGCTATCCATGTCTCCTCCGTACTACGACCGTGACTCTCTCGTACTTCTTCCGTGTCTTCTTCCGTAGTACGCTCTTATCACTTCCGTAGTTATCTCTCCCCTGCATGTATATAAAGGGGAGCAGACAGACCAAGCAAGAGTTCCTTTTAATCATCTAATCATATTCACTTTCATCATTCACTCTCTCTCACCTCTTCCACCTCTCACTCGCTCTCTCACTCCTCTTTCTCTCGCTTGCTCTACTCTGCTCTATTCCTTGATTCACTCTACTTACTCTAGCAACACCCGTATTGACTCTGATAGTTCAAGAAGATCAAAGGTAAGTACTCACATCCATTAACTTCACATCGCGACGCCCAACACGTTTGGTCGATAGTGTGAGATCTGCAGGTCGTAGCCCGCAGTCCTCCACAACAAGTTGGAGATGGAAGGTGAGGTCAAGGAGTAACTTATGATAATTTGATCCTTGGGAAGAAGGATCAAAACATGTTCTACAAAAGTATGGTCTTTTATATCTTATTTCCACCGAGACGGATGGTAGCCACCTTACTAAGCAAACATCTCTACAGTGCTTCTCTACAGTGCTTCTCTACAGCGCTTCTCTACAGTGCTTCTCTACAGTGCTTCTCTACAGTGCTTCTCTACAATGCTTCTCTACAGTGCTTCTCTACAGTGCTTCTCTACAGAGACAAGAGTGGGATGTGTGATTAAAGTATGCCGTATACTCCTATTGGTAATGACCAGTCATAACAGATTGTCTACTACTTCAGCAAGTTTGACACATTACACGGAGGGACAGATGGGTTCATTGGAGGAAGTTCTACAAGTTCGACGACAATAGTGAGTAGAGCAATGAGCATGATGGGATCTGACATGTGATGTATGTGGTAGTGACAGTCATGACAGCCCCACTTGCTGCCTGTGTCTCTTACGCATTGTCAAGATATCCTTTAAGGCCAAGGAGCCAACATTTGTTTCAGCTCAACAAAAGACTGACTGCCTTCCTTAAGGTGCTTCCCTCTTACAAACACTCCCATAGCCATTGCAACTTCAATCGGTGGAATCAGACAAGGCATAAAAAGGATTCAATCCGCCCTGTTCAACCCCAACTTTTCTCTTTCATTTCCTCATCACCAGTTGATTATCTATATTCCTATTCACCCTGACCAAATTATTGTGCACATCACTTCACTTTTTGCACACACTCACACGCAACATTTCCATTTACTAGAACCACAACAATATCACTCTGATACCATGTCAGCTTCTCGTATTAACCGGACCACAAGTAAACAACTTTCTTATTCACCTTGGTATCCCAAAGCTGACAACTGAGTGTTGCAGCCCAAGACTCTCAGCAGACATATTCTGATGATTTCATCAGACAAGCTGTGCTCACAGCTCCCAGAGACCGATCTCAAGACCAGCAGGCAGCAATTACCCAAAGGCGTGCTTGTGAGTGGCAAATTTTGTCATATATCTTTGGGATCTGCACTCACCACCAATTCCTGCACAGATGTGCAGAATAAAATCCATGCCTATGAAAAGGGATGGGTCATGGATGATCTTGGAGATATCATTGATACTGATTTCTCTAATTTTCAACACGACAAAGCAGAAACCTTTGGGTTATACTATGGCCGCTCCAAGGACAAAGTGATAGAGTTCGATGTGGGAGAGCGTTACTTGGCCGAAATGAAGACCATGAATGATGAGCACAAGACAAGTGAGTTCATTGCAATATAAGCATAGCCTGAGGCCATTGTGATGAATTCACTCACCCTGATGATGTTAATTCAGGCATTGGGACTGCGATTGCAGAACAGAATATGATGGACGACATGTTTGCATGGCCCCGCATCCGTCAGGCACCCGAGGCGCCCAGTTCTGCTTCACCGCAAGCCCAAGGTACACAGCTTATAACATGCCTTGTGGCTCCAAGCTGACACCTTCTTCAGGTCCAGAGTCCACTGTCTGGGAGCCACGCAAGCATCCTCTTGCACAAGAAGCCATGTCAAAAAATCCAGATCATCAATCTGAGTCTGAGAAAGATGCAATCCGAGAACGACGTCATTGTGAGTGGCATGTCAATTCTCACTTACAAGGTACCTATTGGTCTCGGACTAACTCACTGCTCTCTTGCAGATCTCAATGGTCAGACTGCAGATAATTACGCACTGCAATGCGGAAGTCAGCACGTTGATTATGATTTCTGGCATTTCCGGCAGGACGAAGCACTTTATGCTGCTTTGTGCCTTGAGACCTCCCGAGACACTGAGATAGAGTACCCCATTGGTACTTTATATGAGACTATGTTGCATGGGTTGGTCGCTGGACCTAACACAGGTGAGTCTAATTGCATACTTGAGGAGGCTATGGGAGTCAGGAAATCCAAGACCAAAGTCAGTGCTGATTCAGTGGTGATTTTCCAGATCGCCAAATGGTGACTGAATGCCATGACTCAATGAGAAAGCTATTTGCTGAGCACAGGATTAGGTCATTTGATGAATCGCAGATCTAGATGGTTCACTTTTGTTTACAACACAGCAGGTGGCAACAGGTGCTCAGTGGGTGGTGTGAACTAGCTCGAGTTGAAACCACCAGATGATGTATTGTGGTTTGATGATCTATACATGCTTGAGGGGTCTAACCACAATACACTAACCCGTTGAATGACCTTGTTAAGGCTCTTTGATAGAATTGTAAGCCAAACTTATTGTCAAGAATAACCACTTAGGCAACAGCAAGAACAATGTCACGACCATATACTGATAATTACGAAGACATCACGAACGTGCCACAAAACTCGTCGTAGTTCACATAACCTCGATGTGTTTATATGAATGTGTTTAGATGAGCTTAGAACTATCACATCGTCATACCACAAACCTCAGATCTTTACCAACACAAGTGAGTCCAGAATATGGCCTTTCAGCGATTGGCAATTGGGAACATGAACATAACCAAAAACAAACGAGAATCACGCAGGGATATAGACGTAGGAATAACCGTAGTCAAGAGAACAAATCCCCTGTAATTCTTGATTTCAGTCTTCACCGTAGTATATGGACTTAGCCAACATAACCACGACCTTAGCAGTCAACCGATTAGTCTCGACTTAGCTGTATGTATGATATACCCTTAAGTCCTTAACATATGTGAACTTCATATCTATGTTTCTGTTTTGGGTTGAACTATGGTCATTGGCTGGTTGGTGTGACGCGCCTGACACAAAGCAGTTCAAACCCTGCTTGGTTGTCCATCCAAAGCACTGTCCATTGCCAATGGTCAAACAACCATGTTGACATCTGAAATGGCCTGAAAGCAGCTTTTGCTTGAAAACTAAGTGACCTAGTGAGGTGCTGATCATTGACATCGCTGCAAAGTAAGGTGGAATGTATCCACAGTGGTGTATGATGAGGTCAGGTTGGCAGTTGTTAAGGAGTAAGAAAAAGCTATTGAAACCCAAAATGGTATGAAAAACCAAAGCCAGGTTCTTCCATCATGACTGTATACCTTGCAGGGGCAGACAGATATCTTGTGTGCAAACATCTGCCACTATAACTTCCTTTTAGTGGTGTTCTAGTGGAGGGGTTTGGCATTTGTGGCTGTTGGATACTTGACACCCACCCCACATTGCAGATTGAAAGGTTACAAGTATGCTATGCTTATTGACTGTTTCATGGCTCAGCTTGCCTGTTTTGTCACTGATCTGCCTTATATGACAATTGGATGTGCCCTGGGGGATCATCTACCCTCTACTTTGTGCCATACCTACTATAATGGGAAACATGAAACTGCTGCTCCTTTGATGAACAAATACATGGAACATGTTTTAAACATTGTAGAGCACACTCACTGAGGAACAAAGGTCCTCTCTACTATTACACAAGAGCCCAAGGATAGACTTTATCTATACTGGAAACAACTATCATCCAGTGACCCATATCTCCACTACCCATCAGCAACCCAATTGTTTCCACCTACACAACAAACTCACCACCTCCCAGATTGACTGACTGATCTCACTAGTACATGCTCAACATGCCTATCCCATTTTATCACCCCACTCCTTCACCTTCAGGTATGTTCAGAGGCCAGCCATTCCCATATGCAAAAGCAAATCTGTTCTCCAAGTTCTACATCAACTGGATTGGGGATGTGATGAAAGTAGCATACTCAAGGACCATGGAAGCTGATGGTGAGCAACTGGCCTGATGCATGTTCTATCACCAGCTGATCCAACGGCTGTAGATCTGTATGCCATCACCCCGGATTTGGCTTGCAAAACTGTATGTTCTGGCTCTACAGACTACAGGATTGACCTTCTGACCTCACATAGCTTGGCAATGAACTTGAAGCCAAATTCTTCAGCTCTGTACCGTCCGTTGAAAAGCCTAGCTTGGATGCGCTTAGAGGCAAGTCCCTAAACAACAGGAAGTATCAAATGAGCTTGTTGAAAGCTATGCTTTTCACTGTCTGGCCACAGCTTCTTATCAGCTTCTTTGTCAGAGGATTCAGCCGTGAGTACAAAGTTTATTTTTACTTCTAACATGAAGATGGTACCACAACTGACTTTTCTGGAAACAGAGGGTTTGCGTGTGACAGCACCAATAATCACCAAGATGCTCATCACCCAGCTGACCAGATCACATGCATGGCATCATGCTCACCAAGATGGAGTTTCTACAGACACATTGACCCCACCCAGGTCTGTTGGCTACATGTTTGGACTGGCCTTTGCACTTTGGGTGATGAGTTTCATGAGTTCCAATCTGAGTTGGTTCCCATGGTTCTTCTCTGCCCTTACAGGGAGGGATCTGAGAACAGCTGTGAGCAAAATCATTGACTTTCCTTCTGGAACATAAGACCAATCCATTGTATTTCACACCGCAGGTAATGACAATGATCTCTCGGAAAACTCTGTAAGCTGTTGCCCCTTGATGATTACAGTTGACAATGCTGAGATGGTGTTTTTTTTTTGATAGGCGGCTTTCACAAAAGGCGAGACTCAAGATGACAAATGGAAGGTTGATCACGATGCTGTCTGTCGATTGTGGCTATCTTGTAGGTGTTGTATCGCTTATCAAATCACTGTTACTGCTGATAAAGTCCCCAATACTAGGAATCAGCATGTACAGATGGCCTGCACCTCCCACTGACAATAGTCTTGGTTTTCGTGGGTATGGGCCTACTAATCTCGATCTTGGGCTATTCTGCACTGCTTGGACTTGCAGTGAGTCTGGTCACACAAATCTTATTTGCAAAATGTTCCTTTCAGATTGCTGATATGAGGAACAAGGTCCTGGTCCTTGCTGGTCCGCTGAAAAGTAGGTCACTATTCATTTGCATGCTGAAACATAAATCCGACTTGGTTGTGGGACTCATCTTTGCTTTTTATACAGTCTGGATGTACAAGCAAGTTGCCCAATTACGTCAAGACCAAACAAGACTCATTGATGTCAGAGTGCGGCTATTGTCTGAGACACTCAACAATATCAGAGCCATCAAGTTGTATGCTTATGAGAGATGGTTTGGCATGCGGACCTCTGAGATGAGGAAGCAAGAATTGTCCAAATTGAGCCATAACAACTTGCTGAGATCTGGTCTAAGTGCTTCAATGTCTTTCATCCCTACACTGGCAGCAATATGTAAGCAGAATATCCTTATGATCTGCTCAACCAAACACATGGACATGATTGGGCTGACATTGGAAGTGGACAGTGACTTTTGTGACATATAGCTTGACAGGACACAAACTTGATGCAGCTATTGTCTTTTCAAGCTTACAGTACTTCAATATCCTCAGATATCCAATCTCACAACTGCCAGAGGTCATCAACATCCTTATGGATGCCCATGTTGCAACAAGTAAGTGTGTGATATGGAAGCAAATGATTGTGTTGACATCACTTTGCAGAGCGTATTGAGGAGCTGCTAAAGGTTGGTACCTACATTCCTCATAAGGAAACTTGCTTGCTGATGAAAACATGCTTGTTCAGGCTGAAGAGATGGATACAGAACTGATCATTCAGCCAGAATCACCATATGGTATTCAAGTGAAGGGTGACTTCCAGCATGAGGGGAATGCTCAGACAGAGCTTCCTATGAAAGCAGATAAAAAGCTGGGAAATAGTGAGACCAAGGAAACCAACTACCTGCAACAGCCATTCACACTGAAAGGCATTGATCTGAAGATCTCTAAGGGTGGGCACAGCTGTGAACTGTTCAGTACACAGCTAGTTCTGACAAGTATAAACAATACTTTATACTAGGTGCTTTGATTTGCATCGTGGGCAGAGTTGGCACTGGCAAGACATCTCTGCTTCTGGGAATGATCAATGAGATGAAGCAAACGACAGGTCGGGTGGTGTTTGGTGGAACAGTCAGCTATGGTAAGTGCAACAACCTTTGCCAGCCAATGACATGGTGTGCTGATACCACTTGGTTGGCGGCAAAAGTTCCGCAGAAAGCTTGGGTTCAATCTGGTTCTGTTAGAGATAACATTACTTTCTCAGCTGATTCCAGGGATGTTGATGAAGAGAAAGTTGAGCACATCATTGATGCTTGTGCATTAAGATCAGACATTGACATGTGGCCAAATGGGAGCCAGTGAGTGAGAACAAGCTGCATCATGAGAAAGATCACTAATGTGAGTGTGGTGTATAGAACTAAAATTGGTGAAAGAGGAATCACCTTGTCAGGTGGTCAAGGACAGAGGATTTGCATTGCAAGAGCAGCATACCAAGATAGTGATATTGTTCTCCTTGATGATCCTCTGTCTGCAGTGGATGCCAATGTTGGTAATCACTTACTGGAACATTGCATCCTCAATGGACCGATGGCTACAAGTACAAGGATATTGGTCACTCATCAATTGGATGTTCTGCCCAAAGCAGACTCGGTGGTTGTCATGGATAGAAATGAGAATGGAGTTGGGCGCATTGTGCAGCAGGGACCCTATCAGGTAGGAGCTTGCCGTATTCTGTTGACTTGAGTCAAAGATCCTAATATTGCCTGAAACAAGGACCTATTGCATGTTGATGGGATATTGAAGAATTTGATCAGTAACTATGTTTCAACATCCAAAGTTATTGCATCAGAAGATCCATCTATGTCCAAGATCACAGATCACCATCAATTCGACCCACAAGAAGAACAAACTATAGATACCACAAAGAAGAAGGGTACTACAACTGAACCAGCTGCCAAATTGTTTTTGGACAAGGAGAAGGCTCAAGGGGCAGTTACTTTGTCCACATATGTCAAGTACGCACAATCAATGGGCTCTTGGACACTTCCCTTAACATGTGCATACCTTCTTATCATGTCACAAAGTGCATCTGTGCTTAACAACCTGTTCTTGGGTTATTGGTCAGAAGACAAGTTCAAAGGGGTCTCACAAGGGGGATATATGGGAATATATGCAGGTAGGTGACCAAGTCCAGATGTTCCTAACTGTCATCCATGGGACTGTCAGCTGAAATTTACTACTACAGGTCTAGGAGGTGCAATGGCACTGTTTACAGTATGTTTTCATTTTGAGACTGCACTTGAGCTTTGAGCTAATCACAGTATGTAATGCAAATAGTGGGCTTCAACATATGCTGTCTTCCTTGCAGGTATGAGAGCATCTTTCACTATGTTCAACAAAGCTTGGACAAGTGTCATGAGAAGTGGGCTATCATGGCATGACCGCACACCTGTGAGTGCATGTCTATCCATCAGGCACAGAGACTAACACTGATCTCAAAATCTGTTAATCAGACTGGGCGCATCATCAGCCGCTTGTCAAAAGGTTGGTGCAGACTCCACTGGGGAATGCAGAGTCAGAAAGGACTAACCCTATATAGATGTTGAAGTCTCGGATGACAGACTGGCCTCTGTATGGTATTTGCTTTTGAGGTGAGTGTCAACAGGAACACAATGACCATGGCATGCTGAATATAGGAAATAGTGGCTACCTAAGTGTTGTTGGCGCTATTGCATTGATCTTGTATACCTACCCCTGGGTTGCCTTGATGATGCTCCCAGTCTTGCTTTACAATGTGAGATCCAATCAGTCATCCATTTTGTCTCTGTCTAAACTGTCAGATCTTGAGATCAGCTGTACTGAATAAAGAGCTGACCAGAAGAATAACCTGCAGTATCTGTCCACATGCTACTACCGCCAAACATCGAGAGATCTAAGACGTCTGAGTTCAGTCCTGAGGAGTGATGTGTATACACACTTTGGAGAACAGGTATGTCGGATTCATCCCATTATGAGACCATGTGAAGTTGATAATGTGACTATGAACACAGCTTGCAGGTTTACCTGTCATCAGAGCCTTTGGTCAACAGCACAATTTTAAGAGAAGGTTTGAACATGTTGTGGACATTGAAAATGTAGGTCATACCTTTAATGGGTGATCTCTTGTACTATTGAGTAGCTGTACTGACCATTAATACAGGTGGCTTTCTTGTGTGGTGTAAGTGCTTGAGAGGAACAGTATCAGCTATGATGAGATGCTGACCTTGCTGTTCTTTTGTCACCTTTTTCTTTGCATATAGAGCTTTTTGCAGTCCAAGTGAGGCTTGCAATGCTAATCTTGAATTTGTGCTGACTGGCATCTGTCCATGCAGATGGCTTGGTGTCAGGCTCTCCTTCTCCAGCTATCTTCTTGTCTTGGTAAGTCAAAAACTTTATTTCTTTCCTAGAGGATGAAATACATCTGACATCAACCATTGTGATCAGTTTGTAGCAATCTTTGGTATTTTGGAGCGTAACAATGTCACACCAGCAAAGTTTGGTGTTGTATTGACTTATGTCATTAGCTCAATTGCAAGTGAGTCATCTGTCCAATGTTAGTGGATTGACAACATGAGGAACAGTCTGTTGACTCCTCTCCTGCTACATAGCACTCACCAATTTGGTCAGCTATGCAACAGAAGCTGAGCAACAGATGGTGAGTTTGCAACCCTGGTAATTGTTGGTATGATTCACCTATGGCTCCCACATGTACAGAACACAGTTGAGCGTATCCAGTATTACATGGACCTTGAATCAGAAGCTGCCCCCTCATTGCCTTCAAACCCAACACATAGCCAACCATGGCCAACCCAAGGTCACATCAAATTCCAAGATGTTCAATTGAAATATCGACCAGAGCTTCCCCTTGTCTTGAAAGGTGTTAGCTTCACCATCAATCCGGGTGAAAAGGTTGGTATCATTGGGAGGACTGGAGCTGGGAAAAGTAGTATCGCCCAAGCAATGTTTAGAACTGTTGAGATTTGTGGTGGAAGATTGAGGTGGATGGAGTGGATCTAGGGACTTTGGGACTAGATTGTGTAAGTGTGCAACTCCTCTCTTTTCTGCAAAGGACTGAACTGAATTTGTCGTTTGATGTGTTTCTCATTAGTTGCGAGAAAGATTGTCAATCATACCTCAAGATGCTTTCCTATTTGGTGGCACAGTCAGGTAAATCTCCCATATATATTGATCCCTTTGAGACTCGTTGGCTAATGCTGTCACTCAGAGAGAACATTGATCCAACCGGCTCACACAGTGATGCAGAACTCAACAGTGCTCTTAATCTGATTCATCATAGTCCTAGTGTTTCAACATCTGTGAAGGAAAAATTTCATTTGGATGCAGTGGTGGCGAGTGAAGGTGCAAATCTCAGTGCAGGTGAACAACAGTTGTGTGAGTACAGTAGAAGAAGGGTCTGCTATTCGTCATTTCGCTATGAGAAGTGTTGACGGCCCGATGGATTTGTAGTGGCACTGGTCAGAGCTCTGGTTAGAGGTAGCAAAGTTCTCCTTTTGGATGAAGCGACTTCTTCTGTCGATCCAGAGACGGACGCATTGATCCAGCAAATCATCCAAACAGAGCTCTCCGACATCACAGTGAGTGTCCCCACCTCTATCGACGCCCTCAAAGCCTGTATGGGCAGTCCGAATAACAGAAAAGAGCTGATCACGGCCGGTTTGCTGCTTGTCTCGCTCGCAGTTGCTCTCGATCGCCCATAGGTTACAAACCGTGGCATATTACGATCGGATCTTAGTGATGGAAGCCGGTCAGATCGTCGAGGTATGTCTCTCTCTGCATGAGTGGATCGACCTCCATGATCATCAGGATTCATACTGATAGTGCGGTTAAAGTTTGATTGACAACCCAGCTTCAACGTTCAGAGCGCTTTGCGATGCCAAGGTGAGATCGAAGATCATTCAATTGGTAAGGTATTCTACTGATCGTGCACTTTTACTCAGAAGATCGCCAGGCAGGAACTCGCTACGATCCGACACGATGCAGCAGCAGCAGCTGTAACGCGAGAGGAATTGCCCGTAGGCTTTATGGGTGTAGACATCGGGACTGATGTGTGGGATGTACACATGTAATTTATTGCATAATGCCTATTGGCGTACTATCTACAATGCTATTCTGAATCGGCAGAATTGCCACATGAAACTGACCCACACCCAGGCGACATGGTCGACAGGTTACCACGCATATCACTGTCTCAATAACGGGATCACTTTTGGTTCCACCATCCTCTACGCTGTCCTGGTTGGACCGCTGTTTCACTACTCATCTCGACATCTTCGCCTTCCCCTTCGCCAGCGGTGCTACTACCTTCCGCTTCGCTCTCCTCGGAATCAGTGTCGATCGCTCCAAAATCGAATAGCCATATTTTACCGTGATCCTGCTGAAGCAGATGATTGGCAGTTAGCGCGACACTCGAAAAGCTAAATATTGACATAGACCTACCTGCTGCACTGCTATTCGTTGCCCCTCGAAGATGAATGTCTTTGCTCTGCCTTTCTGACCAAGCGAGAACTCTCCTGATATCTTCACGCTTCCAAGTTGGTCTGCGGTGGGAGCGATGACAATCTTCTCGTAATTCGAAGGTTGTCGTCTCTGCATTATTTTGGTCAACTTTCTTCGGCTGGATGTACTCCCACGGATCACTCACATTCTTCCCTGCTTTCTGCTCAGACTGGGCAACAGTCTTCGGTGCAACACCACCTTTTCCCCCGCCCAGCGTGACCGATTGCCCGTCGTTGAGGTGCTCCCATCTCAGTTTACGTTGATTGTAATCGAACATGGTCAACTTGAGATTTCCGTTATGCTGTAGTTCCAAAAGATCGTAGTCGAGCAAGCGGAGACCATGTTGAGCTTCGTAGAACCCCTGGAACCAACTTCGCGACTTCTTCGGCTCCACCCATACCATCGATTTGTGCTTCCATTCGTCGAACGACAAACGATCGATAGTCTGGAATGGGTCGTCCTCCAACTCCCAGACTCGATGATCTCCGGCCAAATTTGAACGGTGCGGACGACCGTTTGAACGCCGTTTTCGTTCGCGAAGCGCTCGAAGTTGGTCGATAGAGTCGGTCAGAAGGACGACAACGAGTCTCATTTCTTGAGAGTCATCGATGACGAATTCACTAGACGTTACGAGCAGGCGATAAGGCCCCTCGCGTTGAATGTATGGCTCCTCATCGGAGAAGGTGATTGTACTCGTTTCTGAAGGAAGTCGAACCAGTTGCCGGACCAATTGTGGCAGCTTATCGCGATTGAATGGCAGTTCCAGCAAAAGAGGTACGGGAGAGTCTTGTTTCCTGATGTCCTCTATGTCAAAGACAGCAAGGGATGAATCTCTGTAGCTGGGGTTTCGATCAGTATTCTGTCTGTTCGTCGAATACAGCACCTCCCACAAGTGACTTGACCAGCTTAGCAACTCACATGATCGAGTCATCACCATGGGGCAGGTCCAACCCAATGACCGTTTTCGAATCCACCCACACCATTCCAAGATTGCTTTCCCAGAAGAACGAGGGATGCGTGAGACGAGCAGGTGGAAGACGCTATCGGATAGAGTTTGCAAGAGATTGACGTCGAGGAAAACAATGCGTGAGAGGAGGGTAAGAGCGAGAGTTAGCACACCCATGATTGTCAGAATCGCGTGAAACACTCACGCCAACATAGGTACCATCTCGCCAATCGTAGATTCGCACAATCCCGTCACACCACATCATAACCTTTCTATTTGGTGCTAAGCTGATGTTATGCGGTTCACCTCGCTGCCAGTCCTTTTCCCGGATCCTCAGGTAGCCTACTTCTCGTGGCATTGCCTCCTCGGTTTCGTTGAAGAGGTGCACGAATCTCAAGTGGACGTTCGTCTTGGTCCTGTCGAGTCCGTATTCTTCCTCTTGCACGACAACAACGTCCTGTTGAATATCCAGCTCGAACAGGTCCGTAAAAGGCACAAAGTCGACCGTCACCCGTTTCGGTTTCCCGTCGGTCCAAACTGTACAGAGTATATGACGACCTGATTTGGTCGTAGTGTCCGAGTCTTCTCCCGGTTGAGTGACAATGCATTTCCCGGATATCGAGTGGAGTAGCTGATCTTTCGGAATGTCGAACGATGTGACTCTCGGTGTGAGTTGGTCCAAATTCGTCTCTCGGGTAACGAGTCGATGCAGAGCTATGTCGGGAGGGAATTGACGCTCTCGATTTCGATCGTCCAATGAACTGATATCGGTTCGGGCGTCATCCTTATGAGTAGTTTGATACAGATGATGTCGAAGGATAACTTGGAGTCGAAGGGAATCGACGATGATCTCGTTGAACAGTCGACAGACTGAAGCGCATGCAATCAGATCGGGAGGAGCCAGTTCCGAGAGGATGTCGATGATGAGGGTAGCATCCAGACAAAGGATTGAGGACGGATTATTGGGAGATGAAGTCGACATATTGGGTCGGAGGGTCCGCTGAGCCTCAAATAGCTATTGATAAGGTCAGCATGAGCAGGGCTTGACACACGACGCTGTCCCTCCTCGCAAAGATTTGTGGTGCAGGCGAGGGGGTTGCAGCTATCTGAGTAGAGTGACGGTACCAATTGCCGAAACGAGATACAGCTTTATGTGCGTGGAGACCGTTTCCAAAACGGTGATCCAACCGATAGTATGAGGAATGAATCTCGATTGGGACGATGGTGGAGGTGCTCGACACTCACCGATGATGGGTAATGGATTGATAGAGCAAAGAAGCAGAATCTGGGGTCAGATCGAAGCGTTGACAAGGATGTAGAGGGTAGGAGGTAGGGGTTTGAAGATTGGTTGATCGATAAGAAGAGGTTTATCTAATTACGAGTGACAATAAAGGCAACAGAGAAAGTTGTAATGAGATGCATTCCAATACCCGTTATGATAACAAAGGGACTGGCTTCCACCCTCGGCAAAAACGTGTTGCCGTGTGTGTGTATCGTGTGTGCATGGTGTGTACGAGTCGTGTGAGTACTGCATGTATGGCGCTTTTGATTTCACTCAAAGGAAGAGACCCAATAGTGGGGAGGGTCCTAACAGGAGAGGTACAGAACATTATACTGCTCGTCTCAGAGTGACGGCAGAGTACGTACGTGTCGATCTCCAGACATGGTGTACGAGGAGGGGGAGCACTGTCAGAGTGAGAGTTGTCGTAAAGTAAGCTTCCCTTGATTTGAATTTACGAACGATTCCAGCAAAGGTTGTCATTGCTTACATGGCCCTGACTGAGCGCGAATGAAATCGAATGGTAAGATCGAGTTTCAACGCGTCATCGATACTGTAACAAATAATTTGATTCCAGTCCTTCAAAAGAAAGTAGAAACGGTCGTACTTGTACTGCGTATGGCCTTCTGATGCATCCATAGTCGTAAGCATACACTAGCTGACAGCTGACCAGTCGGATGATACTGAAAGTCAGAGCAGTAACGCACGATTACTCTCCTTGCACTAAACAAGCAGCGCGTAATTCGGTACCAAAACTCACGATGACTCATCACGACCACATGTTACTCTCTGGTCTTGTGCCGACCCCGCCGCTGGCGAGCAAACACAACGCATTCACAGTATATGTCCGGTATTGCAAGCTCGGAGCTTTCAATGTACCTCACCTTGACAAGCTTCTCTATGATCCAGATCTGGCGTGATTGTGGACAGGACAACGGGTGCAAAATTACATAGCGACGACGCACGGGAGCAGGCTTGAACGAAGTAGTAAGTTTGCATCCAACCAAACTCTTACTTCAGTAGCCGTCCTGTGGTGGTTGTTAACGTTCATGGACCACCGTCAGACAAAAAAGTCTTCAAATCCTGCACTGAAGTCCGCAATCCAGGTCTTCGACGGCGTCGGCTTCGAACACTACGTTTCAGCTACGGGTTCAAGGCATACAACATAACATGAGACGACGAATGAAACTCACGCGATGCAATATGAACTCTTTCCCATCGAAGCGACATTCATACACAAATAGCGGCTCTAACGCGAATTCTCCAGTGATCGTCTTGACACCGACGACATCGTGGTCGGGCCATCTCACGTCCATTTGGTATCTATCGGGCTGGGCATGTCCCTACATCGCTCGCGGACAAGTCAGCTCCAATGCCTCCACGAATGAGGCATTCGAGATGCGTACAGAATCCTGCCCTTGTGAGACCGCGTCACGCACTGTTCCCAGACCTGCCAACAATCCAGGTCGACAGTGGTCTCTCTTCAAAACTCTTTGCTCGAAATCTCGTAGAGTCAACCTCAACTTTCCTTGCTGTGCTAGTAAGTCGTGATCAAAGCTGAGAAGTCGTCGACCGTGTTGGGCCTCTCGACATCCTGGATTGAGGGGATGCGCATGGTCCTCAATCCACAAATAAGCTTTGTCTTTCCAAGCGACAAAAGGGATTTTCTCGATATTCGGGAATGGTGTCGACTCGTTCGCCCATGTTCTTTGTCGTCCGCTACTACTGATTGGCTGGTTGAGATCTGCGAGAGATAGGAGTTGTGCGATTTCGATTGCGATCACGATATTGTTACGGTCCCCATCACTGCCTAGAGAGAAGGTGAGTGAAAGGACGAGGAAGTCGGGATTATCGGCTTGATGTATGAAAGGGAAGTCAAGGCCTTGTATGAAGTCGATGACGGGGTCTGCTGGTAGATTGAGCAGCGATCGTACGACAGAGGGAAGCGTCTGGGTCGAAAAAGGAAGTTCTAACAGTGCCACTGGATCAGTGTAAGGATCGAAGTGATTCGATCGATTGAGATCGAAGATAGCAAGGGTAGCACCGCTGAGGATCATGTGTTTCAGGATGAGCAAGATAGATGGATGATGCTTTTGTCGAACTCACTTGGGACGGCGATCATCGCCTGGGATCATTTCGTTCCGCAGACCTAACATCAGATCATACCTCGTCATTACTTCTCCATCCCCCCAAGTACCCAGTCCTCGAGGAGGTAAGCGCTGCAAGTACATACACCCATGAGCGACCAAATCCTAGCACGTTCATTGATCTAGTACTCACAGCTAAACAGGTCCCATCCGTCCACCTATAGATAAGATGAACTCCATTCGCCCAGACGATGAACCTCTGACCGGACAAGAATCGGACGTTCGGTTCTTCGTCTATATCCCAATCCTCTTCATCTCCCAAATCAATCGCGAAATCAAGATACGCGACGGCGTCTTCCCCCTCATTGAAGAGATGAAAAACATGTATCGATTCTTCCCAATCTACAACGACCACAACATCCTCTTCTACGTTGACAGTGATGCTGAATTCTCGAGGCTCGAAAGGTATCTTGATCTCCTTTACCGTTCCATCCCTTCGATCGCGAATGACACATAAAGTATACATTTCTGGAGGAGTGCCTTGTCCTTGATCAGGAAGGTTGGAAGGGTGCGTAATTATGTAGTCTTCGGAGATGACACAAATTTCATGATGTTCCGGTAGCGCAGGTTCCAATATCGATATTTTCGGACGAAGACGTTCGATATTCATCTCATATTTGACAAGTCGTCGAAGACGTTCGTTCACTCCGAGCGTAAAGTCGGAGCTGATACGCTCCTCGTCAATTGGGGAGACTCGATAGAGATGTCGAGTCAGCTCAAGTTGGAGGTGTGGTGAATCGATGATGATTTGACGAAATTGCTTGGAAACTAACGAACATGCCAAGATGTCTCGAATGGAAAGGTTTCGAAAGATCAGCTCGAGTAATTCGGTATCGAGCTGTTTCATTGTTGAGATGTATACTCCTGCTGGTACTGCAAAGTCAGTTGCGTGACGATCACGGTCAGGAAGGCCAAGCAATCAAACATGTGCAAGAGACATTGTTCGACCTATGCATCGCTATAAATTCGTCTGGCTAGTTGTCAAGAAAGCGCGCCGGTTGACGTGGATTGACGTGTGTTGATCAGAGCTACGCCACCAACGACCTCCCCTGAGAATGTAACGGATTCCTGAAACGTCCCTCGTCGGCTGTCCACAACGCTCGGCCCGCGCGGTCTTGACAATCGTTCGATGCTGTACTCAAATGATGCAATATGCATGGGTAAACAACGATGCGATGATAACTTTCGAATGAGAATAAAATAGGAAGGAAGAGTCTCAAACGAATGCGACGACTACTGTATGATATGTTGTAAGAATAATGATCATGATGATAATGATGTCAGTGCGCAGTTGCTATTGTACTCTCATCGAGTGTGACTGCCGCTCTGACTATACTGATCCACTCCCACTCCCGCTCCCACCCGCACTCCCGTTACTGATAGCACTGCCACTTGCGGCTCCTGCGCCGGTTCCACCTCCGCTTCCTGTCAGACTCCTCAGCATATCTTGCTGTTCCGCATCCATGCCCAGCCTACTCCTACTTCTCGTCCGTCCCTTCTTCGGACTACCCTCCATGCCCACCACGTCCGGTCTCATCTTCTTGAAACTCGGTCGCTTGCTCAAATTCGACCCCGCCTCTCCACCAAGTCTCAACTCCGGCTGAAGTTCGGTCGGACTCGCTCGTCTTTTGGTATGACCTTCGTCGTCGGTCCCGCCTGCGCTGGACGAGGCGGTCGTGGTCGCTGTAGACACGCTACTGGTTGCCGGTAAAGAGTTCCCTCTTGAAGGGTATCTGGAGTCGACCGCGGAATCTGGAATACCTTCTTCGTCCAACATGTGGAGATAGTGATGAATGATGGCTCGGTGGACGAACAGGTATTGTCGCAGTGTCTGTACGAGAGACATTCGTTGAACTCGCATACTTTCCAAAACTCGGGGCACTGGATTCGTCATCTCTGTTATCGGGGACGGCGACCGGTGGCGAGCATCTGATTTTGTGACAGGCATCGGTGCGCCAGAATCACTGTACATCCTACAACCAACAAGTAAACGTCAGTCGATGCACTTAACATAGCAAAACGGAAAAGGAAACTACTCACGCGTCTGCTGAAAGTTTGCCAGAAGAGTTGGTAAACGAGGCCAAGCTCGGCCGCCTAGTTCCACCGCCTTCACTCGACGCGGCCATCGAGACATTGCCCCGATGAGTCGTGAACGCAGGATTGATAGGATGTGCGTCGACCTCCTCTTCACGCGCTGCAGGACCATCGAGCTCCATCTTGTCGTCAAGCTGCTCAGCCTTTTTCGATGAAAGAGCAGCCTGTTTGGCCATCTCAGCAGCCGAGCTGGGTATCGAACCAGGCGAAGCTGTGAATCGGGTTGAAGCGATATTTTCACTACTTGCGGCCTGTCCTTCTGAGAAAGGAGAAGTAAGGAAGGACACAGCCTTGGTAGACTCGCCACTGTGAGTACGCTTGGAAGGACTGATGGATATCGGCGCAGTCGGGAGGGAGGAGGAAGAGCTTGAAGGGAAGTATGAAGCCGGAATATCCCTCCCGTCGGATGACCTATCTTCTGATGATCGACGACTGCGTATCTCACGACGCAGACTGTCGAGAATGGCATCAACAACGATAAAACTTCCAGTTCTGCCAACTCCAGCGGAGCCTGAAATCCATGTCAGCTCGTGTCTTCATTTTGGCTAATTGGGCATCACACTCACAGTGAACGAGAACAGGCGGTTGATCCGCCCTGTCATGAGATGCATTGGGCGCAACGTCATCGGCAGCTGAATCCACCTCCTTGATCAAATTCAGAAGAACGTCCGGACTCTCGGGGACGTCAAAGTCCGGCCAGCCAATACATTGGATCTGTACGATTTTCCTCGGCTTTTCATCGGGCTTGTCGGTCCTGGATAGTTCGAATACACGCTTGATGTTCTGTTCCTTGGCGTTGTTCATAGACGACGAACGAGGAGTCACCGCCGCAGGTCCAAAGTCAAATCCAGTGGTCTGTTGCTGAACGTGATCTTCGCCACCGGTTTGTTGTACCATTTGAAGACGGATTGGTCCGTAAGCTTGATCGTTCCAGTAATTTCCACACTTCATAAGTCCACCTTCGTATTGTTTCGTGATCATGACGATGACCCTAACATCCTGTTCCCAGACCAAGGTCCAGAAGTCGCGGTAAGTGGCGTCCAGAGGACCTTGGGTCGCGATGTATCGACGCGCTGTCCCTCGAGGTTGAACGAACGAGGCGTTTATGTAATCTGAATCTTGATCCGGTGGCGATTCCAGCCGAACTCTAGAGAAATCATAAGGCCAAATATTCTTGTATCTGTAAGAGTGGCACATCAATCTAGAATCCTCGTGATATCTAGTGGGAAATAAACTAACCTATTCTTCGTGCCTCGCTCAACACCAGCTGTGATCGAGAAGGGGAAATAGTCCTCCTGGTCTCGTGCACGTTCGCCGTTCCAATCGCCAAGCCGTTTCACTTCGTCGGCATCACTCTGCCTTTGGCCAGCCCAGTCAGCCTTTTGAGTTCCACTGCCGCCCAAGCCACCCGAGCCCTTCGTGTGCCACTCCATGACACCTTGCAGCCGTTTCTGCTCGCTAAGCTCAAGTTCGTAGAACTGCTTCGCCAAGGCATCCATGCTCTCCGTCTCGGGCATCGACACCAGGTCTTTGAGGAACGTAGGCAGTTCCTCCGCTCGATTCATAATGGTATCGGGAAGGTTGAGCGGTATTCGCTCGGTGATACCTCCGTGGGAGAGTTCCAGGTTCTGACGAATGTTGTCGAAGAAAGGATTGGCAGGCTGAAGCTTCCGCTTTGGTTCGTTCAGGATAGCACCTGTCGTTTGAGCTGGAGGCCCGATCGCCAAATTGTGGAATGAATTACCAGGCCGTTCGGTTGCCGCGCTGTTCGCGGTCGAAGTGGAAGGACCAAAAAGATTTGATTGAAAGTCAAAGCCAGGAGTGGCGGGAGGCATTGTGAGACCAGTAGGTCGTGCTGCACGTTTTGGTCCGCCTCCGGTGGATTCTATGAGCAGAATTAGTACATTGCAGTGCAGCGCGCCACACAGCAGGACAGCGATCACTCACCTTGCTGGAAGGCCCAACTTCCTAAACGACCAGCCAGAAGTCCTTTGCCTGAAGAGGGGGCAGCCGCAGCTGAAGTCGCCTCTGGCGTGTCCTCTTCGTCGTCTTCCGCAATGAAGGGAGCATCTCCGCTCTTCTTCAGTGCAGACACCCCTCCTTTGACAAACCACAAGTGGCCGGTAAAGCCCTCACGATCAAACTTGCCAGCTAAACCATCAAGAACGCTGCCCTCTGGGACAGTGTTGCTATCGGTGTCCAGTATAACAATGTCGCTCTTTTCCTTCCACCGACTGACAACTTCCATCGAGCCGGGGGAAAGCATTTGGGTAAGTTTTTGTAGGTTAAAGGCAGGTCGACGAAGTAGTGTCGAAGGTATGGGGAGGGAATGAGATGCTGGGATGTGAGATGTTTGGAAAGACGATGGTGGTCGAACATCAAGGATGAGGGTAGTTGGTAGAGCAATAATCTCTTTCAGACTTCTGGTGGCAATGGGGTTGATCTTATTCGGACCGGGAGATGCTGCTGATGACGTAGAGCTCGATGCCAGAGGACTAGGGCTTTTGGCAATGGGACCAGTAGGGAGATTGAGTGTCGATCCTGGTTGAGCCTTGGGCAGAGATCCTCTACGTCTAGCAAGAAGTGTTGGAAGAGGGGGCAAGCTTAATTCGGGGACAGACGACGATGGACCTTTCTCCGGGCCAGCTGCTTCCTTGTTCTTGCCTTTCGCCATTGGCAGAGCTGATGATGCTGAAGCCATGGATTTATATCGCTGTAATGTCTCCGCACTCAAGCCTCGGACCGGTGGTGGCGGGACAACACCCATTGGTGGCGATGAAGGTGTTTCAGAGACGTCTCTGCTGTGACTTGAGTCCTGCGTTGTTGTAGAATCCACCGACTCTCTCCGACCTGACCCAGTCTCGCCCCACAGATTGGCTCCGCTCCAACTGCCGCCAATATTCAATCGTTCGAACGGATAACCAAGATGCGGACTGCTTCGGCCCATTGGACCACTCTCGAGTGAAGGTGTAGGAGCGCCCGAGGATGCGGCGAGGGAATGCCAGGGGGACGCCATTCCTGATCCAGATGGTGTGGCGAATGGCTGATGTAAGGGAATCGAAAATCCGGGCGTTCGACTGGACGAGGCTAAAGGAGCATATGGAGTGGGAGGTTCCGGTGAACGGAATGGCGAACTCGGTGCGGGTGAATGTATGGGTGATGGCGAGAACGGGATAGCTGGCGGGGGATTTCGAGCTTCATGGGCGGCGGGGAAGTCTGGTATGCTGGATGGTGGATCCTGTCTTCGACGACCAGGTGTTGTTTGGGTTGGGGGGAATGAAAAGGTAAATGCTGAAGGTGGCGTGTTGGTAGGATCGATCGAATCTTGAACGTGGTGTGGGTGGCCACTACTACTCGATGCACTTCCATTTCGTCCATTGCTAGAAATTCCGTTGCTTGCTTCACCTCCTCCCCAATTGAACTGCCCCTCGACTTCCATCTTATCACCCTTGGACACGTAGAGATCTTGTGGACGACGATGGTCGTCTGATCGAGCTGAGTTTGATTCTCGCATAAGGTCGGTTCCGTCCAGAAGGAAAAGGGGGTGTTACTCAAGTGCTACAGCGACAACCTTGCATGGTTCACTGCATCAAAGAGTAGACGGTCGAGACTCGAAGATGGTTGTGACAAAGGTATCAAAACTAGAGCTGAAAGCTGTCAGGGCGAAAAAGTAAATTGTTCGGGGTGATGGTGCTTATGACGCGGGGGGCGAAGGGTGGAAGAGGGGAACAATTATGAGTCCACGGGTCAACAGAAGTCGCAAGTCGGTTACACTAGCGTCGTCGTCGTCGTCGAGTATGATGCGATCGGATACTTTGATAGAGGAATGAAGATGCGTGTGTCGTGTATATGCAGTACGTGGCAGTGATATTATGGGTAAACTGACAATGCGATAAATGATGATATGAAAGAACTACTAGGGAGACTTTTTCGAGGCGAGGTGTAGAAAAGTAAGTAATTGCTTGCTGTGATTTGTATAAGTTGAAGCTAGTCTAATGGTATGATGATGATGATGCCAGGGTGGGGGAAGCTGTTTGGGTGGTAATGGCAATTACAAATCGCGCCGGATTGTAATTGTAATTGTAATTGGGATGGGAATGGTAATGGTACAGGACTCGGGCCTAGACGGACGGAGAATTAAATCCAACAGACCTGACAGGGGGAAGAAGGGGGGGGGTCGATGACGTGTTTGACTAAGGTTGGGCAGGCGGGCAGGCAGGCAGACAGGCAGACAGGCGATCGTCGTACCGGGCACAACGGGACGAACCGAGAGATGCTGTGTTTATGCTTTTCGGATGTCTAACACGAAGTAGTGGCGAGTTGGACGAGTGCGAATAATGTATTATAACCACAAGTAGTTGAATAATGCGATGCGATCAATATTTTCGTACAGTAGACACTGTCGTTGGTCGTTTTTCGACTAGTTGCAGGTGAACCAGTGGTAATGTCAGGGACCAGGAGTTTCTTCTTTCTACCCTCACCTAGCGCGTCAATGACGTAATGATTCCATCCCCCCCAGCGCTCAGCTGTAACATTTTGCCATCCATTCAAACTCCCCCCTTCACGTACAAAATTGGCCGCCACAATGATCGACGATCTCATTCATGCTTGCTACAGGGCTTGTTCCATAGGGTGGGAAGGTATTGCGAATATAGCAACGGTTCGACAAACCAGAACTGATGGTCATCGCTTAGGTAAAGGATCTACGTGCACATTGAGCAGCCAAACAAGCCACACTCCGTCTCGCTCGGCTCCATTTGGATCATGACGTGTGAGGCTCACGTTTTTCCGCATTTGTCTCCATGCAAATACATACTGCGCGAGAGAAGTCGGACAACGGCCGCAAGACTGAAATGCATCCGAACAAGAAGAGACGTTTCACTTCTGTGTACCTTATCCGAACCACCCGCACGTCGATCATTTGTAATTGTATACTCGCTCTTTTTGAACAAAGTCTGAGACACGACGAGAACAAAGGGACGTTTGAAGAGTTTTCGGTTCGGTCAAGAGAGAAGACCCCGAAAAACGATGTCAATGTTTTGTGAGATTTTTACTTCCGAGTTGAGGATGATCGGAAGGACCGAAAGACCTGATAATCAGAAGTGCCACACTCTAGTCTGGCGATTCATTCGAGAAATATCAGGCACACTTGATATCGGTATTGTCACCTTTCGTCACTGACTGCTTGAACACTGGACAAGATTACAGACAATCATCGATAAGCTATCTGTCCACTACAGTTACACCTACACAGTCTGGCTAACTAATACACAAGAAGCATGGCAGGCGAACCTTCTGATGTGCGCCGGTTCGATGCCAGCTTCAAAAAGGTGCCGGGGACCTTGTCGGTGACGCCGACGCATATCGCGTGGGTGCCAACTGAACGCGATGCGATGGACCGACAGAACCAAGCTATGAGCCGAGCAATTAGTGGGTACAAACTTCCCATACTACTTCAGCCAGGGGTGTCTGCTGTCTGTACAATCTTGTGCATGAGCTGACAGCACTTCTGTGTTCAGATATGCTCGCGAGCAAAGCCGGCTCAGCCAAAGTCAGTCTCGTCATCAAGTTCAAGGATGATATTCCTGCTGGCGGTCTTCATTTCCAATTCACCAACCCCACTACCAAGGATGACGATAGGAAGACCGTGCAAGACATCCTGATTCCCTTCGTGTCGGCCAACAAGCTCGGCGCTCCTGCTGCCAGCACACCTGCTACGCCTGCAGATATACCTGCACCTACACCCAGCACTTCCGCTGCGGCAGCTGTCATGTCTGCCAATGCGAAGGGCAAACGGAAAGCAGAGGATGCATCTCCAGGTACTAATCCCGGGGTCGGATCACCTAGCGTACCGCCCGCTGTGAGAGCGAGTAGGAAAAGGACAAATTTGTTGAGGACAAAGGTGTTGGAGAAGAACCCAACATTGATGATGTTGCACAGGGAGCTGGTGTTAGGGAAGCAAATCACAGAGGAAGAATTCTGGTACGGAAGAGAGGTAAGTTCATTCGAACTACTGCCCTTATTTATCCCAGTCTGACGATAGGCTTGGATAGGCTCTGATTCAAGCAGAAGAAATGGCATATGCACAAAAGCCCGGACGACCATCACGACTGCTAGATGATAGATTTGACCTGGACGCAGGGAGAAAGGGCAAAACGACAGGAGGAACAGGTGTCGGTATCAAGACGGCAGACAATGGGCCGATAGTTCTCAAACTGTCCAAGGAGCTCACGAGGGAGATCTTTGAGGAGTTTCCAGTGGTTCAGGATGCGTACGCCAAATATGTCCCAGGAGTGAGTGTCCACCGTTACGACCGACAGAAGGCGGTAGCGATACTGACCGACGGGCTCTTGTCTGCTTGTAGATAAGTGAAACGGAATTTTGGTCGCGATATTTCACATCGCAATTGTGGGAACGACATAGAGCTTCTGTCCGAAAATCGGCGAACGACGAGGTGTCGCGGAAAAAGGACGATATCTTTGATCAATACCTCGAGGAGCCAGATTGGAGTGAGTGAACCAATAGCCGCTCAGTCGAACCATGACGTGAATATCCAGCTGATCACTGCGCGTTTCTGCAGACCTCCAGCCTAGACAGAACCTGCCGGACCGAGATGGTGTTGAGAGGTTCCTAGATCTGGCAGCGACGGAGGAAGATCACGGAGAAGTGAGCTTACTTGCGTTCGATCTGTCGGATGTAACGAGCTGACATTCGTCTCTCCGACCCAGTCTATCACTGTCAGAGACGTGACGATGCAAGCTGGACGGGAACGTAGCGCTTTGCCTCTCATCAGACGGTTCAACGATCACTCCAAGAAGCTACTTCGAGCGTAAGTGGATCTCTCCTGATTTGGGCGAAAGTCGAGGGGTGCTGAAGTACGAATCTCATACAGTGCCGACGCTGGACGCGATCAGTCTGCGTTAAGCGACTCCCTGTACGGCTCTGTAAGTCGATCTGCTTGTCCGCACGAGTTCACTTGCGTTGACAGTCAGTACAGGGCATCGATATTTACAACGAGATCGACTACGAAGATCTGCGTGGGCCTGCTCAGCCAGCGACCATCACACTTGACGTGCAAGATGCCGGAGCTTTAGCAGACTCGGCAGGCGACAAGGAGGGTCCTGCCGGTATCTTGCCAGGCAAGACCGATGATGTGAGCAGACTATATCATCCCATTCTCATCGGTTAATCGTGAGCTCATTATCCTTATTTATAGGAACTGGTGGAAATAGCAGCCGCCTCGGCAAAAACAGTTCACAATTGGCATCCAGACTTTTCGACAGTCTGTCTACCTAATCCCGGCGCTGGTCGCCCTGATGCGGATGGCAAGGTAGAAGTGACTCCTGCATACAAGGCGTTCGTAGAACAAAGAGATGCGCAAGCGGCTGCGTTCTATGTTGTTAAAGATCTACATCGACGATCTAACGCTGAGAATGCTGTACTTCGTGAGTAATAACTGCCACTCACAATGATCTGACATGAGCTGATTGATGGCTTTCAGCTGCTTTCCCTGATAACGTCTACGAGCAAATGCGATCATGTCATAATGCTGCGACCGAGTTCCTCCGTCAATACTGGTCAGCCATCATGCCTACGCAACAAGGCGCGTTGGGGTTAGCTGGAGGAGCGAGTGCGAAAGAAGCTAAAGCTGTCAAGATGGCGGCGTATTTGAAGAATACAAAACCAAAGGTGGAAGCGATCGTGCAGACTGCTCAGATTCTAGGCTTTGATCCTGAGAGGGTGAGAAAGGTGAGCTCTGTTCTGTCCGTTCTGTCCGGTCTTCCTGAAGGAGACACTCGACCTGACATAAATGCTCTGCTAGGCGATGGCTCCGACGATGGGTGCAGTGAATGTTGCGCTGGAAAGGGAAGCGAAACGAGTCGGCAAGGCGACGTGAAAGGGCACGTGCGGCGATCAAAGGGAATTAGACACTGTTGTACATAGCTCATGTAAAAAGGAAGTAATCCATAATACAAGCACAAGTCATATTATGTCATTGATATCATTGTCCGTTCACGTATAGCGACTACAGAGATGGGTATAGAGATGTTTTGTTACACAGCGGGATATACATGGACACTATCCAATCGCCCAAATTAAACTTGCAGTCATTCTGTCTTTCCGTTATCCAAGCTCTGTCGTCGAGAACTAATCGTACCAAATGTCCATTTTATTTGGTTGCAACCTATTACAACGCAATAGCAACCACTCCAGCGACCATAGCCAGTGCCATCGCTCCTCCACCTAGGACGGTGGTCTTTCCTGCGCCTGAAGCAGCTTGAGCTGTTGTCGCCGGTGTGCTGGCCCTGGTGGTAGAGCCAGAAGCGACCGTCGTGGAAGTCACGAGACGAGGCGCGGTGCTGGACCCGGTGCCGGCTGTATTAGAGGCAACGACGACGGTGGTAGGTGGAGTCCCTGTGGCTGTGGTTGAGGGGGAGGATGAGGAGGAAGTTACGGTACGAGTGACAGCTGCGGCGGGACTAGCGGTGATCAAGTGAAGGTGTTAGCGCGTTTCATATTGCAGGGAAGCGAAAGGGAGGATGAATGATCGGAACTCACGTTGAACTAGTCTTCGTTTGTGCTTGCGCAGATGAAGTGCTTGACCTATATGATAAGTCTCAGTGCCTTGATACATATATACATATATTTTACATTGCAGGAATGAAATGGAAGGGAAGGGAGGGGAAAAGTAGTCTCAAACGCACTCAGGGTTTGTTGTTGACGATGATGCACTACTAGACTGTGTTGAGCTACTTGTTTCGGAATCCGATGAACTCGATGAAGCAGCAGCAGCAGCAGCGGCAGTGCTGGATCCAGAGGCAGAGGCAGAAGCTGACGATTGTGCTGCTGATGAGGTTGAAGAAGAGCCCGATGCAGATGCAGAGGAGGATGAAGAGGATTCGGACATGGAGACGTTGGCGCCGTTAGCTGCACAGACTGATTCGCCGTATTGAATCGCATTGTTCACGTTGGCGGTCTATTATAGTTACAAATAATGTCAGCTTGCGATCTGTTTGGTCGTTCTTCTGTGTACACAGAGGCAACTTACAGTGCACGCTGACGACAGACATGATCTGAGATAACCAACGACCAGCTCATCGGTACAGTAACATTTGATGTCTCCAGCAGCACATGTTGACTAAACGATCAATTTCCCCAACCGAATCATTTAGCAAATGACTACAATATTGTTTTTGGTTGGTTGACTCACTCCGACGGTGTCCACATCGTCGAAACAGCTAGCAGCACATGCAGGCTCGCTCTGTCGACGAGAGATGGTAGCGGCCTATAACAAGTGGAAGGTAGTGTGGGTTAGCTAACCATCCTACTGCTATTGTGAGTTGTGGAGCCGGAGAAAACTTACCAACGAAAGGGCAGGAAGTAAACTGAGGAGAGTGACAACACGCATTATGAACTGTATTCTGATTTCTTTTTAGGAGTGACGAAGTAAAGGTATGATGAAATGAGATGCAAAGAGATGCTATTGAAGATGTCAAGAAGAAAGTACGATGTCGTCGAGGTAAATGTAGTTGAATCAATCAATCAATCATTCATTCATTCACCCAACCGAAACCCGACTAGCCCCCTCGTTTACCCTGTTCATTTACAACTTACAACTGGGGGGGGAGGAGAAAGGGTCCAAAACATTTAACAGGGTGTAACAGGATATTCACGTGTCAATGCATCCATTTTTATAATAGTGGCGCAGAGTGCCAAGAGATCGATCATCTCCTCGATCCATGAATGACGATCATCCATCCCACTTGTACTGTACATGCGTTTGAATGCATTGTTGTGGGTACTTGTTTCTTTTCTTCTTGTTTGGTTGATTAGGTTTTTCAACGAGTTGGTCGCGTTGAAAAGGATGAAAGTCTACACTGCAGTGCCTCGTTTCAGAGACGCGCTAACACGTACTACCCGCTCTAACAGCCCCTCCCGAAAAGATAACGTTTTGATCGACCAACGATCATCTGACCTCGTCATTCTTCTTTTTGGATCTGACAATGTGGTGTATAACGTTACCTGCAACAGAAGGATGCAGGGCCAGATAATTGTAGATCCACTTGAAGCAACATGGTGCATCACAGCGTACATAGTCTTCAAGTAAATAGCGCAGCGCTTCACAACATTCTGGTCGTAAAAACAGCGCAACACTTTCTCTGTCCCGCAACCTCTATCGATACTCAAGGCTCGATACGCCTCTTGGTATCAAGCTACGTTCGGAACACGTCCAGTGACTTGAAGTCTTTCGACGATCCGCCGACCTGCGTTCTGACCCTTACCCAAGAGCGAACGGCAATGGCATCGTGTCAGCCACATCGCAATGGTTGTTCCGCTAAACACTTTGGCAACCCGTCTGTTAAGCAAACTGTTTCAAGACTAGCAGTATCCCGTCTTCGAGAGCTCACTCTTCCTCGCTGTCTGAGTTCTTCTGACGCTCATTGACTGCTTACAGTCACGATGTCGACGAACATACAATCACGTGATTCTTCTTTGGACTAAGCTCAAGTCCGAAGTTAACCTCGATTGCTGTCCAAGTTCGATCAAGGAGGCAGGCATGAGCCTTCCTTATCTGTTTCATCGGGCTTGGAACCCCTTTCGCCGAGCTCTATCATCCAACATGTTTCCCTGAACAGCACAAGTCTGATGCATACATGAGCAATGGACGAGCAAGAGCACGAGATTGCACGCGTGAAACGCTATTGCTTTGTGTTTTTTTTTTACAGTACTGTAATGTGGTATGATCGTTGAATCCAAGACGCATGATGGTCACTAATATATCGAGGCAGAGCCGATACAACGGGGATGATATTCGAGATCTGGTGCGGAACCACCACTATCTGATTCGACTTAGCGACGAGTCATCCATTACACCATTACTCGAGAACGGATTCACAGCGAGTGACGACGAATTCGACCGACCGATCTCCGGACCGAACTGGAAGAGAAACTACCACAATAAACGAGGGGATACGAAATGGGTGTATCGCAAGGACAACCTGAAGGATATAGTCGCACATGTTGCTGGAGGGTGGGCAGGATACGGGAATGGCTCTGCTTCAAAATGGATTTCGACATCTGCGGATTTTCATTGGGCAATCTGGGAGATCGCAAGACGTATCAAAGTGCTTGGAAGAGACGAGGTGTTCATGTCGGTGATTCAACGAAGGGAAAGATACTCTCGACGATACAAAGGTACCAAGGATATTCATTTCGAGGCGACACCCTTGCTGGGACGACATCTCGACGGTCTGAGTCATTCTTCGGACGATATCGAATCGGTCAACAAAGCTATCGCGGTAGCAGGTCGCTCCGCCGAGGTCCTTTACTACGGCAGGATATTTGGAAAAGACATCATAGAGACTACAGCCTGGACAAGAGATGTGAGTCACGGGTCTTCTCGCTTCTTCATAGGTGATACTCGACTATCGAACTGAACCCGAGCTGCATCAAAACGCTGAGCGACGGCACCGGCTGACTTCAACTATCACATGTACACCCATGTCAGTCAACCCCCTGCAAGATACCACAATACTGCTTCATTCCGAGGAAACGATGGCTTCCAGGTCAATCGTGGATCGACCGACTGATCTTTGATCCCAGATACGATAGTGCATGGGCGGCGGAGCAGAGAATGGATCAAAGACGAGAACAGATTGCTCAATCGAGGTCTTAGCTACCACACATCGTGTCCGTTCATACACAGTACCATTTTTGATACTTGAATATAAACATGCCGGAGAACTCAACAAGAAAAATGATGAGGAAAACTCAGTGGAAACATATGGGATGAAGTCGATTGGGTAATGGGTTTTTCTACTGCTTCTGGGCTGTCAAACAAGTTGTTCCCAAAACCATGAGAAGGTTGCAAAACAGGATGCGTGGACTGCGCGGATTGCACGAATTGAGCCGTGGACAATGACCCCTTATGTGAATTGTAGTATGCAGACTGTTCAGATGGGTTCGAAGGCACAAATGGTGGGGCGTCTTCACCAGAACCATAGGTCGGATTTCGAGGAAGTTCAGAATCGTGGTTCCCCAGGGGGTGCTGAAGATACAATGAGCTATGATTGGGGCTGTAGGTCGGATCCTGAGCATGCACGAAGTTGGAACCTTGGACTGGCTGCAGATGGTAAGATGGAGATGTATTGGAGAAATAAAAGGACGTGTCGCTTTCTCCATACATACAGACATCCTCAGCATACATCTCATGCGCAGACATAGCCAATCCGACCTGAGGAGGGCTAAACAAGTTTCCCGACGGTGACATTTGCGCAGGTGGGCGGGATTCATGTTGGATTGGGATTTGTGACCTATTGTTTCGGCGCGATGGCGGGTGCGAGTTGTACTCTCCAACAAACTGGGCCGGATCAGAGAAATGCCCAGAGTATCGTTGCTGAGCCGCGGGCTGTTGAGGTTGTGTTCCGTCAGACATGGAAGGGTACTGTGTTTGTTGGTAGCCCACACTGGACTGCTCTGGGCTCTTGATGGCGAGAGGCCTCAGCTCTGTGCGTTCGTTAGTTGGGTGCTGGCTAGTTGTAGCGAATCTTCTCTGGGCGCCTGCAGTGTGTTGAGGTGTGAACGGTTCATTCTCTCTCAATTCTCGATGCCTCCCTGGTTCTGAGAATTTCAACCGAGACCGCTCATGGTCTGACATGTGGAGACTGGGTCCTATTCCCAGTTCCGTTTTCGAGCTGCCCCACCACGCCGTAGCCAGGATCCGTGAGATCAGAGCGGTACCTGTTGGTGTAATGTAGAAGCTCCCAGTTCGAAGAGGGATGGACTTTCTAGATAGAGCGTAATTGGCATGCTTGCCGCTTCCTAAGTGTCCTTCCCAGGTGAAAGACCTCGTCCACTCAGTCAATTGATCATTGTTTCTGACTTCCTTGGTGATGTGCGCAAGCCAACCCCTCTGCATGTCATTGCAGTATTCTAGGGGCAGGAGTTGTGATCAGCTCAAGACACGGTGAAGAGGAGCAGAAGCTTCATTTGATCCTTTATGAACATCAGCATTAGGTCCACTGTGACTCACTTTCATATGTTTCCTCCCAGGTCTCGCCCACTTCGAGAGGCACTTGCTCTGAGAACTTGGACGTCGACATGCTGATGACAAAGAGAAGGCGCAAATGTAACGAGTTGAGTGATCAGTGATCGTAGGGGTGGCGTGTGATAGAGAAAGAGTAGAAGCGCTATCAGATCAGAGTGTGGGATTTGATGATAAGTTACCGTACGAGGAGGAAAAGGCAGAATTGAACGACTTTGCCACCTCAATATCCAGATCGACCTGGGTGGAACGATAGTGGCAATGATAATAATCCTTTGTTGAGCTGTCACATGAAGAAGGAGAGATTTATCCTAAAGCGCACACTTCATAACATTCCCCTTGAGACGCCATGAAACGGACGATATCATCCAGCGTCATACCAAAGCTATCAGGAGGCAACTTTCCACAGGAACACACAAAGGTAACTATCTTTGCTGGCAGGTTGAAACGTCGAGAATTGCGTGTCTCAAGACAACTCGCATAATCATCTCGCCACCGGCTGCTTGCCCACGATAGTTTGCCCTCTTCTTTCTCACATGAATGCCGTCCAAGGACTGCACTTCATCCAATGCTGTATAAACAAAGAATCAGGCTATAATGACTCTTCATCTGCATGTTGCCTCTGCTCCTCGTCACACTTCAAGTGACGTGGGGCAATGGGGGCAGATGACTGCGTGCGCCCCCATTTCCAGCCAAAATCTCTTCAAATATACATATGTCTGCCCTTTGTAGGCGCTCTGGTTAGCCATCGTCAACTCGCGTTACACTAAAATCATGATGCACGGTGGTAACAGTTGAAGCGGCGAATACCTCTGTATGCGACTTGGCATTAGGTGAGGGATGATGTGTAGATCCATGCAAATGCTATATTATGTTGTGTATGTTATTACAAGATGGTGTGTCGACGTCCTCTCTCGTTCCCTCGATCAATATCTCCCTTTTTGTCTATCTATATATATGTTGTACTACCTTTTTATTCCGATGTCCTTTACGCCTTGACTTCCACTCTTCTCAACTCATCCTCCTCACCAATTTTTTCGTCCTTCTTCTTGGCCGCTTGTAACCAACCCGCCGCATTCTTGTGTACCAACATCAAACCCAAAACCGCTGGGAGATACCACAGCGAAACGAAGAATAACCGCTTCGCATTTTTCTCCGTTGTCTGTTTGTAGAACCGCCAAGCATCTCTTACAAAAATCGCATTTGGCAGAGCTGACGTCAAGGCGAAAGACCAATCGACGCTTCCTGACAGAGGTCCGAGAATCGCTGTGAAGGGTACGAGAAGGATAGCGTGTCGAAGTGAGACTAAAGCGTTAAGTCTCGGTGAAAGGACTGAAAGCATCGGATAGCCTGATAGCGCATAGAATGGTCGGATCATATGTGATAATGCGTTGAAGTGGGGGAATTGCCAGGAGAAGAGAAGAACGAAGAGGGTCAAAGGCGTGAGGGGATTAGGTAATGATGGCAAGTCAGATCCAGGCGTATGGAGAAGGAGCGGTTGTTCGGGTGTAGGCCACAACGATCCACCGGTAGCGGTCCAGCCCATAAGAGGCGTGATGGCACCGACAACAGCTCCGACCCAAGTGTTGGCCACAGAGAATCGTTTCATCGGCGTGTATACCCCAGCGTAGAGTATCAGATTGCCGACACCCAGGACCGCAGTCGTAGGGTTACATCCGTACCAGAGGATAATACCGCCCAGAACCGTGCATACTGCGCCGAACATGGCAGCGTGGAAGGGACTGACTCGTCGAGTCACAAGCGGTCGCACTCGAGTTCGGGGTGTTTGAGCATCGATTGGTGCTTCGAGGATTTGGTTGAAGGTATTGGCCGCAGCGGATGTGAGCAGTGTTCCGACGGTAAGATTGAGCAGAAGGGGAATAGACAGCGGAAGAGGTGACAAAGCCAGACCAGTCGTCGCAGTCAGAGTCATGAGAATCGTCAGATTTCTCTTCGATAGCTGCGCATACACCCCAAGAAGACGCTTGAAAGTTAGAGGGGTCAAAGGTCGGTACGCGGAAACCGGTGCAGCGGGAGCAGTAGGGTGAGGGATGTCGAGATCAGGAAGGACTGGTACAGGAGCATTGGCGGCGCCATAGACAGTCTTGAATGGTGGGGAGTACGGAGCAGGTTGCGCAGAGAAGAACGGCCTTTCAACAGCTGAAGTATGCGATTGACGAGCTGATGTGTGTGCTTGACGCTTCTGTTGACCTGAGAATGGCGAGGCAGAGATGGCCGTTCGCTTTTTGTTCGACGTTGAGGCACTGACCGTCGCAGAAGCAGCAGCAGTGGCATTAGGAGCGGGCACGGACTCGGCTTCTTCCTCGATAGGAGGAGGCGCTTCCGGCTCTCCCACAGCGATCTTTGCGAGTTGACCGTCAACCATGGTCCTGAATTTACCATGTTTTCGAGTGATGAGGTCATTGAAAGTTCCGTCTTCTACCACAGCACCGCCTTCGAGGAGGACGACTCGGTCGGCAGAAGCGATAGAGGACAGTCTGTGGGCGATGAGGATGACAGTGATGTCCGAGTTGGCGAATAGATCGTTGAGAGCGGCGTTGACCTACACCAAAGTCAGCATTAGACCAGCCGAAGCTAAAACTGTACATACTGCTCGTTCTGATTCCGAATCAAGCGCACTGGTCGCCTCGTCCATCAACAAGACTGAAGGGTTGCCGACCAAAGCTCGAGCGATCGCAATCCTCTGTCTCTGTCCACCTGATAAGCTGTTCTTGGTAACTTCAGGAAGGTCAGTCCAGCTTTTCTTGTACTGCTTCCGACGAACTCACTCAGAGTGTCGTAGCCCTGAGGCAAGTTGTCGATGAAGTCACAATGGGCAACTTGCGCAGCACGCTTAATGTCATCTCGAGTAGCCTTTGGATGTCCATACGCGATGTTCTCCTCGATGGTACCACCGAAAAGAATTGGGTCCTGCTGCACCACACCAATCCTAGATCGCCATGATTCGGGGACGAAAGAGCGAATGTCTTGGCCATCAAAGAGCACTTTGCCAGATGTGGGATCGTAGAATCGGAGAAGCAAAAGCTGAATGGAGGACTTTCCACTACCACTCCCACCACTGCGGCATTGTCAGCGGCTGTCACCTATTTCAGACAAGAGAAAGTCAATGTATTACGTACACCAAAGCAATACGCTCTCCCTTGTCGATTCGCAGATTGAGTCCATTCAAGACCTTGGACTCGGGTCGAGATGGATAAGCAAACTCGACACCTCGAAGTTCAATAGACCCAGCTCGCGATTCGTGGACGTGTTCTCCGACTGACAGCGGGATAGGCGATGGGATGGCATGAAGACCGATGATACGTTGGGAAGCACCCACACCCTTCATCAGGCCGGTGAAGAAACCGGCAAGGGCTAAGAAAAGGTTAGCGGGTGCAAAGCGCAAACTGTGAACTCTGACACTCACTGTTCAAACTCCATTCGATCCAGTTGACGTAGATAAAGAGCGAGGTCATATCTCCGACCGAGATTTCTCCTCTCTTGACCAGCACACCTCCATAAATCAACAGTCCGATCATCCCCAGATCTCCTGCAACTTCGTTCGCACCCTGGAACAGCCCGTTGGCGAAGGTCTCCCTTTTCTGCAAACCATACACTCCATCCACCTTGGCAGCATACAACGCTTGTTCCGACAATTGTGTGTTGGAAGCAGTGACTGTTCGATGAGCCGACAATCTCTCCTCTGCAAGCTTGCTCATTCCTCCCATAGCCTCCTGAGTTCGAAGCGAGAGCTTTCGGATGAATCGACCGTAGAAGAAGGTGCCGATAGCGATGGGCGGGATGATGCAGAGCATGACAACGGTGAGTGTCGGCGAGATGATCCACATTGCACCGATACCTGCTCCTGCTCCAAGAATGGCCTTGAGTCCTTCACCGAGGTTCTCGCTCAGACTTTGTCCGACAATAGATGTGTCTTGACCAAGTCGGGAGAGCGCATCTCCAACACCGGCAGTCTCGATGTGGGAAGGGGGCATAGCAAGGTATTTCGAGTAGGTCATGTTCCTGCGTCGACAAGAATCAGCATCGACAACACACACGCTTCATGTGACGCGAGCGTCTTTGACTTGTACTCACCTGATGCGCGCAACAGTCCTCTGACCAGCTAATCTGAGAGTGATACTGCGTCCAGAGTTTGCCGCAGCTCCGATCAAAAGCAAGATAGCCAGAGCTGCTGTAGCTTGTTCTAGCGGTAATCCAAATAACAAGGTCGCTTCCGATCCAGGAGCAAAGAAATCGATAATTCTTCCGATAGCCCATGGTATAGACAGATTGACAGCGGTAGAGACGGTGAGACAGGCGACACCGACGGTCAATAAAGGCCATTGTGGTTTTGCCAGTGATAACAATTTCAAGATGGAAGAAGCGTCAGGTTTGGCATCTTTGCCAGACGTGGATGTAGTCACAGCAGTAGCGGAAGGTGGACTGATCGGTGCTGGCGGATGTATAGGGATAGGCGAAGGGGCTTTGGAGTCATCCTCTATTTCTTCAGGTTGTGATTCGGATCGTTTGGCGGATTCTTTACCTTTACTTTTGGGATCGGCGGTATTGGAGTTGAATCGCACATGTCGGAGGCTTGTTTGGGATGTTGAAGCATGGCAAGGTCGAGGTATTGACCCGACAGAGAAGGCGATCGTGGTTACACCCTGTGAGCGGTGATTTCTTGAACACGAAGTGAAAGATCGAAGATTCGGCAACAAGACAGACACAGACGGTTGTGCCGAAGACCGTATCCGCGGGATGGTAAGAACGAGTGACCTCGCAAGTCCTAAACCTTCTCGAGTCGCCATGATGGCGAGCAGCGTTCAGGTAGGAGATCCGGCGGACTATAGAGGGGAAGGACCGGAGATGAAAAGGGGGTGACTGGATATGATGGACTATGTTGGACGGATATAAGATCGCTCCGACTTTTTGTTACGAGTACGAGAGAGAGAGAGAGCCGTTCCCCCAAGTGCAACTGCGGTTTCATTCGGTGTAAGTGGGAGGATCAGTTACACCTTTACGAAATATCAACAATTCGACGAGGGGAATCAGATAAAAGTTGACGACCACTGTTGAAACACCTATTCATTCAACTACTCATAGTGATCGACCACTCATTGCATCCAACTACCTACTGTATAGCCAACGCCGCCCAAGATGGTCAACTCTTCTCTCAGAAGTGAGTGTTGTTACACACTTGACGTACTGACTCGGTATGCTAATCATGTCATTTCCTTTCAGATGCTATGGCTCGACGAAACCATAAAGAACGAGCTCAACCTCTCAATCGAGCGAAATTCGGTCTTCTCGAGAAACACAAGGACTATGTCCTCCGTGCCCGAGACTACAAGAGCAAACAAGATCGGATCCGTAAGCTGCGAGAGAAGGCAGCTTTCAGGAACAAGGATGAGTTCTATTGGGGTATGGTGAAGGACAAGACGAAGGGTGGTGTAGCGGTGGCGGATAGAGGGAACGAGAGTCTTTCAACGGATTTGGTGAAGATTTTGAAGACCCAGGATCTGGGTTATGTCAGAGTACAGATTGCAAAGGACGAAAAGGTGAGTCAGCTGGCCACTTCAATGGAGATTGATGGCCCAAGAATGCTCGCTCATCGATCTTTTGGCATTGCTTTCAACAGAAAATTACCAAGTTGAGAGCGGAGCTGGAGATCACTGCGCCCGTCGCTGGACCTAGCTCGGAATGGACTGCTGCATCAGAACTAGCAGAGGTGGAAAAGCTCGCAGAGATGGGTATCGTCCTTCAACCGAGAGACGTCTCAGGAGGCAGAAAGGGCAAAGGCAAAGGAAAGGCTCCGGCGGCAGGACACGTCGTCTTTGTGGACGGAAGAACAGAATGTGAGTGAAGCGTATCTCATTCGAAAGCTGACAGTGTAGTCGAGTCATATGGTCGATCAGACGACGAAGAGGAGAATGAAGCGTCTGGCAGTGGCGGACAGCAAGAGGTAGTAGATCTTGGATGGGCAGCGCCGACACCTTCAAAGAAGCGAAAGGAGAAACAGCCTGAGCCTGTCGTCGAGATAGATCAAGAAGCAATTGAGGAAGAAGCGAGAGTGAGTCATGCCATACCTCTCTTATTGCGCAGCTCAGAGTACTGATGTGTCCCGGCTACAGGCACACCGACTCGAACTGCTTACAGATCTATCAGCCTACCTCGCCCGTCTCAAATTACTCCGCCAAGCCGAAGCCAAACTCTCCACCACGAAATCACTCATGGGTAAAGGTGCCGCTACAAAGGCCCGACAAGCTGGATTTGTGGAAGACGAGAATGCGCCAGAGGATAGGAATGGCGAGAAGAAGAGATATCAGGCGAAGATGTGGAAGTGGAAGTTGGAGAGGAGAAGGTAGTGTTCTCAATCTGAGCGAAGAGAGTTGGCTCTTCTGTACATTACATTACCTACCATTACATGGCCCGTCATGCATCATATCGATGTTATGCCTTCTCTCGTGCATGAGCTTGATACACTTAACTACTTGTGCATTACATACCAAGGGTTTGAGGATCTATTTTGAATCATTACGTCACGTGGTCTACTTCATTCCCCGTACCGGGCGGTGACTTCCTCATCTTTCAACATCACGAAAACAAAAAAGTAGACGTCGACCTCATCTTTATCTTCCCATCATCTAATCTCGCGCCTGTTTCCCCTGTTCGCACGTACAGACGGTGAGGGTGATTGACATGCCGCCTCGTAAACGCACTACGGCTTCTGCGCCACCGCGATCACGAGAAGATGAAGATGGTAACGGTGTCGAACTATCCCCAAGTGGCAAAGGTTCGACCTCGTTGCTTTCGACTCCTAAACCACGAGGTGCACCAGCTGGATTGAGACAGAGGATGAAAGCGAAGGTTGGAGAACTGGAGAAGGACGTAGAGGAGATCAGTGTCAAGTTGAAGAAGAGGGTAAGTAAGGGGTGTGTCCTCAAACATTCATTGTCAACAAGGATGATTTGATAGAAGAGCTGACGAGATTGTATCCGATGCGCATAGGAGGATGGCCATTACAGTGTAAGCCTTGCGATTCCCCCACCTCTTATATCGAGGAGAGAACGCTGACCTTCTCCCCTTACTCAGCTCTTCGGTATGTCGCTCAGCGCTGTCTACACGTGAAACATCTTACTGACCTCTTAGCAGCTCCCGGAACACCATTCAACGAGATCGGTGAGTCAGCGTAAGCTTCCCCGTCCGTACATTCCAGCTGACTCTCCGGAATATAGATCTGAGCGAGTCATCGTTCTTCAAACACCACGATCATCAACATGACCTCCCTCAACCGAAAAGTTGGAAAGCATGGGTGTTTGGTAGAAAGGTGCGGTTGATGCGTACTACTCCGAGTGAAGGGAAGCATAAGCTGATCTGACTGCGTCGGACGAGACAGTTCTTCTTCCCTGCGTGAGCTGGATCTCCTGACTGTCTTACGTCGAAAGTCGGTCCAAGCTCATCTTGTCCTCTCATGCAGCGGTGTGCTTTTCGGTATCGCGATAGCGCTTTGGGCAATGGACTTTACAGCTTTACCGTGAGCTTCATTGCTGCGCCCCGTCCCAACAAAGACATCTAGGCTCACAATCACCGACGGTCACAGGTCTGACATGAGAGACATCTGGCAAACCCTTCCTACCGCGCTGGACCCTCGAGACTTGTTGGCCAATCTCACGATGGTGGAAGGTGAGAGTCATTCATCTTGTGTTGCCCACATTTCCCCCCTGCATTCCTTCGTCCTGTATACGTCAATCGTGCCGCAGTGTTCTGACTCAAGGTTTCACTAGGTGCTCGAAAAGCCCTCGAGAATCGAGATTTCACGGTAGGCGAAGAACTTGTCGCGACGTATGGGCTGGAGAAACACCACCCTATCATCCTCATACCCGGTATCGTGTCTACTGGGCTAGAGAGCTGGGGTACGGAATCGGTAGCGAGGGGTTTCTTTAGGAAGAGGTTATGGGTATGTTTGAGTGATGGTTGCTGAGAAGGGGAACTAGCAAGCTAACGGTACCGCGAGTGTAGGGGACTGCAACTATGATTCGAGCAGTTTTGAGTAACAAGTAAGTCTAGCAGGAGATCGTTGTGGAAATCGGGCTGACTTGTCGTAGGGAGCGATGGATTCAAGCATTGAGTGTTGACCCAGAGACGGGACTGGATCCACCGGGGTTCAAGATCAGAGCTGCACAGGGGCTGGACGCTGCGGTGCGTGTCTCACATGGTGTGCTCGATGGAGGTGCTGATTACTTCATTACTGTAGTCTGAGTTCATACAAGGTCAGCTGACTGATTATCGACAGGATCGTTTGAAGCTGACAATGTCTTGTAGGGTACTGGATTTGGCAGAAGATCGTGGAGAACCTGGCCACACTGGGATATGACACCAACTCCATGGACATGGCTGCTTATGATTGGTGAGTTGTCTTCGTGCTTTGCTCTGTAAGTGAACGTGTAACTGAATAGCAACCACGACTAGGCGATTGGCATATTACAATCTTGAAACGAGAGATGCGTACTTTACGCGATTGAAGGGGAAAATCGAGGTAATGCATAGACATAACAAGCAGAAAGTGGTGCTGTGCTCTCATTCGTGAGTGGAGTGTCCCTCTTTCCATCTGGATAGTAAGTGCTGATCAGACGGCCGCGTCTTTGCAGCATGGGCGGAACGGTTCTTCTTGTGAGTAGACATCCAGTCGGAAAGGAGATCATGTGCTGATGCCTCCTTTTGTAGTACTTGTCAGTGATATTATCAAGTGCCATTCGGCGAGTAAGCTGACATCATGCAGCTTGAAATGGGTCGAATCCGACCCGACAGAGAACGGCTTTGGCGGAGGAGGTGGAGTGGCCTGGGTTGAGGTGAGCTCCCGGGGGAGGGAGTACTCGCAGAGGAGCAGCACTCACACTGATTTCAGGAACACATCGAGAGCTGGATCAATGTGGCGGGTACTATGCTCGGTGTCTCGAAGGCTATGACGGCGTTCTTGTCGGGCGAAATGAGAGATACTGTAGAATTGGTAAGCGGCGTTTTTCAGGAAACCGAATCAGAGTCAGGCTGATGACTGTCACAGCATCCGGCGGGATCTTGGGTACTCGAAAAGTTCTTTTCCAGAAGGGAAAGGGCCAAACTGTTCCGACATTGGCCCGGAGCCAGTTCCATGTGGATGAAGGTATGTTGTCAGCTCGCTACCAAAGGTTCCCAGCTGAATGGATGTCTTCGTTCCACAAGGGTGGAAACAGAATATGGGGTCATCACGAGGCCGCACCAGACGACCCGCCAGATGCAACTGATACCCACGGACGATTCTTCTCCTTCCGACATCCGGACGTGTCATCAGATGAAGCTGGTCTGACCAAGTCTACTGTTTCACCGAATTTGACGCTGGACGATGCGGGACCTTATGTACTCACACATACACCGCCAGCTTTCCAGAGGATGATGGAGATGAACTACAGTTGCGGGTTCGAGACGGAGGAGAAGAAGTTGAAGGAAAACGATCGAGACCATCGCAAGGTGAGTTTGCCCGACCTTGCCCTCTCACGCAAATGATGTCGCTAACATTGTCTCTGTAGTGGACAAATCCTCTCGAAGTCAGGTGGGCGCCAAGAGTGTAACGCAGTGCTAGGGGCGTCTCGTGCTGACCACTTCGCAGACTGCCGGAAGCTCCATCATTGAAGATATACTGTCTTTATGGATACGGCAAGGAGACTGAGGTCAGCTGTCATCCTGCCTTCGAATCGTGAACCCTAAGCTGACTGATTCCTCGTAGCGATCGTACTGGTATATGCAAGGAGAATATGAGCATGATGACACCCGAGCAGATGGAGCTGAGGATACGGCATATGTGAGCGACCTTTGCCCCGATTCAGCACGGCACTTCCCATCTGTGTATGTGAAGACGTGAGGAGCTGACATCATACGATCACCCTCAGTGCGACGCCGCAGACCCTTCAAACCAATGCGACAACTCCACGACTCAACGTACTGCACTCGATTTCCCCCTCGCTCGAAAGCACTGGATCGATTCAGCTATCACGGTGAAAGGCTCGTTACCCGAAGTCAGATCAGGAGTCAAATTCACAGATGGTGATGGGACTATACCGGTTCTGAGTTTGGGAAGTATGTGCGTGAGAGGGTGGAATGGGACTACGAGGTGGAACCCAGGTGGGATCAAGGTTGTGACCCAGGGTGAGTGTGACTGCTTCGTATTGATCACTTGCTGTGTACTTGACACGCAAGTGGTCAGAGCGTCTCCTGACATAGACCAAGGCTGACGCGTTCTACTGCAGAGTACAAGCATTCACCTGAGGTGTTGGATCTTCGAGGTGGTGCTCAAACGTGAGTCAGACGTTGTATTTCCGAATCGGCGAACGAATAGCGGAAGCTCATACATCCTGATCTAGCGCCGACCACGTCGATATCCTTGGCTCTTCGCCGCTCAACGCTGCTATCCTCAAGATTGCAGCGGGTAGAGGTGATCTCGTGAAGCAACAGATTGGATCGCAGATCTTTGACTATACAGAGAAGATGGAATGGGATTAGATAGATTTCGTTTATGGACATGGACGTGGACGTGAACATGAATATAGAGACGCATGAAAGTAATGACGTTATGCCGAACGACTAAGATGAGGTTATCGTAATGGGTACATAGCTCATTCTGCGGCAGACCTTTATCATGTCAGTATAACTAATGCACAGTTGCGGTTTCCAGACGTGTCAAGTGGCATGGCCACTGTTTTTTATGCTATGGATTGATGAATGACCTCATCCAATGGGTTAGTCTCCCCTAAGACACGACCTATTAATTACCCCCTTAAATGGAGTACGCGATTAATATTGCCCAGCAACCCACCCGATGTGACGAATCTGTTTACGCGACTGAGTTTTGTGCAGGTTAACTAATGTTCGTTTACGAGCCACACTTGTGCTGAGCCCTTCTCCCTTCTCGTTACCATACAACCCCTGATCTTATCCTTGCTACATTCACTCAAACATTACAGTTTCCTACTATACCAACACATACATACACCCAATCAATCGCGTCCCAAAGTCTTCTTGTACATGTACATTGCATACATCGACATCATTTACATTGCATTGCATTGGATCTTTGTTTCGTAGATAGTTATAATCGACTTGATCTGTAAAATCAACGCGTCGTATAGCTTTTTCCGCACTGATCACCAACCCTTTTACATCTCGCCACGATCGGTCCCATACGACGCACCTACCAACATTACCTACATCTTCCCTTCCCTCCTCTTTCTCTTGCGTCTTTGATTCAACGTATAATTCATCATTTCCTTCTATAATTGCTCAATCTTGTCACAGTCGCATCAAGATGAGCGTCCCACTCGCTCCTAATCGTATTCATTCTCTACCAGGTGAGTTCCCCCTTCTCAATCACGCGACCACCTTTCCGCCCTAAAGTAAACGAGCCACATCACATCATCACCATTACTTCTTGACAGGTTCATTGCTGACATGTCGGACCTGTGCAGTGCGCGTGTCATACTATCTTCCTTCCACCACAGCCCAATCATTCTCGACCATCTTCTCATCGCCGCAACAGGTATATGTTCACCCGAACGCGGCTGCATCAAAGCGCGATGGGGAGGATGAAGCGTGGGGATCGATATATCTAAAGACTGTAGTGGTTGGAGTCCTCATGGCCAGGTGAGTCGTCGCGTGTGTGCTTCACAGACCACTTCCATCGAGCATTGCGCTTCATGCTGAGACTCTTTTGTCGTGTTTAGTCCCGAACTACACCCATCACACCCTTCCACACCCGACTTGTCATTATACGTACTCGACCCGCGCGAAACATATCTCCGCCGTTCACGCGCCGGAACATCACCTTACATCCCTCATCATCGACATGGTGTCCGATCATCCTCTCCCATGTCAGACGTCTCATCCCCAAATCATCTTTCCTCTTCCGCGACTGCATCGGCGAATGCATATCATTCAGCACAAATACAAGAAGTTTGGACAGGGAAGGGTCTAGTCAGTTGGGCATTGGACGAGCCTGGACAGGGTAAAAATTTGATCACGGGTCGTCTTGTTCGATCGACCGAGTTCACAAGGGTCAATCGAGAACAAGGGATGTCAGCGCTCGAGGCGTTGATGGCGGCCGACGTTGCAGGTGATGAAGAGGAACAAAGTTGGGGTATCGAGATCTCGGTCGGACTCAAATCTTCTGTGGCAGGGCCTGTCGGTGTCGGTCTGCACAACCAAGTTTCCACCGTCATGAACATGGAAAGTGGTCGACCCGACGCGTTCAGAAGATCATCAACCGCCTCTTCATCAGACGGAACCTCCAAACCGAGAGTAGCGGAATCTACTTCCACTCAATTCTCGAGACCACACCAACCTCTTCCGAAACGACACGAACCTATCCCACCTCGCAGACCTACAGTCCCCCACGCACACCCATCTTCCGACGGTCCTCATCCTTTACTCCCGACACGCGTCGTCAGTGCTTCTGGCAGACCTACACCTGCTCGACCAACCGAGATCAAACCTCCTCCCAGATCAGGAGGCGCCGCAGCCAAGAAACGCAAGTCCCACGCGCCAAACGCGCGGAACCAACTGGGCGCAATTGATTCCAATGCCGACCAACATCTCAAACGACGATCAACAACTCCTGCTACCATCCCTGCACCAAATCAGATCAAACGCTCCGCGACGATGCCCAACAACCTTAGTAGCGAAACTTCGGAACCTTTCCCAACTGATATTCCAGCGGGACTGTTCTCGAGACCAGAGTCCCTCACAAGGGAACAAGCGCAAAGATTGCTTGCCAGTCCTGCTTTCTTGAGTATGCTGGAGAAACTCACCGGTGCTCCGATCGACGTAGCTGCTGCTGCCAAGAGAGCAAGGGAAGGGGACGACAAGGAAGAAGGCCCATCTTCGTCATCGGCTCCTGCGAACAAAAGAGCGAAGACCGGACATGGAGGTGCGGGTGGTCATTCCAGAAAGGGATCAGTAGACGAGCAGACTGGTGAACCTGTTGCTGCTGGCTTTGTCTGCTGGAACTGTGGTCGAACGAAGAGCGCAGTCTGGAGGACCAAAGTCATGGAGGATGGCAAGTCAGTCCGGGTCTGCAATGGTGAGTTATCATGAGTTCCTGAGTTGGTATGATACAGCAGCTAACGTCCTGCCTAGCTTGTGGCCTCTACTGGAACAAGATGGGAGCGATGCGACCTCCTACTCTCTGGGGTGATGTCGACGACGACCCGAACTACCGACCTCGGAAAGACAAGAAGGCAGCCGCTGCTGCTCGAAGCTCGTCCGGTACCGTCATGCCTTCTTCCGAGCCTGATATCCCCGCTGAACGTATCGACAAGGCTCACGCTCGATCGTCCGAGGGGTTCAAGCGAACGCTCTCCGCTGTTGTCGAGCAAGATGCCAAACGTATTGCCGGACTTCGACATAAGGTCCCCATGCCCAAGTCCACCCTTCAGCAGAGCACAAAGCCGGTACCGATGACTTCGCCTCCAAGAGGGAGCACCTCTGCGGCCAAATCGCTCCGAAACGCAAAGTGGAACGGTGATGCGGTCGCCGGTGCCAGCTCACCGGGAGGCTGGATGGAGCCTATGCACCAGTCAATCTCGTCGTCGGGTCAGAAGCGAGACAACTTCAACCCGGTCAACCAAAACGAGAGTCCTGCAAGCACTATCCGAAGGATGTTCGGACCGGGCTCGAGCACAAACAACAACACAACTCCCGTTCCCGCTTCAGATGCCAATATCCAGACTCTCGATATGCCCCTCAGCGATGATGGGAACAACCCTAAAGCGGATACCCAGGTGGAGTGGCATACCGATCTCTCGGCGTTCTTCGACGTCGACGGGTTCTCGATGCCACCTGCAACGAATCACGAGACAACGTTGGCCAACCGGACGCATGGCATCTCACCTCCTGCTGGTCCAACTGATTTCCATCGTGCTTTGTCGTCCGGCGCTCGTCGTCGACGCGAAGCCGCCAAGCACAACGGATCATCCTCATCGACCTCGTCAGCGGCTCGAACAGCTCACGTCGCCACTGATCCCACCACCGATGAAGACGACGTGCTCTCTCAGCTGTTCAACCGTACCTCCTCGGTCGGTATGGAGTCATCCTCACCAGCACCATTCGATTTCTCCCAATTGCCACCTTCATCACCACCTCTTTCGATGGTTGGATCGGATCACCTGCCTCATTCGGCATTGTTGCTTTCGAGTCCTGATGAGAGTCCAAACCACTTCAGTCCGATGGATATGAAGACGACGCCTGGGAAATCGAGATTGCGACATAGTATCAGTGCGAGTGCGGTGGAAGGGATCAGCCACAACAACAATGCGCAAGAGCAAAGTTTGGATTTCGAAGATATTCAGAGGATGTTGAATAACATTGCGTCGGGACACGGTAACGGTCACGGTCACGGTTACAACGGACACCCTCAAGCTCATTCTCAAGGAGGCGAAAAGGGTACGCCCGGATCGACGATCAGTGGGCAAGAGACGCACACACCGTCATATGACATGTTACACGAACTGTTCGGGAAGATGACAGAGGGGAGTGCGCAGCATGGGGAGAGCAGTTTGATGCCTAGCAGTGCAGCAGAAGCTGAGGGGGTTGTGGGCGGTGAGGATATATTTGCATTGTTGGAAGGAGGAGCATTCTGAGCGAGGGGCGGAAAGCGAAGCGCAGTCTAGTATAATACATTTTACACCAAAGGTCAGGTTTTGTTGTCATACCCATACCCAATCACCCATATATAGAATCAAATCATTGAAAGCAAGCAATTCTGTTTAGGAGAAGTTGGTATTTTGTATGTTGAACTTTGAATGTATGCAGATGTAATGATTTACAGCTATGACCGCACCATGCCTATGCGATTGATTATGCAGACTCGATGTTCGTTGACCTACATGCAGTAGGTGTGGTTTGTCACCGCGGTAACTTGTTGATGTACAGTAAATATCGGCCGAACGGTATGCACGACCCAATAACAAAGTGTTAATTACAAACCTTGACGAGCAAAGATTTTCATTCAAGTTTGGGTGGCAAGTTACCGCACGCGACAAGACAGATGACATAAGCGATAACATATATCAACTCCACTCTTTTCATTGATACCTCCTTTTTACTTCACACATTCACTTACTCTGTAACCATCCATCATCCATCATGTCGTGTTGTGGTAATAACCCCAATGGATGCTGCAAGACCAAATCCCAAGGACAAGGTCAAGGTCAAGGACAACCGAAACCTGGCGTGTCATACGCAGCAGCTGCAGCTGCAGCTTCAGCTGGCGAAACTCAACCGGCCGCTACGACGCAAAACGCTTCCGTCCCGCTTTTGAGGAAAAACAACAACAACAAGGGGGATGATAACAGACCCAAATCTTATGGCGCAGTATGGACGGTGGACAGTACGGTACCGTCGCAGTCGCAGTCGCAGTCGCAGGGGTCGAGGGAACAGCAGTTGATAGAAGTGTTGGGGGACGATCAACCTCTTGGAAGTAAATGTTCAGCTCATGAGAGTGGAGGTCAATGTTGTGAGTTTCCCGAGCCCGAGCGAGGGCTTTGACTGAAATCATAAGAAGGAATGAATGCTGATCTTGAGTGTTACGTTGGTCTAGGCAAAGATCTGAAAGGCGAAGACGAGAGACATTTGATCAGTCCAGAGATTGTGAGGGATGTGTGAGTGGTGCTTCTCCCATTACTGGGTGTGGTGTGCTGTGCCGTTGCTGATCAAGCACTATTTATCTCACTATCCTTTGTGAATCACTCGCACTCTCTACATCGAATATTCAATACCCTCAACGGCTCAACTTGATGTGCCCCCTCGCCCTCACACGCCACAGCATCATCGGCTTGTCAGATGGTCTCACAGTCCCTTTCGCCCTTACCGCCGGTCTGTCATCGCTCGGTAGCTCCTCACTCGTCGTGACGGGTGGTTTGGCCGAACTCTGTGCCGGTGCTATCTCGATGGGTCTGGGTGGATATCGTGCGTTGTTCTCCTCGTCACAGTGATAGCTGGTCGTGCTGATAGAATCCTCCGTCATACCACTTCCACTACCGACCATATCGTCTTTTGCAACCCTGTTTGCGCCCGGCAACTCGCTTCGCTCCACGACTTGACGTCTGCAGTCGCTTCTCAAGCCGAACTCGACCACTTCCTCTATCTCCGACGTCACACCCATGCCCGAGTTCTCCGTTCCTGCGCGGGCGAGATGGAACGTGAAGTGCATTCAATCCTCGGTCCTCTCGGTGTCAAAGAACAACTCTCTCGACTGATCGCTGAAGATTTGAGAGTGATAGAGGACGATCTCTACGTCCCAGGTATGGAACGGACGACAAGTGCTGAAGGTATCGTCACAGGCGATGGGGGTGTGGGTATCGCGAGAGCTGCGTCTCCTTCTCGTAAGAAGGGTTGGGGAAGATTATTAGGTTGGAAGAAAGGTGCACCAGAGGAAGAGGAAGGTGGACAATCTGCCAACGAGGATATGGGTTTGACAGCGTTCTTACTCAAATTCGGAGAAGGAATGGGTGAGTCTAATCAACCTCTGTTTGTCCGTCTGGAAGAATTCCACTAACTGGATCATGCTTGCTTCTACAGAGGAAGTCCCCAAATCTCGACTGTACATCTCAGCACTCACTATCGGATTATCATATTTTATCGGCGGTCTCATCCCCTTAATCCCTTACATGTTAACATCAAATGCTGAAGACGGTCTCATCCTTTCGAGCATCATCACCTGTGTGATCCTGTTCATCTTTGGCGGTTTCAAGACCTACTTCACGTGAGTGCTCAACTTTTGGACCACTGGGATCTGACACCTTACTGACAATGGTGTCCCTTTTTACGATACAGCGGTGCCGAAGGTGGTTGGAGAGGATATGCCTACGGAGCAATCAGTACGACTATCGTAGGAGGCTTTGCTGCAGGTGCAGCATTCGGTCTGGTCAAAGTTCTCGGTATCAAGGAGTAATACTCCCCAGAGACAGAAATACATAGAAGATCGTTGCCGGCCGACCGCGAGGGAAGAAGGGGTTGGAGTGGCTGGGCAGCTCTGACCAGATGGAGAACACAGGACAGGACAGGACAGTATCTCACCTTTTACCTTCCTTGTTCTTGTTCGACAACCAAAGCTTTATTTCAATTTCACTTTCGGATGTTTACTCAAACATAAATACAAAGACAACTGTACAATAATAGATAGAATGGACATGTATAGAAACCATCACTTGGTCACGACGGTCTTCATGTTGATCAATGTACAATACTGACGTGCTCCGCCTCCGTCTTGCTCTGCCTCGCTCGATACTCTGACCGTGAATCGTCCAGTACATCAGTTCTACATAAAGCCAACCTCGAGATAGTACCAGATATGTTCAATCTCGTATTGCTAATCACCAATGGAGTGATAAGGCGATAACAATTATACTTATACCTTAGTTGCAGTTTACACGAGAATGGACAGACAGACCAAACAACGAACCGATGCATAGATACCACACAAAAAGAGGAACAATGCGATTTGATATGTGAGATATAGAGAGAGAGAGAGAAAACACTTGTCTAACCTAACTGTAACGTTGAAAGCTAGTATAGGTCGGGTATAGGATCCAAAAAGTCCGTCATCGTCGTCTAAAGAACATGTTTGTGAGTCGTTCTGATAAACAGATGTAACATTACAGCGGGAAGGCCCGATCATTCCTCTCCACTCCAGACCAAAGTCGGGGTGCTCGCTTGCTTGCCTGCCTAGCAATCGGCACAGCTGACTGCTTCCCCTCTTCCTGTTCCTCCTCTCTTCCCAATGACAATGCTGTACCCCATCTCCTCTTTACTGTGAAATGCACTACACGTCCACACCCTCATTTGATCCCTCTGATACGCTATTGAGATGGAGCATCCGCCGCAGCCGGTGCTACTGATCGATGAGGAAGTTTAAAGTCCTAAACGCATTCATCGTAGTGTGAGCGACAGTTCAATTGCTGTTCGTTCTAAGAAAAGCCCACTCACCATCTTCCCGTTATCTCTATCTGGGCTCACTAATCTCGCATATTCTAAGTATAATCTGAACATGTAGATCTGGAGATCTTCTCTTCGCCATGCTACGTGAGAGATATCAGCATCACCATTGTACCGAGTCCTGACCAACACGTGACTCACTTCGTTCAACCCAACACTGTCCGTTGAGCGCTATTCTTCGTGCTACCTCGTCGTGTCCACCTTTACCTGACGGTGTTCCGCGGAAGCTGTGTGCCACAACATGTTAGCTCGTGCTGCTTGGACACTGTGTCATGCAAACTTACAATGACATGATGGAGAACAAGTCCGAGTAGTCCATCTTGGACGGAACATAGGCATACCACTCGGGAAGCGATTTCGTGTCTGATCAGGGGCTTGTCAGTTCACCATCAAAGTGTAAGGTTACGGTTACAGTCGAACTCACTCCACTCTGGGAAGACTGTGGCCTTGATGACAACGCTGCAAGCAAGTTAGAATTTAGCACGAACACAAGAACTAGTCCGTCGATGAGCTCACTTGTTCGCAGCCATCAAACGAGGGAATCGCGAGCTCCAAGCGTTTCCGTCAGTCTATACGGAACACATCAGCACACAGACCACTGGGACAACTCCATCAGGGCGCCGCGGGACCACTCACGTCGAAAACGTATTTGAAGTCGTTACTTCTCTCCGCACTGTCCTTTCCAGCGAATTCAATCTCCTTCTCCATCTCATCACATGTTCCATCATCCCAATCACACTGCCAGTTCCCTCCCGCGAGCTTCACGTCCATATAATATTGACCCATCTCTCGCGCTGGTAATCTGGAAAGCTCGGCTTCTCCCGTCGAGCCAACTGGTGAGAGGACATCGGTGTAATCGTCCGACTTGTCGTTAGCAAGGAAGTGAAGTCGTTCTCGATGTGATTGTCGCCATTTCGCTCCTTCCTTCTTGTTGTGGTTGAGACCGGTTGCAAGACCACGCTATACATGGGAATGGGATATACAAGATCAGCGTGGTTGTTCGACAATATCGTTTCCAGTATCATACGCACCCAATATAGTTTCCCACTCTTTCGGTTCCATTCTGGATCAGGTCCAACATCATCTCGCCTTCCATCCCTACCGATGGGTGTGACCGGGATGTCACCGTTAAGCATAGTCTTCGAAGGGACCATGATGGGGTATAGTTTGGTGTGGGGTTTGGGGTGAGTGTTCGAATCCTTCACCTCGAGAAGCATTCCGTGATTCTCCATGTACGAAGGATGTTCACAGATGTCCATCGCAGCGCCATGTGAGCTGATGAAGGTGTCGGCGGCAGCTACAGTAACAAGTGTCAACTATGACCGCAATTGTCACACGGAAGTAAGGGTCCACTCTTGACTCACGTAACTCTGGTTCACCCTTGTTCAGGGGACTATCCTTTGCGCATGCTTTCGACCAAACTTGCTCAAATCTGTCCTCCTCGTTCGCATGATTAGAGACCTTGCCTTGTCGTGCAGCGGTGACAAGTTCCTCTTGTCGCGCATGGTCTAGTAAGATCGATGGTTGATCGTGGATGGTGAAAGTTGCCCTAAGAATGGGTCCGACACATGTCAGTTTGAGTGTGTAGATTGAAGATTCAATCACGGATCGACCAACTCACCTGAAAGCTCCCAAGTGCTTGATAAACGGCTCCATCAAGTTGATCTGTGAGTCCGCTCTTGGTCTACTAGCCCACCATGTGTCTCGAGAGTAGTCGTCATTCCATTGGAGTTCTACTTTACCATCGTGAATGATGAGGGTAAACGTTTCTTGGATCTTTTCGGCCTCTTCTAAACGTTCTTTGAGAGTTTCGATGGGCAGACCGTAGAAGGGAAGGAGAGAGTCCATGATGCTATAAGCGAAAAAAGTATTCATGCTGTCAGTATCAGTGGCACGAGACAGGAGGTATGAATGAGAAAACGTACGAGTCATATTCGTCTGGCAGGAGGACGTTGTTTTGAGTGGCGAAATGCCACCTGTTGACGGAAGTCAGCAAGATAGGGAGAAGGCTACCACAGTAGTGTGGAGATTACTCACCACTCATCGAAGCCCTTTGGCGGTGATCTTCCCCACTTCTCCTTGTACACTTCTACTGCCTGTTCCAACGTCTTACTCTGCTGTGCTAGCTTTGCATTCCATTTGACCTCTCCATCTCTCAACAATCCCAAGATGGGATGTGTCATTCCCGTTGGCATCTTCCTCGTCTCGTTGCTCAGCGCTGAGAATTCGTCGTCGAAATCTGGATCGGCGTCACTCCCTTCTGTTGGCGGGGCTTTGCTCTTCACTATTCCCGGTGATACTTGTTCGAGATACAGTTGTTCTGCACGTAGCTTCTCAGCTGGGGAAAGAGCGTCGAAAGGTGATAAGAAAAGACATTGTCCGTCTTCGTCGAATTCGACAGGTCGACTGGGAGCGTTCGGATTCAAGATGGGCGGTAACCATTTTGAAGGGGAGAAATACGAGGCGTCAGGCTCGTGATGTGGTAAGTTGGGTGTGAAGGCGGGCGGTAAGGTCGAAGGTGCGAATGTGTGTAGGAAGAGTACGAGGATCGTCCCGGATAAGATTAGGATGACGAACCTCCTAGGGATTGGGATGGCGAAAGGTGAGGGGAAAGGGAGGTTGAGCGCCATGATTGGCGAAACACCGTCTTGGGGAGGACTATCAATCGATACAAGTCAAACCCAAATTCAACAATGATAGTGAGATGTGTGTATATGTGTATATACGGTTGTCGAGTATGTTATAGTCACGACAAAAAGAGGCGATGTAATAGGGTAAAGTTGGACGGGTGTAACGAAGCGGAGTGACAATTAAGACTGACTGTTGAGGGTCGAGGAGAGTGTGGAAAGCGCGACACGCTTGGCGGCGGGCGCCTCTTGTTTCTTTCGACACCAAAAATATCTGTTATACGTTCGTGGTCTGTGAGTGCTCTCTGCGCGTCGATGCCGATGCCGTACACTAATTATGTGATGAATCTATAATTTATGGAGCAGCGAGTGATGGTGAATTGAGGTAGTATGAGATTATGTATGATTCTATGTATAGATGATAGATGCACAAGTGAGAAAAGGTGATTGGAAAAGGAAGAGAGGACGGGATCAGATATTTCTCACTGACTCTCCCCTTCCCCTTCCCGTAAGTAGTTGTGAGTTGAGCAGTGACCAACTGATCTGTATCACCGTGTCTCACCCCATTCAGGTCCAGGTCCCCTTGTACCACACAGCAAATCAGGGTGTTTTAGGCGCGTCGGAGAAGTCTCACGTGTTGCCTTTTCGTTCCAGCACGCCTATTTGATGTATTGTGCACACTCGTTCTGTTGATATCTTCGATACACTCTGTGAATGTTCGTGATTATCATCCTTCTCCTACTCAATTGGTACATTCATCACACATAAACATACAATAGCACAACAACATAACCAGTCAGAACGTATACATCACTACGACATCGCTCAGCCGAAATCACTACCATGCCGTCTCTTAAGTTCTGTGGTGAATGGTGAGTTGCTGGTGTAGTTTCAGGTCTTTGACATCCCTTTGCCGCTCAAGCTGACCTATGTTGTCTATCTGTAGCAACAACCTCCTTTATCCCAAAGTGAGTATATCTCATATCTCGCAACGCAACGGAATCGATACCAATGTCCTGTGTATGGAACATATGATCAATCGACCCTGGTCATACGTTCCATATACACCGACCAATCGTTTTGAAACTCTAGTGACCGTGCTGACTAAACCTTTCTTTTCTTCGTCGTAGTCCGATAACAACGCCAAAGTACTCCTTTACCAATGTCGAAATTGTAACTATGCAGAGAACGCGATCCCAGAACCGGGTATGGCCCCGTGTGTGTACAAGAACGATCTGTTGACAATCGCTCGGTGAGTCGCTTGTCCTCCCGTTCCCTCAGCATAGGTCGGGTGGATGTCATCTATCCATCTGCACGCTCCATTGGTTTGATGAGCGATTTAGTTGGCCGAAGGGAGTGCTGATGTCTGTCTTGTGGTGCGGTTGGTTTAGTGAACAACCTGGACAAACGAAAGATCTTGAAACGGATCCGACATTACAACGGTCCGATATCGAATGTCCGAGATGTCAGAATCACGAGTGAGTATACTCGACATAGCACTAATCATCCTTCCTTCCATCTACAATCCACTGTCGCCTTGCGCATCCTTCTTCCTATTATCGTCATCGTCACTCGTTAAACGCTGTCGTGTATCTGGTTGACTGACACATTCGTATTTTGTTTATGCTTCGCAGAGCCGTATTCTATCAAGATCAGGCGAGAAGAATCACGACCAACATGACGCTATTTTACTACTGTGTCAATTGTAAATTCTCTTTCCGAGATCCCAAGATCAAGCATCGATAAGAGGCGTCAGCAGATATGAAGAGTGTGGAAGGCTTCTGGCGAGATTTAGAGCTAGGGCAGAAGAGACTTCAGAGTGATTTCGGCGATGGTTGGACGGTAGAAAAGGATTGACCTGGATTCGATATGTTGTATACATAGCATAAATGCATAAGACCCAAAATGATATTTCAGCCGAAGACTATGCGAGTACTAAAGAGTCAACCTTGAGATGTGTCTTTATGATGATGTTGATGATTAGGAGTCGATATGACTTGAGATGTGTCCAGTCTAATATTTACAATATATTATCTCTATTCTATCTTCTTTCGACCGAGAGTACCTCTCTGCCATTCTGCTCTCTACTTTGCCTGTCGCCCTCTGGCCTGGCATGGCCGAGCCTAGTCAATATCCATGATCATATCCTCTTCCTCTAAATACTTCATGAATCCTCGCCAGACATCTGCTCCTCCTTGGGGCAGACTGTCCGCAGCCAACTTGCCGACGCGTGCTTGACCGAGCGTAGATTTAGATCCGACCATGATCAAAGCCTGTGAGAGACGATCGTTGAGAAGCACCCATCAGCGATGAATCTTCTCACGCCACGGTGTGATGCAACGACTCCGCCTCAAGGGCCTGCCTCGTTCTCATCGCGGAAGGGACACAGCAGGAAAGGGGAGACATAGCTTCAGAGACACACTCACCCTTCTACCTCGTGTCAAACCTACATTGACCCTTCTCCAATCACCCAAGAAGCCTATCCAACCTCCCGAATTACTCCTCACCGTACTAAAAACCACCACCTCCTTCTCCCTCCCTTCGAACCCATCAACAGTCTTGATCTCCACTTGGTCCACTTCCTGTGCCCGTCCGTAGCCTAGGACATCTTCAAATGCCTGTCTTCGTGTCGTGTCCGAGAGATGAGACGAGAGAAGGTTGATCTGCGCTAGATAAGGTGTGATGATTCCAATTTGAGATCCTTTCAAGTCCTATGCGACACGGTCGTCAGTGACTTGACTCTTGCACAGACCCACAATGATCGCTCGCACTTACAGGGTTCTTATACAGCAAGTCCGCAATGACATCACAGACCACCTCAGCATCACCATGATTCGATATACTCTTCATCATCGGACTTTCCGGATGATCGTGATTCAAAAAGGTTAGATTCTTGCGCTTGCCTGTTTTCTCGTCCCGAAGCAGATACTCGGTTTCGGGAGCCGGACGAGCTTCGGCAGGGGTGCCATCCTTCAGCAGACCAGAGTAGAAAGTCTTGGAGGGGAATGAAGAGAGAAGAGGGTGCATTCGGTATTGCGTGTCGAGCATAATAGAGGGAATATCTAAGAATACGACATTGGTCAGCGCGCAATTGAGGGAAGCGATTTCGGGCACTCACGTCGTTCGTGAATTAGTCTTTCAAACAAACTCGTCGCGAGTCCACCCGCATGCGCCTCAGGAGAAATGATGACCGGAGGCAATTGCTTGTGATCGCCAATGATTGCAACATGCGATGACTGGATTCGTCAATGTCAGCTGATTGTGATAAGATAGTTGTTCCAGCTCCACTTACTCCTTTCATGAGCGGAACCAAGGACAACGGTTCCGTGGCCATACTGGCTTCGTCAAGAAAGACGATGGGGAAATCGATAGCCTGTAGCTGTCTTGATGCGGCGGAGAGACAGGTCGTGCAGATCTAAGTAATATCGATTGGACAATTAGTCTCATCTCTACCTCTAGTTTAGGACCCGAATCCCACGATTTCAGAGTTGAGAGCGAAATACAACTCACCACATCCGCATCGACCAGGATCTCTCTGGTCATAGTTTCCTTCATTGACCAGATCCTTCCTCCCAGTTCCGCAGCCTTCTTAGCGTCTTCCCCTGTACACATTCACTGATCAGCCCGTAACATTCGTTCCAAGCGCAGAATACACTACTCACCCTTCAGTCTGCCATCACCATTCTTCTTCGCGAGTTCGACCAATTTCTCCCTCTGAGCTCTCAACATCTCGTACTGGATATACAGCGGATGCTGTGCCAACTGCTTGTCCATTGTCCACTGGTGCATGTCTTCAGGAACTCGTTCCATAGTTCCCATTCTCAGAGCTTTGACGCCATACGCTCTGAGACCGGACAGTAAGTTGTCGACCGCGACATTGGTGTGGGCTGTAACTAAGATGGGGTGTGGAACTTCCCAATGATGTTTGAGGAGCTTGATGGTCTCGATGATGACACGAGTCTTTCCAGTTCCCGGAGGCTAAGGACAACATGTCATTAGCTCAAAGTCTTTTTGCTACAATATGATCAGATAACTCGAGACCCACCCCTTGGACCAAGCTCAATCTCTCACTCAGCATCATAGCGATAGCTCGCAATTGTGTTGGGTTCAGGGGGACCTCGGGATCGCCTTCCATCTTGATTGGGTCTCTCGCAGAGCGATACCTCGTCGTCCAACTATGTATCAGCTGATTCCTAGCCAGGACGCCGCCTTTTGCCGCGGTCTGGTCGACCGGTAAGCTCGGTTCTGGGACAGCGTCGAGGTCTGTCGGTCGCATCTCGTGAGCTTCGGGTACGATATGATCGTTGGTGGGGATATTGACAACATCATGGATAGAATTGAGTGCTTGATCGGGCGGGATATAGTCCACTTGGAAAGCTCGGAATAGTTTGTCTCGTAAGGCAGTACCTTTCAGAATCCCTTGCTCTTTTCCCTTTCGTCGTCGTGAGCTTACAGTGCTCAAGGCCATGGCTTCTTCCTCGACGTCGGACCGACTAGGTTCAGGTGATTTGGCCTCCACTGGCTGGGAGGGTGAAAGCAGTGATTGAAGAACTGATGCTTGAGGCTTGTCATCCGGCAGCGAGTGGTAGTCGCCCATATCCAGCTGGAATGGATCTAGGTTGAGGTTGTGAATCGCTTCTATCTGTCGTCTGATCGCAAAGTCGTTGTAACCGATATCCAGTCTGCAACAATTTATTCGACATCAGCCACGCACGAGCCATGTCCACCTGACACCACCGTCAGTTCATTGACAGATACTCACCTCCATCTTCCACTCTCGATGTCGTCGATTGCTTGCGGGAACAGAATATTGATGTAGCCCTTACCGGCTCTCCAAACACTTCCAAATACTATATTTTCAGTTCCATTGGCCATGACAGGGTCTTCGTCAGGATGGGTCCGACTGATCAGGACGCTTGTTCCCGTGCTGTCGAAGATTATCAGCACGATTAGCTAAGAAGGCGCATATGAGCCGAAGCGACTCACGTGAATCTGTGTGTATTCATGACATTTTGAAATCCTTTGCCTCTTGCAAATTGGTAAACTACGCCTTTCTCGGCGGCAGCTTTCGACTGATTGGGCAACGAAGCGCTAACTTCGTCAAGCATATATCCTTCTCGATGTAGTCGATCGGAGGTCCATTCGGTCAGTCTTTGTTTGACAAGCCGGTCCTCTTCCGCTTGTTCGGCTTCGAGGAGAGGTATGAAGCTGTCGGAGACGGGACATCAGCATGATTATTGCTAGGTATACAACCACTAGTGCCGAGAGCCACCGAGAATATGCGATATGTAACATGACACGACTTCTATCGCCACAAAGATAAAGAAAATAATGTGATGGTAGAGAAAGGGAACATCACTCACTGTCGTTTATATCTATCCAACTCATCTCTCCACTTATCCCCCATTCCCAACTTACTCACTCCCGCTTCTCTCCTCCACACGCTTCTCAAAAAGGGGAACCAATACCTCCCCCAACCTTTACTTTCTTTCTTCTGTCTACTAAGTGTGCGATCACGCCAATCAAATCTCGTCATCCCATCCGGAGGATATTCGTCCGCTTCCAATTCGGGCAAATCCAATACATTGATCGACGGACGAAGTTGTCTTCTCTGACGTGGACGGGAGCGAGAGACAGAGGAAGACGATTCGGGAAACTCTTGGAGAGGTGGTGGAGGTTTGGTGGAGAGAGGATATGCCGAATCGAGATCTTCTTCTAGTTCAGGTATGTAGATTGGGATGTCATCGTGCTCTCCAGCGACAGCTGTCGCGGAGGAAGAGTTGTATAGAGCATCGATAGCACCGTCATTGATATCGAATTGATCTTGGGGCAATAACTCTCCTTCGTTCATAGGTAATGCACGCTCCTTTCCTTTCGTGCTGTTCTTCGCGACGTCTTCAGTAGACCATGGTTGTAAGTTGTGTCGAGCTGCTGGGGGTGGTGGAGGTGGTGGTGATCCGAATGGGGGGGTAAGGAACGTCGAAGAGTCAATATCGTCCCAGCTATCCCAATTTGGATTGTGATCAGGCAGAGGTTGCGCTGCTGAACGGACAGATGTATGAAAAGCTCGTTGTAAAGTGGGATTGAAAATATCGATGACGAATCGGGATGATGAAGGTCCGGGTCCAGGTACGCCTTCATCTGCATCTGCTCGTTGCGAGAGCTGCGCTCGCAAGGTTTTCGGATATGTTGCATCACTGGAGTATGAGCGAGATTGTCTTGCTGTCGTTGTTGAATGTGAGCCGATTACAGAAGAACACGCCTGGTCGGATCTCGTTCGCGTAGAGATGGTGGACGCCAAACCTCTTCGACCGATAAGTTGACGAGATCGTTTCATCTTGCCCGATTTTCTTTTGTGTGGTGATAAAGAAGGGATGGGATGAGAGTGAATACTATCTACATATATCTATCATCTTGAGGAGCGGATAGACACGACAAGCATGCCCTGTGAGCAAAAATGTCGAGTTGCAGTGGATTGACAGGGGTAAATGTAGCATCAACAATGAATCCCATTCCTCGATAAATTACAGAGAAACGCGAAAGGAATGCCATCAACATGAGTGGCAAAGACCGTTTGTTACGTAACTGAAACATCCACCTGTGTATATATAATACCATTGGACTTTCACTGTGTTGTTGTGTGGAAAGAACGAATCTATGCATGGTCACTTCTTATCTATGTACACTCAATATGTCCACTCCTAGCTCTCGCATGATTCACTATGGTGTTTGTCTGTCTGTCACTCGAATCGCAATAATATACCCTGCTCGACTCATCTATATACACTCTATCCGTCCGGGTCAGTCAATCTGAAAATTGGTTGTTGTTGTTTGTTGTTATTTGTATTGTGGGGATAGTCAAGTCCGCTCATGATGGGGACCACGTTTAAGCGAGGATAGGGGTACCAGTACGGATGGGCACTTCGTCCTGCTCAACCTCCTTGGTGGAGAGAACACCGTTCGTCTTGGTCTCGGCATTCTCGGGAGGGGTCTGGACTCGGTGGTCGACGATAGGTTCAGGACCTTCAGTGACGTTGAGATCGATGATGTATCCGGTGGAAAGGTCGTAGAGCTGTACGAAAAGTGGCTGTCAGCTGTTGCTTCTCTGTGCGCGGATCCCGGAAGGAGCTAGCTCACCCAACCGTGAACATAGACGTGTCGGAACTCTCCCTTCCTAGCCTTGGCCCAAGCACCTTGGATGGTCTACACAGCAGGTCTCACGTCAGCTTCATCAGGAGGAATCGAAAGGTGCAGCACACTCACAGGACTGGCAATGACGTTCCTGACGCTCATCTTGACGTTCTCCCTGATCAAGTCGTTGACATCGCTGCCGGCCGGCAAGGAGTGCTTGAGTCGGATAATAGGGTCGAGGTATCGGACCAATGGGGTGCTGCCAGGCTCGGCGTGGTCGTGTGATTTAGGTGCGGGTTGGTCGAAGGCGGCAATACAACCACCACAACCGGTGTGTCCAACAACGATGACTATGAACAAGGGGGCGATTTTTAGTCTCATTCAGAGAGCAACTAGGCGACAAGAAATCGAAGGAGGGCAAAGGGGAGAGGCAAAGGTGGTAAATGTCTGGGCCACTCACCATGAGTAACACCGACGTTCATGACGGCGTAGTCAAGGAGTGCTTGAGAAGAGTCGTCCTCAGGCTTGAACTGGTTCGCAACGTTTCGCTGTGATGTGAGAAGGCAGTCAGTACTTGAACTAAATTGAAGACATGCACATGCGATAGGGCGCAATTGAGCGGACGTGCGTGAAAAGTGGATGGGATTGTGGATGGGATTGTGTCAGGCTCGAGGCGGACTCACCTGCACGAACACCTCTCCGGGCTTACGAGCCATGATGGTGACCTCGGGAACTCGAGAGTCTGCGCAACCGATCCAGAGGAAGTTGGGTGCCTGTAAAGTCGGAGTCGAAGCGAGCAATGATAGAGAGGTAGAGTGGGGGGGACAACGTCAGCCATCATTCCGTCATATATTTCGCTCTGATGCTTGAAGCGGAAAGCACACTCACTTGACCCTTGACTTGTTCTGAATAGAACGTCTCATCATCCTCTGTCACCTGTCTCGCCCACCATCTATTCCCCTCCAAAACAGTCTTGATCTCTTTGAATTTCTGAGCAGCCAACGAGTGTTCGAGATCTACATCGATCTCCTGATGGGGGAGAAGGGGTTCGGCGTGGAAAGGCATTTTGATAGGTTGCGAAGTGTGTATTCCAGTTCGCTGTTGAGTTTGAGGTTCAAGGAATAAGGATGGAATGTTGAATAATCGTTGATGTGCACTGCTCTGTGAAGCAGTCGCAGTCGCAGTTGTGAGCCGTGTTGTTGTCCTTGTCAGGTTACGACGAAGAAGCGCAATGGGCGCTAGACGAGTTGAGGGAATGTTGGGTTGGGGAGAATGATTCGCTCTACAAGGGAATGTAGAAAGCGAAAAGATAAGTAAGTTGGTTGATTGATTGATGAGAGTGTGTGGGTGGTGTGACTGTGCGGAAGGAGTATCGTTCGTTTCTCTTTGGGGAAAGGATTTAGTGTTGCTCGTAAATGTGGTGACGGTGAATGGTCAACGGTGACAGCCGGTCAAAATTGCGATACTACTAAATCCAAATCGTTCGTCTTGGCAAGAGGCCAGTTGAGATTAGAGTAAGGAGGCTACACTACGCTAGTCTGACCTACTACTGGTGGTGTTGTGTAGTCTGTATATATAGTCTGATATAAGTTGATATGTTATCGTCGTCGTTGACTATCGGTCTATCTTCATTCCATTCCTTGACACAAGAGAGAGATGTGATTCGAATCAATCAAAAATATGTTGATTCGTCACCGAGTAAAGCCGAGTCCGAGTCATCACCATACATACATTATTGTATCATGGCAACAACATCAGCAACAAAATCTCTTGGGGGAGTGAACAGAGTGATCGAGGGAATGATGAAGTGATAGATTTCATTTCGTGCCTGAATTATTCCATTGCGTTGTCTCCCTAAACCCCCCTTTTTCCTTGTTCCGGTGTTGGGTTATGTGTTATATGTATGAGGGTTATATCCACGGTGTGTAGCCGTGTTTCCGCGTCCCTTATCCCCTTATCCCCAACAATCAAAATCAGACGAGACGAGACAATGGCAACAACGCCTCCTAATCGTTATTGCAAGGAATCGATTCATCTCGGGTAAGGGGAGGGTTCATACATGCGATGCATGATTGATCAATTGCAGTCTCCCTACCACCTAGTCACCTCACGGAACACCGTTTGTATGCTTTTCCGTCCTTGTTCCGTCGGCCCGGTGTACTTGCATATTCCCATAAAATGCATGTATGTATGGTACGACACGTGTGAAACACACTATTGGTGGTAGTCACCCCTTACGTTTTGCTTCCAGTTCCCCAACACCCCAATAACGTTCAAACCCTTCCATGCATAAAATAAACCTTTTCGTGCACAAGATCTCAACGAGTACTGTATGAACATTCCAGTGTTGCTGCTCATAGACCACCGGATTGACCGTTCCTCTCATGTCAAGACATCGAGGTACCACTCGAAACAACGTGTCCATGCATAAGTGATGCTGCTAAACAGAGGCAACACTCTTTCTAGATTTATGATATACTAACCTTCATCCTTCCCCTTCACAAATCACTCAAACGATAAACTGCTGATCGTTCAACGGTTATTCCAACCCTCCACCTTTACATGAACAACACACGCCCTCTACTGATCCTTCTTCTCGCCATCAGCCAATAACTTTACTTTCTCTGCCTCTGCCACCTCCAACGCCTTCACTCTCTCCTCCTCTGCTCTCCGCTTCTCCCTTCTCTCTCGTCCACGAGTCACCATCTCTGCCGGCTCAAGACTGGCGAACAGGTACTTGCACGCTTTCTCCACGAGGTAGCAACCGGCGAAATCAATGATCATGGAGGTAGTAAGCTTGAGCTTGAACTGTGATTCGTGGTGGCATTAGCAAGTGACGATGAAGCCTAGCTGCAGATAGGAACACTTACGGATCCTGACATCTCGACCAACTGCAACCATCTGTTCAATTCAGGGACAAAGTCCGTCGCTCCGCTATAAGCGACCAAACTGACACCGACCAAACCCCAGTAAAGAGGAGGGTTCTCTCGGATACCCTCTCGGAAAGGTCGACCTTGGAAGTTAAGCACGAAGGTAGACACTTGTTGTGAGAGACCGAGGAGGTAGATGGCAGTGTTGAGGAGAGTTGGCTCGAACTTCTTGTCGAGGTCAACTTCGCCTCGGCTGCGAATGGGGGCAAGTTGTTAGCATAACTGCGACTAGACGCGGCCGGCTTCTAACACTTACTCTTCGATAGACTTGGAGAGGCCCGTGATGTAGACCAAAGCGACGATGTGGACGGCGAACTGCAAAAGGACAGACAAGAGGACGTAGAAGTTGAAGATGTTGCCGAGAGGTCGTTCCTTGGAGAGCTTCTCGACAGGCTGTTGTACAAGGCATGATAAGCATTAATGGACTGCAGCAGACATGAAGATCTGACTCACCTTAGCCCTTGAAATACACAAGAAGCAGACACTCATCAACATTCCGGTGATGGTAACCTGGTAATCTCCGAATTTGATACCGTCCAAGTACTGGACGGAAAGCGAGTAAGCCGTGATGAGACAGTTGAGGGCGAGGATCTTGTACATCTGGATGGTGGCAACCAGCGTACATCGTCCTTGACGGATGATGTTGGTGACTGCAGCGAGGACAAATGGTCAGCTCGCACTCCAACTTTCAGCCAAGATGCAATCACTCACTAGCAGAGACGTTGGACAGCTTGGAGGTAAAGGGTGCAGCACAAGACGCATCTCCCAGCTTGATCTGCGGGACTTCCTGATCCTCATCCAGTTCGGAAAGCTTAGCGGTAATGGTAGCCATGTCGAACTGGTACAATGAACATGTCAGCTTTTGCCTAGGAATCGCACGGCTCATCAAAGCTAAAACTCACTTTCTCCATAGGGTTGACCTTCTTGGCGCCTTGGTGGGCAGCGGCGACCTCTTGCTGAGTCTTGACAAGCTCGGGGTATGCGTCTCGCAATGCAGGTGGAGGGGGAGGAGGAGGCTGGTTGAATCTCGCAGAAATCCTGACTTGCTGCTCGTAGACCTTCTTCATTCTTTCCAACTTCTGGTGCTCAGCGATAGCCTTCAGGTCCTCTTGAGAACCGTCAAGAAGTGCAACACCAATGTGAGCCTGCTTGAGAGCACCGACGTCGTTGGTACCGTCTCCGGCCATGAGAGTAACGTAGCCGAGGTCTCGAAGAGTGGAGAGGATGAATTCCTTTTGAGAAGGCGAAACTCGAGCGTAGACCCAGGTGTGTTGACAGAGATGGTGCCAAGAAGCTCGGTCCTCGTATTGCTTGAGAGCAGCACCGGTGACACAAACATCGTATTTGTCGAAGAGCTTTTGGTCGAAAGGCTCATTCGGGTTGACAGCAATGTGAATGGTTTCCTCAACGTTTCGCCATACGAGTTCTGAACTGGGTATCAGCCATTTGTTGAAAGAACGAGCTTTAGAAACAACTCACCATCTGTGGTAGTACCTTCCTTGAGGTCAAGAATCATGACTTCACGGTCAACGATTTCAACATCTCTAGCGACATGAGCAGCAGTAAGAGGGTTGTCTCCAGTGATCATGATACACTAGTCAAAGAGGTCAGCTAATGACTCCGGGTGTTGATGATCTAACATACTCTGTGCGAAGAATCGTTCAACATCTTGAGAGACTCAACGGCATCCGGCTTGAGAGGGCAGTGGAAGACCAAAAATCCAGCAAAGTCGAGCTTGCACTCCACGTCATCTCGGTGAATTGTGTTGATCTATCCAGTGGAAACCGTCAGACTCAATAAATTCGCTCCACAACAGCAAAAACATGCTGCAACCCACCTTCTCGGGCTGGATGGTCATCGTCTTGATACCCAAAGCAAGGACTCGACTTCCACGTCGTGTGTACCATCGATAAGTATCCTCATAGTTGGCCGGCACATTGGTGTACATTCCCTTGAGAGTTTCAGGAGCACCCTTGACCGCGGCAACCCATTTGCGACCGTGTGAATCAGTGACAGCAGAGATGGTAGACATTCGTTTAAGAGCTGAGGAGAATTGGTATCGACGACGGATGTTGATCTGAGCCTTGTGAGGAGCTTCCTTGGACAAAGGTGAGATGTTGTCACCTGCGCTAAGTATGTCAGCACTGCTCAGCAGATTGCTGGAATTTAAACGCACCCTTCGAAAGCTTCCAGTCCAAAGCCGAGAGAGTAGTCTTCTCCATAGGATCACCGACGATTGTACCATCCTCAAGCAAGACCAAAGCATGAGCAGCAGCAAGAGTCAAAGTGGTCTCCTTGCTGGTCTCTGTGACGGGAATAAGTTTCTTTGGGTCGGTTGGGCTATTTATAATGTTGTTAGATGCACAATCAACCATGGCGAGAAACTAAATTAACTCACTCAACACCAGCGATACCTTCCACAACCAGATCTTCTCCGGTGATCGTTCCAGTCTTGTCGAAACAACAAACGTCCACACGACCAGCGAAGGGGATTCGGAAAGGCTCGGTACAGAAGATGGCTAATTCGGTTGGTCAGAAGGTCGACTTCACGAAGAACAGGCGAGACTACTCACCGTACTTCTGAAGAGCGACCAAAGATGCGTTGACAGCAAGAGACAACTCCATGGGCAACTCGGGAGGCACGACGGAAGTAATGATCAGAACACAATCAAGCAAAAGCTTGCCCTTTGCCATCCCACGCTCAAGTCCTGTTCCGCTGTCAGCTGGAGGTAGAGAAATCTTCGAAGCTGACTTACCCTTGGTCCAAACATATGCGCTCGCAGCGATAGCAAAGATGAGCAAGAAACCGATGAACAAGAATGCTTCAAAGGTGTTTGCGGAGACACGCTCGGTGGAGAAGATCATGGTTCGAACGAGTTGACCCTGAGTAGTACCGAAACCGGTTCGAAGAACAACAGCAAGACATCCGCCATCGGCAGCTGGGAGCGAGGTCAGCCATGGTTATCAATCCTAACTATCATCGGTCTACTCACTGGTCATGCCGCCCTCTCCAGCCTTCTCGACTTGCAAAGCCTTTGTACCGGAGAACAAAACGCTGTTCCTGTCTGCTCCATTGATGTCCAACCTGTCTGATCCATCTCGAAGCTCGACGCTCTCCTTCAATAATGGGGTGGATTCTCCAGAAAGCATAGCTTCATTCACGATACAGGTGCCTCGAAGGAGAAGAAGATCACAAGGGATACCAGAATCGGGCTTGGTTCGCACTGCAAGTTGTGTTTGTTAGCAACTTTGCCCCCAATCAGAGACTAGAATGCAACTTACAGATGCTAACGAGGTCTCCGGGGACAAGCTCGGAACTGACAACCTCCACCCATTTACCATCTCGGAAAGTGTGGACGTTGTAAGGAGTGATACTCATGGTTCTGAACTCGGTCAGGGTCCTGACTCGCTATTGGAACACAACCCATCAGTATACATCATTTCTCATCATGATGATACGACAACTCACCTGGAACACGACAGTGCACTCGAAGACGACCAACATGAAAGCCGTGAACAGAGAGTAATACCAATATTCGTCCAAACACCACAGGGCGACACAGAAGATCTGGAAGACAAAGAACGGTGCGACCGCATGTTCAGCGAAGAGCTCAGTGAATTTGGGAATGGGGATATGGCATTCGTTGGGACCGTAGGTAGCCTTGAGTGTCTCGAGGTTGGGAACCGAGGCAGACTTGGTAGATGGTCGAGTGAGGATACCCTTGGTTCCTTGGAAAGTAGAAAGGGGAGGCGAGGAGTCACTAGGGTATGGGATAGGAGTGAAAACGTTTCCGGACGCTGCATATGTAAAAGTCGATGAGCTCAGACGTACGTCTAGCAGTGCAAGCTAGCTTACCAGAGTAGACGTAGGTATCTCGTTGGTAGATGAATGAATAGGTAGGTTCCTTGGCATCAGGTGCCTATACCAAGTTCTTCAGCGGTCTGCGGATAGCTACTAGTCGTCTCACTCACGATCTTGGAGTCTAGCGGTACGATTTCTCCCTTTCCTCTCCCCTTGTTTGGGATCACTCTGATCTTTTGAGCTTGAGCGAGCGAGTTTGCCTATGACCGACGGCGACTTATTAGAGCTATCCAAATTACGCAATACGGTGCATAGAGCCCACTCAAGCCCACTCACAGTCGTATAGCTGACTCGAGCGTTAACACCGCTGCTCCAAGCTGTGGTGAGGAAACTGAGAGCGTGTCCTGCACCGAGCAAGACACAGTAGATGAAAGTCCATTCTTCAGATACGACCCAAGTGTCATATTTGTAGTGATAAGTGTAGTAGAGCAAAGGGTAGAGAGCTGTAAATGTATTGTAGGTTGTCAGTTTCTATGACTTGGTATCATGCTGACTAGCTTGAACATTGCATTGCAGCTGTACTCACACAAGAAGGGGATACCATATAATCTCAAATGGATAGGAATCGGGTTATGTAGTGAGATCGATTCGATCTCCTGAGAGACGATAGCTGGATTGGACGCCCTATGTCCGTACCACATATCAGCAAGCTGCCTCAATCATCTCAGGACATTTAAGCACTTACATGATTGTCGTCGCCACCTGATCCTAATCAAAAAGAAAGAGAGAGAAGCAACAACAAGACGATATTTGAGTAAAAAGTCCGAGGTCCATGTCCATGTGGAACGCTGGCGTGGAGGTGAACTCTTGTGGTTATAAAGTCAAAGGCGCCACTCCCGGAAAATCAGGGTTATAACACCGTCACCGTAGTTATTTAAGCGCTATTTAGCACTACTTCTCACTGCGCGTCGCTCGCTCCCTTACGTCTCCTCCACGTTCAATCACTCGTCGCTGGCCAGAACTCAATAGACAGACCAGCTTGTCACCTCTAACTTATATCAAGCAGCCAGTCATTCAGACAGATCCCATAGCGTTGTCTTCTTTACGGATCGATTGCTGCGCAAGGTCAGTTTGATACATTCTCAGATAATCAACGAGGAGCTAACAATCATTGTACTGCAGCACCCCCTTCACCCCACTCCGACCCCGCATTTCCGTGTAGTCAACATGAATATCTTCCGTTTCTTAGGTATGTCACCGTGTGCTATTTCCACGACATATTTGCTGCTTCGCCGTGCTAGCCTTGCAACCTCAAAGCCCTCTTCTATCTGCTAGACTGCCTGCATCACCCCTTGCTGACCTACTCACCCGACTCTAGGCGACCTCTCCCACCTCGCCTCCATCTTCATCCTGTTACACAAAATCCAAACGACCCGCTCATGTCGAGGAATATCATTCAAATCCCAATTCCTCTACCTGATCGTCTTCCTCACGCGATATGTCGACTTGTTCACGAGCTACGTGTCGCTGTATAACACGTTGATGAAGTTGTTCTTCATCGGCGCGACGGCTTATACCTTGTATCTCATGCGGGTCAAGTACAGGTGAGTGTCGGAAGACTCATCATCCTGGAATGTTGTATTCACCGTGACAGAATTTCCTACATTTTCACCTTCACCATCTCACATTTTACGAGGCTTCATTTGCTTCATCACATGTGTTGTTGCTGATTCTTTGACTCTGCTCCTTAGACCAACACAAGATGCCGCTCTCGACACTTTCAAACTCACTTACCTCATTCCTCCCGTTGCCATCCTCGCCTTACTCTTCAACTACCAATACACCCCCTTCGAAATCACCTGGGCATTCTCCATCTGGCTCGAGAGCGTCGCGATCTTGCCTCAACTGTTCATGTTACAACGTACAGGCGAGGCCGAGACCATCACAACGCATTATTTGGCAGCGTTGGCTTTGTACAGAGGATTGTATATCCCCAATTGGATGTACAGGTGAGTTACAGCTCAGTACTGTACCTCTCCATCTGAGAGTGAAAAACAGAGCTGATTAGTCTCATTGCCTCGTGTAGATACTTTACCGATGGCGCTTTTGACCCTATCGCTGTTTGTGCGGGTCTCATCCAGACAGCCATCTACGCCGACTTTGGTTACATCGTGAGTAGACGGATATCTGTGACCGATACATACGCTGACAACGATCTTTCTCTTCGTTCGCCAGTACGTAACAAAGTGAGTAGCATATTCGAAGCACCCTATCCTATCTGGCACCGCTCCTTCAGAGGCCACTGGCTGACTATCTACGCGCAGGGTTCTCCGAGGCCAAAAATTCGAGCTTCCCGCATAAACGAGAGGGCTGTCGGAGAGAAGAGGAGCAGGATCCGTGATGTGACGTGTTAAGACGCAGCACGAAGCAGTTGTTGGACGGAAGGAGGAGATTAAGCGCCACACGCGATGCGTGTGTGCGTTGACGACTTGCTGTTCGAACGGTTAGAAAACGTACCAGGAGACAGACGATGCATGAATGACCAAGCGGAAAGGCGGTGGTGGTTCCCAAGGCGGAGGATTGAATGTTGGGCTTGACCAATAATGGCTGATGGCTCAACAATGTCGATGACACGGCACTAATGCATACTGGACGTCCCTCGTCATTGACAGGCAAATACTAACTCATCTAGATACTCTTTTTAGTCTCCTTATCTGACTGCCAGAACGCTTTGACCCTGCTAACCTCCTTCCTCGAGTCATTCCATCCGACTACGGACAACACCCTCTCCACCCATACCAGCCCAACGATCACTGCCCAGCTAACCCACTCCCAACCCGGTTCCGCTCTCTTTCTCAACTGTTCTAAACCTCCCACGAGTGTCTGACCTATCCACAGACCGCTTGGTAATTGTCTCGTAGCAGGTTTCAACTCGAAAGGAGGAACGACACCAAACGGTTCTTGGACCAACAACTTCATTGCTGAGCTGAACCCATCTTCATGGAAACCGTATTTCGTCCATGCGCCAACATAACTGATCCCGCGTCGATTTTGGATCGCAGGTAGGAGAGATTGGGAAGCGACGGATTGACGAGTCATCATTGGATGTTGGTATGTCCATCTGCCGATGACTTTGGATTCGTCGACGGGGAAAGGCGGGTTGAGCGTTACGAGGACAAAACCGTGTTTCGATTCGGGAAGATGTTGAAGGATGTTCATGTCGTATGTTCTGCGGTCATATTGAAAGATCAGCTGTCTTCACACGACATGCGCACGACTTTGGCAGCTTACAGAGCAACAGTCTCGACGTCCGAATCTGTGGAATGAAGCTTCTTCTCCTTCTCGTCCGTTAATGTGAGGTAGTTCCATGCAGAGTACGCTTTCCGTCTTATCGGCATCAACTGCGCTCAAATGGATTTAGCCGAGTAATGGCAAACACTACCTTCTTCCGCTACTGACCTTTTCGTCCCAATGAAGAATCGCTTCGTTCTTGCTCCATCCCCATGACGCGAGAGCCTTCTCTTCCTCTGGGGTGGCTCCTCCACCGCTCCTCAACAGAGACAAAGTAGTGTCCGAGTGAGTTCTACACCGAACGCATTAGCGACCGTTGCATGCCCCGCCGCATATCGGTGCCAAGTTCCAGGAAGAAAGTCGAGTTACACTCACGCCAAGATCACATGGTCATACACATGTCTCTGTCCAGACGCTTCGACAATAGTGACACCTTCGGTACCCTCGTCGCCAGAGTTCACGCTCACAATCTCCGTGTTGAGATGTAAATTCTCAGGCGCTAACTTGCTCAACACCGCATCAATATATCGTTTCCTATCGACCATAGTTCCTTTATCAGCCTGATTCCGTCTCACACTAAAAATGAGGTAGCTCACGATCCGCCTTCTACTGTCAGCCACTTCGGTTTGCCAGTGAGTTGTAACAAATGATGATTATGGAAGAATCGGATCAAAGTGGATGCTGGGAAATCTAACGCTGCTTGATCGGCAGGAGTAGACCAGATAGCACCTGTCATGGGCTATGAGCAAGAAGCAAAGTCAGCCAATCTCCATATTGATCGAATAGACTATGCTATAGACCACTCACAAGAAGATAATCATCTCTGAAACCATCGCCATATCCTTCTCGTTCGAGATATTGTCCAATACTGATCCCATTTTTGTCGCCCTCTTCCTCGAGGAGCTTGACGGCAAAGAGGTTGAAGCGGAGAATGTCGAATATCATTCGATACAGTCTGGGGTTGAAGCTGATAGATTTAACGGGTGGATTAGTTCAATGCCAGATATCTTCCCTTGGTCGAGAGGGTAAGAGGTGCTTGATGAACACTCGAAGCATAGCCATGCGTTTCACCCATAGAGTCAAACGGGTAAGGATTAATGCCAAAGCAAGCTTCTTTCTCTCTAAACACAACAAGTAAGAGGTTCAAGGACACACTCACATATTACTCAACTGACAGAATACCCCACCCAAACCTTCCCCAGCCCATTCGAACGCTCCGCGATCTCGAGAGACAGAAAAGGTCATCTGAGTAGCTAAGAGTGGGATCTTGAGCAAGTTGAGAAAACGAAGGAAGTTGGGGTATGTCGGGGGGTTCAGAACGATCTGCAGATGAGCAATTTGATGCGAGTTACATTAGTGCTGCGACTTCATAGCGGTCAGACTTGTGAGAGTGGGAGTGGAGTGGGAGGGACGTGCTGCAGCAGTATTTCCGATGAAAGCACTTACAAAGCCACTGTGGGGTTATCAAAAGCAGAACAACATGAGCTTTTCTCGTTGACAGGCTGGTAGCCAACAGACTGGATACTCACGTGTCCACTTGACAAGGCTCTTTCCCTTCGCCTGCTCGAGGCAACGCATCGTGTCACATACGGTCGTTGAGTGATGGAGATACGCGATTAGGGGAATGATATAATGAACGAGAATGTCAGTATCCTCCATTCAGTTGAGGCGTATGGAGAGCGCTTTTCACTGCGATTGGTATTATAGGTGTACAAGAGCAGGAAGGGATCATGTCATTCAACTCACGACGAAATTCGACGGTATTGGTGTGACCACCTGGTCTCCCCTCTTTTTCATAGATATTAACTTCATGATCCGAATATTCGTTCAGCAACTACATATCAGTACACAATGTATCATTAGCATCAGCGTCAGACTTGCTCAGAAAGCATGGGACATGTAGACGTCTTGGCGTTGAACAAGGGAGCTGGAGAAGGGAGACTTACCCATGACGCAGCTATGCCTGATACGCCAGAACCGACGATAGCGATCCTCATCTTGTGCAGAGTAGAGATTAGCTAGAGCCCCTGCTCTTATTCGCTTGATTTATCAATTCGAAATGGAAGAGATGTGAAAGACTCATGCGTTGTGGTGATCTGTGACATGGCGATGATGACCGACGCCGTCGTTTCACATCGCGACTAACCCGGTGGAGGTGACTTGGTGAAACCCTTAACGTGGGGAAAAATCATTCGACTTAGTTTTGTTTCTTTTCTCTGTTATGAGTACCTGTCGATTCAGTGGTAGCGCGCCCAACAATCGACGTATATTATGCATCCATCCCATATGAGTAGAAACAAACAAAAATATAGTATGCGGTGTTGAACGCTCTCCTCTAGTTCTTTCTAATCTAATCTACAACGTGATCCGAGAACTAGGGAGATATACAAAATGCGTTTTTTGTTCATGAGTATGTATGTATCTTTGTGTGGGATGTGTGTGTTGTTTGGAGAAAATATGTTGAGATAAATGCGTGGAATCGTGAGTCGTTATGTGGGATATATGTGTTGTTAAAGAAGTAGGGGTGGTGTAAATGGCGATGAAGTAAGTGGTGGCCAAATGTCAGACAGGATACGAGTTGAACGTATCCCTTCTGTCCGTTGAGGACAAACTGACGGTATAAAGGAGGGGGAGGGGGTATATTAAGAAAGAGAAGCAAAGCACAATGACCGGAAAAGTCTAATGACCATTACCATTTCCGTTGGTCAAAACTCCCGCAGAGAAACCAGTTTGCACGACTTTGCCTTTGATGCCTTCGACAGCGCCATTGACACCTTCCAAGACACCGTTCACGGCGCCCTTGACACCATCGACGAGCTTACCGACAATCGGTTGTTGATCAAGGAGGAACGGCTCGAAGATCGAAAGACCGTCCTGGAAATCGTTCGCAACGATGTTGACGAGGTACGAGGTGGACATGGTATCGGTTATGAGCTTTCGGGAAGGGGAAGATTCAGGGTAGAGGTTTGCCCATTGTAGACCGAGCTCAAAGGCTTCGTCCTTCCAAGCGATGAAAGAGACAGCCTCGACGATGGTAGGCTGCACGATCTCCTTACCTGGGAAGACACCCCAGGTGACAGCGTTGGGACCTTCACTGTGCGTATTGGTACGAAGATCGCCTTGTTTGTTGACCGCGTAGTACGTGATTCGAGGATCACGCTCGATACGTCGGATCAGCGGGGAAAGAAGCTCGGGGGAGACAAAGAACTCAAGGTATGCCTGTAATTATACAGTCAGCTCTGCCCGAGGTTGAAACAGATATGAACCCACCTTTTGGTAGACATATCCGCCAGTAGGTCCCCAACCATGGACTTTATCGTCGCTTCTGGCTCCATCGACTGCGGGCTGAGAGTTGATCGTAAGGTATCCCAACTCGTTCATCTTCGCCAGTTGGTCGTCGATAACAGATGTCTCGGATGCAGGTGGTTGAGAAGACCAAGGGAGTTTGCCGAGATCGCCTCTGCAGAAACGTGCGAACAGGGTGCAAATCTCCTCGAAAGTGGTCGGATGTCCCCAGAGGTTGTACGCGTCATTCGGCTGAAGCGCGTGTCGTCAGGACACATCTCGAAGACCTTGTCACAAGCGGTAGGTGTCACTTACGCTGATATTGATAGAGACGGGATAACCGTCCAGATCACCATACGCGGGACTTCTGGAATCACCCCATCGACCGTTGGGGAATTCATCCCATTCGTCGGCTGAAGATGGATCAGCGTGATGTCCAGCAAGAGCGACTGGCCATGAACTCACTTCGTGAGAGATATGATTCGACTCGGTTAGCCCTGTAAAGTATCGGTCATCAGCATTGCACTTTCACGGGTACCTTTACTTAACCAACTCACCAGAAGATAGGTCGAATTGTTTCCCCTCTCCTGTGAGGAGTGAGCGACGGTCTCCAGGGCAGAGGTGCGATCTGCTCTCTTCTACCCTCAAAGCCAAGTTCCTCCAGCAACATCCTCGCGCCTTTCTCCAAGTTGAGGGTGTAGATGTGTAAACCCTTAACTCCAGCCTCCTTGTTCGCCAAAATCGCCTTGCACATGTCTCCTACCAGCTTTGTTCCAACCTTTCGAACCTTTTCGTCGTCGCCCTTGACCGGAGTGAGCGCCTCGTAGAAATGAGGAGGCACGACAATGTTTTCCCTTTGAACCCATTTCTCGAACTTCTCCCAATTTTGGATCGGCATGATTCCGGGGATGATGGGTACGGTGATACCGGCGTCACGAACTCGTTTGACCCAGTCGAAGAAGATGGTAGTATCGTAGAACATTTGAGTGAAAATGAAGTCTGCTCCCGCGTCTACCTTCTCCTTGAGCCAAGCGATCTCCTGTTCTTGAGCGTCCGGCGCATCTTTCGTCTCGGGATGACCTTGAGGGAAACCGGCAACTGCAACACAGAAGTCTCCGGGATAATATTTGTGGATGTGTCGGACGAGATCGACGGCGTTCATGAAACCTCCTGGAGTAGGCTCCCATTGCGAAGTACCGGCGACGGGATCGCCTCGGAGGGCAAGAATGTTTTGACATCCATGAGCTTTAGCTTGCTGAAGGGGGTAACCGGGGTTCAGTCAGATTGGAAAGCAGCCACTCCAGCAGACTTAGATAACTTACTGCCAAGGCCCACTCGACTTTCTCCTTGGGCACTGCGTCATTGTCAGTAACAGGCACACAGTTGGGAAGTCAAAGTGCACTCACTCTCGGTACAACACAAGTGCATGCATGTCTCGATTCCGATCGTCTCCTGGCACATCTGGACGAGCGAGTTTGTGAGATCGGCATTCTTGCCACCAGCGCCCCTAAGATAGGAACGAAGGTACGTCAGTATCTACTACTTGTTCCAATTATCGCTCAGTGTTGATCGCGTACCAGGTGATGTCGATAAACTCAGGTCCTAGGTTGCGCATTCGCTCTATTCGGTCATAGAGGTTTTGTAAACCCTACAGGGGGGGCAGGTGTCAGAACAGTCAGACCTAGTGACTATTGACGACGATAGTAGACCGGCTTATGGCCTATTTACTTGGGGCGAGTGATGAATCTCGATTGTACTCACTTGGGCAGTCCTTGGAGGGAAGAATTCGAAACTCCAGAACGGTCGACCTTCCCTCTCGGCCTTCTGTAGCTTCTCAGTGATCTTCATCGTGATGATTTCGTCCTAGTGGATGTATAGATGGGCAATAAAGTATGGTGATACGATCTTTGATCTGAATCGATCGATTTGAACGGACGGCAAGGTGATCCGAGCACAAATAGTCGGTCGATCGAGCGTCCTCGTTCGTCGCTTTGTCGTATCTGTATATATGCTTCACCAGACACAGCGTATACCTCTGAGCAAGGTGTTTTCAATCTGTGAACGAAACTATGTGAGGTGACGATGTGCAGTAGAAGAAGTCAGAGTTGTATATGGTACGATGTTGGGACTTTGTAACTTGGCTGTTCTGTCCAGGAAAAAGTCGGTGGAATGAAAGGGTCCAAGAAACGTGGGAGAAAGGGGAGATCCCCCTATAAGGAAAGCGGCCCCATCCGCAAAGTCATCAAGTCGAGGAATGCCACATCATCGTCCGGAATTGTCCCTTGTCTCTTGGTAGTTATGTCACATCGATAATGCATAGGGTTGCAGTACCTTATGGATCTGTGCAGTCTGTGAACAATGCGAAGAGGTCTGAGCGGGGCGAGGGTAGCAAAAGGTACTGCAACGATAATTCTTGGAGCTGGAGTGACAGTGGGGATGTATATTGACCACCATCTTCACTGATCACGTTCGAGTTCAGTTTCTAGGACCAAACCTTCGAGCGAGCATGACCAGCGTCTCCCATATTGCTTGTACCGCTTCGTCTCGTCTTGGCATATGATCAGGACCGTGTCCTTGCCGTGTATTTAAGAGATATGTTGCAAACCCCACAGGAGTCGCGAGCAGACAGCCCTCTTTCCCCGCTTGTTTGTTACCTGATTCCCACCCTGAGAATCCACGTTTTGACAGTAGTAGTGATTGGTGCACTGCACTGACTCTTCGTTTCGAACCAACCGACCTACCTACCGACCACTACCGCACTAGACACAATTTCACAAATTGCGCAGCGAATCACTCTCTGCTGTAGAGGTGTACACCGTATAAGAGCACCCTTCTTGCAGTGCTGCCTCTACATTTCTGGTCGAAAGCACGTACGTACTTCCTTCTAGCTGGACAATATTATCACCACGGGAAGGAGTAGACGGTCGAAAAAGCAATCTATATCACCATAATCAACGGAACACGAAAGAAGGCCACGTGACAACCACCCACGACCGTGATATTCGCTATAACAGCATCAAGCAGCCTTTCCTCTAACAACCCGCGGTATCATTCTTATTTCTCTTGATTCCACAAACACCTCGCTCTCAACCTCAAGCAACATTCAACAACGATAAACACCGTGTAGCTCAGATACCCCTTCCTTGTTCACTTGGCCAACTCGACGCGACCACACGACGGATGCAAAGCTCACCAGCTCGTGATCACGACAGCCGACCGAAACAACATAATACCATCAACTTTCTCAGAAACATTAACCATCCAACCCAAATAGCTCCATTGCATTACACCACCAAAACCACATCACTCTTTCGTACGGAAACTCGAACGCGACCGTGTCATGGACCGTTCCCACCCTCATTCTCACGGTCACGTCCATGGAGTACCGATAACATCGACGTCTTCACCTCAGCAGGCCACGCGACGCGTTTCAGCTGCCGTGACGGATGATGATAGAGGTCTGACGATGAGGGAGAGGGAGAGAGATGAGAAGGGGAACAGTACGGGAAAGGCAGGAGGCGTGGGCGTAGGTGTAACTAGACCGAAAAGAAGACTGAGCAGGTGAGTGACCTGATTCACTTATCGAACCACTACCTAGTGAACCGAGCGCAACCCGTGGTTTGTCATTTCTTGCAACGAACGAGGACCAGTCCTTGACGCACAAGATGGCAAATGTAACGGCTACTGCCTGCGCGATTTGTGCTGTCATAGCTCGAGCTCATGGGCGTGTCCCGGATCCCCTCTCCCACTTGGTCAAATCTGACTGACAACCAAGTCTTCCCAACCTCCTCCAACCTCTTCTCCCTTCCCCCCTATCTCACAGAGCAATGTCCGCTACTTCCACCACTTCTCCACCCTCATCACCGAAAGGTCTGGCCCCTCATAACACTTACCAAAATCTGCAAAACCACACCAGCCATGCTGCTTCCTCAGCGAGCCATTTTCAGACAACATATAATAGGTCAAATCCACCGCGACTTGACGACAAAATTGGGATGGTCGGGTATGCTACAGCCATGGCTGCAGCCAGCAGAGAAAGAGAAGGACCTCCAACACTGTGGGGTATAGAACTGAAATGGATCTCGTACGTGTAATTGGTCTCATGGATATGATCGCGAGCTGATGTGCCCGTTTCAGACTCGTCACACTTGCACTTCAAAACGCATTCCTCACAATCATCATGCATTATTCACGAATATCCACATCACCCAACAAAACATATTCCGCCGCATCCGCCGTCCTCCTCAACGAGCTACTGAAAGGCTCCATATCCGTCGTCATTGCCTTGAAACGAATCGATAATGAAATGAATGCCACCTCCGCTCCACCCCCCGTCTATTACGAAAAAGGTGACAGCAAAGATCACGCTCGTCGATCGTCCTACAAACTCCCTTCACTACTTCACCCTAGCCGTCTCACAGCCTTGTCGACAGCGCTGTTCTCTCCCGACTGCTACAAACTCTCGGTGCCAGCAATCCTATACGTTATTCAGAACAACTTGCAATATATCGCTGCGTCAAACTTGGATGTTGCGACATTTCAGGTCACCTATCAGATGAAGATCCTCACAACCGCGTTCTTCTCGGTCATCCTCTTGCGGAAGAGGTTGAGCAGGGCTAAATGGGCTGCCCTCGTGATGCTCGCCATCGGTGTGGGGATAGTCCAAATACAAAGCTCGTCCGCCCCAGCTTCGTCAACACAATCTGCTCCGTCCATAAAAGCGAATCATGGCGAACACCAGCTCCGATCCCAGATCCCAGGCGAAAGCATCATGAACTCTGAACGGGTGATGCATCCTCTGCAAGGGTTCCTCGCTGTGACGCTGGCATGTCTTACCTCCGGTTTGGCAGGAGTATATTTCGAATTTATCCTCAAGTCTTCCTCTGGGTCGAGCCCACCTCCCGACTTATGGATACGAAACACTCAGCTTTCGCTCTTCTCGCTCATTCCGGCGTTGGTGCCTATTGTCGTGTCGCCATCTGGACCAGCTGGAGTGGGGTACATTGGGAGGATTATGATGAGTTTCAGCAATTTCAACGGATGGGCTGTTGGGACAGTCTTGACGCAGACGCTTGGAGGATTGATCACTGCACTAGTGATCAGATACAGTGACAATATCATGTAAGTAATCACGACCATTCGTCTCATGCCATAGTCTGACTGACAATATGTTGCACTTCACAGGAAAGGCTTTGCGACCTCCTTGTCAATCATCATCTCTTTCTTGGCTTCCGTCGCCCTCTTCTCTTACCCTATAACGTTGTCCTTCGTGGTTGGCGCATCCATCGTTCTCGGTGCGACTTATTTGTACAATTCCCCTTCTCTTCCCCAAAGCCCGCCTACCAGAACAGCAGTTGCCGTCGCACCTGGTTCTCCAATCTCGCAAACCGCACCAATCCTCGGTGAACCCGATCGACCCAGTCGGACCTCAAGCGTGATTAATCTCCTCGGTCTTGGAAGCTCCAACGCCAATTCGAGAAAACCAAGTTCGACGGATCTCAGAGCGCATTTCGGTATGACTCCGTCCAACGGTTATTCATCCAGTACACCGGGAACACCGAGATTATACGGCGACGCTACCGTGGGAGGTGGTGGTGGTGGACCAAGTGGGAGATCGTCGCCCGGTGTAGCTTATGCGAATAGGATGGGAGGTGGACCTGGGACAGGTCTGGGTACAGGTGGACCGGGAACGGGTTTCGCCAGAGAATATAGGGAGAAAAGTAGACCCATCTTGACTTTGGACGTGGATAATAAGTAAATAGGGTATTTAATGGGGAAGACGTCGTTACAATTGGGTTTGATCGAAGAGGGATGCGCATAGTCATGCAATCATATGGCTGAAACATTGGCGAGAGGGGAGAGGGGCCAACGAGCGGGACAATGGGACTCATGACATACACTGTTAGGTCTGCATTGTCTTCTTACTTGGATTAGCACTGAATTTATCATCTTCTCATACTGATAGAATTGTCTATGGTAGCAAGGGGAGAACCACAGTCTTCCCCTAACCGGACCATTACGAGCTATCGTCACATGTCTACTTCTTGACACGTGTCTTCTTCTGCTGTGCATGCATTGCATCACAGCGGTTGTCGAGGCTATTCACAGCCTATAAGTTTAGATCGTCAACACTGGACGTTTGCACTCACATGATCAATCTCTGCTAACCCATCCTCCCGTGCTAACTCCCGCCTTCGCGCTAACACTTTGGCAACGGCCGTTGGGTAGTCGTCCTCTCTCGGATCCCACACGAGTTTGTCAAGCCAGCTTTGGGAGTGCCGAGGGTGATGGTGATGGCGGTGACGATGTGATCGGTCATCGGAGTGATGAGAGCGTTCGGGTTCATCTGATCGGAAGAAATGAGGTGGGAGTGGGAAGGGTGTGCTCTACAAACAGTTAGATTGACGAGTCAGCATCCTGTATCACGATTCGTAGGATCTGCCATGCTTCTGCGTAAATACACCCGTCCATCCCGGGGCGATTGCAACAACCGAGCAAATATCGTCTCCCCTCATTGACAATAGTCATCGCTCGCTACCTCAACCTTGCCCTGAGTCGCATCTTCCTTACCAACCTTCCTCGTCCATTCCAAATTAGCCACCATATTCTCCGCCCACACTCTACCGTAAAACAACACCTCCCCACATGCTTTTGCAGCTTTCTGCGAAGTCTCGTAATGATCCTTGAGGGAATTTGACATGTCGTATGGTCGTGTGGAAGGTGTAAGGAAATAGGCTGGACGGAGCCATAGTTGGCGGGGGCGGCGGCGGTGGCGAGGTGTCACCGTATCGTCCTTCTTGTTATTGCGTTCATTCGTACTTGTGCCTCCTTGGTCGTTTTGGTCTTTGTCTTCTGAACCCCCTTCCAGCTCATCGGGTTCACTGCACGAAACGTCGTCCCGACTTTTCCGATTACCAGTATTTTTTCCTTCCTGTCTTTTCTTGAGCTCACTTCTCATCTCCCCTTCCACATCCCATTCTGGATGTCTCAACACCGCCAACTCCACCTTTTCCTCGTCTCTTCCTGAACCTGAACCAGAACCAGAGATCACACACAACCTCCTCGCCATTTCCCACAAACACCACATCAAATCCTCACTCCCCGAGATCCACGGACTCTTCTCATCTTCCCACAGTCCCTCGGAACGTTCTTCGATAGTATGTAATTGCGGTATACAAGTCTGACGCCATTTCCCGAGAATGTGATCTACTATCGTATGTCGGAGATAAGGACCAGGTATAAGTGTGCCGTGACCACCTGAGCTGGAAGGGAGGAGGGTGGAAGTGAGGTTCTCGATTATCGGTTCAAAAGAGGCTGGAGTCACTGATGCGAGATGGGTGTCTGGAGAAGCGAATCCTGATGAAGAGAGGGACCCGGTCCATACTAGTGGAGAAGCAGAATGGCATGTATGAACGCGGAAGAGGATATGGCGAGAACGTGATTCAGTGACTAGGTAAGGAAGATCGATAGGCTCTGGAACAAGTGCTAATAGCGACATTCTTGTGCAGCGTCAGAAGGTGTGCCGTTAGGATGCAATTGCCATGTTTAGAACCCTCGGGAGTGGTTTCTACATGCGAAGATGTTAGGGAGGAAAGCCTGGATCTACTTCAGCGAGAATAACGCGGCTCTGCTCTGTCAGAAGGAGGGGTCCGTGCGCGGTGCCGGTGACACTATGCGAGGGCAGCAAGAGTACAGCGATACTGTGGATGCTCAAGAACGATTCGAAAGATAGTCTTTGATGACTCATATATATTCCCAAGCAAGTAACGGTGTTTCCGAGTCGCATACTCAAAGCTATGTCGGAAGCGTGTATGTCCTATCTTGTCATCTGGACACAATCAGCGAGATGAGGTCGTTCTCGTATCGGGTTCATGACAGGTGATCCGCGACGGACGTCTTCCACCATTGGAGCATTCAGTATTCCTGGATCCAGGCTTCATCGTCGAGCTTTAGAGGTACGTTTGCAGGATGGCTTCATCCTACTGCGTGCGTGATTTTCATCCATTTGTCGAAAGTCAAGCCAGCGTCATCGAGGTGGCAGAGCGAAAAGCAAAATCATCCGCGTCGATCAGATCTCTCGTGGACTTCACAACATCGGCACTAGTCTTTCGCCCTGCTCTTTAAAGGTCTACATGCATTACTACTACCAGATAAACCTCATCGCTAACTCCTACGGCGTCCATATAGGCTATTGGCTTGCTCTACAACGTGATATGCCCACCACTACAGGTAGTGTCTTGCCACACAGATCGGACCACGGTCAACCTCCACCAGCATGACAGCATCTGACGTCAAGTGATCTTACTATCTTTTGTGGGTCACGATCGCATCCATGCAGTCGTAAACCGAGTATATATAGTCCACTATGAATACATGATGAGTGAATACTGCTCTCTCATGATACCGTACCAGATAACTGTCAAAGCCGAACAACAAGCCGTCTATCTCTTCCAACGCCTTCAAATCAGCTACACCTAAGACCTACACATATTGCAACATGGGGAAGCAGCACGTGAGTACTCCTTTATCCCCTATACGATCTAGCCGCTCCTCTAGTCAGACAATCGGGGAATGATCGCCATCCTGTTTCCTCTCGTCGCTTCTTCGCACACGCTAACCACTCGGAGCCGATAAGAATCACTGCTCTTGCTCTTGTACGACGCTGACTCCCTTTCGTGGCACAGGACGACACGCAGACGTCCCAATTCGCCGACAAGTCCTCTCATCCCGACCAGCTCCCCACCGGTACACACGGTAAAGACGCAGCTTCCCAATCTGCACAAGCAGGATCGAATGCCGATAGCAAACATGATAAAGATAAGGCTGCAAAGGCTTTACATGAGGGGCTGACAAGCGACGAGGGATACACGGGGAGTAATCAAGGTGGGGCGTATAGGGCGAAGACCTAAGGAGATTGGTGAGATGAAGGGATAATTGTGGAGTGGACAATAGAGGACAGACAGTGTTTCGTGGCCCTTCAAACGAAAAGCAGGGAAAGAGAGCGAAATATGCAGGAAGAATGAACTACTTTATCTATGCGATCTTACTGTACCACCCAAGGTTACAAATAGAACTCTCCGAACCGAGACCCATTGTCACCTCTTCTGTACTTCCTGGTCGGAGTTGCAGATCACTGTCGTCGCGAAGTGACGTGTACATATTCCACTGACCCCCAGAAGACAGCAGAAAGACGGTTTACAATATCGATAATGAAGAGCAGTCAGTGGCACTTTTTGGCCTCGACTTTCCGAAGGGGGAGTCACCAGAATTTGACCAGTTGGACACTCCTACCACTTCCTTGGGTAGAGCAGAACGTTTCACCTTGCTCAACGATCAGCGATCAGCAAGTTCTCGATGGATGTATCTGATGTCTATCACCATCACGATGCCGAAGATTGGGGTCCGAGAACATGGGAATCAAACTATGACGCTGACAGACGCAAACGTACACGAGCGGAACATGTGCCTCTCCGTACTAGTCGTCGACGACTAAGTGTCGAGGCCAGGCAGGCACAACTTGGGCCCGGCCGTGTTTTTAGGAAAAGTAATTATTGTCAAACTGTAAATCGATCGTGATACCCATGAACATGAATATATGTCAAGCCTATCTCTCTTTCACCGGCAGGCGGCCGTCTGCGCTTGCCGAGGAAATGACTTACTCGTTCCGCAACAGACAAGACAAATGGACAGATCTGCCTAACCGAGTGGGATGATGATCACAATATCTGGCATCTAGACGATCGTTGCCCTGACCATCGTCTTCAGCAGACATCTCTCGGTGATCCGTGATGATGATGGACGTTTCGATCGATGGTTATCACCTCTCGTGCGGCAAGGAGACCGACAGATAAGAGAAAAAAAAGCGGAATAACACAAACATTACTCGGCCATTTCCGTTCCGCTCAATGTAACAAGAGTAGTACCTGTGAGCGATCCGGAAGTATTCTTGTCGAAATGTTTAAAAGTCAGTTTGTACGTTTATCAGCAGGTGTTCTTGATCATGACATACGTACAACCCGTCAAGAGGAAAAAAGGTGAATACGAGGTGGTTCAACAGTTCTGCTCGGTGTGAGTAGTGTTTCGGTGAGATTACCTCGTCTTCTTTTGAGCTGCGTAATCAACATCCGCGCAACCAGCAACTAAGGACTCTAGGACCGATGAGCTCGTGAAAGACGACCACCAGACAGCGAGAAAGAGCGAGATCGATGTATATGTGATGTCACAAAGCGGCAGCGGCAGCTGCAACGCGAGTGCCTTTGAGATCGATATAATAGAAGGACGAACGTAAGAACGGAAAGAAGGGGAACACCGATATATAAATAGATAGCTTATATCGGAAATCGGTGACTGCCTGGATGGAGGGAGTGTGCAAGCTAGAGTACATCATCAGCTCTTCGCAATCCGCGGAGAAAATTAACCACGAAAAGCTGAATTTGGTTATGCTTGCGGATTCGTCAGTATGTGTACGCAGCCTGGTTCCTTTCGCTTGCTTTGCCTTGCCTTGCCACTGCAACCGCCAGGTGCCCCAGTGTCACGGTGTTTATCATGAATCAGGTCCTGGGTCCAGGAACGAGCCGATTTTTATTTCGTTTTGAGAAGGAAAATAACAGACACAAAAGTCTTTTGGGTCTGCCGATCTCCCGCTCGAACCAATCCCAATTCTTGATATGCCTCCTCTCACCTGCTCAATGAGACGAGGTTTCTCCATCACCGTTCAACGGAACAGCTTCTACAGGATGATTCTCATCATGACCAATAGTTTACAAATTCATACCCACCCGTATGTGAATGTATATGTGTGTACATGCGTACACCTTTCAGGACGAGACAAGGCTCCTTTTTGCCACCCTTTAATTATATCGGTCCGGGGTTCCTTGCCAGTAAGCGCCCGTTTCGCATTTTACTTTGATACTAGCATACGTGGACAAGTAGTAGTAGTGTTTCTTAGTCGAAACGGGGTGGCAGGAAGGGCGACGCTGTACAGGACAAACAAACAGAAGGCTAGTGGTGTTTACATCATCCCGTTATACAGTTAGTATCATGTTACTGCATAGAAGGGGACGTATGGCCGAACGCTCCCGCATCCCGGACGCCATCGGCGTTGATACCGTCCAGGTTTAAGCTACGATCGATGACAAGATATGGTTCACTGGATCACGTCGTCAGCAGTAGCAGTCCGCAAAGCAGCATTCTTTTAATTAAAACGGAGAGATACTCGGCATTACAGCATGATGAAGTACGAGGCTTGGTTACAGCAACAACAACAAAAAGGAGAACACAGGTCAGCTTCTCGTCACTTACTTTCACTGTCATGGTCACGAGCTATGAGCCATGGATTTTATTGGTGGTCAAGCGGAAGTACAATGCGCCGTTGTTTGTGTGCCTGACAGGGTGTTTACCCTTCACCTTCAGGTCGGAGTGTTTTGTTCAATTACGTTATACATCATTCCATCATCCCATCATCAGACATCGGCCCCGCACCGCCTCATCAAACGTTGCCCTCCCTAGACACGGGCAATGCTTCCTTTGCTTTGGCTTGTCTGAACCCTATCGACGGGCTATGTCGCCCCTCCTCAGGTCAACAAGAAGGAAAATTAAAAGAAAAGCAAAGCAAAAACAGCCAAGCAAAGACAAAGCCACACCTGAGTCACCTATCTGGGCCATGGCATCGGCGTGCATGCATACATACATACATACATTTGCAGACAGCCGGATCTTACTCTGATCAAAAGCCATCACATCCTCATCCTTTCTTTTCTACCCATCTCTTGTCATTTCGTCTTCCTCTCCCATCCTCCTTCTCTCTTCTGTGCATAGCCATACATCAAGGGGGGCCAGCTAGCAATCCTTCTCCCTCTTCTCCCACTTGTAGGCCAAACGAACAGTCAGTTTCGTTGTGTCGGCGACGAATATACATCCTCTGAGTTCCACTTTTGTGTTTTTCCCTCGAAACGTTAGGTTTCAGCTTAGCTTCCTTTCCTTCCCGTGTTATTTGCTTGATCCCAAAGCACACTGCATTTTCGTGTTTTACATAACTACCTCACAGCATTTCACTACATTCTTTGTTTTCCCCCGTCTTCGACCAACATTAATAACGACGCTTTCGCTGTGTACTGTAGAGAACGGATTCCCTTCCGCTGTGATCATATAAAGGCATAGGCCGAACGCGGACAACCCCGATTTCTTCACCCCATCGATGTGAGTAGTTTCAACGATCCCATTGTCCCTTATCCTTGACGAGGGCGTCCTTTGTCAGCCTTCCGGTCGTTGTGGACGTGTGCATACACAAATGGGTACGGTGCTGATCGCATAAAACGTGAATAGCACGTATTACATATACCGGCAGTGTGTGTAGTGTGACGACCTCGATTGCGCCCTATTCCCGGATCACAATCGACCAAGACTGTTCACGAAAAAAAGGTCAGTGCGTCATTCTATAGCCAAAGAGGTCCGCTCGGCATCGCTTCTTCGTCTTTGCTAAGTGCTAAATGCTTCATGCAATCTTCTTCATCCCAACAGTCCTGTCAGTTCTTTCAATCCTTTAATTTCTCGACATCGAATCGGCCACCGTAAACAACGTAGCCTTTTTCTCCATTTCGACCAATCTCACTCAGCCCCTTTTCACGTTGCCACCTACCCACGATGGCACCTCCAACCAAGCCTTCCGAGCCATCCTACGCTCCCCTTGCCAACCCGGCAACTTCTCCCGACCCCAACTACTCGCCCGATCCTAATGGCGGAGATGCATACGCAGCTTTGGGAGGACGAAACCTTCGTGACTCCTCAATCCTAAGTCCTTCTCCTGATCTCTACCAAAATCCATTGGGACGAAGCGGATCAGATTACCTTCCCGCACCTTCAATCATGACTCGAGATTCTACCTATGGCAGTTTACCGGGAACACCTCCCTTGAGAGGCGATAACAGACAGAGTTGGGGAAGCAATGTTGGTCTTGCTGCTGCTGCTGATGGAGTTGCTGGTGGAGATGTGAGTGAAAACTTCCCGCAGCACACCTTTCCCTTCGACTCGACTTGGGGCGCAATTCCCGCTTGCGACAACTTACTGACAAGCGCTTCGTTGCCATGCACAGGCTAGACGACCTAGCGTTCCTCGAGGTCAATCAGCTTTGGCCCAACACTCAACGCTGGGATGGAACAACGCCGACAACGAGCGGTTGTCAGTCAGCGACGAGGACGACGAGCAAGGGCATATCACGCCCGCGGTCGCTGCTATTGGCGCCGGAGAAAAACAGAGCGAAAAGCCAAGATGGGCAGCTGGTGGTGACCAGTACACTTCCCGAAAGAAGAGCAGAAAGTGGCTTTGGGCTCTTCTCGGAGCAGGTCTTCTGGCTATCATTGCTCTTGCTGTCGGTCTCGGTATCGGGTTAGTGATAAGCAAGGACGTTGGCCGGCCCGAAGAACGAGAACTGACTTTGCACCATTAGTCTCACACGGAAGCACAACAACACTGCCGGCTCCACGTCTTCTTCTGCCGATGGTGCTCAAGGCGACAAGTCCACATCGAAATCTGGTACCGCTACTGGCACTTCTGCCTCTTCATCTGCTACACCCATTCCAACGACCGGTACACAGGGTTCTCTCATCAAGATGGAGGACGGCACAACCTTCACCTACAACAACCCCTTTGGTGGCTCGTGGGTTTGGGATGAAGCTAATCCGTTCAACGTGAGTGTAGTGATTTCTAACAAGCCGAAAGACAGTTTCGCTGACTCGCTAACTGTCGCGCAGAATGACGCCAAAGTCAACTCCTGGACACCAAAGTTGAGCGAGGAATGGGTTTGGGGAAGAGACAAAGCCTACGGTGTCAACGTCGGTGGATGGCTCGTTACCGGTGAGTCACCTGTCCGAAGTGACTGGAATTTATGCTTACAGCGTCGCAGAACCTTTCATTGTCCCTGGATTGTACGAGAAATACGCTACTGGTGCCAGCAACACAACTGCCATCGACGAATACACTCTCAGCTTGAACATGGGTGACGACCTCACCGCTGCCTTGACCGAGCACTACGAAACATTCATCACTGAAAAGGACTTTGCCGAAATGGCCGCTGCCGGTCTTAACTACGTTCGAATTCCAATTGGATTTTGGGCGATCGAGACTTGGGATGGCGAGCCTTTCCTCGAGCGAGTGTCCTGGTCTTACTTCCTCAAGGCCGTGAAATGGTGCAGGAAGTATGGGTTGAGGATCAACCTTGACTTGCACACTGTGCCCGGATCTCAAAGTGAGTAAATATGACAGTAATCCCAACGACAAGGAGCAAGGCTGACGATTTTTCCAGACGGATGGAACCACTCCGGTCGACAAGGTACTATCAACTGGATGAACGGTGTCATGGGACTCGCGAATGCCGAACGAAGTCTCGATTACATTCGAACCCTTGCTCAATTCATCGCTCAGCCAGAGTATGCGCCCGTTGTCACCCTTTTCGGTTTCATCAATGAGCCCAACGCTGGAGGTGTTGGCAAGCCAGCAGTCGGCAGTTTCTATTACGAAGCGTACAAGATCATAAGAGATATCACCGGTATCGGCGCCGGCAACGGACCATTCCTTTCTATCCACGATGGTTTCATCGGTATCCAACAGTGGTACGACTTCCTTCCTGGAGCTGACCGAGTTGCCCTCGACCAACACACTTATATCGTCTTCCAAGATCAGCACGCTGGGAGTCTTGACGACCTGGCCAACATCCCTTGCAGTTGGTGGGCGTCTGCTACCAACACTACTTCACAAACTTACGGTGTTAATGTCGCCGGTGAATGGTCGGCCGCCTGGAACGACTGTGGACAGTGGGTCAACAATGTTGGTTCTGGCTCTCGATACGACGGTACATACCAAGGCTACGCGGGCAAGCGAATGGGATCCTGTGATATGTGGAACGACTACACTACCTGGAACCAGACTACCATTGATTCCTTGCATCGTTTCGTCGCTGGCAGCATGGATGCTCTTCAGGTGAGTCGTGTCATCGCGGTGATTTGAAAGCAAAGCTGACTCGCCCTCTCTTCAACAGAACTACTTCTTCTGGACTTGGAAGATTGGAAACAGCACCAACGCAATCACCCAGCCCAACCCATTCTGGAATTACCAGCTTGGTCTGGAGCACGGCTGGATCCCTAAGGGTGAGTCGGTAGCATATGTGCAAGGACGCTTGCTGACTGTTGTCCAGACCCACGAGAGGCTATCGGCGTCTGTGCTGCTCAAGCGGGTGTCACACAGAACGCCTTTGACGGTACTTTCACAGGTGCCTACATGACTGGTGGAGTGAGTCGACCGTTCTTCGTAGCCATGACCATACCCCAGTCACTGACACCGCCTATAGGTTGGCGCGAACTCCATTGCCGCTGCTCAGGCTTCCTCATACCCCTGGCCTCCAGCCTCTTTCACTAATGTCGCTGCTGGGGACATGGACAGCTTGCCGCAGTATACCCAGACTGGTACTCCTATCACTATGCCCGGTCCGACATTCACTAGCCCTGGTTCATCTGCCACCATCAGTGCCGGCAGTGGTTGGTTCAACGCTGCTGGTGACACCAGACAAGCTTACGTTGCCGTTGCTGGGTGAGTCGACTCTCTCTCATCCTAGTATGCTATGTCTCGTTAGGCTGACATGGCTACCTTTTCACAGTTGCTCGTACCCTCCTGAATACAGCGCTGCCAGCTTAGCTATCCCCGCTTCGGCTTGTGGAGCGGGCCTCGCTCAACCTACCAAGCGATCCGAGCTTCCCGAGAGAGCAGCTTTCCCTCAACCCACCTCCGCCCCCGCGCAAAGATAAAAGAGTTATCTGCAAATTATGGACACTTGTGATTCCTGCTTCAATGTGAATAACGTTTGGCTTATGAGGATGTCTCTTTATTCGTATCCCCAACCTGTCTCCCTTTTCTTTCTGCTCCAATTCCATTCATTCTTAGTCTCTCACCATCATTGCATTTGTCCGTTTTCTGCTTATATGTAACACCACCTTCATGTCACGGACTATGTTTGGGTTTGGCTTTCACCTTCGTTTATGTTATAGTCTGTGAATATCATGTATTAATCATGAAACTGCGAGAACTGGCACAGGCATCCATGGTCACAGCTCAGCGTTGCTCACACGGAAGGCGGGATCTCGCTGTTCATTTGACCCAGACTTTTTGAGACTCAGCCCTACACACTTGATCTCATTGGGGTAACCACGTGGCGAGATCGCGATCTTCGGGTTGTTGTAACAACTCGCAACAATGGACCAACAAGCAACGTAAAGCCGACTCTTGACTTGTGTCACAACGCGTAGAGTGTAGTCAACAAACAACAAGCTCCATCTTGGTCGACCGTACGACATCGCCCCTCAGATTCAGACTCGATGGGATTATAGTACAGGACATTAGAGAAGACGGATTGATCGGAAGTCAAGGTCACTTGACAAGATGGGTGTACCGGTCTTTGTTGCCATCATCGTTGGATTGCTGTCCTCGTTCGTCCAGTCGTTTGGTGAGTGTCATTGCCATTCTCTGTACTGTATCTCACAGCAGATGGCCCCTTGATGTCAATGGCCTGTCATTTTGTCGATGTGCACTTGCTCACACATGACTTTCCTCTGCTCATCAGGCCTCACCCTCCAACGTAAATCGCATATCCAATCGGATCTCCTCCCACTTCCTTCTCGTAGACCACCACACAGACGACCACTATGGCTCCTCGGCTTCGCAATCTACATCTCTTCCAACATCTTCGCTACGATATTCCAACTTGACGCACTGCCAATCGTCATCCTAGCACCGTTAGGTGCCGTCTCCCTCATCTCCAATGCGATCCTCGCGCGGATCATCTTAGGCGATAGGTTTGGACCAAGTTGGGTTCTGGGGACTGGACTGGTAGCGGGTGGGGCGGTGATGATTGCTGTTTTTGGAGTGGTCGAAGAGGAAGAACATGGCTTGGACGATTTGTTGAGATTGTTCAGTCGAGGTCCGTTTGTCGGGTTCTTTACGGTCATGAGTGTAGGCACGGCGTTGGTGCTAGTAGCGGTGAGTGGTAATCCTCATTGTCTCCCGGTGAAGATTTGTGATACTGAGATGCTCTTACCTGCAGGCCCACATCGCTTCATGGCATGTCAACCGTCAATTACGAGGTCGTATCTCACTCTCTGGTCGATCTACCCCTACCACAACCACTTCCATTCCTCCAAGCAATTACGCTTCTCCACAATATCCTACCCCGATCCCATTCCGTTCCACTCAGCTTCGTCGTTGGTCCTCTCCTACTTCACCACAAAATCCTACCAGCCCCTTACCCGCAACCACCGCCGCCGCTCACGATGCGAAAGCCAACGGCGTTCGATTCTCCTCTAAGAATTCAAATTCCAAACCTCTACATATCGATCTCCCTGATTCTGCATCTTTCTCCCACTTATCACCGCCCACACCTAATCCAGCCCAACAACGAATATACACTCTTTGCGGTCTCGCTTTTGCCGCAGCATCCGGAACTTTATCTGGAATGTGTTTGGTCCTCGCCAAAGCGGCAGTCCAATTACTTGTCATCACCATTGGATATTTCAGGACCGGAAAGGGACAGAACGAATTTGCAAGATTACAAACTTGGTTCTTGGTCATTGGGTTAGCTATATATGCTGTTCTACAAATGGTATATCTCAATTATAGCTTGACTTTTGCGTCGCCCGCTTTCATCTGTCCTCTCGCATTTTGTTTCTTCAACTTGGCTTCGATCTTCGGTGAGCGATCCATGTTCTTTTACCGTTTCTCACGATGAGTCAGCTAACCTTATATCATTGATATAGATGGACTGGTGTTTTACGATCAGTTTGGTCGACTTGCGACCTACCAGATCGTTCTTGTGTCGCTGGGTGTTGCGATTCTCCTTTTAGGTGTTTGGGTAGTATCCGCCATTCAGCCAGAAGGTGTCGAAGTTGGAACATGGATAGAAGATGAGGACGAATCGGATGACGAGGTCGATGACGACGAGCTTGAGCCTGGAGAAGGAGCGACCTTGTTAGGTGGAGACACCACTGTGGAACCCGATCCTCTATCACCGACATTCGCAGGCAGTACAGGTCCGCTCGACCGCTCCACAGAGGACATTACGAGACCTCAGCCTCAAGGACGATCCAACTCCACAACTGGATATCCGGAAACTCCGCCCGCCTTACATCGTTCTGTCTTCTCTGGGACCTCGAATGGTCCAGATTCACCTTCATCCCCCCTATCGCCGAGATCAAGACATCATCACCATCACAGACATCGAGGACCGAGGTACGGAACGCTGATACCGGATTTAGCATTACATGGTGCTCCGACGGGATTCTCTATCGGTCTAGGTGCCGCTAGTCCTGGTTTCGCGTTGAGGTCAGGCAGTATCAGCGGCGAGGGAGGGCACGGACACGGTCACGGACATGGACATGGATCGATGCGTTCCGGTAGAAGTAGGAGTGAAGGTCCATTGGGAATTGCGGCGATTATGAGGGGAGAGGATCCCCGTGCAGCGGAGCAGAACACGATGGAAGAAGGAGGGAGAGAGAATCATGCGGAAGCTGCACTTAGAGATTGGGGAGAAGAAGAAGAAGATCATAGGAGGAATGGAGCTTGGTGGGAGAGGTACTTCGGACGAGGGAGGATCAAGTTGGTAGGTGAAGAAGGGGAAGGGGACGGTGGAGGTACTTGAGAGTACATGAAGGAGGAGGATAAGGATGGGATCTTTGTGTAAGTATAGCATGGATATGGTATAACAAGCGTACTGTATGTATTACCATTGTTTTAGTTCAAAGACATTTGCATTTGCGTGATGCATCGTTTGGATTATTTCATTGTGGTAAGCGCTCGAGCGAGAAATGGTGGGTGGGTGGGTGACATCATCTTCTCATTCTTCTTCTGCGCATGGACCTCCTTTGCCACCAGCAACTAAGTGTACAATACAATGGTATAATAGACAATACACTCTGTCATTTCCAACCATCTCGACAATGAGATACTGAAACGAACACTGACTTCTTGGACCCCACACCGTCACAGCATACCTCTTGCACACCCCGTTCACCTCACCAGGATGTACCCACCCTCATCACCGAGCCCTTATGTACCTGCCAAATCCTTGATCCCGTCCTCTCCCTCCGCCTCTGGAGGAATCACTCTCAATCGCGCTAGACTCACAAGGGGTTCGTCATCCGAACGGATCGGTCTTGTAGGCTTATCAGGATGGAGGAGGAGACCGAAATCAAACTCGAAAGGTACCGCCACCGGTACTACGATATCAAATAGCGCAAAGACGACAACGACGACGCTTGGGAGGTCATTGAGTACTTCTGGAGTGGGAAGTGGGAAAAGTAGGATTTCGACGAAGAGGAGTAGGAAAGGTCTGGGACTGGGAATGGGAATGGAGGAGACCCCTGCGAAGAAAAAGAGACTGACTGTCAGCGTGGGTCTTCTCACTTCACTATCATATATCATAGTAGAGCGTGAAGATTGTGTCAATGCTGATATACACTCCGTGACCAGAGCATAGGGACCAAATCCACTCCCAAAGCCACGAGCTCGAACCCTCATGCACGCAGTACCGACCAACCCGATGCCAACGGACCGCCCGTCTCTTCGCCTCTTGGATATTCGGAGCTGTTGCTTGACTCTGCAGATGAAGATGAGAGTAGACCAAGTCATTCGATACCTGCCATTCGCCATATCCCACCTATACAAAAATCCGACGAAGTGTTCTTCGTCACTGATCCGGCTCGACTCATCGTTGACCGCTCTCCTTCGCCTACGGGAGACAAGGATGCGCTAATATATGAGAGGGGCGGTGATGCGCTCTTTCCAGCAGCGCACGATCTCTTTGTTCCATTGAACGACATTTCGTCGTCTTCCGCTTCTCCTCTTACACCCGGGAGTGGAGACATGATCAATCCAGGAAGAACAACGATTCACGAGGAGGACGAGGATGAGGACAAAAGTGCTGCGAAACCGAAACGATCCAAGTGGGACTTGACAGTCCCTCTCAACGATCTTACACAACCTTCTTCCCCTTCCACAGCTCGAAAAACAACGAGTAAGCCAACCAGCAAGATCAAGCAGAGACGATCGACACCATACAAGCTTCCAGGGGCCAGTACTGTTCCTCCCAGGCCGTCAAACGACGAGAATAATAGTCCGGATTCGGTTGAGATGAGTCGAGGTGTAACAACGCCAACCGGGAGACGATATCCGCCGCCGCCACCGTTGACTGGGGGAGCAAATGTTGATCGAGAAGGATCACCTCCCCCACCGATTCTGATACACAGTCAGGCAGACGACATAATCGACGACGTTGATGATGGACATCGAATGTTGGATATTCACTTGGAGATCGAGTCTTCTCCCGCAGCCAGCAATGAGAGTGGAGCGGGAGGAAGTCAGCAGACAGACTCTTCGAGCGAGGACAGCGACGAGGATCCATTTGGCTTGATGTGGATGGTACAGGCTGTGAGAGGTAGGTTCAGCTCGTAAAGTTGGACAGGAAGTACGCTGTAAGCTGAGAATCGGACGTCAGACAAGGAGCCCTGTCAGTGGTGTCCCTCATCAGAGTTCAGCTCCCCAATTGCACCTCGTACACCGTCGCCGATCGTCTTTTCTGCTACACCTTCCCCTGCACACTCGGGAGCTGTATCGCCAGCTGGTAAGGACAATGGGTCAATCAATCAGGTGAAGGTCACACGACCATCTCGAGTTTCAAGGAGCGTTTGGCGAGGAGCGGAAGTGCTAAAAAGGATGGATGGTGAAGAAGCAGCCAGACCAGAGGCTGGAAGCGAGGGTCAGGAGAGCCACGATGAGGAGGAGGGACCAGCACTTGACCGAACTAAGAGACAGAGGCAACACGACAGCCGAGGTAAGAAAACGGCTCGGACATATCGCCGCGTAGAAAGATCGAGTACCCCTGAGATAACGGAGGTAGGTCTAAGCGCTCAGCGTCTTCCGGAGCCTGTATTGATACGACGGTCCGCGCAGGAAGCGTTGCGAGCGAGACAGGCTAGGATACAGCACTATCAGGATCTTCAAGATCGTCATCCTTTGACAATAGAATATGTTTGGTGGTAATTCAGACATTGATTGTCATGTAGCTAGGCTTTGAGTGGTCATCGCGTCAGAATAGGTTATTCGAATGCCGGATTCCGACGGATGAGAATCGGTCTTGTCCGCATTCCGACATTCCGAGATGTAATTTAGGAATTGTTGTCGATCATGATGACTCGCTTGTCGCTACGAGTCAACCAGTAGAAGTTGTTGTGATGACTTTACTAGCAATATTCAATTTGGGACATTGTTTTATATTCGCATGTCCACGATCTGGATGACAAGATGATCGATAATGGTTTCAGACGCATCACCCTCGAACGATAATGTTAGCAAATCACCTCGTATCCATATTGCCGAAAGAAACACACGATCAGTAAAGAGAGAACAACCGCCGGCGGTATTGGAAAGACAATCTTCTAGATTATCGAACATCTTGACGCATGTTAGATCGAACGAGGTCTACCCACCAGAATGGCAGAACGACCTCGACGAAGATGGTATCACGTCCAATGTAGACGATGTAGAAAGGGTGATAGATAAGCGACCTACGCCGGACGGCAATAGAGATGAGAAGGATATCTCTGGTTCTAGACAAGTCGAGAAGGCTGGTGTTGGATTACCGATAGTGGTGGATATCGAACATACGCCCGTGGACGATGATCCGAGAGAATGGGGAGATAGGAAGAAATGGTTCGTGTTGACTCTGATCACTTTTGCATTGGTAAGTCCCATCGCCTTTCCCATCATCACGAACACCGTAACTCTTTACGATACACCTCTGCTCATGTTCAAGTTGCTCCGCGCCTCGCGTTCATGCCGATGTTGACGTGTGTTATACTTGACACCCTACTATAGCTCGGTCCTACAATGGCAGCGAGTATTTATAATCCCGTCATCAACGAAATTAGAGAAGAATTACATGGCACTTCGACGCAAATCGGTCTCACACTGAGTTTATACATCTTGTGAGTGGGACCGACCTCTGCTTTGCGTAAGAACAGTGCCATTGATAGTCGTCGAGCTGACTGACGTGGTGGCCTGGGAACAGGTTTCAGGGATTTACGCCTGTCTTCTGGGCTGCGTTGTCAGAGGTGAGCTGCGAATTCAGACGAAGTGGTACTGCAGATCAAGCTGACTGATCATCTTGTGCAGGTCAATGGTCGAAAGGTGCGTTTATAACAACGTCTGACAGATTTGTACCCCTATGGAGTCGACTGATCGATCCAATCCGCTTTAGACGAGCTATCTCATCTCATACGCTGTAAGTGACAGACGGGGACTTCTATCTCACCTCCTAGCATTTCACCTCGCTGTCACATACCCGAATACCCTTTCCCTCGAAGACCGCGACTTTCATTTTCGGTGCTAATGTCTATCTCGTGGACAGATCTACCTCGCGGCACTTATCGTTGCGTCTCGAGCCAACTCGATGCCGCTCTTAATTGTCATGCGAATCTTGCAAGCTACAGGAAGTGGAGCAGTCAATTCGGCTGGAGCAGGAAGTTTGGCAGATATGTACGAGTCGCACGAGAGGGGGGCAAAGGTATGTCCAACTAGGAGCCACCAAGTGGCCCTATCCAACTCCTGTCGAAGATGATGATTGGGAAAGGGTATGGCTGATCCATTATGGGTTACAGTTGGGGATCTACTACAGCGTACCTATGTTCGGTCCTGGTATCGGCCCAATCATCGGCGGAGCTCTCGGTCAAGTGAGCAGATTCCCTTCCCAACATTATCGTTCCAACTGCTAATTTGAGCCACTGGGCTCGGCTAGTCATTCGGATGGCGAAGTGTATTCTACTTTTCAGCAGCACTAGGAGGCGTCATGGAAATCTTGTTCATCTTTTTCCCAGACTCATGGCGAAAAGAGGTGAGTGCCTAACAACCTTTTGCTTATCGAGCCCTGAAGGCTGATTGTTGTATTTGTTTTCTGGAACATAGCGGTCAAGGACATATCAGAATGCGGTCGCAAAGGCGGCTAAACGAGCTCAGCAGAAGCTTGAGCAGAAGCGGACCAAGGAGGCTGCGCGACTTGCCAAAGCCGACAAACACACTCCCTCGACATCGACAGAACGTCCAGTCGAGATTGCAGCGTCAAGCATCCCACCTCTGACCGATGTCACCGTTGACAGGGACGTGGAAGAGGGTCATCACTCAAATCTGACGAATAAGGGTACGGTGCATGTCAAGAAGAGATGGTATTTGCCATTCGGGAAGAAGAAAGTGGTCGAAACGAACGTCGAGGAGAAATTCAAGATCACACCTGGTGATTTGAATCCTTTCCCTTTGATGATTGGAGTGATAGTGATGAGACGACCCACCAACGCACTCGTCATCATGTCTTCTGGTATGTCAAATCTCACCTTACCCTTTCCTGCAACTCTGCTCGCTGATCTGAGCAATTCGCGTTATATTTCGTAGGTATCTGTTTCTCTGCGCAATATACGATCGTTTACACGGCGTCGATCACACTGGGCGACGCACCGTACTCGTACAATTCGCTCAATATCGGTCTTGTCATCCTGGCTTTTGGGATAGGCAATATCTGCGCTAGTATCATTGGAGGAAGGTATTCGGATGTGGTTTTGAAGAGACAGAAGAAGCAGAATGGAGGTGTGGGTGTTCCGGAAGTGAGTGCATATCCAACAGTAAACGACCGCGCGAATATTTCTGGTAGGTGGCGAGGTGCGATCACTGACACGTTTATCCGTTCTATCGCAGATGCGATTGAAATCGACGTTCATAGCTATGCCATTTATCATCCTCAGTTTCCTGGCATACGCATGGACGGCGCACGAGAAGGTACATATCGCAGGGATCGTAGTCAGTCTGTTCTGCGCAGGATTCTCTCTCATGTGAGTGACGGTCAGCCCTTACTATGACCTCGAGCACACGGTTTGCAATATGATAGTCTGCGCGCGCAGAGACTGATGTCTTGCTTTACAGGTGGATCTATTCTCCAACTTTGGCTTATCTCGTCGATTCTAATCCGGTAAGTCTACGTCCGTGTCCTAAACCACGCTTCCTCTATTGAGACACGTAATCCACACTAACCAACCTATCTCATCGTCTAGGGCCTCTCCGCACCCGCTTCGTCCTGCGCGTCATTCGTACGAGGTGCTCTGGCATGTGTCATGTCGCAGATTGCGGTTCCGATCCGGAATGGTATCGGAGATGGGGGTATGTACTCGCTCTTTGCGGGGCTGGTGGGCGTAAGTTGTGGTTTGATCGTGTTGCTCTACTGTGAGTGATTGTTCCTACTGCATATCGCTGGGCTTTGCTCGGCTGGGTGGGATAGAACGCTGACTGACATTGTTGTCTACAGTCAAAGGTGAAAGTTTACGGATACGAGCGTTAGAACGAGCGGCGGATCGGGCTAAACATTAGCGAGGAGACACTTAGACTCAGACACATCATTATTTCCTCTGTATTTGTTGTGACACATTTGCATGCATCTTGATTCATCATACACAAGCTGCGGTCTCTGTTGATCGGTATCCCAGCAACGCGTCTCTTCGTTCACTGTTCAGGGTTGATTGAGCCAAAGTGCCACATTCAGCAATAACAATAAGCGGGTCAGTTCGTACGCTCAATCAATGCAGCCTCCCCCGCAATTACACTTGTCAACAACATCATTCGCACGGGACATACAAGTCTTCCCCCACCTAAGCGAAAGAGCTATCGCATTTGCGTTCTTCACACTCACTCACTCACTCACTACCCTCTCCCACATAAGACGATGCTCTCCGTATTCCGACCCGCGGTCATGCGCGTGACAGGCCCCGTCTCCGCCCCTGCTAATGCGTTGAGGATGTTGAACACCTCTTCGGTAGTCATGGCTGCTAAGAAGAAGGTCGTTGGTGAGTGAGCGTGTGACGTGTTTCTCGCTTGATTTGTTGTATGTGATTTGTTGTTGGACAGGAGGGCGTCACGCAGGAGAGGTCGGGTTTGTGGTTGGATGGAAATGTGATGTGATGTGTGAGGACACGGGCTCCGCAGTCAGTGATTGCGAGGATGTTCACCAGGGAACACAGACCAGCGAGCAATCAGATTCATCACGCTCTGCATGCTGTGTCACATGTCTCTTGGGGTGTCCTAGAAGGCTGTCTACGTTGCTTAGCTCCGTCACATAATGCAAGAAACACACAATTGATGATGACCTTGTTCACGCCCCTTGCAGACCCCACTCTCCCCTCTGTCCCTCGTGGTCCACCTACCGCCTACACGCTCTTCTTCAAATCCTACGTCGGATCATCCTCTTCCAACCATCTCAAACCGGATGGTAAACTCGACATGCGATCACTCACTTCTTCCGCCGGAACAGCATGGTCCAACCTCTCTTCATCTGAAAAACAATCATACGAATCCCAAGCTTCCGAAGCTAAACGAAGTTACGAGAAAGCTTATCAGGCATTTTGGGAATCTACAACTCCCGAAACTAGAGATGCGATCAAGAAGGCTACAGGAAAAGAGGTGAAGCCTCCCGGGGGGAAGAAGGCTTTCAAACAATCCGTTGCGGCTCGTGCGGGTAATCCGGGGAAACCATTGACAGCGTTCTTTGGTTTCGCGAAGGATGTGAGGGATGAAGGGAGGGTAGCTGTTCCAGGTCATTTGGAAGGAAATGAACGACAACAGTTCATCGCAAAGGAGACTGGTAACCTCTGGAAGGCTTTGAGCGAGAGTGAGAAACAGGTGAGTAACGTTGAGCGTGAGCGGCCGCAAGGTCGCGAAGTGACCACCTCCACTACCCTCACAACACGTCGTGCTCTCCGCCTTTTGACATTCGATCGACTGATCGTGTAATTCTGCGCATTGCGCATCCGCTAACACTCAACTCCCCCCCCGTAGAAATACAAAGACCAGTACACCGAGCAAAAGGCCAAATGGGAGACTTGGAAGTCTACTCAAGCCGACAAGGCTGACCTTTAGTCGGGCACGAGCGAGGAAAACATACGAAGAAAGACTTCTAGTTGGGAGGGATGCAAGTCATACTGCGGGGAAGTTTTGGTCTTTGTGATATATGGGCGGAGCGGACTTTGGACGTTAAAGGGTTGGAAAGGCATCGCAGCGTGTTAAATTTCAGTAATCAAAGAATATACCAATTCCGTGATAGACGTATGCAAAGAGCACCTCTCATATCGCGCTGAACCAGACCCACAAGTGCAGCACCTTTGCGTTTGGAGACATTCCTCCAGAGCCAGATTCCAAGTAGTGGACCAAATCACGTCACGTTCCTGAATCCAATTAAGTCAAAGTCAAAATGTACCGTTATGCCTTATGCCTGGACAGACCAAAAGAGAGTGAGCGAGCGAGCGAGCGAGAAATGGATGGCGCTTGGAATAAATTGGTACAGAACAACACCGCTCTACCGTAGCTTGTAAGTTGCTTTGCATTGCATTGCACTACATTTCCTATCTACGACCAAGCAAAAGCCAAGCCGAAAACCATCTAGTGGTGGTGACCATCACCGTGGAGAAGAGCCTCGTCGCCCTGGAAGTTCATGGTGTAGACTGAGGGGGTAACGCGTCAGTGAGCAAGTTCAAAGCAGCAGCACAATGACGGGGAAATGGCGAAAGGGAAAAGACAGGAGGTGAGAGACGAGCGACTCACCGGAACCACACTCGGGGCATCGGTGGTTCTTGAGAGAGTGGGTGACGTTGAGCCAGATGGTGTCGTGAGAGTCGGCGGGGAAACCAGTGCAACCGACTTGTCGCTCGGGGAACTATGATGAGGCGCAAAAGATAATCAGCATCAACCGTAAACGGTGTCTGACTCCTTATACGCCCTTCCTCTTTTCGCAACCTTCACGACTTCACAAGAAGACCGCCCTTCCTCTTTTCGCAACCTTCACGACTTCACAAGAAGACGTCGTCCATCTCCACATTCCGCCCAACACTTGAACGACCCAGGAGAAACTCATACTCACAAGAGAGTAGACGGCGATGGGGTCATCAACGGTACCGAGTCGGGTGACCTCGAGAGGCTTCATGTCGAAAACGTCGACACCCTCGAGCTTTCCGAGAAGTTCGAATCGCTCGAGACCGGTAGATTGCTCCTCGCTGGAAAAGGACATTGGTTAGCTGTGCGTCATATACGTGATTTTGTCCTTTGTTTCATCCAGCTTTCTCCAACCACGTCGGGATGTGTCGTGATATTGATAACATCTCGCAATTCCTCCGCCATAGAATTCTCACATTCCTCCTCCGCTTTCCCACCCCGCTTTCTCCTTCAATGGCCTATGTATTTCCTCTCCTCCATATCTGTTCTCGTGACCTGGGCAGATTGACACTCACTCAGTGGGGACCTTACCGGGCTGAGCACCGGGACCGAGCAGTTGGGGGGGACCGTGACCCGCCGACCTGATAGCGGACATTGAGAAAGCCCTGGCGACATTGAGCTGAGAGGAAACGACGACGGGTCGTCGAAGGGCCGGAAGAGCTGTTCGGAAGGATCTGAAGACGGCTGCCATGGTGTATAGAGAGAGACTATATGAGTGGTGAGTGAGGGAGAGAAAGAGGTGTAGGAGTGGAGCTAGTAGATTGGACGAGATGTGATAGGATGTGTGTTGTTGGGTTGGTGGTGCCAATCACTCACTGTACCTACCTACCACAGAGTGAAATGAAATGCGAGCTAATCCTTAGTTGGTCCGGGATCAACCGACAAATGGGAGCACAAGGGGGTACAATCTCGTAATCCCGGACTCGGGGAATTTGAATGTGGCACTAAACCACGTGGACTGGACTCACTTTTGTGTGCTTTGACTTTTGGTGCAAAGGTCACGCGCGTCACTTGGCAACATCACCCACTGTATGACTTTCAGCGATGCTAATGTTGTGGATCGCTCACCACCCCCACCTCCTTGATGGCCAAACTAGGATCGACTGACTCGTCCAGGTGCATAGGCTGCATCTGAACGGGCTGCACAGCAATCAAGGTAAGCTCCTACATATGCCCCTTGAGAAGCTGTCGAAGCTGAACTTCCATCCCGTCCAGATGTCCCGACTTCCGCCCAGTCAGTTCTTCCCGGATCCGAAAGGGTGGATCGAGACAGCTCCATCCTCTCGACCAAAGAAGACGACATCGACACAACGACCTCTCACTTCTTTCTCGCACGGTCTGTCAACTCCGCCCACATCGACCTTCAAGCGGAACGCTTTGGCTGGACCTGGGCCTTCTACCTTGAGAAACAGCGAGAACAAGAATAACGGATCCATCACTAAACGCTGGAAGGAAGATAACACGCCGATCGATAAGACTCGACAGGGTACTTTGAGAGGAGTATTCACACCGCCCACCACCGGGCCCGTCCTTCGAAGGGGTGGCAGGGTGGGAGCTCTCAAGGAGGACAAGAACAGGAAAGAAGAGAGGGAAAACCGAACACCATTAAGTCAGAAGAGCAGATCGGGTTCCATGCTGGCTTTCGGGAAGAAGAGAGATGAGATCACGCAGAAGGAAGAGAGGTCTCATCCGGCTCCGGGAGGAGCTGGAAGTCGGCTGAAAGTCTATGACGACGATTTCTGGCGAGATTCGAGTACCGATGAAGCTAAATCAGATGTGGATGTCTTGCCGCCATCTAGTCAACTAAAACGACCCACCGGCAAGCCCAACAAGTCAGCAAGAACGCCAGGTCACCATGACGCTGCTCACACAGACCACGAGAAAAATGCCGAGGTTTCGAATACCCCTTCACCAGCTCAGCAAAACCGACGACCATCCCAACATCGAACACCTTTCCTCCGCAAATTTGGCACGCCAGACCGTGGCTCCTCCCCTGATCCGCTCCCTCCTCTATCATCAGATATCAAGACCAGTCCTCCGATACCCGACTATGTCTTGGGTAATCATCGACAGATCAACGGACAAGACACAGCGAGGATGAACCGGATCAAATCACCCTGGCGGAAAGATCGCGATCCACCAGCAGCAGCACCTGTATCTCCGATCGAGGACAAAGGGTCCAAGAAGAGGAAGAGGGGTCAAATTACACATGTAGAGGAGATCGACCGAAGAGTCTTGGATAAGGCTCATGAGAATAGAAAGAAGACACCTGATGGGAAACCAAAGGCACTGGTCGATTTGTCGTCCTCAGATCCACCCGAAGGAGCAGAAGACACGAAGTCCCCTACCACCAAACGAGGCAAAACCCATCACGGTGCACCACTAGGATCAATGCGGACAAACGCTCTTCTTCCCAGGAGAAGTCTCAGTAAACCGATGATTGGGCAAATTAGTCCTTCACCCAGGAAAAGGTCAAAGAAGCCAGATCTTGTTGCGATCTCACCTCTTCCTCGAACGTCGGTCCGAAATCGGTCCTTGTCACCCGAAAATGGACGAAGTCGCTCGAGAGATGTATCGCCGAGACCAGCCGGACCTGCGGCATTGGAGGAACAGCTGGATATCGCTATCGACAAAGCGAGAGAGAACGCCGCCGAGTTGGATCGAGCAAAGGAACATGCTGCGGACCTCGAGCATTCCCTTCGGGCGATAGGGGAAGCAGCCAGTCAAGCATCTCAATCTCAACGTCGAACTCAGCAACCCTCTCTTTCCCCAGAACTTATCACGACTTCTCCTGTTCAAGTTCAACAACCTACTTCGCCCGAACACATGCTCATAACACCTCGTAGAAGACGAAGCTCAAAGTATCACCATCAAGTGACTCCACCGAAATCGCGACCTCGTCCTCAATCAATGGTCAACCGACAAGAGACATTGTTCATTCTACCCGATCCTCCCGCTCAACCTGACTTTTTGGTCGATCGCATGCCTTCCTCCTCCCCCAGAGTCCCAGACTTCCAACCTATGGAGATGGATCCTGAAACCCTCATCACTTGGGGTCCGCCGGTACAGGAGCATATGGGTGAAGACGGCCTGGACTTAAGTCCAGTCGCAGAACTGAATATGGCTAGTCCGAGGTCCAGCCAAAGTGAAGAAGCACCATTGTTCTCGCAACCAGAAGATTCGCCAGACAGGAGACCGTCTCTAGTACAATGTCGGTCAAGCAAGAGCGTGAGTGCCTCTGCGCAAGCCATGTCTTCAAACTGACCTGACATGTATCTCCTTTGCAGATTGAGCCCACGGCATTTTCGCAAGACTTTCCAGTTCTCGTTCGCTCTTCCCCTCCTCCTGAGTCGTCTTCACCAATGAAGTCTCCATCTCGAGCCGACAATGTAGCCGACGCGCCGATCTCAGCAACGTCGAAGTGGGATCACCTCAATCGAGGTATTTTATCCCAACATACTCCTACTGCCGCGCGATCAGCAGTCGCTACCTCATCTCAAAAGGGCACTGCAAGCGGGAAGAAACGTAAAGCCACGTCGAGCGGCCGTTCAAGCACCGGCAGCCAAACGAAACTTGCTGCATTTGGATTCTTTGGCGATAAAGGAAAAGGCAAAGCAAGGGAAGCCGAGTTCGGAAGAGAATGGGATGAAGAGGAGGATCATGACTTCGATGAGGATGAGCCTGTTGAAAAGAAGCAGGACCGAGGGGATCTGGGTCAAGCATTGGCTCGGGTCCCCGAACCACCGTTGCATCCTGATCTTCGTCCAGCTGGGATCCGAGAGATGAAACGACGGGCCGCAATGGATTCCCAACCCCATCCTCCTTCATCACTTACGACAACAGCACACACCACTTCTCCAGCAACGGCGATCGTCCACACACCGAAGAAACAACGTGGACTAACGAAAGGAGAAAACGGCGAAGAAGAAGATCACGAAGCGCCTTTGTTCGAGAGGACCTCAAGTAGTAGTTGGAACGGGACGAGCAGTTCGCAGACCAACAGTAGCGGGATCCAAACGCCAGGATCGACGAGAGCGTGGTTGGACGGTCTGGGCGAGAGAAGGGGAAGCGAGTTCGGGACGATGGAGTAGTTGTTTACGGGTGCTGGTCGAAAACCAGCTATTTGTATATATCGACACACCGTAAGGACCGCCACGGGAGCAGGTACAACGGAGCGAGCTAGTGGACGATGTGGAAGTGGCATGTATTGTTAGGGTTCGTTTTGTACACTTGTTGTTAGCATCAATATGAATCCATATCTCTACTTTCTCCCAAATGGCACAATCAAGGTTGTGAACGGCATTTGCGCTTCTGGTCATACAAACCAACTAAGGCCTTTGGTCCCCGGTAGCTGTCATTTATCGAGGCAAGCAATCTTAGTGGGATCAAATGCCTTAGATAACTAATATAGCAGGAATCTGTTGGAGTGTCAACCTTTTGCCATCCACTGACTGTAACTCATTGTCCATGCAAAAAGTGGCATAAAACAATTGCATCCTTTATGACCAGGAAGGCAGTGTTATAAAACGGTATGTGCCTTCATGGGGGGAACGGTGACATGATAAATGTCATATCCATACCTACTTTGCAATATGCCCATATTACCTCTTTCTCCCTTTGGTCCTCTTGAGTTGAACATCCACTAACCTGTTTACAGCCTTCACATTCAGTTCCCACAGCACCAGACCTTTCTTCACTTTGTACTTTGTTGAAATAGTCTCGAGTAAGCCTCACCCAGCCTCAACTATCACAATGGATGACAGCAAGGATCACTTGCAGTACAACTACCCAATTCCTGTCAAGATTGAGAGTTATGGAACTTCTGCAACAGGATGCCATATTACTTGTCAGAGCTTCCCAATCGATTCCAATGGCCAAGCATATACAAGAAACACAGCTCACAGCATACAAGCCCCTTTCAGTCACAGTCAATTTCCTACTACATATCCTGATCTCAACTACAATCCAACTGTTGGCTCGGCACACATGTCACTCTTTGTCCCAGCACTCCCTCTTACAGGTCCATCAGTCATTGAACCTAACCTATACTCTGCAGCCGGGTCTGAAGCTCCCCTTCCTGATACCATACCAAACTCAACCAGTACTAGGTATATGGAACACCCTTCCCATGCTATGGCAAGTCCTCAAGGGTATACACAACAAGCTCACCATTATCACACAAGCTTGGCTGTTGATCACTCAAAATGTGTCCCCTTTCCCTTGCCCAATTCACTGTATCATTCACACAACACTCTTGGAGTCAAATTGTTGCCTGAATCAGCAACCGCTTCCTGCTCAACCGCATCAGTCCCTGCAGCACCCTCTTCGCTTGAGTCACCTCACTCCAGCAATGTAAGTCACCATTCCATTATGATTGTCCACACCTTCATGCTGATGATCAGAGACTCACTCTCTGGGGATAAACAGCCATCACATCTCGATGATCAGTATCATGCCATGAGTTTGTCATTGATCATGCAGCGGAACGATATTGTGAGAGACAAGAGTGAGTTTTGCCCTGTGGTCAACTCAACTTCCATGTCACTAAAGCCGCCCATCACAGCCACATGGAAAAAGAACAAAGATCGTGAGCGAGCGCTTTTTCGATTTGACAAGGTCAATGTGCCAGTCCTGGCCTGGGAAAATACAACATCACAGGAGAAGCTTGAAGAGAGGTGCAGAATAATGGGGAAAGGGGTGTTCTTTGCGACAGTGATCAACTCCTTGTCTTATCCATGTGGGCTACCTCCAAATTGGTTACCAATTGTGCACACAGGTGTCAGCACTGCAGGAGTGAGAGACAGTGCAAAAAGATTGGAAATTATCAGAATGAAAGGTATGAATAACACCCTCCTTTTACAATGTGGCATGACTGATCTAGTTGACATAGAACGGTTTTACTACAAGAGGAGGCAAGAACAAGGGAGGAAAGTTGCAAAAGTTTGGACCCGAGTGGAGGCTGATAATGTGACATTGAGGCAAGCACACACAGCAATGACAGAAGATGGGCTGGACAATGTTGACATGGTCATATTTGAAAAGGCCTTGCAAGAGACAATCAGAGAGAATGAGCAGATGAAATGGCAAAACATGGAGGCAGTGTCATGCAATGATCACAAAAGGAAACTATCTGAATAGGAATCAATCATTTCACCAGGTTATAGTACTCTTCTGTTCTATGTGAAATATGCGGTGATGTGATGTCACCCAACCATGGTTGGAGGGAAAAGGTATCTGATGGTCAGAGCCGGGGCCCTAATGAAAAGCTTGCTTATACATGTGAATAGTGATATGAATTGTGATGTGAATGATGACCTTGTGGTCCCGTCACCAGCACTCACATGTCAGAGGCGTGTCATGAATTACAGCACATGTAATCTCACGCGTGGAATCTCTTCGAACGCCTCTAAGAACAGGTCTTAGAGCCCGAACCGAACACCTCTAAGAACAGGTCTTAGAGCCCGAACCGAACACCTCTAAGAACAGGTCTTAGAGCCCGAACCGAACGTATCTAAGACCAGCTCTATGAACCGTTCTCAAACAAATCTGGGTGGCAAATGCATACTCCCAAAAGGTATATATATCCCACCTCCTTCCGTAGTTAGTTGTTAGCTTTCCCAGCTATGTATCATTATTTGAGTCTCACTCATACAGTCACAGAGTTGGTCTTAAACCCAACACCTCTTGTCGTCATCCCCACTACTCTTGTCATCATCACCAGTATTGTCATCACCACTGCGACATCGGAACTTGGTCAATAGTGCAACAAGCCCGAAACACTGTCCTTTTCCTTGGACACCTCCCGTTCCCCTCCGTACCGGCGTGACAAGGCGGGTCCGTTGACGGTGCAGCATTCCACCGTAGGTCTCTTAGTAGGCCAAGAGTGGTACCACCGAGATTCGACGGAGAAGGGGCTAACCGTCCGGTTCTCGTTCGACCGCTCTTGCGTTATTACTTCGTTCGAGAGTCGTTTGCGTCTAAGTCGAGGAAGGATAGCATGTTGTACACGTACATGTCTCATAGTGCTGTAGAAATATGTGTGTACTATTATCTCACTACGGTCTAACTAACTAAATACTTACAGAAAGGGAAAGGATATGTGAATTGAGTGCTAACTTCCACCGACCTTAAGGTGTCCCTTCCGAGGAAGCCAGGTCAAAGGTTGGTAGAGCGTCTGTCGAGGGTGTACTAGGTTGTCGAGTAGCTTACTAGGAGAGTGTCAAACATCCTCCTTTATTCCTCTCAGAGAAGCTATCTTATCCCTCAACAAACTTACGCCGAGCATCCATCTTTCGCTCTAACTATTCACGTGACTCAGCAGAGTCTCCGTCGATGTCCGCTTCTATCCTCGATGGACCTTGTTGTACCACAACGTCGAGGTTTTGTAAATTACGACGAGTTTCGTGCCATGTTCGCGATGTCTTTGTGGTTATCGATATATGGTAGTGACAGAAGGATCCAGCAAGGATGTGCAATCTGTGAAGTGAAGGTGGAATCTTGGAGTAGCTTGTGATAATCTGATCCTTGGGAGGAAGAATCAATACATGTTCTACAAGATGGAGGTCTTTTATGCCTTATTCTTCCTGGCACAACCTGTTGCTAGCTGATCAAGCAAACTGCACTACAGTTCCAGGTCCAGAGGCAGGTCCTCTGTTGAGTGGGATGTGTGGACAAGGTACACCATCCCCTTGACCAGTCATGAAGGCTCATAATAGTAGCTGTCATCTGCGACAAAGGGAATTTTAAGGATTGGATGCCTTCTCATACGTTTCACAGCTACATGTCAAAGCATCAACCCTTTGATATCTATTGTTCATATCTCCTTGCACATACAAACTGTTTTGCCTTGAGTTCATCCTTTATGAGGTATCAGGAAGCAAGCAACCTAAGTGAAGGATACTTTGTCTGAGAAGGGAAAGTGATTTCACCCATTGGCTGATCTGGACTGACCTTTACAGGTACATTAAGGCCCAGATTTCCACCTTACCATTTCTGATTTCTCAAGGCAAACATCCGCTTTCATATTCGCAAATATTCATTGCACATCACCAACCATACTCCCCAACTCCAAGAGTCCAACCACATTTCCTTCTACATAGCAATTGGACACATCCTACTGATCTTGCACAGCTTCTTTAATCACAATGTCCGGTAGGAACCATTATGTCTGGAATCAGACCTCCAACTCACACAATGAGGCACACTTCTCAGGTCCCTGGACAGGTAATCCTTATGAACATCAGGGACATGCATGCTACTCCAATGAGCATGCTTACATGGGGACCAGAGTTACCAGTACAGCTCATCTACCCCTCAACCCCACTGCTTCACATCCTGATCTCAACTCCATCCCAAGCCACAATGACCCCATGCAAGGAGGCACAGAACACATATCACTCCCAGCACAGAGTATGAGGCTTCCAGAGCATCTGACTCTGCTCAGTACTCATCCTTCAGTGCAGAATCAATGAACACTTATGTCCCTCCTTTTCCACACACAGATGGGTCAGACAAGATGGTATATCCTTACCATGCCACCTTTGCTTCACATGAATTCACTCAACAAGCTTCATATCAAGGTTATGCAACTGGTGCTAATGGCTGCGTCAGCCATTTCCCATTACACAACCCACAGATGTTACAGGGCAATGAATATAGTTCAGCATCAACTCTGTTCTCATCATCACCCTCCATTCCTGAAGGACCCTCTTCTCAGCAGTTTCAGTCAACTGTTACCACAGTGAGTTGCTTTGGTTTTGTGAACAAAAGGCTGATTCTGAGACAACAAGTCAATGACACATGATATGGATTTGAAAACAAGCTGTTCACTGCTCACAGACCATGAGAATATAACAAAAAGTGAAGGTGAGTTCCTTTAAATTGCAATTCTCCTTGGTACTCTTACACATATGTGCCATCTCATTGTATTTTCATCGTACAGACATGGACAGACAGACCAAGGTACGAAGAGCGTTTGATTTCCACAAAAACAACGTGCCAAAACTCCACTCCCAAAATCGCAAAATACACAAAGCCTTGCAGGATGTCAGCAGGAGGTTGGGAATCAAGACTGAAGATTCACCTTATCCCAAACTCCCCGTGGATTGGTTGCCAACTGTGAAAGTGACCACCAAACTTCTGCCCAAAGGGCATCCAGATTATGAAGAAACACACAAAAAGTACAGTGAGTGATCAAGCCTGGCACATATCATTGTTGACTAATCTTGTTCATCTAGGGAGAGAATACTCACGACAAGTGAAAGCTTCACAAAAATTTGCTGCCGAGACCTGGAAAACTCTAGCAGCTCACAACAAAAGATTGAGACAAGAATACACTCAAGCAATACAGATTGATCAAGGTGCCGGGCATGATACAACCTCAAATAGAACAGTGTCACCTTCAAGCTCTCTAATAGGTGCTGCTACAAAATACAGATTACCTAAGGCAAGCTGGTTATGACCTATGTCGTCCGTCCTCTCCTTCTTTCTTGCTGACATCATCAGACTGGACAGGTGGCACCATTTGCGTGGAGCAGCAAGCACCATCTCATTGAGGAGCATGATCGTATCAAGTCAAACAAGTGTGAGTTCAGTCAAATGGCAAGAAGAAGCTATTGCTCTAACATTGAGTGTGACTGTTGCACCATCTAACCATTTCCTCCCCTTACAGCCAAAGATGCACAAGCCAGAAAGAGAGAGGCCTTTGCATTCATTGAGAAGCATGCTTCTAAACTTTATGGAGAGAATCGAACAGAACAGGAATCACTCTATGCCTTGAGCACATCTGTGGGCAAAGACAGGTCCTTTGGAAAGGTGACAACCTCCCTGTCATATGCTTCTGAAGAGCTACAAAGACAAGATTGGTTGCCAGATGTGAGAAATCCTGTCAAACTTGACTCAAGCAGAAAGAGAGAGACTGAAAGCGCATATAGTAAGGCTCAAAATCATGAGAGGATACCATGTAACTGATATTTTTCACTTAGAACGTGCACATTACCACATGCAGCAAAATCAGTTTGAAGTGGCCGATCAATTTTGGAATAGACTTGCAGATGACCATGAGGACTTGAAGCACCGAAAGATTGAGCTGACACAACAGGTGCAACAATCGTTTGGTGAGGCCATGCAGAAGGTACTTGAAGAGGAGGAAGCATTGAAACAAGCATCAGAAGGACAGCCTTCAGGTGGTGGTGGTAGCATGGGCGACAGAACTGGATGGAGTGGTGATTACGAGGCATACAATTCTGGATATGGAGAAGGAGGACCGTCCGGCAAAGCCGATAGCCGCGGTAAAAGCGCTTATTAGTACGACTTTGTTCCTCGTCGAAGCGCTCACTTCTCCACATTCGTGCAGTGCCTGGGTTACGTACGGTTCTGTTCAACCTTCGTTAGGTTTCTTTTCCATTCTCCATCTTTTCTACCTTCTTTTGTTGACTATTCACTTGTTCATTATACGTTCAATATCATATCATATCATATCTCATCGTTGCATATACATACACTTATACTTACACGAACAACGCTATACACACAATGACAGCTTCCATTTCCAGCAAGGAGGTCATGAACCTCGAACATGAATATTCAGCGTGAGTCTTAGCGAGCAGTTCATCACGTCGAGATTTAGCTTGGCATACTTCAGTACAATACGTGGTGTTGTTGCATCGACGGAGCAGGCGTGTTATCAGGGCCATGAATTGATGCTGATGCTATTTGGTTTACTAGACACAACTATCACCCCCTTCCTGTGTGAGTCATCGATGTTCTTTCAACGTACAGCTCGATCAATCGATCGCCAAGACTACGAGTGGAGGAAGGTCAATTGGGTTGAGCTGATCTTGGTCGTTTGCATTTAGCTGCTTCGAGCGAGGCCTCGGTGCGCATGTCTGGGATCCCGAGGGTGTCGAGTACCTCGACTTCCTGTCCGCTTACTCGTGAGTGTAGTCAAGGTGGTCCGTGCGGTCAGCCGAATGAAATCGAAGCTGATGATACCTCTTGTGACTTTACAGCGCCGTCAACCAGGGTCATTGCCACCCCGATATCTGTACGTGTTGTCTCTCCAGCAGTATCATGAAGATGTCAGAGCTCACCCGCTGTATTATAATCGCTTCTATTAGTGAAAACTCTCGTCGAGCAAGCTTCCAAGTTGACCCTTTCTTCACGAGCCTTCTACTCCTCCAACCTCGGTCCTTTCGCCAAGAAAGTCACCTCCTTATTCGGTTTCGACATGGTCCTGCCCATGAACACGGGAGCAGAAGCTGTCGAGACGGCTATCAAACTCGCTCGTAAATGGGGATACGAGAAGAAGGGCATCGCCGAAGGAAAGGCAAAGGTCCTCTCTGTCGAAGGCAATTTCCACGGAAGGACAATTGGAATCATTTCAATGTCGACGGATCCTGAGTCGAGGACTGGTTTCGGTCCATTCTTGGAAGGTGTTGGACCTCAATGGGACACAGGGTTGATCAGGTACAACCACCCAGAGGATTTAGAGAAGACTTTGGAGAAACATGGAGATGAAGTCGCAGCGTTCTTGGTCGAACCCATCCAGGGTGAAGCTGGGTGAGTTGTTTGATTCCAGTTTGGTTGGGTCGTTCTCGCGTGATTTGGAACTATGGCTGATTCTTTCGATTGTGCAACGCAGTATCTACGTCCCTGATGATGGATATCTTACGAAGATCGCAGAGATCTGTAAGAAGTACAACGTTCTCCTGATCTGTGACGAAATCCAGACTGGTCTTTGTCGAACCGGCAAGATGTGAGTGAGGTTCTGATCGTGCCCACGACAAACCTCATTCAAGGCTCTTGCTGATAGTTCTACTCGTCCATAGGCTCTGCTACGAGTGGGACAACATTAAGCCCGATATGGTTATTCTCGGTAAAGCCTTGTCTGGCGGTAGTAAGTGTAGCTCTCGTCCGTCCAAAGCTGAAGCTGACCCATCACAAACTCGCAGTGTACCCCGTCTCATGTGTCCTTGCAAGCAAGGAGATCATGCTTTGTATCAAGCCCGGAGAGCACGGTTCGACCTACGGCGGGTGAGTGCCTTGTCAGGTCCTGCTTCATTCACCTTTGCTGACCAGCGAACTCTCCTGTACCTTTCGTAGAAACCCCCTTGGTTGCGCCGTTGCCATTACCGCCCTTGACGTCCTGATCAACGAGAACCTTGCCGAACGATCCCAGAAACTTGGCGAGATCTTCCGATCCGAATTGACCAAACTCAACTCCCCATTCATCAAGCTCATAAGAGGCCGAGGACTCTTCAACGGTGTTGTGATCGATGAGACAGTCAGCAAGAAGGGAAGGACGGCATGGCAATTGTGTTTGTTGATGAAGAGTAAAGGATTGTTGGCAAAGCCTACCCATGTGAACATGTGAGTGTTGTGGGACCTCGACCTTCACTCATTTTCAGCTGTCGTTGTCTTTCCCACTTTTCAAAGATACAAGCTGATAGACTTCGACGTCATTCCCGTCTCTAGTATCCGATTCGCCCCTCCTCTCGTCATCAGCGAGGAAGACGTCCGAAAGGCCGTCAAGATCATCGCCGAGTCCCTCGAGGAGTTTGACGTGGTAAGTGGCAGCGATGCTGAACACTGCTGCAAAGATGATTGGCTGACTGGATGTCGTCTTACAGATCGAACAGATCCCGGGAGACGAGGGAGACGAGCACGACACTGTCATTGAGCTCGAGGACTAGGCAATTGGGATGGGTCCAACCTCAAGTGGTAAAGCGTAAAATGAAAAACGAAAAACGAAAACAGAAAGAAATGAATTGAGTCAAGCAAGAGTGCATATATCAGTACTCGCAATGTAATGTAGCCACCATTCAAGTCCATCTATGCATTATCATCTTGATTAATCCTCGATAAAATTCGTATACCAAGTCACAACGATTGAATAAATATGATCCACGCGGTGTTTCCTTCCCTGTTACTTGACTGGCATAAATGGACGGTGATTGTACTTGAGCAGTCATGAACGGGGTTGATGCGTTGGACTGCAAACAGCTAGAGATCGTCCTATGCAGCAGTCGTATAGCATCGCTGAGATATAAACATGATGATATTGCGTATCCGTTCGTACATCCCACTTTTTGTCACTAACACTAAGCCATCCTTCCTACACCTTCTTCAATAATCTCCCTCTCTACCCCCTTCCTCTCCCACCATCTCCTCCCTTCATGTAGACCCATACTCGTCCCCGCCAAACCAATTAACATCATCAAATCCCTCAGACTCAACGCCTCGGTCTGGAAAACGTGTTGTAAGAGGGGTACGTAGATCAGGGCGAGTTGGCAGATGAAAGATATGCTGATGGTCAAGAAGAGCATGCGGTTTCGGAACATTGGTGTGGTGAGGCCTCTGTTCTGGAGAGCGGAGACGAGGTCGAGGAAGACGAAGACTGTGAATGTCTGCAAACACGAAAATGATGGGCGTTAGTTTCCATCCATACACACATGGGCTCACCGCTCACTCACCATGGTCTGATCTCTCCTTGACATGCTACCGTCACTCGCTTCGACACCGTATACCCACAATGTGCCCAACACAATCATCGCCGCACTGAATCCTACTCTTGTCAACAATCTCTGACTGAGAATATGATCTCCCTTCTTCCTCGGCGGTCTCTTCATCACTTCCTTATCTACCGGATCGACACCCAACGCTTGAGCTGGTGGACCGTCCATTAGGATATTGATGAAAAGAATCTGCATCGCGTTGAGCGGGTTGGCCAATTTGAATATTGTCGATAGAGTGATGAGCGACAAAGCAGCGACTGCCGTGGAAAGTTGGAACGAAAGGAAATTCTGGATATTGTAAAAGATCGATTTACCCTCTTCGACAGCCGGTAAGATCGATGAGAAATCGTCGTCGACAAGAATCACATCTGCAGCTTCTTTCGCTACGTCCGTTCCGGATTTCCCCATCGATATACCGATATCAGCCATCTTGAGAGCTGGCGAATCGTTGACTCCGTCTCCGGTCATAGCGACAACCGCTCCGCGCATTTGCCAAGCTTTCACGATCGCCATCTTGTGTCTGGGTGTCGTTCTTGCGTACACTGTAACTCCTGGCACTCTTTCGACCAATTCTCGTTCCGACAGCTGATCGACTTGACTGCCCAACATACAGCTGCTTGCGCCCAGAGTGATATCGTGGCCATTCGCTTCGCCCGAAGAAGGGTTGACTTTGAGTCCTAGTTGGCGTGCGATTGCAAGAGCGGTCGGTTCCGCATCTCCAGTAATCATAACGATCTGTACGCCGGCTCCGTGCAACGCCGAGATGGCATGCGCAACGCCCTTCCGAGGTGGGTCCATCATAGCTTGGAATCCGACAAAAACAAGATCAGACCCAGCTTCATCTCCGCTTTTTGATGGGAAACCATATGCCATGGCGATGACTCGCAGACCACGTTTTGAGACGTCAATAGCTCGGTCGAGAATAATCTTTTGCGTTGATGCGTCGAGAGAGGGAGTTGACGAATCGGTGACGTAGTAGTACCGACATCGAGCGATGACTTGCTCAATCGCACCTTTGATGTAGACCATATCTGACGCGCCATTGAGTGATCCGACGACACTCATGATTTTCGTTTCGGAGCTGAAGGGGATCTCGTTCTTCCGTGTGAAGTTCTGTTTCATCAAGTATTAGCTTGGAGCCACCCGACGACCATGTCACTTCAGACTCACCTTCCTCTGATCTTCAGCAGTGAGAATAGGCAGCACATTCAGGAGTGCCACCTCTGTCGCTTGACCGACATTGATCCCTTGCTCGTTCCTGAACGCGTTGTTGCAAACACTTCCTATCAACGCCGTCTTCATCATAGCTGGAGAAGGGGAGAGAGGCGAATAGTCCGGTCGCTTCGGGCCAAAGTTCGTCGCCGCATGGAGATGAGGAGACAAATCGACAAGATCATCAACCGCATAGACGTGCGTAACGGTCATCTCGTTCTTCGTCAATGTACCTGCGTAGAAGGTGAGCTGATGGTCACAATTGCCTCCCGATATGTGAACGACAGCTCACCTGTCTTGTCCGAGCAAATCACGCTGACACTGCCCAATGCTTCCACACTAGGTAGCTTCTTGACAATCGCTTTTCGTTTCGACATTCTCAAAACACCCAAAGCCAGGGTGACCGTTGTGACAATGGGTAGACCCTCGGGGATAGCAGCAACAGCAAGCGACACTGTATTAGAGTCAGAAAGATCGTACGATGTCATGCTTTCTGCTGCATGCTCACCTCCAATTGTGAACATCTCCAACCAATCTCGCTTTTGCAGCACACCAATCAGGAAGATGACTCCGATCACACCGAATGAAAAGAGGGACAACCGTTTAGCCAAATCGTCCATATCCAGTTGCAGGGGAGTACGCTTCTCCTCGACCTGTAAGGAGCTTTAGCACGCAGCTGCGCAAAGTGGGAAGTTGAACTCACATCCTGCATCATGGAGAAGATCACCCCGAACTCGGTATCCTTTCCTGTACCGACGACGATACCCGATCCATGACCTATGCCATTTCATTGAGATCAGCTTCACTATCCCCTCCAATCATCTCCTGCATGCAGTTCACTCACCGCTTCTGACCAAAGTACCCATGAACGCCATACAGTGCCTCTCGCCCAAAGCCTTTCCCCCACCTTCACCATGCGTATCTTCTCCCTCGCCGCTCCCACACATATCCGTGTTCTTCCTCGCTGGACGAGTCTCACCAGTCAAGGCTGATTCATCGATCTCGAGGGAAACAGCTGTAACGAGTCGGATGTCTGCGGGGATTCGATCGCCGACGGAGAAGGTGACGAGATCTCCAGGTAAGAGAGCGTTGGCAAGAGGTTTGAGGGGCTGGCCGTTTCTGGATAAGTGAGAGAGAATGTCAATACAGTGCTTCTTCCCTTCAGGGTACGCGGGGAGTTCAAGAAGGAGATACATACCTAATGAGATGACAGTAATGAGGGACGAGCTGGGAATGTTTTCATCAGCTTCTGTCACGTCAGCAGGCGAGAGGAGGACAGCTTACTTTGTTCAAGGCTTCCAAGGACTTCTCAGATCTCTGCTCTTGCACAAAGGCGACTGCAAGGCAAGGCGTTAGCGTCCAGGATACAAAAGTATACGGATACTCTACGTACCGGTCAAGACAATGCCAACGGCCACAACCACACAAACGGCATCATCGTATTGCCCCATCAACGCACTGACCACACTACTTCCCAGCAAAAGCAGGATAAGCGGGTTCTCATACACTTGCTTGGCGAATTTAAGGTAAAGCGAATCGGAAGGAGGGAGCTCGAATTCGTTTGGACCATATCGAGCTAGCAATGCAGCGAGAGAAGAGTTTGACAGACCTTGGGTCGGGTCCGAAGAGAAAGACTTGATTGTTTCCTCAGCGGATTTATGAGCGTAAATCGCGCTTGGTGTTTCTCTTTGTCGTCTTTCTGTAGACAACCTCCTCTCGTCCTCTTCCTCTTTCAAAATCGCATAATCCTTTTGTCCCATAACCTTTTTGCCGAACCCGACCAATCGTCCTACGAATCCTTCAGTCTCTTGCTCTACAAATCCATTGGGTACGGTCAAAGGGTGGTTTGTCATTCTATATGGGGAAGCGTGGACTGACGAGTCTCGTCTTGTTCGAGATGATGTTTGGAATGGAGGAAACCCTTGATCCATCGATGGTTGTCTTCTCAAAGTCGTCGAATAAGCATAACCACCATTGTTCGTTGCGCCTCCAGTCGAACTAGGACCGGGACCTTCGTAATCGGCTGGCTCGTCTAGTAATCCTCCGTACCCTGGGCCGGCGGGGTCATAGCTCGCTACACCTAGACCTAAACCACCATACGATCCTCTAGGTCCGGTGACAGACCCCTTTCGAGCGTACGCGTAGGATGAGGCAGACGCATTGCCAGTTCCGTTGGGCAGAGCTTGACCGGCGTTCGTGTTTGGCGCAGGGGAAAGAGATCGAGATGGAGGTGGAGAACGACGCTTGAGCGCTTGGGGACCCATGATGTCGAACGTGTAAGGTTACAGTCCCTCTGACGTGTCGCGATGCGTTCAAGGGTTGTACTACTTTATGTAGGGCTACAGTCTTTTACAAGATCTAGTATCTATATACTGGTAGGCATATCGACTTGTACGACTATAAGGTGCAACAAGCTATGCCTCGAATGCATGAATGATGCTGCGAGATGGACAGACCAGCACGCGAAATGTCCATCGAGGTGGAGAGGTGGAGAAGTGGGTTTGTCGCGCTCAGACAGACAATGAGCGCTTTAAGCGAGATGAACATAATTGATCCCGCTGTCCTAGTTGCCTCTAGAGTGCGCAACGATGGGCCATCATTCTTTATACTAGACTATGTGGATGCATCACTACACACGATGCCGTCTTGGCTGCTCTGCCCCAAGTGCACTACCACACGATCTCTTCATGTCCATCTTCCTCCAAACCTGTAACACCGGTCATGAATCTCGCTCTCCAAGCGCGTCTCATGAAGCGCTTCCTTTCTGTCTCCCTCTTCCGCCACAAGATGTAGATGGTGAGAGTTGCAATGGCAATCGTGAATAGCAACGCTCCTAGAGTGACTGCTGCGGGGTCAATACCAAGCTGAATTGAGAAGCGGGGTTAGGATCAACGATGGTAGAGCGATCCATTGACTTACTGAGGAAGATGAGCTGGTGTTCGGTGATCAAGTTCGTCGCGTTCCCCATCTTGCCAGCCTATTACCGACTGACTTCTTGTTGGTTTGTTTGACTCATTATGAGAAAAGAGTCATCCAAAGTGAATGCAGCAGACCGTCAAGAGCCCAAACACCCCAGAGCGACTTCCCACGACAATCGAGTGCCCTTGATAGGGCTCGAGCACGATATGAAACGCAACTGCTGCGACAAGGACCCCTTTGACTGCCAATCCCCAAGAGCCAACAGGATCCCTCTGATCCTCCCCATCATCTCTAACCGCATGTCCTGCGATACGTTTCATCCTGGCCGGACTCTTTCCGAGCGTCAATATGTCTTCATCACCGACATCCCCTTTGAGGCAGTTTGCGATTGACTGTCCGTGCACGTCACCAAGCTTCAAACGATTGGTTACCACCTCACATACCGCTCTCTTAGCCTCATTATTGCATTCGCTTGTGCTTGTGAGCCTTCAGCACCGAATAGCGGTGCTCCTGTGATATATACACGATGCATGATGAGTAGTTGGATCTGGATTCACTATTGAATTCCGTCGGAAAGGAGGAGAGGTGATGATAAGCCATATCATAACACCGCGGAGGTATGTCCTATATCCCATTCGACACGAGGAACGTGGATCTTTATCGTATCGCGCGACAGGAAACTGTTGTAATATATTTCGACCGACATTTTGATTTTGGTTGGTGGTGCCCCCGCTTTGAGATAATAGGATCGCCCCTTGGATCAAGTAACACGTCGCTTACTCCCCAACGCGTGCTCTTCCTTCCAGCTCGCTCGGACCAATCGCTGTTATCGCGTTTGCGTTGGAAAAAATCTATCTCTGATTGTATTCTTCTTCGTCGTCGACCGATCACACACCTCTCGTGCCTCACCATGGCGACTCGTTCTCGAAACCCGTTCCGATCAGGACTACCTTACTCCCCTTCTCACGGTACAAATGTCATGCTTGGCGGTCTTTTCAACCTGGTCAAATCTTTCCTCTTTGATAGACAATATTTCTGGCATTTCGCCGGGTTGTTGGCTGTAGGGGAGTTGGTCTTGGGCACTTTGATCATTCAGAATGTACCTTGTGGGTATTGCTCGATTTTTGCTGTTGGGCATAGCTGACGCGGATGATGCGTATAGATACCAAGATTGATTGGCCGGCGTATATGCAGCAGGTTGGGATGTTCCTTGGCGGTGAGAGGGACTACTCCAGGATAGAAGGCGAAACCGGTCCTCTGGTGTACGTGTCTTCGCTCAGACTAACTACCGCTATTCCACTAAAGCTGACACTCTTCGTCCGTAGTTACCCCGCTCTACACCTGTACATCTACTCGGCATTCCACCGTTTCCTCCCCTCGCCCGACTCTATCCGACCAGCTCAATATGTCTTCCTCATCTTCTACATCGTCACCTTCCTCCTCGTAGCTACAATCTACTATCTCGCAGGTCGACCCTCGAAACCCAACGCTATCCGGAGACATTATCCTCAAGCACTGTTGATCCCGCTCGCACTTTCCAAACGAGCTCATTCGATCTTCCTCTTGCGTCTGTTCAACGATCCAATCGCGATGCTGTTCTTCTACGCTGCCGTGGTGGTCATGATGAGCGGCAAGACAAAGTCGGCGTGGAGAATCGGTGTTGCTTTGTTCAGGTGAGCTACTAAGCAGTTTGTAAAACTGCGTAGCTGACGGTCATTACCGATTCTCAGCTTGGCACTCGGCGTGAAGATGAACATCCTCCTCTTCGTCCCTGGCCTGCTCGTGCTTTTGTTCCAATACCGAGGTATTTACGGCTTGTTGGAAGGAGCGGTATCTGTCGCGGCCATTCAAGTGAGTGTTAGTCTCTCAATTAGATGACTAGTTGAGCGCCGCGTCCCACCCCCCTTCCCCCCCGGCGCTCCCTCCTGTCCCTCCTTCGGCCTTCTTTCTCGGCTGTTCTCTCTGTATCCAGGTTTGAAGGGTATCACTGCGACCGATGCTGACCGACTATCTGTTCCCAGGCCCTCCTCGCCGCTCCCTTCTTGTCTCTCGCCAACCCCCACCTCACAAAAGCATATATCACATCAGCTTTCGATCTCTCTCGACAATTCCTCTACGAGTGGACCGTCAACTGGCGTTTTGTCGCCGAGAAGACCTTCCTCTCCCGTGAACGAGCTGTTCTGCTTCTCGCTGGGCACGTGAGTGAGATCGTGTACAACCACCTCTTGTGACGAAGCTAATAAGGACATGAAATCTAGTTTTCGATCATTCTGTTGTTCGCATTCTTCAAATGGTCACCTGTACCAGGAGGAACGATCGCTGTTCTTCAATACGGCTTCAACAAGTTTGCCGTAGCACCTCTCAAGGCGAGCTCATTGCCATCTAGTCGTACGTCTCCTCGTATACCACTATGTTCAGTCACAGGCTGTCATACTGACGATCGTTCATCGCAGATATTCCCTTGGTGCTGTTCACTGCCAACTTGATTGGAATGACATTTGCTCGATCGTTGCACTATCAATTCCACTCGTGGTACTTCCACCAGCTTCCTTTCCTCCTCTATTCGGGCGGCGCATGGGGTAGTCCAATCTTAGGGTGAGTTATCCAACTCATCAATGTCTAAGTATGTCTAGCTAACTCTTACGTGACGTGACATCTTAGCATCGCACTTTGGGCTTCGATCGAATGGGCATGGGCGACGTTCCCTTCAACTGTGTACAGCTCTGCGGCTCTTTTGATCTCACACATCGTCATTCTCACCGGTCTATTCTTCAGCAGTCCATCAGCTCAAGCAAACAAGGTGGAAGTCAAGAAAGCTACCATAGAGAAGAAGGTGCAATAGGTAGCAGGAGCTGCTTGCTGCTTGAAAGGGGTGGTCGGTTGAAGGGGAAAGACAAATGAGCATACATACATAGGCCAAATTGTCAGGTTGGTTTCACTCAGATATAAAAGCATTTGACGGCATACATTTAGATGCATTTTTGGTGATGATGAGACATACAGATACAACACGAATACAATTATGCGCACATCTGACGAAACCACTCGATCGTTCCAGACATAAACAGCTGTGACTTGTCCTCATCAAGCATACTGATACAACATCAAGATATATATGGGTCAGCAACTTGTTTCGAGTGCGTTCACAACACGACTCACTTTTGTGAATGTTCTCCCAAAGAAATCATCCACGCCCGATTTCTTCTCCCCGCCATTATCTTTCGGTCTAAACATCGCTTTCACAGCCTCGCTCATCCCTTCTTGAGCTTTTAATCTTTTCTTCTCCTGTTCTGCCAATTTATCATGTACCGATCTTGGACCATTTATACTTGGTACCAAGGCAGGATTGGGCGTCGATGTTCCTGATCTAGAAGATGTCGGAGCCGTACGAGCTGTCTTTGTAGGTGGTTCCGTCGACACGCCATTACCGTTGCCGGTACCGTTTTCGGACGACACGGAAATTGTAGGATTGGTGTTGGTGTTGGTGGTGGCTTTTCTCTTCTTGGAAGATTTGGTAGCTGCTCTCGTCAAGAGAAGATGTTCTAATAATGTATCTTGGACATCTTTCGGTGGGTTTATCGGTAACACGGCGTTTAGAGCAGTTGGATCGAATGATTTGCCACAATTAGGACAAGCCACTTCCTTCTTTCCTGCTCTTACTCCCTCTTCCCCTGAGCTTGGCGAACCATTCTTCTCGTCTTCGTCATTCTTGGTCGTTGAGTCGACACCTCTCGTGAGGGATGGTACGACAGCTCGGATCGCGCCTTCTGAAAAGACACAGCCACAATTCCGAAGAGCGATGAATGGTACTGAGCCGGACATCTCACGAAGGGAGAGAGGACAGACAAATGGCGTTTTGGAAGGACCAGAGGTGACGGTCAGAGAGGTTGGGAGGACGTAGTCTGGGTTGGAGGTGAGATTGAGAGTGAGCAGGTCCTATGGTGGCGAGAGTACGTTATCGTGAGAAGGATTCGGAATGGATCGAGTCGAGGAGAATAAGGTGATAAGGACATGGGAGTAGAGAGAGGGGAGAAGAACGGGAGTCATCAGCATTTGGACGATATGGTTCACAACAATGGACCCTTATTCACCTTCAAGCTCTTGAGATGCCCACAGATCTGCTCTCCGTCACCGTACTTGCTCTTGTCGAGAAAGTATTCCAGAACCGCATCCTTGTTATACAACTTGCCAATCGGGTCGAGTACGACAGGACGAGTGAGTGGTTTCTGGGAACGTATTAAAGCAGCGTGAGCAGATGAGCGGAACCGGGCGCCGATAAGGAGATATCTGTATCCTTTTCCTGCTTCCGTATGAAAGTACGAAGCAACTCACCTTGCTCAGAGCACAAAGAACGTACAACTCTCTCAGTAGCGCTTTGTCGGTTTGTTCAGCTTTGCCTTTGGTCTTGACGAGATCTCGTCGATCAGGGATAGATCCACCGTCGGCACCCATTGTGGCTAACGAGTATAGACGAGGTAGTGGTGAAGAACAGGGTTTGTACTGCTTTGCGATGATATCAGGAATTGCAACAACAAAGTCGGAAGTTGAGCTGGGTGGCAAGATCAACGCGAAGGAGCGAGTAGCTGCCACACGTCTTGCCACTAACGGGATTACGGCATTATCTGCGACACCCAGCCAAACGAACACGATTGCATTCTCGTTCACAACACTCACTGGGCAATGCATTCATTTATCTACATCTTCTCTTCTCTTCTCTTCTCTCCTAAATATTCCAAACACAACATGATCAACCCATTATAGTACATACACGACAAGCAGAGTCCTTCATTGTGATCTTCTGCTGCGTCCATAAACCCCCCACCCAAGTTCTCTTGTTTACTGAGTGAGTGTCTTTCTCCTATCGTCGCTTCTTTTATCACACCCTCCCCATTCCCATATACACACTGTGATGAATCACAATTTTCAGTTCTGCTACCGAGTACCCGTGAGCGATAATAAAATCTTACCAAAACACTTTTCTGAAACGTCTTCTCCCTCAACCTGTCCTTGTTATTAAAACCAATACTTAACAGAATGAGCGCTGACGCATCAGTTGATCTGATAGGTGACTAGCTTCGTCTTGTACCTCAAGACGTGAGTTCCCCACTCTTTGTAACGTTGTACCATTATCCTCTCTTCTCTGCCTGGCAAAGTCAACCAAACCACTTGTTCGGGCGACGCCTTGATATGATTCAACTTTTAGCTAAATCCATTCTCTGATTCCGCTTCTCTCCATCTGATTCCCTACACCCATTCATTTTTGTTTGTCAGCTTCATCTCTAGCCCGTCGAACGTCTTTTCCGACTATCCGCTTTCTTCTGTTGCAAGACGGAAGAAAGGAGAAAGGAATTGGTATCGTTTCTTCGCGCGATGACGAGGTGTTGCGTATAACTTGTTTTGAGTGGTCCGTAATAGAGTTTCGTTGAAGATCTTCGTTTCGCGTTTTGCGAACGGAGATTGGATCGAGATGTGTAGTCCCGAGTCAGGTGTGGGTAGAAGCGGAGCAAGCTTATACGGCTTCTATGATCCACTCATCCATTTTCTCTGTTAAACACTTGACATAAATCACTGGATGCATAAATGTTGACATATGGAAACAACGTACAGGATCGGCAGTCTGGCAAGATGTCTTTTAATCCGAACAACGTGAATCAGCAAGGCATTTATGGTCAAGCGAGACCCAACAATCTCCCTTCGAATGTCGTTGCAAATGGATCGCCTAACCCGAGTACTCCTAGTCCGATGATGGGAGTACGACCACCTTTGTCGACCTACAACTCGGCCACTGCACCGGGTACACCGACTCCCAATCGACCGCATCAGTTCAACCCTGCTCAGCTGGCTCAACTTACCGACTTCCATCAGCGCCAACAGGCCGCTCTGGCTGCTCAGGTCCAACGAGCTCAAGCGCAAGGTATAGCGAGACCAAATATCCAAGCTATGCAACTGGCCATGCAACAGCGAATGCAAAGTCAGCAGACCCAGCAACAGCAGGCCGCTTTCCAGCAGATCTTGCAAGCGTCGTCGACTCAATCCATCACACCGCAGCAGTTGCAGGCGATGGCTCAACATGTAACTCCGCAACAGCTACAGCAGCTTCAGGCAGTGAAACAGTTCATGACACCTCAGCAAATGCAATCGAGTTCGTCCGGCATCACGCCTCAACAACTGCAAGCGCCGGCTCAGTCGATCACGCCTCAGCAGCTGCAACAACTTGCTTCTTCGTCTCCGCAAATCCGACCGTCTCCTTCATTGAATCAGCAACGGCCGATTTCGCAATCTGCGTTGAACCCCGCTCTTCTTGCCGCCACGCATGTTGCGACGTCCACCGTGACCCCTCCTCCATCAAATACAGTTCGTCCCCCAGTACCTGTGACGCAAGCGTTCGCACCCACACCGGAGAGTATACCCCGTCAAGTATCACCCGAGAAAACCGAAACCAAGCCCAAGGTCACCGAGAAGCGATCCGTTTCTCCAGTCAAGGAGGACAAGAAGGCGAAGGCGAAGGACGGTGCCCGGCGGTCTGCTTCGCCTGCGAAGAAGGGTAAAGAAGAGAAGAAGGAGGATGTTACAAAAGCTGAGAGTACCGATAAGGACAAGCCCGCTGCGGAGAAGCCGAAGAAGCCCAGGCGGCCTGCTAAGCCGAAGGGAGACGGGGAGAAGAAACCGAGAACGAAGAAGCCGAAGGAGCCAAAGGAAAAGGAGAGTGGCGATACCACTCCAACTGTTTTCTTCACTGCTCCTGAAACGGCCAGCAAGGATGCCCCGACTGCGAACGACAATGGCGAGCCAGCCGATAAGTCTGTGCAGAGCGATGCCGAAAAGGGGTCGAAGGTGGCAGAGGTGAAGTTAGCGGACTCAGTTGTCAAAGCGGCTCCTGCGCCTCCAGTGACGGTTCCGACGAGTCATCCGGTGGAGTCGAGACGGCGCAAGGAGGAGCTCATGCGAGGCACCATGAGAAATGAGAGTGAGTATATTCGGACGTGTGTCGTACAGAACTTTGTTGACGATGTTGGTTGCTTCCACAGTCGCAAGATTGATGTATGGTGCTGGCGATGTTGCGGAACCTGATGTCGACACCGTCGATTACATGGAAGACATGGTGGTTGAATTTTTGGCCGATTTGTGTCGACCGTCCCCACCTATCCGACCCACCCCTACGTCACAACGGCAGCCGATCCCAATGTCATTCGATGTCCTTCGACATCGTTTATCTTCCTCTCCCGCTATGGGCAAATATCTCGAACGATTTGATCGGATGGTATACATGAGCGAAGCTCTCAAATCTGCCAAGAACATCGCCAACCCCACACCACACGAATTGATCGCTTCGGTAGGCGCAGATTTCTTGGAGTTGGACGATGATGGGAAACCTACAGCCGGCGGTGGAGGCGGAGGAGGCCAACGAACGAAGAGATCTGCAGGACAAGATGGTGGTGATGAGGCGCATAGGAAGAAAGCGAGGCCCCTGAAGCTACCTGGAGAGAAGAGGAAACCTGGACCCCAGAAAGGATGGAAGTTGAATAGGGAGACTAACGGTCTTCAATCTCGACGACCGGTCATTAGAGATCCGAATGCGCCCAAGAGGAAATATGTGAGAAAGGTCGGCGCTGGAGCAGGCGCTGGCGGTGGTGCGAAGAAGGAGATGTAGAGAGATCAGAAGTGAACTATCAGAAGTTTGGTTGTAATTCACACGTTGTATCAATAGCAAACGACATGAATGAAGCGACATGACACCCCATGATAAAAACAGCACAGCACAGCACCATCTCATAGTGTTGTTGCATTTCGCTAAGGAGCAATCTTCATACCTGAGTACCAGACCCATCCGCCAACTGCTAACAATGCTATGACCGCTCGATTCAGGGGAAGTTGAACGATCGTCAAGATCCACAACGTGCCCATTGGAGGTGCCTAGTGGGGCGTGTCAGCGAATGGACGGAAGAGATGGTTCCACAACAAGTATGAGTGGAAGGTAGGGGACATTCATATCAGTGTATAGTGGAAGGAAAGAACAATGTATGTGTCTCGACAAGAGACTTCGTCGGATCACATGTGTACATCGTACTCACCTGTTCCGTGGTCAAGCTCCAACTCGCTTTGTTGACAAGCCAAATCAATCTGCAACCAGAGACGATAGAAGCTGCCATGAGGAACGAGGTGGTGACGAAGTGGTTCGGATGGCGATTCGCTGTGCGGAGCGAAGCGAAATTAGCTCGGTACAGATGTATGGCAATGAGTGATGGAAGGCGATTTCGTTCGTCGTGATTCCGCAATGGTCCAAAGGCCGCCGCGCTCCAGCGACGAGATGTCAACGTTCCACGGCATTGCATTACGGGAAGTTGGGGATGGGCAGAGAGAAAAGGCGAGCAGTCCAACGCTGACTCACTGTAAAAGATCAAACCCCCTAGCGCTATTCAATTAGGCAGGGTGTCAGCATTGGTTCTCCTCCTCGTAGAATCCATGTCGCACTATGCCTGCCCCTTTTCCGACCCAAATGCCATCCAGACATGTGTGAGCTCGAATGACTTTAGGCAAGATTCGAAAGCGACCAATCGATGAAGCGTACACCGCGAACTACACCCGGAGCAACAAGGCCTATTTATACACACTCACTAGGTATCGCCGTCATCAGATGCTTTGTCAAGACCTCCCATCCCGGTCTATGACTATATTGAAGATGTACCAATATGTCCAACAATATATAGAGGAACGAGAATGGTATTGTCAATATGAGTGTGTTGAAAATCTCATCTTCGCGTTGATCGTCCAAAGCCTCTTCGAGTGAGATACCAGGTTGTCTCAGTGCGTCGAAGTCAGCTATTCCTTCTGGGAGGTCACTCTCCAAATCGTAGTCGTACGCCTCATGGAGTGTGGGGTTAGGAATGGATAGGAGCGGTTTGGCGTCGGTGGAACGGATCGTGGATGGATGGACGAGTGGAATAGCAATGCTAGGTTCTTTCGTCTTGTTACGACCAGCTCTACGAGATCGAGGTTTGGAGCTCGTCGTACCACTTTGAGGGACCGTCTCCAAGACTGCCATCTTGTTTTACTGCTACGAGTGAAATTGAGTGTTGTAATGGAGTCGTGCAAGAGAACAACGGACAAGTTCAAAATCATGTTAGCACTGTTCGGGGTTCGCGGTTTGGCGATGCGCGGTACGAAGCAGTTCCGCCGGAAGTCGTCAAGCATGAGTGGAGGCGGTCTCATTCGTACGAGTAAGCGTCCTCCTGCTACCCAAACGTGTCTACACGGTCAAGTGGGATGCAAGATGAACGGTTTGAAGAAAGTCTCATATTGCCACGTATGCATGTCCTACCTCCAATACAAAATCACTCGAAAAAGTCTACCTGTCTGTGTCCTTTACAATTTCGCCCTCAAATCACGCGACGTAACCAGATCTTCGACCTTCAATACCTTCCTCTGACCAGCTCTCACATCCGCTCCTGCTGCAGTCGTCTCAGGAGCATCGGTGCTCACATCACCCTTCTCAGCTGCCGGCTCTACAAGCTCCTTAGGGGGACAGAACGCCCATCGTTCTTTGTACTCCGGGGCAGGGTTACCTTCGATCGATTTGAGGATCTCACGACCTATCACAGGGGCGAATTTGAATGCGTGGCCGGAACCGCCGGTGGCGACGAAGAGGTTCTCATAGTCTGGGTGGTAATCGATGAGCCAGTCACCGGTGACGGTGTCGCAGTACCTGCAGACCACATTGTCAGCTGTTTGCTTGCTTCAATTGGCTTCCTCGACCTCATTTGGAGGAAGTGTGGAGAGGTGGATCCATGGCCAATACGCACCAACACAACCTTGTCATGTTGAAATCCTTCTTTGTCAACTCGGGATAAACCTCCGCCAAACCGCTCTTGATATGGTCCAACATGACTTTAGGGATCGCACCGTCCTCTGCCCCCGGTGTCAACTTTGTTCGAGGGATCGAGACGCCCTTGACTTCTTCTTGGGGGTTGACGTAACCTGCTCCGTGAATGGCCATTTTGACGATACCTTCATGGTTAGGTGGGAAGATGTAGTATCCGTCGTCGAGGTTGAACACCTACACTCGGCTCTATCAGTGACCGTGCCCATATGTTGTACGAGAGATTGACCCGTGGTGGTGGTAGGATGATAAAAATGGTGCGGAGACACCACTCACCACAGGGGTGTTGCTATATCGTTCAGCTTCTTCAGGAGTCAGCTGCATGGTGGCCACACTTTGACTGGCAGAAGCAAACGAGACTTGTCAGCATGCAGCCTCGCCACCTTGGAACCTCGCATAGCTCACCCTGTCGCGACGATAGGGGGAAGATGAGCCGAAACGTCTGGCAAGGCGAAAAGTGCAGGGGTCCTATGAGTTTTCAGGTCAGCTTGACGTCGAGATGTCACTTCCAAAATTGTGCCATTACTCACCAAGCTCCAGCTGCGACCTGTAGATTGATATTCGAGCCCAGTTAGCAAGCTCTCTTTCCTAATTTGCAAATTCTATATTCCGTTCGTCGCACTCACCACTACCAAATCACCCTTGACCTCTTCACCACTCTTCAGCCTGACCCCTTGCACCTTCTTCCCATCTTTGATCAAGCCCACGACCTCTGCGCCTCCTCGAACCTCACCACCTAGCTGTCTCACTCTCTTTAAACCCACTTCGACCGCTCGACCAGCCTCTGCCCATCCTCCAATAGGGTTGTAATACCCTTTCCTACCGCCGAATCCACCTGTTTTCAAGCCGGCGAATTTGGCATGGGATTCGAGGGTCTTGGAATCAGGGATGATCTCGGCGGCAAGACCGAGATCGAGGCAGTTTTTGTAGGCAGATTCGACAAAGGAGAGTCCTTCGGCTTGGTCAGATGCGGAGATGGCGAAAACACCGGACCTGTACAAGGAATTGACATGTCAGTTAAGAGGGTCCGGAAGACGGATGACCGACAGATGGAAAACAACAAGGCAAGGCTCGAACCTGCGAGCGAGATACTCGTCCCTGGAATTAGACCGCTAACTCACTCGTGGTAGGTCCCTTCCCACTCTGGCAATCGCCAATGCTCAACAGCATTCAACGCCAATCCGGCAAGTGCTGGATCTGCGTAATCTGCCGACCGAATGATCTGTTACGAGGAGATCGAAATCAGCTCTGCTCCACAGCTCATGCTGGGCGAGGTCAGACTTGAACAATAACTGACCTTGTTGAGATCTGTATACCATCGCAGTGAGATTAGCATCGTCGACAACTCAACAAGTGAATACGAGTTTGTCAGGACTCACCGGTACTGGCAGCATCAGGAGCTGGTATGATACCACACTTTTCCAAGATTGTCACGTCATATTTCCCATCTTGTAACATCCACAATGCAGTGGACATACCAAAGATGCCTATGTACGATGCAAGAGATATCAGTATTTGATACCCATAACAATAACAGCTACAGGAGGTCGAATCTTACCTGAGCCAATAACGATGACTTGCTTCTTGTCGGTAGTTGTCATGTTGGGCGGAGAGTTTCGATGTTTTACAGGATAACCTAGGGAGACACAATGATGTACTTATTCTATTCTATGGATCTATTGTATTGTATGTACACAGATCAATTGAAGGATGCTTCTCTGTAGAGCTCTGTGTTGGTTCGGTGCACCAGGCGTTTGACTTTGTTCCGAGTCGAGCGAGATGCGAGATTCATTGGTGGAGATGCGCGATGACAGAAAGCAGGGGAGAGATAACGCAAGTGAAAAATAAGCGAGCTTTAGTGCCTGAACATCGGGAAATGCAGCGATAAAATACGAGTAAGTTAACAGCGCTTCAAGCGGATCGACCGTGTGAGTCACAATTGTACTACTACTCTACAACAAGCTATGAGGGTTCGCATTCATACCAAGAAGGGTCTCTTCCCCCTCGGCCGTCAAGACGGTCAGGACATCAAGTCGAACTGAGGGAGCAAAGCGTAGTCAGCCAAGAGCATTGTTTGGTATAAATAGCCGTAGAACTTGCTGCCACACGTCGGCCGGATGGACCATTGGTCGCCTTTGACCAATGAGCCAAGCTTGTTCCACCTCCAACTTGATAGGGGCTCTCCGTCTCCACTCCCCCACTCGCAGCTCGACCTCGGTCAGGCTGCTTGGTCTCTATCACATCTTTCCGTGGCCATTTTGACGAATAACTAAGATACCGGTCAAGTGAGCCGACGTCTACCGGTCATTTCGGCAATTCCGTATACGTGCTCGTACTCGTACTTGTACTCACTTATGGATTGGTTGATCGGTCCAATGCGTTGATGCGCCATACTGGTCTCTCATTTTCCTTTGCGCAGTTTCCCAAATATCTACCCTTGGATCCCATCGAAGTCTATCCAGCCAACTACTAGTAGTGGTGCGGCGTTGTACTTGCCAAGATGGACGCCAGAATCGTCCAGGTAACATGAATGGGAGGGACTAAAGTACAAGTGGCGTGCGCGTCCATCAATCAATTAGCTAGACTCACAATGTCGTTCGCCTTTACTGATGAATGTATCTCAGCAGTACTTACCTCTCTTGTGAAGACCAGATCTTCTTCTATACTCTGACTAAACACCCTTCCCCAATATAACGTCTCAAAAGTATCATTCGTCCTTCGTCTCGCTTCGATCGACATCTCCTTTTTGACAGATGAGATTATCCCGCCTTCCGCTTCTGCGAGGTAGAAATACGGTATAAGGCGGAGTTCTCTCGAGTGCACTTGTACACTTCCGTCACTTGATCGACCGACCTGCGGATCATAGCGGATCACAGCGAGACGAAGTGTTTTCTCTCCAGGCAAGGACGCGGATCCTTGGTCATTGAGGGAAAGTTGTCGAGCGATTTCGTATATCGCCCAATCTAAAGAACGAGTAGTAGAGATCCAGCATGATGCTTCTATCTCACTCTGGACAGGAGGTACGATCCTTCCATGAGGACCTCTCAACCCTAGTCCCCGGCCTCGTATGCTCGACATCCCATTCCCTCTACCTCTACCTCCACCGAAGGGTAACCGTGATATCTGGTCTTTGAGAGGATATATCGGTCTATTCAGAATATGATCCACCATCATCCCTCTTATCCAACTTCCCATACCCCAACTCTCAGTCCCCAAACCTCCATAACTCTTCCGATAAGCGCCCGGCGTGAGATGTACGAACACAGGATCCGGTGCGAAGAATCCTGATGTGTCGGGGCTACCCGTCCAGATTAGAGGTGAGAAGGAAGAAGATGAATGCACGCGGAAGATGAGGTGGTCGGTGAACGCTTCGGCTGATAAGGTGTGGTACCGCTCCAATGCGGGGTTGGTGGCAAGAACGGGTCCTGGATGGGTAGAGATGGATCGAGGAATGCACGTTGAAGGAGCAGGTCGAGGTGTCTGATTTATCGAACGAGGTGTCACAGTCGACGCCGAAATATTGTTGTGAGGTTGACGATCAACAGCAACTCCAGGTTGTCGGATAGGTTGCTTGGGCTTGGGCACAGGCCTAGGCTTAGACACAGTGATTCTGGGAAGCGCATGAACCGGCGCAGGTTTCCAAAACCGACCTGGTGGAGGACCGAAAGGTACAACTTCGTCCGGATCGACTTTTGACTTGGACCTGGGAGCCACGCTGACATGATTCTGCGCTGATAATCCGTTCAACCTTGGCCCTGAAGTGTGTTCGTATGAGCTTGGTGTTGATCGTGTGGGCGGTGGTGGTCCGAGAGCGTCCGTGCGGACCCTCGTATCTCTTGCCTGGTGAGGAGTTAGGTTCTTGTATTCGTGTCGACCATCGTCCAGGTCGGACTGTCGATATTGATTTTGAGGAATTTGGAATCCATACTCCAGACCTTGGTATGGGTCGTACTGGCCCTGCGCGGGTTTTGTTCCTTCGTATTTCAAGGAAGTGCCGAACTGTTCGTTAGGACCAACTCCAGGTCTGTAAAAGACAGATGATGTAGGATCGTAATGGTATGATGAAGGGGAGTCGGCCGATAAGACAGACTGGAGATCGTTGTGCCGAGGTCGAAAGTGAGGTGAGGGATCGACTCGAGCTAAAGCAGAAGGAAGGGCGATAGCTTGATAGGTCGAATGGCGAGCTGGTTGAGGAGTAGGATGACGAGACTCATTCTCATAAAACCGACGAGGGGGATACATTTCTTTGGGTAGATCTTCAAGATTTGTACAACTTGCGAGTCAATTTGAAGGATTTCAAGATCACTCGAGGATGAGACAAAAAGGTATTAGTCGATCTAATCCGTCGACCGGGAATACGCACTACGCCTTCAAGTATTGTACAGCTGGTATCAGACCCAAGATTCGGATGAAGAGATAAGAAGAAAACAGGAAAATGCGAACGATCAATGAATCATAGCTCGTTCCAAGGTGGCAAACGGTGGGAAGGCCTGTGCGCATCGTGGTGGTGCCACAAATGCACTGTACTTCGTCGCCCAATCGCTATTGCGAGGAAGCCTTTATGCCCAGATACGAGCCCAAGCAAGGTATTCGGTAGCATGCATGATCTTTAGTCGAACTCATACCATTTGCATGCCACAGTGCTACATATCTGATGAAAAAACTGAACGTACTATAGTCCGCTGTTCCACATACTTCGATTGTCCTTGATTATATTCTTAGTTGTTTGCTTCTGTTCCATTTCATTACTTCTTTCGCCGTATAAAGAACGTGTTTCATTTCCCTGACCTGAGGTGAAAGCCATTCGATCGACCCAGGGACCGATCACCACTTCTTCTTGTCATCACCCTTATCGTCCTTGCCGTGACCGTCACCATTTCGGTGCGAGTTCCAGAACTTGCTCATGGCGATAGCCGATCGTTTGAACTGCGGTGCACATCATCAGATACGGGACGTCCGAGAACCTAACCGCCTCTGGGTTCAGGAAAGAACCAAAACTTACTGTACGTTCTAGAGTTGGACTGCCGTTCCAAGAAGAAAGTTAGATCAGCATTTGTTGACCTTTAGCGAGCTTCGCAATACCCACCTGTTGAAGTCTACGTATTGGACGCCTGTGTCGTGTAATCGAGATCAGCATCTCCAGAATGACTGCGAGGTGACGAGACACCTACCGAATCTAACAGAGAAGCCGTTGTTCCATTCGAACTGGGAAAATTGCGGAACGTTTGTCAGCCTTCAATCAGGCTAACTGATTGTGATATTCGAAGAAGTCTAGGAGGCTCACGCTGTATAACGCAGTGGGTATGTCAGCAAGCTTTAGTCATAGGTCATGTGTTAATCGTTCTAGCCAGACTCACTTGTCTACCAAACTCCATCCGAAAGTACCCTTGACTGGGGTGCCGTCTTCCACAATAGCTTTCAACACTTCCCCAAGGTAGCTCAAGAAGTACAACTCTCGTTTGGTGTCGGTCGTGGCGATGTACTTGTATGGTTGCCTGTCATCCATGTCAAAGGTAAAACGTCAGAAACTTCATCCTCTGATAGTGCTTGTTCTCGCCTCAACGATCATGGCGCAATCGGTTAAGCAATCTAATCAGAGCGTTCTTCGTGACTCACTCATTTTCTCCAGGTTCCGCGAATCCGAATTCGGAAAGGTAGATACCACCATCGGTTGGGTATCTTCTTAACAAGTCTGACAACGATTGACGGAGGAATTGCCAGGTGTTCTGGAGCCAAGGCACTCGTTTGTCTGCAAAGTCCGCGAAGCCCCATGCGTAAGGTGTTGGCTCGTAGAAGCTGTAATGACAGGTTGCGCTGGTCAGTATCATTCCTCGGCCTTGCGGGAATGTGCTAGCTCACTTGACTTGGTTGCACACTGGCCAGAGAGGATCGCTGATGTTCGCAATGCAAGCGTCAAACCCGTTAGGAGGAGCAGTGACGTAGCCAACTCGATAGCCCTAAAATAATCTCTTCATATCAGCATTCGAAGCTACTGACAATGTCGCAACTCACGTCAATGGCGAAGAAATCGGCTGTTCCCTTGATCAACTCTTTCTGCTCATCACTGAATCGTGGCAAAATCTCTGGGGGGAGATCGTTCTTGAGAATCTCTGGCCAATCCTGAGGTAATTGGGCGCAAAATCAGAACCGGTCGGCGCCCAAAAGGAAGAAGGCGTGCACAGAAGATGAGAGTAAACTCACTCCGGACACGTAAATGGGTTCGGCGAAGACACCGATTTGATAGGCCTGTCTCAGTATCAGTACGTGTCACCCGTGATAAACAGGATCTGAACTGACAGCATGCCTTTCTACGGCGTAAAGATCTTCCTTGTTGTCATAACCTCTCCATGGAACTCCTCTACGTCATCGACACTATCAGTACTTGACATCTTGTCAGAAGCAAGGATAATACGCACACGAAGTTGTCGGACTTGAACGCAATCTCGCCCTCTATCGAAGTTCGAACAAGGTTGTGTCAGCATACCAAATGGGCGATGCCCAAACGAGATAGCGAGAGGCCTAGAGCAAACGCACGAATGTTGAGCTCCCTGAACCTGCGAACTGTCTTTGCATGGGCGAGCGTGAGGTGATAGCTACATGTGTAAGGGTAGACGGTGGAGTTGAGACCCTCTGGGAAGGTCGACTATGTGCGGCAGTCGAGTTATTAGAACAGCAGCTAGAGGGCACATGTTCGACTAGACGTACGTTGATAGGATATCCACCCTGTCATATCAGAAAGGTCAGTATAGATGCTCAACATAAGCGGACGGAAGTCAACTCACTTGACTACAGAAGACAACGGGCTCGTTGAACGTCACCCACTTGTGAACAGTCCCGTTGTATGCGCGGAAGACAGTTTCCTGCACTCAGATCAGCCACATTCAATTGCACACCATACGGGGATTGCAGGACTCACTGCATAGTTCACAAAGTCGTCAATGATTCTCTCACTCGCGAAAGCACCATATTCGAGTTGGAGAGCGAGGGGGGTGTCCCAGTGGAAGAGGGTGCTGGTAATGAAGTCAGCAAATGCTATGCTTATCGACGAGCGTGTGCAACCAGATAAGAAGGAAGGGGCGCATGCCAGGTGGGCTGAGTTCAATGAATCGGTTGTACATCGGTTTCACCCACAACTTAGGAGCACTCCCCAGGCCAAGGTGTGAGAGAAGGGAATTTCCAGAAACCATCTTGCACTCACACAACAGGCTCGATGCCTTGGCTCCAAGAATAGTCAATCAGGTCCTTGTAAAATTTCAAGCCCTCGTGGTTGACCGGCGAGTCAGCCGATCCGAAGGGGAAGATTCTCGTCCAGAACATGGAAAAGGAATAGACGTTGCCTCCGAGTGCGGCGAGACGGGCGAGGTCTGAATGTGGCTAGTGTTCAGAATAGTGACCTGTCGAGCAGTATGGGCAGGTCCAACTCACCTTGCTTGTAGAGGTAGTAACCTAAATCTCCGACATCTATGGTGCGCAAAGAGCAGTAAGGCGACATTAGTAGTGCTACAGGTGACCTGATTATGGTGGCGCCACATACCCGATGTAGTATTGTCGACAATGAAACCAGGGAATCTAGATGCCCAGTCCTATACAACGGATAGAGGGTGTCAGCGCGTATTCTCGACACTTCCCTCACTTGTCTTCCTTTCGAGTTTTTATTGCCGAGATGGGTGCAGTCGACCAGTGGATTGCAACACTGGAACAGCCCAGATGGCTTTCGAAGTAAACACGCCACTCACCCAAACAGTCGGTCCTTTACCACCGTCCTTAACAGCTCCCTCCCATTGTTGAGCAGCCGTAGCCCAACCGAACAAGAAATCCTTTGGGAACTTGTATTTGGTCAAGATGTCTTCGGGATGGGAGACCAAGTAATCTGGGAATAAGTGAGGTGGGTCTTCGGGAAGTGGGTACGGCTGGGGTGGGCAAGGTGTGTCACGCAATGGGGGCTCTTGCACAGGTCCGACCTAGCGTAGGGTATAAAGTAGTACCGTCAGCAAGTGATCATAGGGTCCTCGAATAGTGTGAGATATGCCTGGACATTAGTTGGAAAGGACGAATGCGTGAGTATGATCGGTGTCGGCAAGGGGAAAGGGTTTAAGATGTAGTATGCAAGACTGTAGCTGGCTTTGGAAGTAACAGGTCACCCACCCAATCATCCCAGAACTCTTCCAACTGCCAATCCGAATAATCTCCCTTGAAATCGATCGCAGAGCCGGTGTGACTCCCGATCGGTCCAGTCCTTGTTGGCGTGATAGCATTCGCGTTGGTGGTCGCAAGTGGCGTAGGTGTTGGATAACCAGATGTCGGGATCCATCCTAAGTCTGTGGTGGTACATTCACCTCCGTGGCCTGAACCTTTGGTATATTCACCCTTTTTGGTTTGCGTTTCGGTAGGGTGGTATGTGTGTTTGTCCGAATCACTGTGATAGTCGGTAGGGTAAGGACTGTAGGTGTGGGTTGCCGTATCGTGAGTTTCATAATTATCGGTAGGGGAAGCGTAAGGCGTTGCAATAGGGCTCTGATCACCTTCACTGTTCTCGCTGTTGTTGGATGAAGATTCTTGCTCCTGTCGAGGGATATGGAGAGCGTTCGTGGTGCCTAACCAAACGACAAGGGATAGCAAAGCGAACTTCGAAGTGATCATCTTGACTGCCAGTGTAGGTGATACGATAAGGAGGTGGTCGAAGTGCGGGGAAACAGACGAAGTAGGTGAAACGTACGTCGGACGAAGGTTAATATACTTCTGCAGGTAACTACTTCGGCAAGCCAAGACCTAATCTACTCGGTCATCGCAATAGCGGAAAGGAACAATCGGGAAGCAACCTACGTTTGCTTGGTCTGTTCCGGAAGAAGTGTGCACTAGCAGTAGCGCGCACATACACTCACGCAAAAGGCTTTCCTCATAATGGGTTAGTATGCCCGTCGTTGGCCCCACCTTGAATACCCGCACTAGCCAGCTAGCACTTGAAAGTCAACACGTGCTACTATATCCCCCCAAATCCCTATTCCGCCATCATTTGACGTGCTAGTTAGTATTCGATACTACCCGCATAGGAACAAGGCGTTTACCACATCAGGAGGCGACAGTGACAGTATAGATACAGTACCATGCGGTATTTGAAACTAGTGACTAGTTGATCATGATCACCTGCCATAACGTTGCTATTCTGATTGAGCTAGTTGGCCGTGGTGGCCGTCGAAAGTGGAGGTGGACGCAATGATCGGGTATAACAAAGTTTTGAGTTGCCGCTCATTCCGCATATCCCTTCCGATCCATCCATCCATCCCATCCGCCCGTCGGGCAGAGACAACTTCATGAGATGATCTACCATGGCTGACAAATGTCATCCAGGGCGGGACGATGTGCGACGGTCTTTTACATCCACTCACATCTACGTAGTGCAATACCAAGAATCGAACCACGCAGCACAGCATACACGCGAATGCATCAAGATTATCCACATACGCATCTACTTTTCCAAATACTTGTCCGCTAGCAAATCCCCCCTACGTCTACCCTCGTCACTCGCAGTACCATTGCTGGATGCTGAGACAGGTTGAGCTAAAACTCTTTGAGCTTCTGGGACATCCGCGAAAGCTTCTCGTAGTTTCTCGGTTGCGATTCGTCGGACCTCGTTGATGACGGTTTTGGATACTTGGAGCAGAGGTCCAGCCAGACCAAGTTGAAGTACGATGTAGCTGCAAGTTTGATCGAGGACATCAATAAGTTGATCTCAAATTCACCTGTACCGCGAGAGAGACTTACGCAGAAGCAGCCAACACTAAAAGCATTGCAAAGTAAAGCGGATTGAACAACACCGCCATAGCCTCGTTCCATCCCAAAACCACCAACACACCGTACATCCACAACGGGATCTGAGCAACAGAGGAGACCATACTCCTCTTCGCCTCGACATACGCAGCGTCAGCCTCACGCTTGAATCGCGTCTCAAGTGACAACAATTTCGTAGGTGAGAGAAGAACAAAGGCTGTTGAGGGGTCGAAGGGTGTGGGGTCAGACTCGAGGTCGAATGAAGCTTCAGGGGAAGGTAAAGCCGGTAAGAGCGAAGGTGATGAAGGGGTGATCTCTGCAAAGAGGGGGAGAAGGGCAAGAGTATCGTCCTTCGATTTTCTGAAAGCAGCTTCGATATCGTCTGCGGGCTTCCAGACTCGCGGAACACCCGCATCGTCATATCTGAACCTCTCTTCGAAGTTCGATCTCAGTGTCGCCAAGATCGTAGCGTCCGACGTTTGCTCTTCCAACTTCTTTCTCAGCGACAACCAGATCCGTGCCCGCAGTGCAGTTAGAGCTGCAGTATTTTCCTCCTCGGTACAGTTGTAGCCTTGTAGAGCAGACAATCGATCAGCGCTCTGTTGCACAAAAGGTGGTAAGGTCACGACAGCACTCACTCTTCGCCTTGGCGAGATATGCATCCTCTCCACTTTCGCTGACATCTTTGTATGTCTCAAGCACCTTGTCCCACATAGTCGGAGATGGCTGACTGAGAGCAACCTCGACGGGCTCCAACAATTGTCTCTTGACGGTGCGCTAGCATGACCTTCTATCAGTACGAACGGTCGAGGGGCATAACTGGAAAGGCTCAACACACCTCTATGGTGTTGACCATCTTCTTCGTCTCGTCCGCTCGACATCTATCGGCTATCAACCGCAAGTCATCCTCGAGCGAAGCGAGCTCGTGCTCGTACTCCCAGTCTGTACCATCGATCTTGACCTCTGTAATGGGATATCAGCTTCTTCATCCTATGACGACGGTCTATCGGTAAAGGGGGGTAACTGACCTTTCGCCGCGTCCAAGAATCTCGTACGAGACGCCACCTTGCCTTCCTCTACAACCTTTCCAAAGTCATATCCTGGTTCTTTAACACCTGCAACAATGCCTTTTGAGAACTTGCCGGTCTCGATTTTGTGCAAATTCTTCAGTTGGCCCAAGAAGAGAGATGATAAAGATGCGTGAAGAGAGGCGAGGAGATCAAGACGTTTTCGTTGGTAAACTCCAGCGTGATATCGAGAAGCGTCGCGATCGAATTTGCCTGTGAAAGTGCAAATTCGTCAGCCATTGCCACACTCTTTATTCTGTCTGGAAACATACCCAATGCGGTATCGAGCCAATCTCGCATCAACGCTCCGAGACCGTCAACCACAGATCCGACTTCGACGGGCCTCCTGACTACCTTTGAGCTAGCTACGAAAGCCTCCGTCACGACCGTTGAGATTTCATCGCATCGGAATTGAGCCAACAGTTCTTGCTGAGTGGGGAGATCGAGATCCTTGTTGGCAAGGACTTGTTGCTGTGGAGAAGTCATAAAGACATCAGTTACTATCTGGGAGAAAATGATCAGCACTGCTCACCCAGATTCCCTCCATGTAGAATCCAACGCCATCAGCGGGTATCCGCTTGTGATATGACGGTTGGAAGACATAGTCCGCTCTAGATCTGTCGGTGAATCGTTGTCGTAGTTCGAGAACGGATTCCTCAAATTTCTCTGGCATGAGGACTTTGTGCGGTAGAGCGGCGAATGATAGGTCGAAGTATGATGAGAGGGTGGCGTCGGCCAGATGTTGCGGCTGAGAACGAGGAAGATGAGCAATTGTCAGTTCTGCTTGGATAGCGCCACAATGACTGTACTTACCTTGGACAAGCTTGCCCAGATCTTCTCCATGTCCTGGGTAAGAGTGGCAGTCAAGTTCGACATGGGTGTTGAGCCCACATGATCTCGAATGACGAAGAGGATAAGGGTCTTTTCTTGCGGTCTGAAGATGGAGGCAACATGTCAGCTATCCGTTAATCACCGATGATACGTTCAAAAACCGAGATACTTACCTAGGCTTATTTGTGTCACCACCGCCACCGAAGAGGCCCAAGTTGACCTCGAAGACGGTCTTCAGCAGACCCATGTTCGCACCGTTATACAAGCCAATTTGATGTTCCCTGCGCAAGCAGTCAGCCACACGGATTTCCAAGACGACTTTTACAGAGCCTATTGCCCTTCTTCAGACCAAGAAAACTCGAACGTTTGATAAAGCGAGTGTCGACCGAAAGTCCGAGAGTGGAAAGTTGGACAAGCCGTACTCACCAAAGGTTGACGATTAACACTTCTGTACTAGCCAAACTAAACAATGCCGATTTTCTCTCAAAATCTTGATCTTCTCCTCTCTCCCTCCCATCCGTACCTTCCACATCCATCACCAACGTATTCCCAAATTTGGACGGACACATCCATATACCCTTTGTAGTTTGTTGTCGTTTCGATTCGTCCATTACATCGAACGTTGTCCCGAAGAGACGATTGAGCAAGGTTGATTTTCCGGTCGATTGGGAGCCGAATACGGAGACGACGTCGTAGGCGAACCCTTTATCGAGGAGATCCCATCTGTCAAGATATGAAGAGAGTTGTTTCCTACCGAGCCGCAAATAGATTAGATCCAACTTTACTATAACAAATCGATTGTTTGGTGATATAGAACCTACGTGAACTCTTGATCCTCGTTGACCACTTGTAATCTACCATCCCTACTCTGATCCCCTCCATTCCCACCAGTCGCTGCTGAGAAACCCGTAGCTGTCCCAGAAGGTGGAGGTGAAACCACACTGATGTCCTTGACGGCCTGTCTCGCCTCGTCAGTCGTTCGAGGATCGTTCATAAGTCGTTCTAGCTCGGGTGGAGGGTTTGTCACCAAGTTCTTGGCGATATCGACTGTTTGGTTCATCTTGCCAGGGAATATAGCGTCTTGTGATGTTTTTGTGATGTACTGGGTATATATTGTGCGAAGAAAGAACTGGTAGATGTAACTTCTCCTTTGTGCGTGGAGGACAAGTTAGTTGGGTCGGACCACAGTTGGAAACGTCATGGTTCACTACAGCGACCCTGGGCGCCCGTGCTTAGGTGGGGTTAACGATTAAATTGATTTTTGGTGTAAAGCAATGAGACGCGTAACAGGGTAAAGTTAGTAACCGTCATCAATCATCACACACTTTCAATTCCGCTGCATCTATCATCTCTTCCCACACCACACTACACCTTTTCCCCTTCTCATTGAGTACTATCCATACACTCTAGTCCTTATCTCTACTCGCAATGCCGCATTCCACTTCTCGTACAAGCACAGACGACGACGACATGTCCGATATGGTCAAGATCTCACCACCATCCTCATCACCAAGTCTGATGTCATACACGACCAGTATCCCAAGTATAAAGTCAGAATCTATGCAAGAAGGATACGCACATACTCATTCTGATATCGGCTCGAGAGCAAGTTCGTTCGAGTTCTCCGACCCAAGTGCGGATTCTACTATCAGTGGAAGTACGGCAGCGAGTGGACCACCTCGTAGTGCAGTTCCTGTAGTTGCGAGCGAGGGAGGAAGGAAAGTGAGGAGCGACCAAGAGGTCGTTCAAGATGCGCAAAGTGCAGTCGAAGATACCGTCAGGAGGGTGAGAGAGCAGTCGGATAAGTGAGTCTGGCGTTTCCTTCTTAGTTCTTCAAACCGCATCTTCTGTAATCAGAAACAAGCTGATGGAAGGCAACAGATTCCAACTTGCGGCCCGTCCTTACGCCGACAAAATCCGCTCGTTTGCAGAAGATCGTCCAGTTCTCTTCGTACGTGCATCTCCAACACTGCCATCACTCTCTCACACGCGGTCTCGAAAAATGCTGACCTCACGCTGCTGTCCTTTTTGTAGACCTTCATCGCGCTCTGGACCATCATCAGTGCTATCCCCGTCTCATTCTTCCTGTAAGATTGAACTTTACATGCAGACCTCGCCAAGCATGCTGACTCCACTCCTGACTCCCTCATTGTTCTAGTGGCTTTACCATCCTTGCGACACTAACTATCGCTTCTGTTGCTGCGTTCTTCGTCGCCGCCTCAGTCATCGGGATTATACTCTTCGCCAGTGAGTTTCAGTTATGCCAGTGTGACGAATCGCGCTCGAAACTGATGGTCTTTGCAGTTGCTTCGCTCGCTGGAACAATCTTGCTTGCATGTAAGTCGATATGTTCCTCAATCAGGTATCACACTAGGCGCACATACTTACTACGTCGTTCTTTCATTGTCATAGTGACCTTCCTCCTGCCTGTGCTATTCATCACGACCGTCCTTACCCTTGTCGCTCTCTCAACCCTCTTATCGCTCTTCCTCGCCCATCGACTCTATCTCCACCTATCGGTGTCTACCTCCAAGGCGGCAGAAGTGAATGTCCAAACCCTCTCAACGGGTGTTCAGGCATTTGTCGAAGAGACTCTTGAAAGAATCAGTATCCAACTTCCCGCTTCGCTCAAATTCGCAGGAAGAGCTCCTGTCAAGGCTGAACCTGTCAAAGAAGGGGGACTGCGATGGGCTGACGATGAGAAGATCAGTGGAGGAGGGGGAGGTTGGATCATCGATGAGAAGAAAGCTCTTTTCGGTCAAGACGCAGGAGAAAAAACACCAACGTCGATCCTTGATTCTCATGTAAAAGGTAGTTTGGTAGGAAGTAAAGTTGGAAGTGGAAGGGGGATCAAGTATAATGTCTCGGTACCCCTCCCGTTGGGTCTGGAACGGGCTCCTGCAGAGTACTGGGATTTCAAGCCCAGCAGCGGCTGAGTAGAGATTGTGCGAGTGTGCTTTGATATAGATGTTCTCCACAATTACGTTGTATGTCTCGAGAAAGAAAGTCAAGATATGGTTGTAGTCTAATGAGTTAATTCATGCACTTCCCTTTTATGTTCGACTATGTACAGGTTGTGTCTGCTTCTACCGTCGTCTCATCCCAGCTCCCCATGAGTATCGCATGGTACATGCTGACTTGGTTTCTCCTTCGCTTGATCACCCTACCACCTCGTAACGTCCGCTTCTGCCTCTCCGAACACACTCTCCTTCTTGACTCCCCATCCATCTCCTCCTTCTCCTTCACCTTTCCCATACTCTTCAATACTGATAACTCTCTCTCCATAAAATTCCGGCATCTTCCTCTGTAACCAACCTTCCACCCAACCGTTTATGGCCTCAAATTCCAGCAAGAAACCATCATGTCCGTCCGGACTTGGGATCACCACCAATTCCGCATCAGGGATATAGGCGGCCAATTCCTTCTGTTCCGAAGTTGTGAAGAGACCATCTGATTCTATACCGATCACTAGAGCGGGCGGTTCGAGCGATAGGGCGTGGGTTAAGCGGGAGGTGTAATCTGGTTCTTCGACATTTTGCGATGCGTCGGCATCTTCTACTTCGGCAGGTAGAGGAGGTAAAGACGAAGATAGCGAAGTGAGAGAGGTATCGTTGGATGGATGGGAGAGATCGTGTGTGTCCAGTTTACGTGTGATGTGGATATAACAATTCGCATCGAATCGGCCGGTAAACTGAAGAGGGCATCACATATATGTCAGCCAGGCAAACTCATTGGGAAACCAACACACTCACCTTGTCTCCTTGATAACGAAGATAACTCTGCGCTGAGAAAATCTTTGGCGCACCATCGCCTCCCGTACCCAATTTCTTCTCCCCAGTCCCATTCGTCGACCCGCCAACCTCTGCAATCTTCGTGACGGTGTTGGATGATCCGCCTGCTCCTCCTGCTTCTCCTTCTCCAGAGTCACCTTGATTACTCTTCCCCGAATCGGATCCTCTTCTCGACATGACCGCTGACGAACTTCTATGACCATCATTATGTTCTCTCCAAGCTCTTTCTCTAGGTGATTTCGACAAATCACTTTCTGAAGGAACGCTCGGATCGGTCGTTTCTTTCCCGCCCATGATTCTCACACCACCTTTGGGGACTTTACTCTTCCCACCTACACCTGCTCTTCTCCCGAATCGAGATTCGAAACTGTCTCTTGATCTATAGGTTAACAGAGCGGCCATACGAGCTGCGGCCAATCCTCTCGTAGGTTGTCGAGTCAGGTCTACAACGCTATTGGCGCCATTTGCGTCCTCGGATTCGTAGTAATATCCATCACGGTAATCTGGATCGGAATAGATAGATTGACGTTGGGCTTCACCCCATGATATACACCAGGCGGAATGTCGAGCAGATGTAGCGAGTGGAACGATCGCTCGGACGAAGCCTGGAGGTGTATTGAGTGGCCATTCGAGAACTGTCATGCCGCCCATCGAACCGCCGATCGCAGCTGCGACGGATTTGACGCCGAGGGAGCGGACAATAGTGTAGTGCAGTCTACGGAGGCAAGGAGAAGCAGAGGGAAACAGAACAGAGCGATGAGCAGGGGGAGGGACAGGAAGGCATTCCGTCATAAGCGAGCAAGAGGCAGCGAGAGGACGAAGAAAAGGTTAAAGCATGAAGTGCGAGAAGGCGACGTAGGGGAGAGGAAAGCGAATTAGAAGGGGTATAATCAGCCTTTGCTCATGTGCAGCGGATGACTCCCACTTACCGCACATCATCCTTCACACTACTACCCGGCATCTCAGGACCATACGGTCTGCCCGTTTCCGGGTTAGTAGTCACGCTCGAGACCGTGCCGTATGGCGATCCAATAACGTTGGCGCAGAAGATGAAGAAGCGAGTAGGGTCGAATGCTCTATCGGGGCCTAGGAGAGGTCCCCACCTGGAGAGGAGGCAGAGTATCAGCTTTGTTCTTCACAGTAAACGGCACGATATAGTAGGGAAGAAAGATGGGTAGCCTGTTGTATTAGCAGAAGGATCATGTAGATCACGATGTTCGCAGAGAGTCGATTATTGACACGATCTTGTGTGACCGGACAAAACGGAGTATGGAGAAGAGCTGGACCTTCCATCTCCGTTTCCTTCCTTTCGCAGTTCAACGTACAACTCACCAATCTTCAACATCCGCGCTCCCCGTCAACGCATGACAAATGACCAAACAATTATCTTTATTCTCATTCAACTTCCCCCACGTCTTGAACGCAATAGGGACATTGGTGAGTGTCACTCCTGATTCGAGTTTGAAAGATGGGATTACGGCGATTTGTTGGTGGATCAATGCTGAGAAGGGGTTTTTGTCCGTTGGATTGGGATGAGGGGTTGAAGTTGTATTTGGGTTGGACATTGTGAGGAGAGAGAGAGTGGTGAGGGTCGGTCGGTGCACCTCTTTGAATGAGGGTTGAGGATAGTCGTTTGGGGCAAACTGTAATTTGGCAGTAGGGTTCGCTTTGACCTTGTGCAATTCCTCCTCGTAGCTATATGTAGGAGGAGATCAAAGTATTGTTCAAGATGAGATAGCAAGTGATGTATGGTATGATATGTCAAGGTCTACTACCAATCCGAATTTTGAGTCGACAATCAATCAACTCGTATCAAGCAAGATGGGAGCCTTTGCGATGACAGCGTCCACGTGGAAAATGCGGCGTACTCCGCTCACACCGCCTATCTCCTCGTCTCCCAAGTAGTAAGAGTGGAGTTATTGTTGTCAGAGCCACTTGTGAGCTCCCGTCCAATTGTAATCACAATAGTGGACCAACATGTGGATGATAACTTGTATAGCGATCACATCCGATTCTTGATAGGAGAACAGTTACAACAACATATGAAGTAGAACATGACCATCTCCGTCTTCCTTCCCTTTCTCTGTCCGTTCCAAACCTTTCCGTGTAATTCTAAATCATAATGACCAAGAGATGCTATATGAAGATCCGTCGCCTCACCCACTACGGTCCGTGTCGAACTGCCGTTGTGAGATCGTCGATCCCTCCTGTTATTGGCAGTATGATCCGCTGACCCTCACCGCCTAGCCATCCGCATTCCTCAGTTCGGGAGGAACATATCTTAATCCCAAAAAGCTGAAAATGTCCCTTTCCGTCTCCAAGTTGAACTCTTCCCCTGTTGTAACTCTGATGAGTCCAGCTCGGAATTTGTATCCTCGTCTACGCGGGACGAATATGAATGATCAGCCTCCTTCGAAAGCACAAACGATGCGATCATCGCAGACCGACGACTTACTCGTTCTCTGCGTATCTCCTGAAACGTTGAGGAACAAATCAGCTCTACTACGTACAGCACCTCTGTCGGCGGGGCGCCCACACTCACTTCAGATCTCGCTCAAACATCATACTGCCCGACCAGCTCAGCACTGCAGAAGCATATCGATCTTTCGGTGCACTGATCAGATCTACCCTTCTGTGCAAGCGACCTTTCCCAGGTAATTTGAAGATCACAAATGCTTTGTCGAGATTATCAAAGTTTTGTGGCGAGGCATGGATCGGTTCGTTGACTTCGCGATGTGTGACGTCTACACGAATAACAGAGAAATGATCGTCAGTTTGTGACTTGCCAGCTATTGCTAATTGGGACGAGTTGGTCTGATACGTGAGAGGACTCACGCAGAACGTGCGTTATGATGCCTAGCTCGGAAAGCCGTAGGTATAGATCCCGGAGCAGGCCGATATCTTGATCATCTTTCGGAGGACAAAAGACGACATCCACATCGTTGGACTGTGGCTTGCCCCTTCGGTATCTGCGATTGGGGAAAGAATGAGCTACAACCACTCCCCAAGGCAGCTACTGAGGCATCTACTCACCCCCCACAGATGGTGTATTCGCATCCTGGTATGAACGCGTCGAGATGTTCCATCACACAATCTGCAATCTCCTGCACTTCTTCCCGCGGGATCCTGCGACCGACCAACCGACCTCGTTAGTACTCACATCACATCTCTCAAAACGGATATAGAGAATCTACGACACTCACTTCGCGTCCAGCTCATCTTTCAGCGCAATCCATTCTTCCACAATCTCAACCTGTTTCATCCCACCTCTCTTCCTCCTCCTCAGCCGATCTTTCATCCTCACTTCTGGACTCTCCTCTTCCACAGCTTCGAAATGTAATCTGACATCTTCCAGGGTCCGACAATGATGTCGGTCGTACAGTTCTTTCGCTTTGTGATGACCTATAGTGTATACTGATGCGAAGAGGTTGAGAGCTTGGAATCGGGGAGAGGCGAGGATGGCTTCGGATTCTGCGACGAATCCACTTTGGAGGAACTCGTCGATCTGGGTGTGTGAGAGAATGGGTGTATCAGCTAAATGAGATTGACTATACATCATTCCACCGATAGAAAACAGCATGTGTTTCTGTTCCTAGTCTGATATGAAGGAGATGAAGGACATACTCTCTGCGCCACCTTGTCACCGACTCCAATCAACTGCATTGCCTCTTTACCAGACTTGAGCCGTCGAGGTACGGCTGCACTTTGTGTCAGCTCACCCTCTGTCGACCGCTTTAGAGAAATGGGTTTAGCTCACACTTGATCATCTACGTTGACACCGACTGATCAGTAACTATCCCTAAGAGGAATGGTAGTTCACTTACACTTAGACTTCTTCGATAACTCAACACGTTCGAGTTCTTCTGTTGTGCTTCCTCGTACTCCCTCTCTTCGAAGATGGGTTTGATCGCGTTAACCTGAAAAGCTGTATCAGCTCACAGTTCCCGAGTCTCCGCATACTATCGCGCTCCTGGATTGGCATGTCACTGGAGAACGAGCCACACTCACAATATCCTGATTGACACAGACCAACGGACTACCCCTTAGACAACACAAAGCGGGTATATCCTCAAATCTCACATCCTCATCGAAAAGCGTCATATCACCCTTTTCCGTCCATTCCCCATTTTCCAATTTCGGCTTCACATCCGGTTTACTTTCCTCATCCTCGTACTTCACATCCACCTTACTCTCCTCGTCCTCCTGTTTCACATCCTCGGCTCCATCTTCGAGCTTCACATCCCTCGCGTCATTTTCTTGCTTGATTCCTTGACTCCCGCTTATCCGCCTTTTCTTATTTACAGGTTTCATATCTTCATCATCACTGGATATGAACCGTGGTAGTTTTGGAGGGAATACCGGGACAGATGTAGGTGCTGGAGCTGGAGCAGAAAGGAGGATTTGATATTTTGATCGAGGCAGGAGATGGGGGATAGTACTGGATGAAGCTGATTCGAGACATGTTTGATAGGTGTCGAAGATGTACTGAACTGTGACAATGGGTTTTGTATCCTAATCCACATAACATAGTCAGCCTGAGCTCGGTGTGCGTATACCAGAAAAGAAGGGTGATAAGCCAATATTTTGAGCTGGAAGTCATTCGCTCGCAATTGTGTATGGTTTGGGATATGAACAGGTGCTACAGAACGGAACGGAACTCACAATCCATTCCTTTCTTAAAGATCTTAACAACCTCGCTCTCCCCTTAATTGCGCTGACTACAATCTTACATTCCTCCACACCTACACACTTCCCACCAAGATCATCGATACATTCGTATATCCTTCCTATCTCAGATTCAAGTTTCGCCGTAATTATATGGAATGTCAGACCTGCGAAAAGGGGATAGAGTCGGTGAATGGGGTTGGAGGGATGGAGGATCCGAGAAGATGTGGATGAAGATGAGTATGGATGAGCGGGTGGCCGAGTTGGCATAAGGAAGCAAGGAAGGAAGGGTGGATATATACAGGTCGGGACAAGATTAGATAGTAGGAGATGGTGATATGTACAGTATATGAGGTTAGGGATATGGAGATCAACAACAACAATAGAAACGATGTCATGACGACATGATCTCAATTCCATGCCAGACTGATTCCTGCTCATGTTCGTCCTTCGTGCCTGATTGTCACTGTACTCAAGGGTGGAGGTTGGTCCGTCCAAGGAGAACCCTCTGGTGGTGTTCGTGAGACATACAGCAGATACGTGGAACAGCTCTACGCATCACTTGCTTTGAATAGGAGGTTATACCTACAGCGCTACCTATACAACAGTTATCTAAGGGTAACTACCGGCAGTAAAGCCCTTGGCCTCTGGGTCCCACTTGCGGATGGTGCCAAATCGGCAGCCTTGATATGTCATTCCCTTTCCACCGTCCATCTTCTCCAATACTTCTTTGATATGCGACTGATTCAGAGAAAGAAATGTTTTCACCTCATCCATTTCATAGAACCCAGGTACGCCGACGGTACCCTCGCGGTCGTCGACTACATCCGACTTCTCAAAGTCGATTAGTCGGAGTTGACCGTTTGGCGATACTCGGACGTGGACCGGCTTGTAGGCGTGGTGAAGGATACAACGTTCGTGGAGTTTGGCATACAAGGTAAGGATATCCATCCTAGTGGAGAGCAAACATGGACATCAAAATATCAGCTACATCTAACATTTTTGGTACAGTTGGAATCACACCTTGCATAGACTTACCTCAGTAAGAGCGGGATCTGCGACGAGCTCGTGCAGTTGGCATATTGCTTCACATCAGTCCCGACGTCTTCCAACACCGCCGCGAACAAACTGAACGCAGTCTGGTGCCGCTTTCCATCTTTCATTCGGAACGACAGTTGTCTCTCCATCTGCCAAAGTCCATAGAACGTCGGAACGACTTCACCTTGCAGACATGCTAATCCGGACATGTAGTTGGTCGTCTCTTTCAGCACCTGTTTGCGAGCCGATGCGTGGGTGAATCGCGGATGCAGTAGGTCAAATGCGCCGGGGCAGGTGATCTTAACGATGACTTTTTTTGCTGGACCACCTTTCCCTGTTCGTAGCAAGCCTTGATAACCGTCCGATAAACTTCCAGATCCCTCACGATCCAACAGTTCGATCATGATCTCCGAACACTCGGTAAGATATGGTTGTGAGGCAATCACCGAGATCGTGTGAGGCACGAAGTAGTTCGAAGGTCTGAGGATAAAGGTCTCGTTCGGCAAGAAGATGAATTGTCGCTTGGCGTATTGGCTGCTGACAGCAGCTCGGCGTGAGAATGAAAGACGAAGTTTCGGCTTAGACCATTTTAGTTCGGGTGGATGAACGGTCTCGGAATCGACGACCATGGAATCTTGGGAATGCACGATTGCCTTTTCGTGAGAGGCTATTGGGGGCATTTGGGAAGGAGACTGCAAAGAGGCCAGCATCTCAGCGAATACTTTTTACTGTACGGTGACAAAGGCTTTTCTTACCTTGGTGATAGCACTCTTGGCCTCCCCCAACTCTTGATCGACGATGACCCTGTAAGCCTTCCACCTGTCCTTCTCATCCATAGCTTCAGGCTTCAGCGTCCCCGTCCTGAGCTGGTCAGCCAGGAGTTCGTAGTTGGACAGCGCGTTGTCGTCCTTTTCGTGGCCAATGGAGGCAGGATCTTCGGGATGTATCGTTGATTGATCGGAAGACGGTTCGGAGCCATGCTGGGTTTCCGCTGCAGGTTGAGCTGGAGGTGGTGTAAGGCGTTTCGGTTGAAGCACGTCAGAAGTGGGTGGAGTGTCTGATAAGCCGCATGATAGCTTCTTAGTAAATGGTCAAGGTGGAAATGAGAGTTCGACGTACCCAATTTGATTCGTTTCACATGCGGCCCGTCGACATTCTCGCTATCGCCCAGTACTACCTCTACCACCTGCATTGGCTCAGCAATATCACCACCACTCTGACTCACGACATTGTCGATTTCGCTGTTGAGTGTTTTCTCTTGCTTTTCCTCTCCGAGAGGATTGATGATGCCAAGATTTAAGATGATCGGTTCTGGATCTTGCAAGTGCGGAGAAGCGGGAGACGTGGGAATAGGGATCGAAGGAGGGAACACCGATTCGCTATTGATCGGCAATGGAGGTTCGCACATCACGATACTCGCTAATTCAGGTGAGGAAGGGTTCCCAAAGACAGATCAAGGTAAGAATGAAAAGCACAAGTGGTCAGAAGAGGATACTCGGATAGAGAAATAGAAGGGTGTAACAACAAAAAGAGCGCAAAGAATGAATAATGGTAATGTTATGTTTATACTTATTGTTTATGCCTGAGTGCGTTGCGTTTGCGTTTGCGTTTGCGTTTGCGTTTGCGTGGGAACACACAGAGGGGGGAAAGGATGGGTAAATATTCTGTATAAGGACAGGTTGATGGGTGTGACGCACTGACCGGTACATGTTCGCTATTGTTCGTATGTCATGTTGTGCGGTTTCCCATGAATCTTGGAGGTCATTATGATCAGTACAATTCATTCAGCCTGCCGAGAACAACAGTCAATGCCAGTCGATCGAACAACCAGCCAGCACCGGTGCAGCAGTGTGCACTGTGTCTGTCTTATCGCGATTGATTGTCAATCTCCCCTTCGATCAGTATTCGATATGTACTTCAATAATGTGGGCCCCGCATGACTCTATCATGTTCTGGGGTCATACTGCGTAGATCAAATTGACCACTCTTGACGCTTTGGCCGTATGTGATCGCATTGGAGACTGATAGCTTGTAGGAATGCTATGACCATCATAGTTGTTGTTTGTTATCGCACTGATCGCTGATCAGCACCACCCCGCTTATAATCCGAACGCGGTGATCATGGCGGCGAGCAAGTAGTGTAATAGAACATTAAAACATTATATTCGTGTAGCGGTCTATAATAACAGAGAGCTGTAATTCTTTTCATGCAAGGAGACAATCCGAGTGTCCTGAAGTGCTAAATGACGCTTTCACAAATCACTACGCGTCGTTCTGGGGATATTGGGGTTGTGGGATTTGTGAACATGGGCAGGTGATAATGTACTGGGTGTTATTACGAGAGAATTGTGATGAATTGTGGTGATTTTCGTCCCATCCGATGATCACTTCCCACCGACACATAGGAGTGTTGATTTTTCTTGATTTCTTTGAGGGGGATTGATTTTGCACAAAAAGGGTAATTCTGTATTCCCTGTGAGTTTACTTTTGTGCTTTTCATCACGCGTCTAGCTTTGAGATCCATGGGATGGAGCGGGATTATACACTGTAACACTACAGTGCACTGCAGTGCTCATCATCATCATCACCATTAACATCCCGCCCATCTAATATACAACAAGAAGTTAAATCACTTTTACTCAATGTTCAGAGATTAAACATCACTCATTCTCACACACTTCACTTTCCATCCATCCCCTTTTATCTTTAACCATCGACCGCGTCGATTCTTTTTAGTACTTTTCTTGCTTATACTTGGTTTTCTGTTACTTTGTACGCGATCGCTGCGCTTGGATAGCTTTCTTGATTCAGTCTCCCACACAACCATATCCATCCACACACATAGATACACATACAACCACCCGTCCTCCATCTTACGCGTTTGATACACACCCCACACCATGTCGCATCCTTCGCTTCCATCTCCCCCAGAGTTGGAAATGAAAGAGAACATGTTCACCCTCCCCCCTATCCGTACAATCACCGATATACCACCCAAGAACATCCACGCGACGCCGAAACCAAACCCCATACTTCCACCGACACCTCACACTCAGCTCAGGACAGATCCCAATCTCATCACTCCCATCCAGGCCCGTACGCGTCAGCCATTAGGGAGCGTCCCAATGAACCAGCATGGTCTCGGTTTCTCCACCAACTCCACCGATCCCAATGTCAATGTCAACGTCAACGCGATGATGACCCCTCAGACGGGTCCCAACAACATGAACAAAAACGGTCACGTCCTTTCTTCGGTTGGATTCGAGAAGGATCAAGTGAATAGCTTGACGCGTCACCAGACCCCTTGTCCTCGTTCATCTCTCGCCCTCTCGACCGCGACGAGAAAACAACCAAACTTCCATCCCACACCAGACGGTACTCCCGACCATCACGCGTCGAAGATTACCCCTCTGAAAACACCAGCATCGGCTCTCTCAACTCGCACAATGGGTCGATCCGTCTCAACACCGACTCTCCCAGTCAACTCGTTCCCTCTCGGTGCCTATTCTCAGCGTTCCAACCAAAGCACGCGATACTCCCCTTCGTCTGACTCTCAAAGATCTACTTCTGTCTCCCGATCAGGCGCTCGTGAGAACCGTCGAGGCATGTTCTCGTCTCCTTCGCCAACCCCTTCATCCCCACCTGCCATCAATCTCGCCGGTATCCAACCTCCAGCCGCTTTTCCTGGCACTTACCCCACTGCCTACACGCGCAAGGACCCGGTCCCTACCGACGATGGTGACGATGTTCCAGAGGGCAAACGAAGTGGTCGACAAGGCGCTCCTAGTTGGAACCCTTGGGATTATGTTCTGGGCGATCTTCCAGGACCCGATCAACCGCAGACACCTATGAAAGATGGCGACGATGGTAAAGGCAAGATCAGAAGACGGTTCACCAAGCGAGAGCTCGAGGCTTTGGAGGTCCTATGGAGTATCGCCAAGAGCCCGAGCAAGTACGAGAGACAGAGATTAGGTGCATGGTTGGGTGTGAAGACCAAGCACATTACGGTTTGGGTGAGTTGCTCCTTGCGTTACATGATCTCAATGCTAACCCCCTACTCCCCCAGTTCCAAAACCGTAGACAAGAGGAGAAACGATATCTTCGAGAGGGAGCGCCGGCCGATCCTCCTCCCCCTTCACGATCCAACCGAGGTACTTTTGACCCCGTCACTGGCAAATGGCGACCCGTTCCTCTCTCCTGTATCTCTGGTCTTCAGCCTCCTCCCGAGGAGAAGTCAGCTGTTGTCCGTGCAATCAGTGTCGGTGACATCACACGAGACATGTACTTCGCTCAATACCCTCATGGTGAGGTGCAAATGTCTACTCCTTCTAGCCGATCAATGAGCAGCGCCACACCTTTACCGAAACGAGGCATGAGTAACTCTCTTGATGAGGTTCTCCAAGCGCGAGAGAGTGGATTTGGCGGACTTCGTAACAGTCAATTCCGACGAGGAAGCGGTGATGTCATGATTAAGGGAGAGGGACAAGAGAGAATTAGAGAGATTCTGGCTTTGATGCCGAGCGATCCTCCTTCTATGGATCTGTCAGAGATGGCAGTGGAGGATGATAGTGAGGAAGGCGACGAGGACAATGACGCAGAAGAGCCTGAACTGAAGCGAAAGGGCGGTATGGGTTTGGCCAAGATGCTCAATGGACCTTCAACTGGATTGGGTCGTGCCTCGTCGCTTGACATTTTCGCATCGAGCTCGAGAGCGAAGTACCTTTCGAAGCCTAACGCGCTTCAACCTCGATCGATGAACGGTAACGGTGTCCTGGGATCTGTCAACATGAATATCCCTTCTGACTCTCGGCAGACTCCCAAAAGCTCGCTCAAGCACGGACTTGCCTCGACCCATCAACAACCGCAGCCGGCTAAACGAGCTAGGATCGACACCGCGCGACCTCGACCAACTAGCACGCTTCGACACAAGGATTCTTTCTCGCGATCGCAAAGCGCTGCCGTGCTTGATACACCTGCGAAGGAGAACCGAGGAGACATGATGAAGACTCCTGGATTTACAAGGAGTTTCTCCTTCTCCTCGACTGTCAGCGAGGGCGTCGCGATCACTCCTGAGACAGCTGTGCTGGGCAAGGAGAACGTAGAGACTACCGTACGACAACCAGGAAGGAAAAGGGTAGAAGAGAGAGATGCCGAGGTTTTGGGAGCAGCGGAAAAGCTGTTGCAGCTTCTTGGGGGCGCATAAAGTACAAGGCAGGCAGAAGATATTTGGATTTGCATATTGATACGATAGACCAAATATATTCATGAGGTTATTGAAGAAAAAGGAAGATTTCATTGGGTTCCAGTCACAGCAGACGAGAGAAGATAGTATGACAACAATGCATCGCACGTACATGGCAACGAGGCAGCACGTAACATGCCGTTGGAGAAGAGCAGAAGACCATCCGTATGGAAGAGAGCACGCCGACACGCGATCTGGTCAGGTAAATGTGAGATGTGTAATGTGCCACAAGTTGCTCCCAGTCCTGAGCTGAGTCCTGATCGATTCATTTAGACGCGTCCCTCTTTCTCGCTCCTCCACAATCGCGAGTGTGAGTAAATAAAAATCGTCCTGATCACACTTCACTCTGCCAGATCATCAGCCATATACACTCCATCGCTCTATCGTCAAATGTCTATAGAGGTGATTGATTCAGTCGCTTCATCACCACCTACTCTGATGACAGACATCGGTGGATCGTCAGGTCCCAATACCGACGTTTTCCCTCAAACTGTTATCTCGTCGAACACTTCGGATCTGAGTACGTTGAGCTCCGGAAGCGGAAGCGCGAGTGCACAAGAGTTGGAGGTGAAGGATGTAGTCAAGGTGTTGGGTCAGAAGAGAGGTAGAGAGAGTGGAGCTTCAGTAAAAGGGAGTGCGAAAAAGGCAAAACTTGAGGAAGAGGACGGAGAGCAGAAAGAGAAGGAGAAGGAGAAGGGGGTATATTGTCATAAGTGGGTTCAGGAGTGTTGACTACCAAGTCGTGATGTGCGCAGGGCCAAGAGCTGATTTTTGATATTCCGACCGTGTTAGCTGTCGAAGAATATGTCCTCCAGATGGTGAGTCGCTCTCTTTCCCCCGTTTCATCTGCCTGTGCCGTTGCTACAACTTCTTGCTTCACGCCTTTGACTCGTTGCGAGGAAGATCACTCTGCTGATCAATGATCGTCATGTAGGCTTCTTACGATGTACGAAACTAAAGTCCAAGTCCAAGAAGGGCAACGAGACTCGACCATGCAATCTCGCATTCTGCGATAGAGATCTTATCAATCGATATAGCATATCACCACAAGCTATACGATGGGAGGGCAACGAGGGAGGGAAGGGGGAACATGATACGGATGCAGGATATGTTTTCGAGTGTCCTTGTTGTGCTGATGAGTGTCAGGCGTCTTCTTGTGAGTGGGTTCAGACTTGCTGTGCTATCGATCAGCGGATCGATACCATGTTTCGTGGAGAAACCTGTACTGATATGCCTGCAATAGGTCGAAAGAAGAAAGGCTTAGAACCGCTTGGGTAAGCTTAACGACCCCCTGACTCGCGATAGAGTGAGAGGCCAAGCTAAAAAAATTGTCTTAGAAACCTCGGGAAAGAAGCCAAAGCTGCTGTTGCTGGAGCTACCACTACCGCCGCATTGCTCGAACGTAAACCAACTCAAACAAATGGTAGTCTGACTACACCTAATGGGAAGAAAACACCGGCCAACCAGTCTGGCATTATTAATTTCCTCGATGACGATTCGGATTTGTCAGAACCGGATTCGGATTCGTTGGAGAATGCGACAACGCCGAAATCTAAAAGACCGACCAAGGAGAAGAAGGCCACCACATCCACCACCAAGGCCAAGGTGACGAAGACGAAGGCGAAGACTAGCACTGCGGTCGGGAGCGAAAAGGGTACACCGAAACCCAAGGCGAAGAAAGAAGCCAAGGGCACACCTAAGACTGGAAAGGAGAACAAGGCCGCGGCTACTGCGAAGACCAAAACGGGAAAAGAGTCGAAGACCGCGGTAAAGAAAGGCAAGGATGCGAAGAGTGCAACGAAGAAGACTGGAAAGGACGACAAGGCGAAGCCGAAAGAGAAGACAAAAAAGGAGAAGGCAGAGGAAGCAAAGAAGGAGAAAGAGGAGAAAGCAAAGCGTTTGCAGGTGTTGCTTGATTGGGATTTCACGCCGCCTGTCGACCCTCCAGTATTCGAAAAGGTGGATACGAAGTTGGGTCGTGAGGAAGCGGAGCAAAGAATCATGGTGAGTACAAAGTTTCACTGTCTCACCTCTCTTGCCGATAGTCTCGCTGATGACCAGTATAGCTAAGAGAGTACCTCTTTCGATTCAGACCTGTGCTATCTATCCCTGAACGATCACTACCAGCGGTGGACGATTTCGATCGAGCACTAACGGAGGCCAATGTCCGGTTGTTCGCCGGAGCGATGTTGGATATGATCAAGGACGAGCTGGAGTACAGTGGCAAAGAGGGTGATGACGAGGTGAGACCAACTTACATCGCAGGTTTAAATTCGCGCTGATATCGATCAAAAACAGATCCTGGAGAACATGTTCAACTTCCGTGAAGAATTGCGATACTATGCCGATCTCGCCCGTTTCGCTGCAATCTACAATATCATCTCTGAACCCCTTGGTCTACGACTACCGCCTCCAATAGTCGATACCCGCGCACAGATGAATGATTCTGCTCTGCGTGCACTTCTCGATCTTGACGAAAATCAACCCGCTCCAGCATGGGCGACTGACCTCACTGCTGGTCCATCAAGACGGGTCGGAGCATCGCGTATCCCACAACCAGCTGAAATCATCAGGATGCTCCTCGCTCTAGCTGAACGAACGCTGGCCACACCCAAAATCCGATACGATATGGAGCTATTCTCATTCGATGTTCAGGAACATAGGAAACATAGTGCTAAGATCAAGGAGAATTCGGCGGTGTTCGAGCAGAAGAAGAAGAAGTTGGCAGAAGCAAGAGTACGATGTAAGAGTGCAGCGGAGACCAAGGCGAACAAGGAGTTGGTGAGTGGCCCGGTACGAGAATAGCTACACTTTGTGACTGACCCCAACCGTTGCGTCCACTTTCAGCTGGAACAGGAGGAAAAGGAACATAGCGGCCGTGTTCGCGTACTCAATGTGGATCTATGGGCTAGTCTCAGTCGCAAAGCACTTCGACACGAACCTATCGGTCGAGATGTCGAAGGAAGGATATATTACGTCCTCACACCTCGACATATCAGTAATGACGGACGACCACCAATCGGCTGGGCATCAGGCTTACTAGTATGGGGTGTCGGAGTTCCTGGTAAATCGAGTGAGGGGGACGATCTTCCCGTCTCAACGGAAAGATGGAGTCATTTTGGGAAATCGAAAGATGTGGATCTACTGAGACGCTATGTCGAATACAAATACAAAGTGGCAATTGACGCGATACGAGGAGCGAATAAGCCAAAGGCAAAAGGTACACCGAAGGAGAAAGGGAAATCTACTCCGGCCAAAGCGACACCTGCAAAAAGCACAGGCAAAGGTACACCTGCAAAAGGTAAAGCTACACCTGGTAAAGCTACACCACGTCAAAAGACCTTACTCGAGGTGGTTATCCCCGTGACAACGAAGAAAACCGCCTCTGCCTCCGCATCATCTTTATCATCTCTCGAAGAACCTAAGAAGCACAACGGGAATGATGACAACGACGACGCATCGAGCACTTCATCAGCCCTTACTCCACCTCCGACAGCATGGAAAGAGGAATTACTCTCGCATTTGGTTCCGAAGGGATATAACCCCACCGCGGAGATATTGGAGGAAGAGAAGAAGAAGTTGGCAATGAATTTGAGGGATGTGGCGGGTTGGTTGGAGGCGTTGGAGTATATGGGTTGGGGCGAGCTGGAATAGATCATCCGGAGCGAAGGGATGTCTATCTGTGTATCATTGATTATCACTACATATATACACAAGTTTCGTACCCCGACAACCATGCACGTCATCAGACTGCATCGATCCCGCTACTTTCTCCCATTATCCCAGTGAAAACGCCCCACGTTGCGCTCAGCACGCAATGTTCCAAGACCCAAGCGCCGTCCGCACTTGAAGGTCCATGAGATATTACATACTAACGCCGCAGAAAGCCCAGACCCCAATGATAAGATAGCTTCTGTATGAGAAGGATCAGAGGAACATATACAATTCCCGCCGGAACCTACTGACAACATCAACGCAACTTAGACAGACACTATATCGACCTTCGGCCCTCACTCCCTAGAGGAACACCGTAGGGATGATAGAGGTTCACATTCAGCTTGACTTATTCCCATCCCCTCGTAGATTTAGTAGTTATTTAGAAGGTAGTTAGATAGTAATATATACATACTTTGACCACACCATGAGATATGTACGCATACAGCCAATTTATCCTGCCCCGACCTCGAAGCAAACGACTCAATTGAAGTAATATTGAAAGGACGGTCGAACGAGAACCGGACGGTTTTTCCCCTTCTATGTCGAATCTCGGTGGTACCACGCATGGCCTATTATGAGACCTACGGTGGAGTACTACACCGTGACAACACCTCTGCTCATTTTTGATACAGGAGTCCATAACTGTATAGGTAGCGGCACATTATCACATGTAAGCAATCAAATTTCACTGATTGTATTGCGCTGAGCTGAAAGGTCTTGCTGTGTGGGTCTGCAGCACCGGTCAAACAGTGAGATGAGATGCTCACAAGGATGCATTTGAGTGTACATGTTCTCCCACGTAATCGAGGGATCTCAGGGATACGCTGGGTGTTGTTTCAGGAACGAGAAACGAGAAACGCGTGCTATTTTAACTCTCCCAGCGGTTTGATTGTTGTTGCATTTTCAGTGAACGAGCCAAGTGGTGACAGACATTCCACAACGAAGGGTAAGACTCAGTTCGACATTGCATATTCATCATATCACCGCTGTACTACCTACACTCACACCATCATGTCAGAGTAGACCTACCTAGTTCCATCAGCTCCCCACTACATTGTATAGACGGACGATCGAGAGCAGCGACAACATGGAGGCAGACCATTCCTCCTCCGCAGCGCCGCTGGTACTCCCCACCAGCACCCCTCCTATCCTCTTCGACACCCTCCTGCTCGTCTTCCTTCGCCTAGCTTACTTCCTCGTCTCTCGTAAATTCCTCTTATCGACGATCAACCCCCGACTTCGAGACATCTCTCAGCCCGAAACGCTCTTACCACCCACAGCGTCGCTCGCCCTCGATAGGGAGAACGGAGGGGGCGGAGGTTCGTCTCGACAGAACGTCGTTGTTGGCGGGGGTGCTGTCAGCGGTGTCTCGGAATACGGTGATGATACAGAGGACGAGGGCTTCTATCTGTCCAACATGACACCGTCTTCATCGTATCCCCCTTCACCAGCTGTGAGACCCCATGGTTTACCACGCAGAGGGACAGACGACTATTTCAGTGTCCCGACGTACAACCCTGCTTCGTCATCTTCGATACCGTCTGGTAGTGGTGGATCATCAGCGTTACCATTACAGGGCGAGAACAGTATAGAACTGCAACATCTCGGTCAAAAGCTTAAAGAAGCAGGATCAGCAATCGGCGGTGCGGTCCCCAAGAAGATACCGCAAGTCTTACAACTCTCCCATGGACGGTCGACCTCATTGTCAGGAGGAGGCGGTGGAGGAACGAAGGGGATTAAGAAGGCTACGAGGGGATTACATCGCGTCTCGAGGGTCTTGTTTTCGGTCTGCTTTGCAGAGTCGTGTAACTTGCTCACGCTGGTTATTTTCCATGCGTTGGGGATATTGCACTCGAGGTGAGTGAGGTCGAGTTTGAATATGAGATCCGAGCTGATGTACGGCACCTAGGTCGAGAAGGGTCAACTTTTCGATATCGTTGCACATCATCTTGGCGATCATCTTGCTGGTAGTGCCGCTCGTGCAGTGTTTACTATTCACCTATAGATCTAGAGGTAAGCTGAAATGGCAGCTGGAAATAGGACACGAGCTGACTCGACCTTTATCACTCTCTTTTCTCAGAGTCATCATCCGCCTCCACTACACCATCTCGCTCTTCTTCACTCTCCATCACCTCCCGTCTCCTCATCTCCCTTATCCCATTCACCCTCTACATCTTCCTTTTCACCCTCATTCCGCCCTACATCACAGCCGTGCCCATAAGCGCACTCCCTTCTCCTGCGGCGACACCAGCTTACGACGCGGCTGATCCCTCATCTACCGCCTCAACAATCGACGAAGCGATTGTACAATGGTCAACTTCTGGACCTGAAGGGTGGGAAGAAGGTGGTTGGCTAGCTCCGAGTCTGGGACGAGTGGTCGTTCTGGGTGTGGTGACGTTGGGAAGTCTGTCAGGTTTCGGAGCAGTCAGATCAGCATGGAACTTCATCGAACACATCAAAGCGGGATCGTGAGTAGTACTATCCTCCTTTTTGTAACGAGAAAGCCACACGTGAGAGTATTAATGCTGACGAAAGGAGGTGGCGATCACAGCCGTTCATTGTCAGATAACGATATTTTACAAGCTGAACGATCATTGTACCGTGTTCGACAAGATACCATTACGAAGAAGGAAGAACTAAGCAGGATCTCAGCATCAAGCGGAACGAACACGCCTTCAAAGGGCTGGATGGGAAGGATGTTCGGAGGACAAGGTGATAACGGTGCATAGGCTTAACTCACTACAAGCTAGCACATTTTGCTGACTAGACTATTACGCAGAGGCTGCATCGCTCCAAGCAGAACTGGACGGTCTCAAGGCAATGGAGTCACAAGTGTCTAAATCGCTCAAAGCGATGAAGCTGCGTAAGGTGAGCTAATAGATGACGTCCTGTTCGTGGTCAAAGTAGCTGACGCCTCGAACAGCGACGACAAGATTTTGGTCAAACGTTCCAGGGTCAGATGTACAACCTCCTCGGCTATGCTTTTGCAGTGTATTGTGCCGCCCGTCTCGCAATGGTAAGTCTCTTCGACCTCGCCTATCCCCCTTGTCAGATCCCGGCTGATCGTACTTCCGCTTAGTGCCTCCCGTCGTTGTTCTGGGCACCGCTCACCACATCCCAAGCGTCTGACGAGACTCACCAAGAAGGAAAAGGCAACACGAACGGCGATTGGATATCCTTCCTCTTAGCTCTGGCCATCAGTCAATTGCCCAACGACTTCATCGACATAGACGTCCCAGTGTGGAGCAGAGGGATCTCGTTGATCTTGACTGGAATCTTGATATTGTCGAGTTTGGCACAGGTGATGAGGAGTTTGAGCAAAGTCCTGAGGTTGACAAGTAAGACGGTGGGAGCGGGTTTCTTGCTCCTGAGTCTGGGACAGTTATTCGTGAGTCCGAAGCGACTTCCCCTTCAGAAAGCGACATCATGAGCAGAGCGCTAATTTTGATGGGTATTTACTTGTCGGTTGCAGGCCACATACGTTATCTCCCTCTTAGTACAACTTCGAACTTCCCTGCCTCCCTCTCCACTCGACCTCTCCTACTCGAACAACGGCAATTCTACAACTGGCACCAACCCCTTCGACTCCAATGCCGCGGCGGGATACCTGGATCCTTCACAAACGGACCATTCGCTGCTCTCCACTCTACCAGATTTCAGAGTATTCGGTCGACTTTTCGATGTTATGTTCCTATTAGCCGCAACTTCAACAGCGCTATATAGGTATATAGCGATGAAAGTCGCTGGAGCGGACGATACGGGTGCAGCGTATAGACATTAGATGAAACAAATGGATGAGGACATTTTGGGGTTCACTCGACGAGATCATACTTGACGTTCAGTTATACGAATGATGAAGCAGTATACATTATATGCATTATTATGCCATACTATACAAATTGAGCCAAAACTAACTTCTTCAAGGGTATGACGGTGCAGGGTATATTTCGTTTCATTGAAGCTGTGACTTCTCGTCCGGATGATGACTCCAAATTTTCTCAAGCTCCGCTATCATCTCTTCTTTCTGCTCTTTCTCCTCATCATGAGTATTCCCTGCTACGTTTCGTCTACCATCCATCACTTCCTCCACTTCTGAAGCGGACGCTTCTCCTTCTGTTTCCGTCTCAAACTCCGTTCCCCATCCCTCTTGACCATCATCCGTCTCAGTCTCTGTCTCCACTCCGTTCACACCGCGATCTTTGACTGTATCAGTCTTTGTCGGGATAGGTAGACCTTCGGGCACTTTTTCAACTTGTCCGTCATGCGTCAGTGGCGATACCTCTGTCTCATTTGCTGCTCGCCCTGCTCTCGGGAGAGGAACTGATATCGCCGGACTGGACCTTCGATCGTTGAACCGACTATGTTTTCTTGGCGTCGCAATCCCCTCGTGATCCTCCTTCGTGGTCGACTGGACATGCGAAGCAAAGACCGGATCGATCATGAGGGAGACCGTCTTCACGGCGTTCGAACCATTGTTATTGTGGTGTGACTTCGCTTTGTCAATTTCCATCGTGTGCAGATGTGCACTTCTAGCCAGTTTTCTCGGCGGTCCACCACTTGGTCGAGATGAAGATGTCGTACTGGATGGAGGTAACGATCCTCTCGGGCGAGGACTACCAACTAAGATGGTAGCATTGTGGTGCGAGTGAGGATGTCCACCGCTCGGCGAAGAAGGGGTGTAAGGCCGATCGATGACTGTCGTCGAAACGCTTCTGAAGGTCGGGATGACGATCGAGGGTTGTCTTCTCTGTCGAAGAGCGTTCGGCGTACCTGGTCTTCGATTACTACTTGTCGAAGACATCGGCTTTGACAACGTCCTCACTCTCGGTGTAGGTGTAGGTGAAGATGCCGATCCTCTTCTTTGCTTTTCAATTTCGTCATAAGCTTCGCTCTGAAGATGATCTTGATACGGTTCAGGACTTTTGGGCCGATCTTGACCTATGACAGCGGGCGGTCGTCCATGACCCATATCGATCCGAAGTCCTGTCAATGGACCTGATATACTTTTCCTTCCGTAAATACTTCGACGTCGTCGAGCTTCCGCGAGGACTGGTTTGAGCACCGCATCGATCGTACTGCTTCGTGTCACAACACCGAGGACGGTTATGACTAGAAGGATAAACAGCTGAGCTATACCTCGACGTCGTTCGTAGCCGAGCTACAAATGTTATTAGCGTTAACTTCACGCATCTTACCCGCATATACTCACTTCATCCGCTAGAACGCGTAGTTGCGATTGTATCGCCTTCCGTTCGTGCTCAAACGCCACTCTTTGCTGCTCAAGCTGGGAGATCACTTTTCCCAGACGGTCTTCTTGCCGCATGCGCTGGAATCGAAAATCAGCATGCCGCCAGACAAATCATTCAGCTGACTCACCTCTTGTTCCCACCTTGATCGATCTTCGCTCTCGCGGTCCGCTCTCCAGTCGTCCCATCCTCTCTCCACGCGTGTGAGCATATGACGCATAACCTTCGCTTGTTCTTCGATGTATCGAGCGACAAGGGTGGAGTTCCCTTCTAATGCGTTGAGACGACGGATTATGAAGGCGTAAATTGATTCGGAAGAGTCCGAACGCGGTGGAGGAGAACGAGCATATGTCGAGGACGGCGGGGCTGTGGGAGTCTCAGACGATGATGGTCGGACAGCCGGTGTCGTGACGTTCGAGCTAGCGCCGCCGTTGGTCGATGACGACTCGTTTGAAACAATCGTGGTAACGTTGATAGTGTCAGAGGCGTTACTGGTAATTGCGGAAGGGGTGGGTTCTGGCGATGCGGTATTCGTCACCTCTTCTATACTGGAAAGTATCGCCGTCTCCGTCAAGATCTCCGGTACAGCCCTGCCAGCTTGTTCATGCAACAACTTCTCCAACGCGTCCAGCTCTTTCTCTCGTTGGTGTTGTCGTTCTTTCTCCTCCTTCTCCTTCTTCTCCCGTTCTACTCTTTCCCTTGCCCTTCTCTCTTCCTGTTCTTTCTCCCTGTTCCCACTTCGATCCTTCTCTTTGGATCCAGCGCTGAGACGCTTCTGTTCCCACTTGAACGCCTCCATCTGGTTCATACCGTACACTTTAAGCTGCGAGACGGGACAATAGTATTCTGTTCCGAAATACGAGGGGAAGTCGAGACGGATGAATCGATGGAAGGAAGTTGGTTGAGAGAGGGAAAATGTCTTAACGCGATATGTCAGCACAATTTCGACTCTGAGCCAATACACCCACCTGAACTCCTCTGACATTCTTGCCTACAAACGCGCCAACCTCGGTCCATTTATTACTTCGTCCCTTCACTTCTACATCCCCACCCTCATCATCCTCATCATCTTCACCGCCCACACTAACCCTGACTTCTCTGACTACACCACTGAAGAACTCCCACACTGCAATCTCCACCGCCTCGATCCTGATCTCATCACACAGTTCCACCACAACCCAATGTTCTTTTGCCTTGCACGGTGTCAACATGTATCGATCTCTCGATTTGTGCAGTAATGACGAAGCATGTTGTGTTTGCGGGGATGAGGAGTGTATCCGAGCTGAACAGTCGGGAGAAGCGTAGTTGTATCGATTGTGATGAGCAGGCGGAGGCGGAGATGAAGAAGGCTGCTGAGGTTGTTGTTGCTGAGAAACGCTTTGACTGGTGGAACCGGAAGACGATAAAATAATCTTGCTCTTATTGGAAGCAGCGGGTGTTTGAGAGGAATGTGCACTCCTCTGAGAAGAAGCATCACCAGACTTGTTCTGTGAGCCTTCGGAAGAGTTTCTGTCGGTTATAGAACCAGTCTTTTCAGGGTGACTGGACGAGTCAGATGTTGATGCCGTCTCGGAAACATTGTCCACCCTCGTCTCTTCCTCTGCTTCATCTTCATCCTCTTCCTCTTCCATCTTGATTCTCTTCCACTCTTCAAAGCTCACGAACGTGTCATCGGTCGGTTTAGCCGGTTCTGGCTCAACTTCCACGGTTGACGGAGAAGGTTCCGACTGTGATGTCGTCGCGACCGACTCAGTCGGCTCAGTGATATTCGTTATAAGCTCGTCAGGATGGACTGGACACTCCTCGTCATCCCGTAGCTCGGCCCATTGATCTCGAAGGGAGAATCCGACGTCCCATAGTGTCATGCCATTGCCGGGAATGGAGGAACTCGACGTGGACGGGGAAGGTGGAGGTTGGGATGAGGCATCGGTCGAGGTAGTCGAGGCTTGAGATTGGGCGCTGGCGGTGGTGTCTACAGCGCTTGCTTGAGAGAGGAGAAGGATGAAGTGTACCAGATGGAGGGGTATACGAGCCCGCATCGTGTTTAGTACAACACTTGCACGAACCAAGAGGTGCAGAAGGAAATGTTAGATTCACCTTTTCATATCGGTGATGATGATGATGATGTCTTCGGGCCATTCCCAGCCGGTCAACTACAGTATGAACCAACGAGTGAATTTGATTCCGCTGATAAACAATTCAACCTATCGTGAGTTAAGTTACAACAATAGCTCTCTTCTCTTCTCTTCCTCTTTCAACAATAGAACCCATGCTCGTCAAGGTGCCCACTGCGTCACAGATCGCAACGCATAAGGGCGTATACTTGAGCACACAACGACCTTCAGTCCTGAAGACGTATCGCTCGCCCTCGAAATACCAGCTGCGGCTGTGATCGAAGTGAAGGGTCTCCACGCGGGTTGATGCGATGCTGTCGAAAGGAGGAAGGCTTGGTTGGTGGGTCTTCTAGTAGATCGTCCCACCAGGACGGGCGATGATGAAGATCTATCTCTCGAGCACAATACAACAAGCAGGGCGCTGCTTGTAAGTGGACCTGGAACGACGGACGATATGACAAGAATACGGGCTTGTGATTATGGGTGCATTATTGTATTGTGAGTATCCATTATAATATGCAAACGAGAACCCAATCTATATGCTACACGGTACAGTACCCTATCTTCCCATTCTCGAACTGACACTCAGTTATTCACCCACATGTTGAAATCTCTGAAATACGCATACTGATCTTTCGGCGATGCCCAATCGGGCGTATGTCCTCCAAAGAAAGTGGAGAAGAACAGTCCCATGAAACCTACATCACATCCGTCGGGATTGTGCATCACGGCGTGTGGTCTTGGTGGTGAGGGGAGGTTGATAATCTTCACTTGGGGAGCTTTGATTATCATCGGGCCACCGTTGTTTGACAAGGCAGGACGAGGGACGTGCACAATGACAGGTTTGGGGCGGACTATGATGGGTTTGTAGATCACTGCTCGGGTCGGTCTGGCTGTTCTCGTCGCTGTGGCGGTTGCGGTCCGAACAGTGGTCTCTGTTCGAGTAGCGGTAGCAGTCGCAGTCGCAGTAGCGGTAGCGGTTTGCGTGACGAAGACAGTAGTCACTGGTGGAACCACAGTGACCGCTTGAGTATGTGTAACCATCACCGTTGTGGGCACCGTCACAAACGCGGTGGTTGGAATCGTGACTTGCGAAGTGACAGTTTGGATAGCCGTGATGGGTTCTGTGATGGGGATAGTTATCACCGCTGTCACTTCGGGTTCTGGTTCCTCTTCGGCTGGAGGCTCCTCCTCTGGCGGCTCCTCGTCCTCGTCCTGACGACGGAGCAAGCCATTTGGGGGCGAAGGGGTGGTGGCGGTGGCGCCAGTATCAGTCGATGTGGCTGTGATCGCGTCGATAGAATGAGCGAGGGTGGAAGTGACGGTCATCGTAATGGTGTTCGTTGACGTCGAAGTCGCTGTGAATGTCGACATCGATTGCGTCGAGTTGATCATCATCTCCTCCTCTGCCCTCAACTCCGCTTCCTCTTCAGCCCTTTGCCAGTCTTCATCCACACTCAACGCTGACGCCGTATCATTCCCACCTATTCCACTGAGAGCATTGATCGTATCCATCCCTTCACCACGAACACATGTCCCCGAATTCTCTCTATACCTCACATCGCTCGCTGATAAGACTAATTGTCCATTCACCCAGATATTGAATCCACCATCGTTCTGACCTGGCGTGTTGAGCCACACGTCCTGACGAACGGTCGTCCAGTCTCCCAAAGCAAACTGCCATGCTCCTCGCCCAATCGAAAGACCGTAAGCCGCATCGCAAATTGATTTGGGTGGAGTTTGACACAAGGAAGGTGTTTGCTTGTCTTTCGGTGCGTACTGTTGCGATTGTCCAAGCACATATAGTCAGTTTCTTCCCTTGACACATTAGCATGACATACCAGGTAGAGCTCGCCTAGACCTCCAGCTCGCCACATCAATCTTGTGCTAAAACAGCTGCGGCAGGTAGATGAAATGTCAGTTAACGTTGTACTCGAGCCATGTAACATAGTGTGCGGTCGACTTACTCTTCCGCAGCATTACCACCCGAACAACCTTTATGTCCGCCATACAATCCTGGCAATTTTCCACCTTTCACAAAATCGAAATCTGCCGGGAAGAAAACGCTATATTCCAAACTAGCATTAGTCGCACGAGAGATATCCAACGGTCTAGCATAGAACTCGGTTCCTCCTTGGGGCGAGTTACCAGGATTGATAGATCCCTTTGGGTAAAACACTTGGAGGGAATTATGATTATTTTCCCATGGTTCGGAATGTATCGACGTAGAAGCGGAATTGATCGTCCCGTCGTTATTATAGGTTTCGCTTGAATTGGTGTTGGAATTGGAACGGGTCGGTGATCCTGATAAGACGGCTAAATTGGAGGCTCCTGCCGCATAAGCCGATACGGAGAAACTCTCCATATTCGAGAATGTAGGTGCAGCAGCCCACGAACTCGTCCCGGTTGGCGCGGTCTCATCCGTGGCAGTAGGGAAGGGAGTGGGTCCAAGTGTGACAGTGTCTGTTATACTGTCCGGAACGAGCAGAACGGATTGGACTTCGGAAGAATCGACAGGTGTGGCGGTAGGCATAGACGTAATAGCAGCTTGCCAATTGACCAACGATTCGATGGTGTCGGCCCCAAAAAAGGATGTAGGGGATTGATACGACGAAGTGGCTGTGAGACTAGGTGAGGAGAAGACTGTTGTGGGCGAAGGAGTGATTGAAGCTGAAAAGGATGTCGACGTCGAAGCATTGTTCGCTGTAGTCTCTGATGGTAGGGGCGCAGCCGCGGCGAGAGGTAGAGAAAGAAGGAAAGTTGTCAACCAGCGACTTTTAGAGCAGTTAAGGGAAGACATCGTGATGGTTCTTGCTTTGACTTTTTGTGATTTGTTGGCTCAGGTTGTTTAGTTTTTGCAGCACCAATCAATCGCTCGGCAACTGATTTTGACTGTCTGATCCGACTTGCGGATATAACCAGGGTAGAACAAGGCTGAGAGGAGAGGAGAGATGGTGAGTGAGGGTGAAAGAGGAATGTGGCATGGTGCTCGCTTCACTAATATGCATTTGGGGCAATACGATCGATTGGCGGTATGTCAGCAAGGTGAACACCGGCGAAAGAATGTTGGTTGGACTGGGACGTTAAAGGTGTTGTTTCGGACCCGAGTCGGAATGTGGAACTGAGACATGTAAACAAGTCGACAGCAGCATTCGCTCAGTCGTAATAGACCGTTCATGTTCTTCTGCATGATGACAAAACATGAAGTCAGACCAAAGCCACAAGCCACTCGGCCTTCAAACTGACTACGAACGGAACAAGACAGTAGTCGTCATTGAAGATGTGTACTAACATCTCGGCGTGTGTATTGTGCTCGGCAACATCGCCGACAAGTGAAGATACTGCATGCATTCCTGCATTCATTGTTGACCTGTACCAGCTCATGTCGGCGGTACGACACGCATATCAAACGTCACATAGTTCAAATTATCTGTCTCATGAAAACGGTCAGCCCCCTCTACTGTACCATTCAACTGCCGCGTGAGAAGAAAGACGAGATAGATATGACGTATAAGAACTTTACTTACAGCCTACATAGTCGTGCAACCATGCCTCGGAAGGATTGTCTTGTCCCACATATCGACTGACAAGGTGTGGCTTGATATCAGGATGTATCGATAAGTTACCGGCGGCAAAGGACAACTCACAACATCACTATCGTCATTCGTAGCCCCGTTGTTTCAGCCGACAAATCATCCTTTCGTCACGCAACAGAGATGCTCACATTCACTTATTAGAGTACCATCGGGCTGAAGATATATGGCGCTCGTCAACATATCACAGCAACTCGTACTCGCGATGCGGCGGTCAAATCCCACTCACCAAGTGAAAATCGTAGTACTGCCACAAGGGCTCATGAGCGTCAGTCCAGTCCAATCCACGCTTCGTCCACTCTGTCTATATAACTCACCTGTATATCGCTGCGAAGATGTCAATAAGCAATAGGCAGTAAGCTGTACCGTGTTGTCTAATGAGACGGGTCACTCACTCTATGGGATCGTCTGAAGAGGGTGAAAACAGGGATAAGGTTTCCTCACTCCTGTAAGCTTCGGGAAACCACCAAGCTTTGTTCACAACCGGCCCAGACAGGTCAGTTTTTGTGGGTACGAGAATCGATGGAACTGCTATCGGATGCTTACTATCTTTATACCAGTAACATTGAGAATGGAGACAAGAATGTAATAAATACGAACTGTGGGCAGAGTCAGCATCAACAAGGCAACTTGACGACACAAGTGAGTTCGGTTCACGCCACTCACTGATAGTAGATGTCCCAATGCTCATCCATATTTCCCGACGACTGAGGGTCGACCCTGTTACCAATTCCATGTATACTTGAGCATTCCCTCTCTTGAAAGAGAGTGCATAAGTGGACGGCCGTTTTACCACTTACCTAGGATCATCGGCTCCTCCATCCTGATCTTGAGAACGACCACTTTCTCGGTACATATCCTACACACAGTCAGCTGGCTTGGCCTTTCTTGGCAGCACACAGAAGTCGAATCAACACATACACACACTTACAGGTAGAAGATGGGCAAGTAGTCCTGGATTTTGCTGCACACCCTGTGATCGTTGATCGTTACCTTGTGCAGATCTCCAGCTCCCCGCGTTGTTTCTGGTTTCTCGTCAGTTCTGAACGAATCTCGCCATACTCTACGTAAAGCTCACCCTTCCTGTCCCCACATTACAAGTCGTTACACACAGAAGTACAATATTCACAGTAATGGATATTCGTTCCAAAAGCTTTACTATTCTTGTTACTATGGCAATCTTCACCTCTTTCCTCTACCATCGTTATTTATTACATTCTACTCGTACAGGACACGTCTTTGCCCATTCCAGGTTCTTTCAACGTGTTGTGATCGCAAAACTCTCATGATCTTTACCAGTCATACCTCGTCTTCAAGCCATATCCGATTGTTATCGGACTCCAACACCAACGCCTCTCACACTCACTTTGCTAGTTGGCGTCGGAAGCAAAGCCAAAGAGTGAGCTGACAACCTCATGCATACCTTATGCATCAACAACTTCTCCAGCGCGTTTCATCCTCTTCTTCTGAACTCGGCAAAAAGCGCCAGGGACCAAAGAACAGGGTAGAAGAGCAGAACAACAGGTGACTGGGTAGAACAGAGAACACCCTCAAACACATCTTTTGTTGGTGGCGGTCGGTCGGATCTGACAAACAAACACGATCGATCCCTTTGGCGGTGGCGTCGCCGACCCGACAACACAAAAGGTCAGTGCGTAGAAGAAATGCGGAATTGCCTACTTGGCTCTGACACTCTGCGGTGATGTGTATGCGGATATATGTTGATCCGATCATTGGATACGGCTGTGGAAGGTCGGGAGGGACGCCGAGTCGGTTCCGCTGTCATCGGATAAAAGAGGGACATGCCTCGAACAAGGGTGTGAGGTGTTTCGCTTCGTGTTGTTAAGAGGACTTGTCGGTCAGTAGTTCGTTCTGCAGAATGCATATCAGATAGGACTCATCGCCAAGTATCGTCCGTCCTCCTTGAGTATGAGTATGATCAATGCCTTGGTACGTCAGGATCATGCATGGTAAAGTAACTTTATGTTACGGTTGGCATACTGTACAAAAATAGATTGCCACTCTCAACCATCAAGTGCCAATTTGATCCCGTTCCTTCGAGAGATGGGCACTGATTGCCACGACGCGAGCTAACGGCGTCCATAAACCACGACCACAACCACAAAAACCATATCTTGGCTCACTTTATTCCATTCGACCATAGATACTTGAAAAACCACTCCACCCGAGACTCCTGCCTCGTCGACATGTACGAACCCCATCTGGTCGATCATGCGAATCAACATCATAGTGGGGATGGGTCATCGTTGCTTGAAGAGCTGGATAGGATAGCACCCATACAGAGCTTTGATGCGTTTCCAAAGGTGTGTAATTGGCCTGCTATGATAGAGGAAAGGGAGAGGTGGTACTATACCTTGAGGATACTGTATATGAAGGAGAGGCTACTCGGATATCTATCAGTCGGATCAGGAGCTAGGGGAGGAGGTGCCGCAGCAGGACATGCTCGAGCTGTGAGCTGACATCGTTGTTTATAGGTCCAATCGACATACAATGTCAGATCAAGAAGAGGAGGAGTCTTGACGTCCATCGTTGGGTTTATCATCTTCTTACTAGTTCTCGTAAGTGAACACTTTGATACATCAGATCCAGAAGACGAGACTGTTGAGGAACGTTCCTTTGGGATAAGCTGCTGACTCGTTGCGTCTGCTCACTTTTAGAACGACCTCGGAGAGTTCTTGTATGGAGCACCAGATTACGCTTTCCAAGTGGATCACGAGCTAGAAAAGGATCTTCAACTGAACGTAGATCTGACAGTTGCCATGCCTTGTCATTGTGAGTGACCCTCTGCCTGCTCACCGGGTACAGGTCATTGCCAAGCGCATTTTTTTGCCTTGTCAGACGTGTATATGGCTGATCCCTCTTCTTGCGTGTTCGTAGTCCTGTCAATCGATCTGAGAGATGCGGTGGGAGATAGATTACATCTGAGTAACAGTTTCATCAAGGATGGAGTGAGTGGTCGATAAGCTATAGGTCTGACAAGTGCCTTTGCTGATTGTCTGCCTTCAGACCCATTTCAACCTCGCCAAAGCGACTTCAATGAAGTGAGTCAAGGGATCCCCCCCTGTGCCCCAGAATTGAACCTTCCAGCAGCTGGCTGAAGTCTAACAACATCTTTCATCTCTGTTCATAGGAACGTTCTACCAACGTCCCCTTCCGCCTCTGAAATCATCTCCGAAGCTCGCCGTCGTACACCTAATCAAAAACGTTCGTTCTCGGGCATCCGACGACTATTCGCTCGTAATCCCCATTCTCAGAAATCGCAACAACAGAAAATAGGAGCGGCTTATCGACCGACTTATGATAAAGTGGTAGATGGACCGGCTTGTAGGATATATGGGAGTGTGGAAGTGAAGAAAGTGACGGCGAATTTGCATGTGACGACTTTGGGACATGGGTATATGAGCTTTGAACATACAGATCATCATCGTAAGTGTGGTGTGGCCCCCTCATCAGCGATATTTCTGCTGCCATGCGCAGAACTTGCGAACAGATGTGCAGGTCGAGATGATTGACTGATCTTTCCGTTCTCTGATATAGTGATGAACCTCTCACATGTGGTTCACGAGTTTTCATTCGGCCCTTTCTTTCCAGCCATATCTCAACCTCTCGACAAGAGCTACGAGATTGCCCAACAGCGTGAGTATATCTCTATCCATGAGACCAAGAATCGCCCCTTCGATCTCCATTCTTCTCTATCACCCACCGAGCATGGCTGATGATCATTTTCCCTTCACATTTAGCATTCACAATATTCCAGTACTTTCTCCGAGTAGTCCCTACGACATATATCGATTCAGCTCGACGTCGACTCGTCACTTCACAATACGCCGTGACGGATTACACCCGTTCGTTCGAACATGGGAAGGGTGTGCCGGGGATATTCTTCAAATTCGATTTGGAAGCGATGGCACTTACCATCAGGGAGAGGACGACGTCGTTGTATCAGTTCTTGATAAGGCTCGTGGGAGTGATCGGTGAGTGAGCCATGGCGTAGCATTGTGGTGCAACCTGAAGCCCTCTTGCGCCTTCTTCTGCGTGGCATGCAGAGAACGAAGCTGATATCGGTGTTGGTTGACTTTTCGCAGGCGGAGTGTGGACAGTCGCTTCATTCGGATTAAGAGTATTCAACCGTGCTCAGAAAGAAGTCACAAAAGCTGTGGGATTAGAAAAACCATATATCCCCTCTGCTATATCTTCTTCTTCTCCAGCTGGCGAACCAACAGGTTATTTCGGTACAGATTCACCAGGGATGAAGAGGGCGAAGAGTTGGTTATCGGGATAGATGAAGAATTCAGGGTACAAACGAAATGCCTATCACGATGCATGTGCACATATTTGACTGTGCAAATCGATGCATTCGAAGGAAACGAATATAGAATACAAGTACAAAACGACTCTACCTATAAGAGATGAATCCCAAAGTCCTTCCTACCTCGAGGTTTATGCCTTTGCCTCGGTACCGGACGCTTCACCCTGTGTTGCAACGAATTGGGCTGCTCGCTCTGCCGCCTCTGCTCGTCGCTTCTTGAGCACATTCTCAATGAAGAACTCTCCAGCCTAAAACACGTCGAAACGGCCGTCAGTAAAACTCATAGTCTGCTAAAACACGATGCTACTCACCTTGTAACTAGACCTGACGAGGGGTCCACTCGCGACGTATAAGAAACCCATACCCTCTGCCACCTCTTTCCACTTTGCGAACTCCTCAGGTTGGACATATCGGTCTACTTTCATATGTCGCTTGGTAGGTCGCATATATTGACCAAAGGTGACGACGTCGACGTCGGACTGTCTCAATCCTATTTACAAAAAGAGGAATCAGCTATGACCCTGTAACAAGATATGCTTTTTATGTTTTATGTTTTATAAAGAGCGCTTTCACTCACGCCTCAAAGTCTCATGAACCTCCTCTTCCATCTCTCCAACACCCAACATGATACTAGTCTTTGTCAAAAGATCCTTCCCAGCCTCCGTTGCCGCTTTTTTGGCCTCTTCCAGAACTCGCAAACTCTGTTCGAAGCCAGCTCGTCTATCTCTCACGAAGGGCGTACATCGTTCGACTGTCTCTACGTTGTGTGCGAAAACGTCAAGGCCGGAAGTGGCGACTTGTTGGATCGTCGAGACTGGCTTGTTGGCGAAATCGGGAGTGAGAGCTTCGACGAGGATGGAAGGCGCTTTCTGCTTGATTTTGGATATTGTTGATGCGATATGGGCAGCACCTCCGTCAACGAGATCTGGCAACGGATTAGGCAAAAGTTCAGCTCGGGACATACAAAAAGGGGCAGCTAGCTATAAGGGAACCAGACGAGCACTCACCATCACGATCCACACTGGTCAAAACGATATAACCCAAACCCCAACGACTGATAGCCTCTGCCGTGTTCTCCGGCTCGTGAATGTCCAATGGCGAAGGTGCTTTCGAAGTTTTGACAGAACAAAATCGACACCCTCTCGTACACGTATCTCCCATAAGCTAATGTCCAAGAAAAAAACCAATCAGCGGACTCCTCTAGTGAAAAGAAAAGTAACACGCGCTCGTGCTTGTGCTCGGCTCGTACTTACCATGATAGTTGCTGTAGCAGCACCTTTCCCACCTCCCCAACAATCACCGATATTCGGACATTTCGCCTCTTCGCAAACTGTATGCAGACCTAATCCTCGGAGATCTTTCTTGATAGCGCTGTATGAGGCACCTGTCGGTATAGGATGTTTGAGGAAAGAAGGCAATCGCGGTCTACGCGAAAAGGTTGTATCAGTCATAGTTTCTGTTACCACTCATGAAGATAGGATTTAGCTCACTGTTTAGTGTTTCCTAGGACTACTCTCTCGGTAGGAGATGGGACATCGCCCGAAACGAAATCATCAAATGTCAATCCATCGTCCAATTTCTCAAATCGTCGTTTGGGCGGTGTGACCGTCGAAGGCGAGGCGGTGGCGAACTGCCTTATGACAGGAAGCGCGAGTCGTGATCGAGTAGAAGAACTAGCGTGGGAGATTGAGGCGAGCATGGTGGCGAGACTAGTGAAGGTGTGATGAGACTGTGCGGATAGTGAGATGAGGGAGAAGAACAGGGAGAGATGGATGATATGGGGATGAGTAAGAAGATGATGATCGGGAAGGGTGGTGGTGGGTGATATTGACTTTTGCTGATTGGAAAAACACAATCGTTACTTGGAAATCAGATCCCAGAGCCGCAAGATCCGCTCCGCCCGCTTAATCCTATCCTCGGAGGTTATTTATCCAATCCACCCATTTATACCCCACCTTCGTGCAACCGCGCACCTCTCGCCGCTCGACAGCGACATTGAGGTCGACGCAAGAAATCTGGTACAAAGGTAGATCATAACAGTTCAATCACAAAAGCAAGTACAGCTTCCCATACCGCACTATGCCACGCTCGCCATCGCCTCGTCGTGACCGAGAACGAGATCGAGACCGATCACGCTCTCGTTCCCCGCCTCGACATCATCGTACGAAACAACCTCGTGAATTATCATTCTACAAGAAATCCTCTGGACCCTCTTCTGGTGTCGGATCATTCTCTTCACGTCGAGATCCGCTTGAGGAAGATCAGTCTACTTCGAAAGAAAGAGCTGAGAGGAGGGAGAGGGGTGAAGTCCCTGCTAGATTTGGAGGAACGAGAGAACAAGGTGTTAGGAATACGATGGGGACTGTCGGTGGTCAAGCGGGCAGTGTGGGCAGTCTGAAGCGGACAGGAGATCCGTTAGATAGGATGGGAGTGAGGGGTGATCCATCCAGAGATAGGGATGAGTCTAGAAGAGAAGGATACGGTGGTAGTGGCGGAAGAGATAGGGAGAGGGATGATCGAAGAGACGATAGAAGAGATAGGGAGAGAGATCATCGAAGAGATAGAGAAAGGGAACAGCCAAGACGAGAAAAAGAGCCTCAGCCGCCCACCGGTCCAGCAGAGAGAAGACCGCCAGCTGCTCCGCCTACAGCAGCACCTTCAGTGTGAGTCCAGCACCATGTTGATTTGGTCTGCCATGTCGTTTCCCTAGGATGCTTCGTCGCGTATAACATATTGTTGCCATACCGCAGAGCTGACTTCCATTCTTGTGACCTTAGCGGCTCAATGCGGCTCATCGAAGTTATCGCAAACGACCGAATGGGCCGTAAAGGTGAGTCGAGTCGTCAACATCGCTCAATGTCTTGCGTTTCCTCCTTACTGATTTCTGGCAATTCTCTTTCCCCAGTCCGGATCAAGTGTCTTCCTACCGACACAGTTGGAGACCTAAAACGACTCATTGCCGCTCAGACCGGTACTTCAGCACAAAAGATCCAACTTAAGAAATGGTTTGTTAGCTCAATAACTCTCTTCGGCGCCTCAACGTGCGCTACGTTTATCAAGATCTAAGCTGATAGCAATCAACAGGTACACAAATTTCAAAGATCATATCGCTCTGCAAGATTACGAAATCAACGATGGGATGGTGAGCCCACTTTCTTTGCAGCTATATGAGTGGTCAAGTACTGATTCAATCATTGTCTTTCGCAGAGTTTGGAGATGTACTAAGCTCCGTCCGGGACACTTGTAGCTACATGCATAATATATCATAATACGATCTATCCGATCCGACCTTTGCTCACAATTTACTCTTCTTCTTTTCGAGTCATTTGATATCGGGTTTTCCGAAAACCTCTGTATAAACGTCTCCGACCATGTCTACAAGATCTCCAGTGACCATACTTCTTCCCTTCTTCTCGAAACCTCGTTTAGAGGCAGTTCTGTTGAATGTGGATGCACCGTACGCGGCGAGGAGAGGGATATTCTCGGCAATAGCTTTGTCTGTAGGAGGAGGGTGACCGACATGTCTAAGTGATCATCAAAAAAACCCCGACATTAGCTTGGCATTCAGAGGAGGTCACACACGCAGCCCAGACTCACGCATAACTCCCTCGGACCCATTCACTTCCCCAAGCCATCAACACTCCCGTGCTTCCACTCAAGATATCACCTTGACCTCCTACTCTCTTCAATCCACCTTCTACCTCTCCTTCCAGTATATCCTTGCCCTTCCCAGCCGCGGCCTGACCGCCTGCAAGTAGAGCAGGAGGAATCTCGAGTCCGTTCGAGATGATATCAGATTCACCCTTTTGAACGATGGTGGCGTTTCCTAAGGCGACGGCGAGTTTGGGACAGAGCGTTTCGGGGTCGGCTTTGGGGTCGATTTTCTAGCAACACGACTTGGGCATCAGCACCATTACAAAGCGATACGAGGCTAGCTAGCCACTCACCATGGTCTCGCATAGTCGCTTGAATTCCATGACATTGGGAGTTAGGATCACTCGGGGCACACCCGGCCAGTCCATGACGACTTGAGGCTCGTTCTGAGTACAGGAGAACCGTCAGCATTGTCTTCGGCTCCACAACCAGTACAGCAGAAGGCCGTAAGTGCTGCAATCCCGATCACTCACCTGAACGAGCCACAAACCATCCGCATCAACGACGACACCTAGCTGTTCTATATCTTTAGCAAGCTCAAAGGCTACTTTGGCACATTTCTGCATGTGTTCCGATCGACCGAGTCCGGGTCCGATGATCAGAACGTGCTACAAGCGCAAATAGAACCAGGTCAGCATTGCTTTCGAGACCATTTTCTCTTGCCTCTTGCGTCATTGTCGCTAGAGAACGTCGAAGATGAAAAAAGGTTAGACGTACGAGTCTGGCCAAGATAGATTTCAGATCCGTCTTGATATCATCTATAGATCTACTCTCGTCCAAGACTCCATGGACAATGAGGTCGGGCGAGCTACAAACGTGATGACCCTCCATCAGTCTTCTTGCTCTATCAGTTCACCGACGAACGGACTCACTATGTCTTGATGACAGCTCCGGCTGCAGGTTCACAGATCACATGAGCAAGATCGGCACCAAATCGCATCGCCCCCATGGCAGAGAAGTAAGGAGCGCCAGAGTAGCTAAAGCAGAAATCATATCAGCTCTAGCCCTACTTCGATGTGTTATTTAGTAGCGCAAAGGGGAGACAGGACTTACTCTCCTGATCCTCCAAGAACACCGATACGACCTACAATTTACAAAAAAAGGTGGTACAAGTCGTCAGCTCTTAGAATCTTATTTGCAGACCGCCAGAACGTCTAAGCCTACCCGCTTGACCCTTGTGTAGTTTACCAGAAAGGGGAGGGATCATTGTCTTTATCAACGATAGCAAATGAGCATGTTGTTTTGAGGCCATATCGGATGATGACATTGCGCGTGAAAGTCGGATTGGGCGTGTGGAAAGCGGTATAGTTCGAGTGAGGGCACGTAACGGTCTGTGAGTGTGAGTGGTTCTCCGTAAGTATGTAGAGATCATACAGTGTTGAAGATACAATGTCGAAGCGATAGATTGAGGAGTTGTGGATACTCGTATTGTTAAAATGGTAAACTTCAATCTGCAAGCTATGTACAGTATGACGTCGGTGCGAGCGAACATATACTCGGGGCTCCGAACGATGATCAACTCGATTAGAAATGGGATTGTAATGAACTACAAACCCGTTCTAATGTTGATAAGGAACGCGCTTGTCCTCGTAACCTCCACTTGATCGTCCTCGCGACTGCTTCTCGATGCGACGTTGGATCAACATTTGATGCAGTCGCGAGTTCGCCCCAGCTAATTGAGTCCGACTAGCCCACAGCGTCCGAGCGATTTCCCGTGTGGCGCAGCGCGCTCAGAAGCAGGTCACAATGACCATCACACGTTCTTACGACGCTACGCCCACCAACAACACGTCGAGCTCAAGCTCGAGCTCCTCTTCTCGAGTTGCGTACATCTGGTCGCAGGATCTACAAGATGTGGCGGACGACTTGCCTTCGAACGTGGGCAGGTCAAGTATGGCACATGGCCTGATCGATAGTCTGGGGCTACTGGATCATACCCAGGAGCCAGAAGACGGCGGTTCGGATGAGGAGGACGATGATGATGTTGACGGTGCTGTGGAAGAGTCCGCTGGTGGAGGTGATGGCGAAGATGGTGCAACAACAAAATCGAAGAAGCAAGATCAGTCGAGTGATCAGATCGACCAAACTGAATTGAGAAACACGATAGACGATTCACCCTCGCTGCTGCGGACAGCTAAAGTCATCGCACCCGATCTCAGTCTGGGCACCAAGACATGCCTATTGCGATATCACGACAAAGCTTATGTGGGTGTGTTGTCCCGACCTCCCTCAGCCTTTTGGGAAATCGTTGACCTGACGCCGGCTTCTATCGTAGAACGACTACTGAGATCCCATACCGACGACACACCTGACGATCCTACCCAACCTCCGTCTCCTACATCTTCCACCCCACCCTCGTCACCGGAAGTACGACCTCGCAAAATGGCCCGCACAGACCCATACAACCTCTCACATGATAATCCCGTCTTCTCAACGTTACCGAAATACATATCCCTCATCGCAGCAGCTACTTCGACAGCGTGTCGATTATTGGCTCAGAACAAAGCTGATTGGACGATTGTGTGGGATGGAGGTAGACATCATGCTAAGAGAGCAGAGGCGGGCGGATTCTGTTATGTCAATGACCTGGTTTTAGGGATGTTATCACTCACTCGTGAGGGGAGAATGGAGCTTGGGTCGACAACAGGACCGGTACCGGTATCGTCGCAAGGTGAAAATGGCAATGATGGTAAGCATACAGAGGGAACGAATGGCGAAAATGTTGGAAAGGCCACCCGGGCGAAAGCCAAGCCTAAGACCCGACCGCCTCGGATCATGTATCTCGATCTCGATCTACACTATTCTGACGGTGTCTCCCTCGCTTTCCACTCCCCGACGAAGTACCCTCATCCCCTTCCTACGACCTCTGCACCACCAAAACCGCCCAACGTGCTCACGCTCTCCGTCCATCATTCTTCTCCGATCTTCTTCCCGCCTCCAACTCCACCTTCTCTCCTCCCTTCACCAAATACGACCTCCCCATTCTCACTATCTATCCCTCTGGCAGCTTATCCGTCCAATACGACGTACCAAACGATCTTCGAAGGGTGTATCGAGCCGATCGCAAAGGCTTGGAAGCCCGATTACGTGGTACTTCAACTAGGAACAGACGGTCTACCAGGTGATAGAGTAGGTCAGTATGGCAATTGGGGTGTAGAAGGTGTAGGCGGGATGAAATGGGTCGTGGAGAAGGTGAGACGGTGGCAAGGGGTAAAGGTGTGTGTCACGGGTGGGGGAGGGTATAGGCATGAAAATGCTGCGAGAGCGTGGGCAGCCGTGACGAGTGTGTTGGTGAGTGCAGGACCACGGCGGATCAGACGAAGTGAGAGATTGTAGTGACTGTCGCCTTTTTGATAGCTCGATCGAGAGTTGGATGGCGAAACCCCAATACCACATCACGATCATTTCGAAGAATACGCGCCGTCATTCACTATGGAGGTTCCTGAAGGTATGTTCATGGCTTAATCGAGCTTCCCGAGACCGAATCGCCCCGCGTGTTATGCCGATCGCTTTGCTGACTCGATCTTTGATCTTCCTTCTCATCGTCAACAGGCCACATGCGAGATGAAAATACGAAACAAGAATTAGACAAAGCCATAGAAGTATATACCGTCATTGCGGATAGAATCAGAGAGATCGTAGATCGGCACTCGTGAACGCGTCGTTGTCGTTGGTCAGCAGATGTTGTACATACAGTATTAGTTGCGGGATGCGAGATTTGTATTAAGTGAGTTATAGTATACAAATGGGAGGAGAGGCGGTTCATTCCCGTCGGTAGGGCATATCAATATTTGACCATGTTCTTCTGAGCTTAGATCGATAGCATACTTTAGGTCCTATTTTCAGTACATATTGTATGCAGTATAACTTATTCGACTCTGTAAATCAGGTCTGTTAGCCTTGGAGCAGCAACGTTGTTCTTTGGGAGATATTGCATCTGGCGATCAAATTGCCTGGATACGAGAAAGGCTCGGACCAGAGCTTCAACGCGTGACGACACCAACATGGGCTCAAACTGATACGGGCAGCGCTCTGTTTGAAGGATAACCGAGCCTATACACCGGCCCGTCGAGACACAGCCGGCGCGTTCGTCACACACTGAAACATGCATCAAGGTATATGTATCTTGACCCATGTGTGTGACAGCGCTTATCCTCGCTTGAGCCAATCTAACATACCCCCTCCATTCTTCTTCTTCACTGCGGCACCCGCTCCTGCACCAGGTCTATCTTTCTCCTGCTTGACTCTCTTCTTCTCCCTCTCTGGCGACTTCTTACTAGCTTCGCTTATCGCATCTTTGTTGAGACACCAATCAATATGATCGTTCAAATCCTGATTCGACGTTCCCGGTCCTAAGTGTTTACCGCATATCGGACATACTGGACCGAGCAGATGTTGGCCCGGCGAAGGCGATTTGCGCTTGCCAAATACTTTCGTCGAAGGTGTCCCACTACGACTTCGACTGCGATTGTGATCGGTGTCGATTCGTCGCCGCGATAGGTTGACTTCGCCATCGCTGTTCACGAATTCTCCGTCTTCGTCTTCGCCTGTGAGATCGTATATCTCCGTTTCTTCCGCTTGTAATCGGACCATCTCAGGTACATCTTCCCCGGGTGTATTCTGACGTGAAGGTCCAGCGTCATTATCCGTACTGTCCCTGTTGCGCTTTTTGCCTGGCGATGAGAGGAACTGAAGGAAACGTATGATATCAGCTTTCTTCGACGATCGTCAATCACTCATCACGTACCCCTCTGATACCTTTATCTTGCACCGTGAGATCCTTTAACGTTGACAGTCGAATTCCTAGAAGCCGTATGCGGATGGGAAGCTCCCTCTTCAACAGCTCCTGGGCGATAGGCAGGATATCCTTGCTGGTAGAGATGTATTTGCCGACCGATTTGGCTCTTGTCTTGTCTGCAGGATCATTAGAAGGACGGCAAAGTATAAGAGGCAACCGACCTACTCTCAAATGTATGCAACTGCGTTATTGTCAGCTTGGCAGCCAGCAACAACGGCAAAGATCAGCTCACTTTGTACTTGACGGTCACCGTCTTTCCAGAGTATTGCAGCCTCTCTAGATCCTTTTCAAGCTCTTCCGCGATCTCAGCAAGCTCGTTGAGGATATCCTCGTCATCCGTCTTGTCACGAAAGGTTCTGACTCGGGAGTGAGCAAGTGTAGCTGTAAGAGAGAACTACAGGAATACCACCTCACCTCTCCACACCCACACTCTTCCGTTCCTCGCGCTTACCAGGAGCGACATTGTTATCAGCAATTCCTAGGTATGCTTTGCTGTGATCGGGTGAGCGAACAGTACATTGCAACGATGCAATACAAAGGCCGCCCCAACGCACCACAAGCCACGAAAGCCGAACCAGTGATCCATCACGAGCAACTCCGCTCGATGTGTGTAAATATCGCCGCAGGTCTACGCGTGATAAGTGATCAGCACATACAGAGACCGTGTGAATCGTTTGATGCTCACCTCGACACCGAGTCCTTCAAGACACCGCTCGGTAACCCGTCCAAATCCAGGTATCTTTCTGACGTACAAGTCAGCTTCATTCCACGGCATTTCCAGTGCACTCCAGCTCACCGAACTGGCAGATCCCGCATAAACTTGGTGATTGTAGCGCGATCAAAAGGTAGTTCGTATTGTCCATTTGGCTTGTTCTTGTCCGAGCAGATCTAGTCATTGCATGAGCACTTGCTTCCACAAAGCTCACAGCAGGAAGTAGGGGACATACCTTGGCCAACATCCGATTCGGAGCTATTCCCGCTGATATGGTCAACTTCGTCTTTTCCTCGACATCGGCTCGCAGTTGCGCAATGACCTGAGCTGCGGTCATGTTGTGCGTGGACATGTATGGTGTGATACTGAGGAGGGTGTCATCAGCCACTACTCCATAGGACTCGGTAGGGTAGAAACGTACTTTAGGTATCCTTCGTCCAAACTGGCCATCATGAGGTTCTCGTCGTACTGTTATGCGAGTCAGCGAATCATGGAGTCGGGTTAAGTGACGACTACTCACCTGTATGAGCACTTCGCGGACGGCTTTTGACGCGGCGATGTAGAGATCGAAGTTGAGCTTTGTTCTATTGTTATAAATGATCAGCAAAGCCTTCTGGACAACAGCGATCCCCACTCACAGTATGATCTCCGGACACAGCTTCTTTGCGATGAATCCTGCCATTCCTGATCGACAACCAAACTTTCTCGCTTCATACTTTGGTCGAAGGTATGAGTGCTAACGTCCTGCCGATCAGGAAAATAGAAGGGCCAAGCTCACCGAAGCGGTCGTCAAAACTCCCTGACCAACTCCGAACGGCTTGCCCTTCAACGATGGATCTCGTTGCACCTCGACAGAAGCGTACTGCGTCATTGAGCTAGATCAGATCACCCTCCGTAATATTCCCAGTCAGGCGTCATACTCACAAACGCGTCCATGTCCACATGGACGATAAATTGCGTCAGATCCCTAGTCGCTTCCACTTCCATGAGCTGTACCCGTCATGTCAGCTTGTATCTTGTTCAGAGACTAAGGATCTGGAAACTGACTATACGATCTGCATCTGCTTCGAGCCGATCGACTTGTGCCATCTTCATGAGCTCGTCGCGCTGTAGACGCAATTCAACAAACCTCAAGATCAGCCCTGAGTGTATCATAAAAAAGCGGTGAACGAAAACAGAAGCTAAGACTCACCTTTGCTCTATACCACGCTATCTTCTCAGTAAGCTCCTGGTCCTTCTTAACTTGATTGACATAGTATCTAAATCGAAGCGCTATTAGCTCCCCGCACAAATCTCCAGAGCAGCGACAACTAACTTCGATCCCTGGAACTGGTTGTCAGCTTTCAGATGACCCCGGAAGGTTCACTATCTCTGAGCTCACCTTTGAAGCTTCTGCAATGATCCTGTTCACCTCTGCAGAACAATGTCAGCTTAACCCCTGAGATGATGTCGGTAACAGCTAACCTGTCTGATCTCGCAACAGTCCTGTCCGATCACATTAGTCAGCTGGACCTCTTATTTGCGAGCGACCATGCATAGATCAGCAGATCAAAACAGGTGTGCTCACCCGCTTTCCCAACACTTGGTCCAGCTAGACTCCGCTCAAAGCTCCTCTTTCTCGCCTCTGCTTCTGCTGCTTTACGCTGTTCTTCGTTCATCTCGCGCGGTAGTTCGATATCATGTTCGTCGTGTGAAGTCGTAGGTTGCTTGCCCTTCCCCTTTTCGCGAGAAGGGGAGGGTAGATTGGTCGTCATCATATCGATATCATCGGGGTCCAGTTCGTTATGTATCAAAGCCGCCAATATCAATGGTTGTGCTGTATTTGTAACGAGGTTAAGAGATGATGAAGGAAGATACGAAAGTGGAGGTAGAGAGATGATTGGACTTTTTGTTTATGACAGAGTGATTGACTGATCGTGGTCATCGCGTGTTTCAAATGCACTGTACGGACCGGTTACTCACTTTAACCCGGCCATTGACTGCTCCAGCATTGACATCATCAACAACATCGCTTTCTTCACCACTATTCTGATCTATTACATTCTCAACGAAGCGACCATTACAATAGGTGATCAGCACGATGGAGTCTACTCTACCTCCTCTTCTTCAAGCAACTTCCGGCGCAGTGGGGTGAGTGCTGCGTACATGTTCCAAAGCGTGACTTAGGGACGGAGATGCTGACTTTCCGATTAGGTCTGCGGTCGGCAATGCGATTGTGTACCCTCTCGATCTGGCCACTACGCGAATGCAGAATGCAGCGAAGAGGAGCAATGCGCAACGATGTGAGTGGGGGTCTCTTCTATGGACCGTTCGACGTGCCAGACTTTGAACGTTATCGCAACCCACGCTGATCGCAACATCTGTGCATTTTGTCATACTATTTATCGTCCAATCGACACTCGATCGTCCCCTCCTCTAATGATTAAATGTCCCGATGTGGTCTCTCGATAATCCCCGCAGTATCCCTGTTGCAAACACTCCAACGTCTGATCTACCATCACGGTCTATCCCGCTTATACAAAGGATTACGAGCCGACACACTCTCCACACTACTCTCCAACTTTCTCTACTTTTTCACTTACACCTCTCTTCAAAAATTCCTTCACATCTATCGATCTCGTCCCATCTCTGGAAGTCCAGCCGGAGGTGGGGGTGGGGGTGGGGGCGGAGGAGGGCACAATACTTCTCCCGCAGGGATTGGAGGGATGTATGGGAAAGCTTCCGACATACTTCCCCGTACAGCTAAAGTTGGAGCTGGAGAAGAATTGATCATTGGGATGTTGGCTGGTATTATCTCAAAAGGCATCACACTTCCAATCTCAACAGTTTGCGTACGACAACAAGTCGCTTCTGAGAACGATAACGAAAATGGGACCGAAGGATTGTCGTTGATCGACAGTCTGAGATCGATCTTTGCCGAGTCAGGAATCGCGGGATTATTCTCTGGTTTAATCCCAACTATCCCACTCACGCTCTTACCTTCTCTCACACTCTACATCCATTCGGTGCTCCTACGAGTGCTAGTCCCAGAAAAGAATCGAGCTCATCCTTCTGGAAGACTCACTTTCGTCCTTGCGGCACTATCAAATGCTCTCGCTACAATCCCTCTCTATCCACTCGTCTTGCTCAAGACTCTTAGTCAATCCGGCTCAGGATCGAGTTCCTACTCTGTCAAAGGAAAGGAAAAGGAAGATTCCTTCGCCAGGAGGAAAGATCAGGACGAGGAGGGAATGGCGGAAACATTCTTCAGGATTTTGAATAAGAACGGGGTCGCGGGCTTGTATACCGGGCTGGAAGGTCAGATCGTCAAAGGTCTCGTTCAACAAGGCGTCATGATGCTCATCAAGCAAAGGTGAGCAAGTTCTGCTTGTAGCTCCACTCAGGCACTGGCTGACTATCACCCGTTGTGCGCAGAGTCGAAGAAGCCGTCGTCAGGATCTACAGAGCGAGATCTCGTAGAATCGCACCGTGAAATAAAGCCCGTAACAATTGTATCGAACCCTCTATGTCCCCTTTTGCCAGAGCCCGTCAGTATTCCCTTGTCAATAGTATCGCACGCCACCACGCCGTGTAGATGTATATTCATCCAACAATGCCAATACGAGATAATGTTTTTGCATCGACCTGCCTCTACAAGAATCCTTACAGACCGAGCTCGTCACTGTGATGGGTTTATCAGCTTGGGCTCATGTTGAATGACAGGGCTAAACTCACGCGTAAGGCAAGACGGCGACGTTTCCAATAGCGACGACGGTAGGCTTAGCCTTGAGCAATTCGGTGGCGGCCTGTAAGGTGAACGTTAGCATTTTTGGAGACCCAACTCATACATGACTTTGACTCACCTTTGAGACCGAAGAAGCGGAAACGGAAGAGAAAGACTCGGGCTTGATGGCACCGCCGGCGAAGAGCTATTAAAAACACGCGAGTCAGCAAAAAACCTCGATCCAAAGTTCGCACGCGACACTCACAGCGGGTCCAACAGAGGATACGAGCCCGTCCAAAGTCTCTGATGAGATGGCATCGGCGAAAGTAGCCTTGGCAACAGCTCGCTTCACCTCGTCATCCTTAGCACCCTTGGCGGCAGCCTTGATGACGTTGACGACCTCCTCGGCGAGTGTCTTGGTTTGAACACTTGTAGGGGCGGTGACGACGACACCGAAGAGAGAAGCGTCGGAGTAAGGGAGGAGGAAGGCCTTGGCTGAGGCGCCGGGGATCTTGGCGGCAGCTTGGGAGAGAGGAGAAGAGCCGGGTGACCATTTAAGGGAGGATTCACCACCGAGAAGTTGCTTCAACACCTTGAGGTCGGCAGTGGCGGGTGAAGAGGAGCCGAAGGCGACAACGACGGTAGGGAGAGCAGTAGGAGGACCGTGGATGTCGAGAGGGAGACGAGCCTCACCACCAAAGTACTTGGTGGCACCACCGGTAAGACCAGATCCAGCGGGGGATGAACCAGAGCCGAAAGCGGAGGAAACGGCGGAAGACAAGGCCTCGGTGGAGATACCGGTACCGATCACGGCGATGTTGGACTTGGCCGAGGCGGTGTGAGCGAAAGACTTGACGTCGTCGATGGTGACGGGGTAGTTGGGAGAAGCGTAGAGGGAGTTTCCGAGTCCCCTTCGGAAAGCGAGAGAGTGGGCGATGTCGAGAGCGAGAACGGAGGGGGAAGCGTGAGCTTGAAGGGTTTCAGACTCGACAACGGGGAGAACGAGCTCGTTAAGCTCGTGGGGGTAGTATTTGGAGGAAGAGAGGAGGGAAGAAAAGACGGAGAGGAAGTGCTCCCTGGTTTGAGGTGTTAGCAGATCGGACCGATTAAATGTATGCGAAACACTCACTCGTCTCCTCGAAGGAACTCGGCGGAAAGGAAGAGGTGCTCTCGGGTGAGGGAAGCTGACAAGACACCACCGTAAAGCTCAGTCTCACGCGCTGTTCTCAAAGAAGAAGCCGAGTCGGTTGCCTATAGGATGAGCATAACGATTAGCATATGCGTATCTTCCCTTCTCACTCCGATCGTCTGTTCCCATAACAAAATTCCCACCCACCTTGAAAGCAAAGTTCTTCAAGACGTGGGCGACACCTGGGATAGACTCATATCGACTTCCAGCCTTGAGAGCGACGGTCAAGGAAGAGGTAGCGGCCGGACCCTTGTTCTCGAAACCGATGACGCTGACACCACCGGCGGAGGCAGGTTGAGGAGCGCTGGAGCTGACCGATCGCTTGATGACGTTTTTGAGGATAGGTTGACTCCTTGAGAGACGAGCGACGGAGTACATGATGGGCGAGATGGGGGGGTTTGGTAGAGGAGAGTCAGGTAGAGGGGAGAGGTGGTATTAATTGTAGATGTGTATATGTTCAAAGTCACCAACGAGTGAGCGACATGCACGCCATGGACAGCCAGCGACGAGTGAGCAGCAAGCAGCAAGCAGCCAATCTGAAAGCTCGGAATCACACGGGGCAGAACACACACACACACAACTAGGAAGCAATAACGCCGAAAAGTATGGAGATATCTCCGACCGATCATTCAGCGTGGCACTCATGTTCACGTTCATGTGTGTATCATGTTGTGGTCGGTGGAGGCGGGATACCCAAGCTACAATAACAATGAATGCATGATGATGACCATCGATCAACGAGATACAACACACCATGGCGACGAGGACAAGAACGTCCGGAAGGACAACGACCATGGCGCCTTCGCGCACACAGATTCAGCCAGGTACTCCAGTGAGCGGCGACAACGAAGTGAAATGTACAGTGGGTGTCACTCTTCTGGCACCAAGCCCGACTGTACAGACGCTGATGACAATGTGCTATGACAGGGACACCAGCTGAAATGCCCCAAGCTGCGAGCTGGACCGACTACGAAAAACGCAGGGAGGTGAGCTTATGAATCTTTACATTTATGAAACAAGACAGCTCATATCCCCTCATAGATCGTTCTACTGCTGCCCATTACCTCGAGACGATCCTAGTCGATGCAAGTTCTTCAAATGGCACGACGAGCTCTTCCCTGGCTCAGACTCAACGATCACCTCGCCTTCCGTAGGTGGATCCACACGAGCTGCTACTCTTGTGAACCAGACCAATCAGACTTTAGGGCAAAGTCCTCAAGCGAGATATGGTCGTCCTTCCACCAACACTCCCACAGCAGTTCGTATCATACCTCGAGCACCACCGCCTGACGTCGATGGCGAGGAAGAAGAACAACATCAGAACTATGATTCGGACGGTGAAGAATTAGTAGAGATAGATTGGGGAAAAGTTGATACGGACGAGATCGAACGCGAGGCGATTGCAAGTACGCCCGGATCAACACAACGGACTAGTACCCAGGGACAGGTACCGACACCGTCTACAGGCGGGAGAGGGACGGTGTCGTTTAGTGAGCGATTGAGAGGCGCGGTAGAGGATGGGCTGGGGAAGAGGAAGCTGAGCGAGGAAGAGGATGACGATGGGATATTGGAGAGAACGCCAAAGAGGGCCAATGCAGAGGTAAGTGATGATTATTTCGAGGTCACGACATCAGCTGTGTTGCTTTTACATCTGCTGATCGTTCACATGCGCAGCCGAACCCCTTCCTCTCCTCGCCATCAGTCCACTCTCCACCCCACGCTATCGTCTCACCAGCACTTTCTTCTCTCGAAAGTATATCTGAACACCTACATCGTCAAGATCGCCTAATACGAGCCGCAGAACAGATGAAGAAGGGAATGAGGCTGACGATCAAGGGATTGCAAGATAAGAATAAAGAGTTGGAGGAGAGGGTGAAGGAGCTGGAGAAGAGGTTGGGGCAGTAATTGGTCTGCTTGACCCCTCGTGAAAGCGAAGAAGTCAAGCGAACCAATGATCGATTACCAGTGGTCGCTCCTCGTCCTAATATCCCTTGCCCCGGAACCCTTTAGCGCCAACAAGTGCTTGGTCGAGGCGGTTGATATCATTCACAATTGTAGCTTATAGACTCAAGATGTTGTATATTTTTGATCTTCGCATGTCCTTGTCTGTATTATGCATGATCTACTACATGGCCATCCTTCCCTCATACTGTTGCTCTGTCATTGACTCCCTCTTCAAACCCGGCCAACAACCCAAACTGATCTCTCCTTCTCCTCTCTTTTTCAGGTCTTTTACCTCCTCTCCTCTTATTCAAATGCAATCTTTCCAACCTAGTTGTCAATCCTTCCTCTCTCCCTTCCCATCCCCAAATCTCCCTCTCATTCCTCCTCAGTTTCCCACTATCAAAAGCCCTTTCCTTCTCCTCGGACTTCCTCGAACTTTTGTTCGCGGTCAACTCTGCGTGTAGACGACCAGGTGTTTCGCCGGAAAGTAATCGGTTCCAGTGCTCAGGCAAAGACCATGCCGGGGTGGTAAGGTTGGACGGGGTAGTGGGAGAAGAGACGAGGGTCCATCGGAAAGAAGGTTTCGATTTCACGGGCGGGGATTGCGTGCTGCTGGAGGAGGTGGAAGTGATAGGGGACGTGTGATGGACTGATTTTCGAATGAGGTCTTGTGATTGGAGAATGGGCAGAACTCGGTGTTTCAGGAAGCTATCAGGAAACGAGATATCAGCAATCGCAATCTTTGTCTGACCAATGCTACATGATCCGAGACATGCAAGTCTGTAGTCCTTCGAGAAGTTTGTTTGTCAACTCACGAGGTAGACACAAATGGATGTCCTTCCGGCACCACATTGACACCAGGACTATTTCGTTCCTTCACATTCTTCCCTTTCACCTTCTTCGACTCGGCATTCGTACTCGTAGAAGCGTTCGCAGAAGAAGTTGACGAAGTCGCTTCGGCAGATGAGGAAGATGCGTACAATGCGATACCTTCACGAACTAATTCCCGAGTCGTAAACGCTGTTGAAGGGTTGGCAGAGAGGATTGTGTGAACGAGTTTGAATGCGGTCGGTAGCGTAGAAGTAGGAGGAAGTGACATGACGGTCGGTATATAAGACGCAAGATAGAGATGATACAGTCAAGGGTTATGTTGAGGACGGTTAGATGCACAGTATGTAGACAGGCATCGACAACGCACAAAAGTCAACTGGACACGAAATCTCAACCTCGATGTGACTTGCGCCTCACTGTAGAGGATAACTCCGGGTTTTTCCGAACTTGTGGCGTAGGGCAAGTTGACTTTCACTCGAGATTTCAACGTCTGTTCGTTCGTCTGACTTTGACTGTTATTGGTACTTGTTCATTAGTAGTAGTAGATCTGTCGTTACAACTACTTTGCTCTCATCCTTTCTCTTCACCCTCCCCTCGTACTCTTAGCACGCTTACCTCGCCAAAATGCATTTGCTCGGACACAACTTGCCGGACCACAAACCGTTGAAGGTGAGTCGAGCGGCTCGAGCCTACTTGTCTACAAGGAAGTAGTAATGCTAACTACCTTGTCTTGCTTGTAGATCGCCCTCCTCACATTCTACGGTCTTTCTCATCCTCTCGCATCTCGACTCTTATCTCGATTACAGATACATCAATCTGCACTTGTATCTGACTTGACAGAACCTCAACTCACTTCCCTCTCTGCATACTTGTCTTCACCATCCACTACACCGAAACCATCCGATAATCCAATCGTTCTTGCTGCTCCTGGCTCAAACGGAGCCGGAGCCGGGACGCAGTCGAAGAGTGCGATTGCTAAAGGAAAAGAGAGGGAAGATCCATTGGATGATTTGAGGATTGAGACAGAGGCAAGGAGAGCTATGCAGGCTGATATTCTGCATTTGCGTCAAGTTGGGTCTTATCGCGGTAGGAGGTGAGTGCGGCTTGGCGTGTTTCTCAATCCTCCCTTCCCGCTCTCCCTCTCATTATTCATTCGTGACCGGGAGGCGGATCAGATGGTCGTGTGCGATTGAACATATGAGGGGGCGCCGAGGTGATGGGATCACGAGGAGCCAGAGCTGATCCTTACACCGCTACCGCTTCGTAGACACGCAGCTGGATACCCCGTCAGAGGTCAACGTACACAGACCAACGCATCGACCGCTGGAAAGTTGAATAGGGTAGAACGAAGAGGATATGCTTCGTGAGTGTCGTGCTGGTCCAATCATCTTGACGATATACCGAAACACAGAATACTTATCTGCTGTTTTTGTCTTACAGGTTCTCCTTCGCCTCTTCGACTTCTACAACACCAGCCATTCAACCACCTTCACATTCTGTCATCCTCTCTTTACTTGCTCGTCAGCGTCAATAAGAACCAGAATACCTGGGAACCATATGCATTGCATCACATGATTGTCTTTACACCTGCTCTCGACGAGAACTCTGGTTGACCCTTCGCTCTGCATGATGGGCACATGGGAGTTATAGGACTTTGTGAATGCGCCTTGATATGCTGAATCATCACTTCGCATTGTCCAATTCATCCGACATAAAAGTACATCAAAGTCAAGCATAACGTCAAGTCATCAAAACTAGTCTCTCTTCTCTACACGCTCTACTGAACTCCACATGCCAAACATCTGACCCTACTTGCTAGCTCGACTAGCAACGAAAACACCGAGGATCACGACACCCAGGAACCCAATAGCAGCGGGCAAGACCATATCCTTTGGCAAGACACCTCCCACTAAGTCCGGAACACCGGGTGTACCAGGACTAGGACCGGCTGAGTGCACCGCACCCTTTGCTCCGAAAGTAGGTTCGACAGAGGGGTCAACTGTGGCAGACTCCATCTTCTCTTCAGCCGCTTCGACACCTTTGACTTCCTGCTCAACCTCCTTCAACTTCTCCACAGCTTTCTCGCCCCCAAGGTCCCGAGCAAAGTCTTCCCATACTTTTCCACCTTCGACGAGGAGGACAACTCGGTCGGTCTTTTGGCCTCGAGCGATTCGCACCGCGTCGGCAACATCGCCATCGGCAGTCATCGTGACCATATCGCCTTCGTCATCGGTATAGTGAAGGGTAAAGTTGTTAGGATCGGGAAGATGTACTTCTTGTCCTTCCTTGCTCCCCTCGGCAGTAAAGAAGGGGTCAGTGAGGAGTTTACCAGCAACGATGTCGCGCAAAAGCTCGTAGCTGTCGTGTCGGGCTTGGAATCGGTGAGTTCGACCAGACGGTGTTCTGAACTTGAAGATATAGGTTCCGTCGTCGACGGGGACAGGGTTGGGAGCGACAGAAGAAGCCGCAGCGCCTCGCTTGCCGTAATCAGACGTGGAGTCGTCGACAGCGGACGCGGAGTCGTTGGGCATGACTTCGGAAATAGGCGATGTCATGCTGGAGAGACCGCGGCCGTGAGTAGGGCGGGAGGGTGTGTCGGGTCGCTCAGATTGAGAGACGACTGAGGCGGTGTCGTCGTCACCACCAGCACCAGGAAGAGTTTCGAAGAATTTACCCCACATGGGTCCAGTCTCGTTGGATCGGTCCTCGCTCATAGATTCGATCTGAAAACGGGGTCAGCAAGGCAAAATCATGGAGATGAGACCGCTCACCTGCTCGAGGGTGGCGTATGTGAGCTTGAGAACATCGACGATGCCGATGAGTCGGCCGTCGGTCTCGACGACGGGCAAGTTGAGATAGTGACCGTCTGGGTATGGTCAGTGCATATCCGTGAAGGGGGGTTGGAGTGCACTTTACTCACTGTGCATCTTCTTCAACGCGTCTTGGACGACCATGGTAGGGGGAGCGGTGTCAGGGTGGGGTGTCATAACTCGTACGACGCTACATCTCGATGCGTCCAAACCCGCGGCGATCACTCGCAACACGATATCCTTGGAGGTGAAAATACCGGCGATCTTAGGGATACCGGCGGTACCGCTTGCGCCACTGATCGCGCTGCTGCCATTGTTGACTTCCATTACACAGACAGCGGTGGTTCGTCGCTCCTTCATAAGTCTCGCAGCGTCTCGCACACTGGTTCGCGGGGAGACGGTAGGAGGGGAGTTGGAGGTGTCGATGACGGTGGTGAGATCGGGAAGAGCCATTCGTTCTCGCAGCGAGTCGACGTAGGCCAACATCGCAGCGGCCTGAGGGTTGCCGGACATACCGGGACCAAGCTCGGATTGAACACCGGCGAGAGCGGCTTGGAGCTGAGAGGTGGCAGAGGAGCCACGTTCGACTTTGGCGAGGGCTTCGTGGAACACCTTAGTGATGTCGAGGAGACCGACGACGTCGCCGTCTTCGTTACATACGGGCTACTGTAGTGTTAGCTTACGCCGCGCTGCAAGATCGTGTTGCAGCTTACTAGATGTCGGAAGCCCCTGCTAACCATGAGCTGCAAGGCCTCAGTAGCGCTGGTTGTATCACGGGTGACCATGGGGTTCTTGGTCATAATCTGCGCGACGGATGTTACACGAGGGTCGAGGCCTTCTGCGGTGACCTAGGAATGAGTGTCAGCGCTGCGCAGTCGAAAAGATACCCAACTCACTCTGAAAGCCAAATCTTTCGCCGTGAAAATACCGCTCAAACCCTCGTCTTCGTCGACGACGAGTACACAGTCCGCTCGCTTTGCGGCACAAAGCTGACTTGCGTCTGCCACGCTCATTCCCTCGGGGACGGTCAACGCAGGACTGGGCCTGAGACCAGCAACGGTACCCTTCTGGATCTTCTTGTTGCTTCGCTTGCCGCCTACAGACTGGGAAGACGGGGCACCGGAACCTGGTCGTTTACGGGACAGCTCATTCTCAATCTTCTTTCGCAGAGACTGTAATTTTCCCGCAAAGTTGGTTGATTTAGATCGTGAGAGGGTAGAGTGATAGCGGGGTCGTTGTAATTCGTCATCGGGGGTAGATGGTCCAGATATGGACGGTGTAGATGATTCGGTAGAAGGGGTGGGGAAAGGAACGGAGTCAGGTTTGTGTTTGTGTTTGAATGGGTTGGACACGGTGCGTGAGTGTTTGGGTGGTTGTGGTCGAGGGACAGCAGCGGCGAGATCATCGGCATTGAGCACGACGGTAGGTGGGTCCATAGGGTGATGTTGGTGGGTGTCCATAGCCGTACGAGATGATTTGGATGATCGTATTGAGTCGGGAGGAGTGTGCAAGGGTTTTTGAACGGTGACGTCGTAGCCGGATGTCGGTGTGGAGGAGGACATGGCGGTGGTGATAGTTGGGAAGGGGTATGAAGATGCAGTAGAAGGAAGGGATGTCTGAGCGAGGCCAAAAGACGAAAATACGAGATATGAGCCAGGTGGAGTGTGGAGTAGAAAGAATGCCAAAAACGGGTCCGGACGAAGACGGGTTGTTGACGTCTCGGAGTAATCCGCGAGACGTGCCAACGAGGGGGGAGGTGGGGGACGTTCGGGTCACCTCGCGGGGTTTATCTATCCAGACAAGAGGGAGATAGGAAAGGAGTGGGATAGACAAAGGAAAGGTAAATGGACAGTGATGCAGAAGCAAAAGGATGAATGGAATCGTGGAACAACCCGTGGAAGGATGTTTATGGTCCGTGCGTATTGCCGGGACCGCACCAACATCCAGTGAAGTTGAAGTTTTGAGAATGCAACAAGACGTCGCAATTAAACAGAGAACGGCACCTTCGCCAAGGGATGCTTTGCACAACGACCCAAAGTACAGCTAAAAGGATGATCCAAGCGCAAGACCACAGAAACATCACTCACCTCGTCCCTCTTGCTCTGCTTCTTCCTCGTATCAGCTGCTGGAGAGTGCGTGTTCATGTTGGCGGTATTTGAGCTGTTGTCGTGAGTCGTGTCAGAATGGGTTATAGAATGGTGTAGACCTCCGTGCGGTACGGGGATCCTGGACATGAAAGTATGGATTGGAATGAAGCTTGTTTGTTGATTTGATGATGGTGGTAGCGTCTAACGTATTTGTTGGTTGAAATTGGGACAGACTTTACTTTTCCAACCGGTGGGATGTACTTTACAACGAGACGCGCCCTTCCCTGACGCGTGGTAGAAGCAAAGTCAAAACATGACGTGGGATTTATGAGGCTTCGTTGATACAAGAGATAATGTCGAGAAGGAGCTGGAGATGAGCATGATCTCCGCTTTGTTGTTCCCTCTTGTACACAGGTGCCCCGCAGTGGATAGCAAGTCCGATTTCACTTCCCATTCGCTTTGTTTCAAATGTATGTCTCCGCCGACCCGCAGCAATGAGCCCAACGGCTGGTCCATCGAAGAGGCCTCGGGAGGAGAGTGAGCCTCCTCCTACGCAAGAATCGACCCAGGAAGAGGACGAGGTGAGTCACTACTCGACGATTCCCCGCTGACGACAGCATTATGTCACCCTCCGCACGGACGTTGTTGGAGTGCAGTATTACCGCGGCATGGTAGGACGAGGCGAGTATGTCATGCTTCATCGTGATCCACACAACAAATTCGATCCTAATGCTGTCAAGGTGAGTCACTGTTCAATGGGAATGCACTAACAGCAACAGGTGCTCAACGCTGGGGGACAACAAGTCGGACACATTCCTCGAGCTGTGGCGGCCGGTCTCGCCGAGCTGATGGACGGACATTTGATCAAAGTGGAGGGAAGGATGGTGGGCCAGAATCTTGATCATGCAAAGCACTACAAACTTGGACTGTAAGTCTCACAAGCTCACATCACTCACTTATACATCGTTAGGGACATGTCCATCTACGCTCGACCATCGCTCCGAGACGTGCTCGAACCGGAACTTGCTTGGGCAACGCCAGGCCAGCGTGGCTTCCAACCGCCCCCAAAACACTCCACCCATACATCTTCGGCGATGACGGCGCTACTTGACAAGCTGACCAAAGTCAAGACCGATTCGACACAAGCGGACAATGTGATGGTAGGTCGAACGCTGATATCCGCGCTGATATCAGGACGCACTTACTTCCGACATCGACGTGAGCAAACTCCCCCTTCACCCATCGCCTCCAGGCCTCGCCAATGCGCAGTTCCTTGTCGACCTTCTCCCTCATCAGTCTCAAGCTCTTAAGGTGGGTGGCTAGGAGCTGTACCCCGCTGATCTTCAGTGGATGATCGATCGAGAAAACCCTACCCTTCCCCAGACTCCATCCGATCCACCCGTGCAATTCTGGATCAAGCAAAAGGGATCGAGCGGAGAACATTACCTCAATGTGGCTACTAGAACACCCCAAGCCGAGCCTCCCACTCTTGGTCGCGGCGGTATCATCGCAGATGGCATGGGTCTAGGTAAGTTCTCATTTGTGACATCGCTGACAGCAGGCAAAACTCTCACCACGCTCGCACTCATCCTGGCAACCAAGTCCACCCCCGGCCCCACACTCATCGTTTGTCCCCTATCCGTTCTCAGCAACTGGGAGAAACAACTCGAGGACCATGTAGCTCCGTCCTACCTTACCTCCTACACCTACCATGGCGCATCGAAAGGTGTCACAGCGAAGACCCTCGAGCAGTACGATGTGAGTGCTACTTCTCCTGAGGGGCTGAGAGCGAGGGCAAGGTACGGGTCTGGGGGTCTCACATGAGGGAGAAAGACCGTTTTCTGTCCGAGTACGGGCACTGATCCTATCTGTCCCCTGATCGGCCAGATCGTTATTACGACGTACCAGACAATTCAATCGGAAGGTTCCGAGCCGACAGGTGTAAAAAAGGCCAAGCCCGCCCCAAGCCCGCTCTTCAAAGTCAAGTGGAAACGTGTGGTCGCAGACGAGGGGCATCAGCTCAGAAACCCAAAAGCGAAAAGTACGTCGAAAAGTCTTGGTTCTTGCTTACACATTTCTCAGTGACACGCGCATTCGTTGCTCTCACCGCATCACGCCGATGGATCTGCACAGGTACGTCGATCACCTCACACTGCGCTGACTATCAGGCACACCCATTGTCAATTCCCCTAGCGACCTCGGCTCGTTACTCACATGTCTCCACCTATGCACTCCTCTCGACCAACCTGACTACTTCAAATCGCTACTATTGCGTCCCTTGAGCCGCGGCGATCCAGCGGCAGGCAAACTTCTCCAAGCGCTTGTCGGGCAGATCCTGCTTCGCCGTACCAAAGACTCTCGAGACTCTCGTGGAAACAAGCTCGTCGATCTCCCTTCCATCGAGTTCTTCCGCTGTCCAGTGCAGCTCGACGACGACACAAGGAAACTCTACGACGAGGTACTGGACAGCAGCAAGCGCAAATTCGAGGAGGCGCTTCGCACTGGCGAGGTAAGTCAGCGTTGACGAATCTCTTTGCTTGGCTGATCAAAGAATGCAGGGTACGGCCAATGTGCTCAGCTTGCTCACACGAAGTAAGTCTATTTTACGATGACCGCTAATCCCAGTGCGACAACTCTGCCTCTCCGCCGAGCTCGTCCCGCAGTCCTTTCTTGCCGACATGCGTCAGCCCCAGACCGCCAACGCCGACGCCATATCCATCGCCTCATTGTCTCCTGAGGACCGTACCAACCTCCTCGACAAGCTACGGCAGTATGTTGCAGACGAGATGGAATGCGGTGTATGCTACGACGAAGTCGAGTTTGCGAAACAGCCCTCCATCACCGACTGTGGTCATGCTTGTGAGTTCTGCCCCTCCCGTTCAATCGCTCACTTGCAGACTGCATCCCTTGCATACACCGAGTCATTGCCACCCAACCGACGTGTCCAATGGACCGTCACCCTCTCTCCCTCTCGTCCATCCTCGAGCTTCCGCCGGAGGATGACTACAAACCACCGACCGACGTAAAACCCATCCAATCGGCCAAAATCGATGAGCTTCTTCGATACATCCGCATCTTCCCCGACGACGAGAAGACTCTCGTCTTCAGTCAATTCACCAGTTTCCTCGATCATGTTGCGGCTAAGTTCCGCGTCGAAAACATCCCCTTTGTTTGTTTTGATGGTAGGATGAACGCAAAGCAGCGTCAACAGATCATTACCGAGTTTCAGACCCAGCCTACCCCAAAGATCATGCTAATATCGCTCAAATCCGGTGCGGTCGGTCTGAATCTCACCGCGGCGTCCAACGTCTTCTTGGTGAGTGACCTACCGTTTCAGCGCTAATGCCAGTGTGATCCATGGTGGCAGTCTGCGATTGAGGCTCAAGCGATTGACCGAGTCCATCGAGTGAGTTCCACTCGCCCAAAACGCTGCTTACACACTACAGATGGGGCAAACCAAACCCGTTCGCGTCTTTCAACTCATCGCTGAGAACACTATCGAGTCGGCTGTCCTGGACATACGTAAGTGCTGTCTTGTCAACCCCGCTGACATCCTCGCAGAGAAAAGAAAAGATGCGCTTGTCGCAAAGGTAAGTCAACCATCCTGAGCCGAGCTGACCTTCAGGCGTTCGAGAAATCCTCAAAAGAGTCCACACGCGCCAAGAAAGAAGCTAGGTTCGAGGAGCTCAAAGAGCTGCTAGGGTTCAAGTGATATTTGTAAACACAAGCCTTGGATGCATGTACTATGTAATGTCCGCATGAATTGAATGTCCAAGCTACCATTATCCCACCCAGAATCTCGCGAGAGCTCCCGCGATATCTTTTACACTCTTCTCACTCTTCAACTTCCTTTTATCCCTCTTCTCTCGTCCCTTGTTCTCACTCGACGAACTCATCTTGGTAGAATCCGTCGTGCCCGTCGATCCTGATCCGTCAGGCTCTTTCAGACTCGTACTTGAAAGACCGGACGGTCCGACGTTGGGCGAAGATCGCTTGACTTCCCTCCCTGCGTCGAAGGATATACTCCTCGAACTACCAGAGCTCAACATCCCTCTATCACGTGGTGGCGCGCCATTCTGAGCATAGTCCGCATCATCCCAGAATACCGTCTGCGATCGTGTCATCGCTTTTCTCTCCTTTACGGTCGACGGAACCGATCCACTATCGTGCAGACTTCGTAGCGAGTCACCCATAGAAACCGGTCGAGGACGCGGTTGGCTCGGAGAGGGCGGTAACGATGATCGGCGATCCGAGTATCGTCCGCTTCCGGATGAGTCTCGTCGAGAGTGTCCGATCGGTGGTGGTAACGGTAATGCGGGATACGATGGGTACATCCCCGGGAACCGCCCATACCCATATCCATCGGGTTGAGCGAACAGCAACTCGGGGAGTCTCGTCTCGCCCATCATCAACTTCTGAAAAGCAAGAAGGGTGTAGTACGCCTCATTCCCTGCGTTATTCAGCGGAGCGAACGGTGGGACCGGTATTTGTAGCGTTTGCAACAACGCCATGAGCGAGCCGAGAGGTTGGTGTCGATCGGGCGTTCCAGGTAAGCTCTCCGCCTGTGCTCTACGTAACAGATTGTACTCCAGCGCTAGCAGATCCAGATGGAGTATATTCGACGGCAGCGTCGACGCCGAAGGAAGGGGAAGAGGTAGCGGCTCGCCAACGGTAAGAAGTACCAGAGTATTCGCACTTCCATCGTTCTCCTGCGAAGCAAGTGCACCGAGTGTTGCACTGCCGTCAGTTATGTCGCCCTCACCTTACTCACTCTAGGATCTTCTCGATGCTCCTCTCCGCGACATAGTTGCTCTTTCCAAAGGCATACGCTCGAGGGTAATTTGGTGGAATCGAGTTTGCACGCTACGCATCAGCTCTCGTTTCATTCAACTTTTACTCACCTTGTCCACCCATTCCTCCGCGATGTAATGCGACTTGCGATAGTTCTCTTCGGGAACCGGCGGCCACACATTCTGTTCATCAGCTATGTCTTGACGGGACGTACTCACCACCGCTCGCAGATTCGCACATCTCAGTACCGCCGTGCCAACCTCCAGAATCAACCCTTTCCCTTGCGTCCTCCCCACCCCTGGCACTAGACCCCCAGGTGGTGCACCCTTCTCCCACCATATACTCTTCACAGAGGCGAAGGTATACCCAACGCCGTTGTCCCTCACCCCGATCCCACCGGTGTCCCTCTCGCCTTTACTCCCTCCAGCGTAGAATAGCTGTTCTGCCACGCTGACTTCCCCAGATCGCACACGGGTTCGAAGATATGACAGTTCCGCAGCAGGTAGGGAGTGGGACAACTTGCGATATGAGGTGAGGTCGTGTAGTGTCACTAAACGTCGCAGGGACAGATTACGTGTAGCTACAGGGATGATGGGTAGTGTCGTTGGTGGATCTTTTGGCAGCGATTCACCAAATCTACAATGTATGTCAGCGAGCGATTGGTTATACATCGACCTACCTTGTCCTGATCATCTTTGCGAACAGGGCGATCTGTTCTCTTCTCACCGCGATGTGCGGTCTCCCCGTAACACTATCCACGACGACTACGTTGTCAGATCGACAGATATACCATTGTAGACTCACCCATCACTTCCCATCCAAAACCGAGGAACTCGTTGAAAGTCGTGAAATACCCTCCCCATGATTTGTCCCACCAATCGGTATTTGACGATTCGAACAGACCCCTTTGTTCGTGATCGGCGATCAGCGTTCAGCGTTATGTTACCCATCTCTCTTTGAGATACTACCACTCACAAGTACGCCGCATAGATGGAATGCAGATCGACATCAAAGTCTACTGCGTTACCGTATCTCGTCCCATCTGCCATGACGAGGGTAGGTGGGTGATAGGGTGGGTGAGGAGGAGGGAGGAAAAGTAAATGTTTTCCGCTGTGAAATGTTGTACGAGTATTGTACTTTTACACTCCCGGTCAGATTAAGAATGACGTGGCTTGGCGGATAGGTGAGTAGTTTAATACAGACAGACATGTGATGTGCACGAGGTAGGGAATAGTCATACAAGTGGGAATGAGACATGGTTTGCTAATATACTGTACATAAATACTAGTGCATGTGCACAGATGCAAAAGTTGAATGGACTGTAACAAGAAAAGGGATTCCCCTTTACCAAAAGGTACCTTGTCAATGCTCCGTTGCTCCGTTTCAGGTCAATACCGTCATCCGGCTGCCGAACACTTGAAACACCGCCGTTGGGCTTCGGTTATCGGTTATCGGAGCCTTTTCACAACAAGGCGGTGTTTTAAAGTTGGTAGCGTGGATACTGCGATCTGTACTTGATAACGATAATGCATACAACGGATGTACTGAACGTCGTTACTTCGAGGGCAATCTTCGATGCAATACGACCCGATCAGTGGCAACATGCTTGGTGGTTATAATGAAGGCAGCTCGATAAGGTTAACGTTCCAAACTAGAAGCACGAATGCCCTGCTGCGTGTGTGAACTACACTATTGCCGCTTTTCTACTCCCCCCCTTGACGTCCTGCACTGTGTACTTTCACTGATACAATAACATGTCGTCAAACACAATCAACAATTCATGTGATGCTGATCGGCATGACGATTCACACAATGTTTATCGACGATAACGGTTCAACTCACCCCGAACATGATCCCACAAGCTCAACTCTTCGACCCTCTGCACCTCTCGAGAATGGAAGTTCTTCGTCTGCATTGGCGATCAATGAGAGTCACTCACTAGTCAGTCGATTGATCAAGATCGCCGAAGGCTCGTTTGGAGAGATATACCACTATCCCACTTAACTGGTCGTGTACAAAATGGTTCGCGAGCCAGAACATCATACTCAGCTTCAGATGGAATTCGAATTGTAAGCTGAAGTCAACGTATACAATTGCTGATACCTTCCAGATATCTTGATGCTCAAAAGACTGAGTTCACACGACCTGTACCTGGTCATTTCATCATCCCGAAAGCTCGGCAATATTGGGGACCAGAAACAGCCGAGCTACAACCACTTCCCTCTCGGTCGGCGTCTAAGCCCTATCTACGATGGTATCAATTCCCTCTTCCTGTATTCGCAGTGGACCTGATCCCATCCCTTCATCCTAATATCAGCGAGCTATACCAATCGTTGTTCTGGTTGGATGAATTACGTCAAAATCACGAGTCGATCCGCCTTCTACGACTGTATCTAGGAAGGGAAGTTTTCCCCCCCTATCACGACACATCTCCAAGAAGGTTTGAAGAGCGATCCACCTCTCGACCTAACGAGATACAAACGTTTTTCCGAAGCCATGAAAGATGATCTTGGTCTGGACTTGCCTTCCCTCGATCAAATCACGACGAGCATGGGCCATCTGCTCGCACAACTTCATTGGTCAATGGGTATCAACGCGAGAGACGTCGAACTCGTACTGGGTGGCGATGGATTCCATGGCGTCAAATGTCATGCTCTCGACTCTAATCAGGTTCATAGTTCACTATCTTTATTCGATACAGCTAACAAATGTACACACAGTGCCAGCGTTGGCTTGTTCCTGGAGCGTTGAGGGCAATGTCTACTACCCAACTTATTCGCAGTCCGATGGCGGGCGCCTACGCTACGGACGATTTGCGATCAGGTGCGATCCGCTTGGCAAGACTCATCTTCTCCCAAGAATTGTACTATCCACGTCCGCACCAACGTGGACTGTACGAACCGTTCAAGGTTGGCTATCTTGCTGCTGTGAAAACCATCCTACCGTGATCGAAAAAATGGTCTGATCTCGTAGAAAGCGCAGCTGCTGAGTGCTTTCATCACTACGAACGCTTGGATGAGGAAAAGCAGACGAGACTGTCGAGTCGTCGAGGTATTGTGAACATGTAAGAGTGAGAGGCGTTGCAAGAATTGAGGTCCTCGGCTACCTCATTATAATGTATTGTCATCATGTAGAAGTGCGTGTAAGAAAAAGAAGACGACACCTGTTGTCGGTCGCATGTTGATCAGGCTTCGCTTTCTTTGTCTGTATCGCGCGATTGGAAATCGGTGACTTTGTCCAATACAGAGGTGTGATAATTACATTTTAAACTCATCACAACAAAGGACATCTATAAATCGTGCGACTTCTTTTCCCCATAGTAGCCCAAGTACATATCACTTGGCCTGCTCCACACGCCCGGCTTCCTTCTCCCACCTTGCCAACTCCTGAGTGATCTTCTCCGTCCTCTGCTCCGACGAAGGATGCGAAGCCTTCGCCCACAGCTTGAAGAATGTTCCGGTCCAGCTGCTATCGTCTCTCTCGGTCGCTTCGATCTCATGAAGACCCGCTACTGAGCCTGAAAAGTGGTCGACCGCGGTCTGAGGGTCGAATCCGGCAAGCGCGAGGATTCTGGTAATATACATTAGTGACGTTTAGATGCGACACACGATGCACCCACCTGAGCCCGACCAGATCCGCTTCAAACTCGTGCTTGCGCTGGAATCCAATTTCGCCAAATCGCTCTATCAGCTCGTCCGTACTAGTCTTGCCCATGTTCGCTAGCGCGTCATTGACGGTCGGGCCAAGAATGACACTGCGGTTTATCAGCTCGATCTCCTTCAATACACGAAGTCACTCACGTAAATGGCCAGATGAACGCTCTGACCAAGTCCATCGTCAAGCCCAGCACACTGGGCCATAGCACCTGCTGTTGTGACAAGGTCTCAAGATGGTGACTCAACAGGAGATGTCCCATCTCATGGGCCAAGACACACGCCAAGTGCAAAGTTTGGTCTTCTGTCGGTTGGGGTCGAGGTCGGCTGACAGTTGGTGTTGTTGAGAAGAGACTTGAGAAGACTCCTCGTGTCGGCGCCGGTGGTTCCGAATCGTCATGCGGCGAGCCCTCTCGTAGAATACTTTCCAACAGCCCCGAAAACACCACGATACCACCCGCCTTTTGCCCACCAAATCCATACGAGAACGCGTTTCTCTCATCCTTCTCCATCAACATCAGGTTGTACGGTGGGCCGATTTCAAGATGCTCTCGACCGGTCGACGGCTCTCCTCCAGGTAGTACTCCGTGCAAGAGCGACGAAGCACGTGGTCGAGGTTTGAGGGGATGGTATGATGGCGGAGGAAGGCGGTAAGGGGTGAACTCCTTGGGTGGTCGTTGATCTGCGGGAAGAGCTTCGCAATCCGACAAGATACCTTGTTCCAAGCGACTCAATACACCTTGGACCCAAGTCCACCGCCAATCTTCCGGAGACATGATCGGTGGCGCCGGCTTCTCCGCAGTGGTGAGCAGATTAATCACGCTCCGATACCAGTTGGCTCCGGCCAGACTTGTCGATATCGAATCCTCCTCCTCTGGCGTCAACAGGATCAACCTCCACCTCCCTGTGAGAGGAACCCGCTCGAGACCGGCGATGTACACTCCCAAGAGCAGGTACACCGGAAGCATGAATATCAATCCGACTAGGATTCGTCCATTCTTGAAACAGGCTTTGAACTTTTTTAACCCGATCCAGTACCGTCTATACGAGTCTACCTCTTGACGATGTGTCGGACTCATCCGGTTGTAGTAGGGTTGCGAAAGCGGCGGCAGGTCTGGTACACTGAAGTAGAACCGACGAATACCGTTTATGGCCCGTTTCCGATTCCCTTTCTGATGTTCTAATACTGCTTGGGGCGTCAGCTGTTCAATCGTCTTGCCACCGCGGAACCATTTCTTCGAGGGCATCGGTGGCATCGGAACCGAGTAGGCAATGCGACCACTCCCCAACGCAATACCGCCATCATCATCTGGCTCCCGGTCAAGCATGTAATCCGCCTCCTCCTTGGTCAACTCGATAGGCTTCTCGTCCTCACACCACATTCGCCAAAAATCGTCAACTTCGGGAGGAACGGTTGGTTTCGCTACTTCGGTGATCCATTTGCCCATTCTCGCCATTTTGAACGCGGCGAGTGTGCCAATGGGAAAGAATGAGATGAGAATGCGGGAAAAAGCTGTGGCAAGGGTGAGGATGGATGTACCCTGGGGTTCTGATCAGCTCATGCTTGCAACGCAGTAACTCACCTTGAGAAAGACGAGCCCAGCGGGAATGAGGGGGATAGCATCTCGGCGAGCTGTGGCATGAAATGACCTATATGCAGACAGATGAGATTGACCCGGTAGTGAGGAGCGCTTATTTCCGTAAATACTGTAGATGGAGGATGATGCATGGGTTCGAGGTGAAGGTCGTGAAGCCAGGTGTACCGAGTCATTCTCGTATGCCCTTCCCTTGCCTTTGACATCGATGAGAGAGTTCCTCCCACGGTAGGGCAGGTATGACGTGGAAGCTATTGGCGAGGGTGTATGTGTGTGAAGGGATGCCGAGGTCGCCGGAGTGGGAATGGCATTGCGAGTGGTAGCATAGGTGATTCCAAGGATGGATGAGACAAGACGAGGGTGTCGTCGGATCTGTCTTGCTGTGACCATGTTGAGTGACCGTGAGTTATTGTGTCATACAGAGTTGAAAGTTGAAAGAGGAGACGAGAGGAGAGATAAGAATGACAATGTGCCGTCATGTCTACCCACGGGCGAGACACGGAAGCGCCGGCATCGTCCAGAGTCGAGTCTAATAGGGAGTCAAACGTATGCATCATTCACAATCACGTGATTCACTGTCACTCACTCACTTTATCAACAACAAATGCTCGGTGACAGCTTTCATACCTTGCATCATCAACCACGCAAAAAAGCCCTCGCCATGTCAAGGATGACAGAGGCAGAGGTAGACCCAGATGACGATCTGAGAGATCTCTCCTTGGAGGATGCACAGGTATTGCGTGCGTTCGTGGAAAAGCGTCGGTGGTTTGAGGGCAAACTGAAAGTGGGTAATTCCTTATTAAGACCGTTGCTGACTTTGTTGCAGATTCTCGAGGCTATCCCGCCTGTCTATCCTTTCTTGCACCCTGTCTTGATACCTCAGCCCGAAGATAATACTTCGTTTCTCCGAGAAGGCGCTACAGACGCAAAATTTCGACTGCCAGACGAAAGTCAGGTTCAGCAATGGCAGCGAGAGAGGGAGGCTATCGAGGAGGAAGTGTTGGAATTCGACGGAGGTGACCTCGAGAGGATGAAGGAGAAGACTCGAGGTGGGTAGACCGTACCCCAATGATAATAAGTCGCTCACCTACGTCTCAGCTGTGACACTGCTCCCCCTCACCCCACCTTCAACACACCTCGTATCCATCACCCTCGACTTGATCGTGCTAATCGACCGTTTGCTCACGCTCTTACGGCATCGCGGCCACGTTCTCGAACTCACCAGTCTAAGACTGCAATGGGATCAAGTCCGTTGGCAGATCATGTGCGAGGCGCGCAAGCTGCAGGCAGAAGTAGACGATGTGGTGAGAGACAAGGGAAGGTGGACACCTTCGTCGATGCCTGACACTCCGGAGAACGGTGTAGCTCGTTACAATGTTGAGAAGGGGGACGAGTCGCAAGTCGGGCCGGAGGGTGATGACAGAGTATCAGTAACGTCAACGCCAACAAGACCGACTCAGACGCCCGGCACGATCAAGTCACTACACTCGCTTGCTTCAGCCAAGGTTAACAACGCTTCCGCACCCACTTCATCGCTCTCACCTTCCCCTTCTCGCCGCGCTCTATCATCTAAACGATCCATGCTCCTACCACTGCTCCACTCTCACCTCGTCAGCATGAAGATACGCCATCGGAATCTCGTCTCCACACAGTCGTCTCGCTGTGGGTCGTTGCTCGATCGAATGATAGATGTTGCGGGACCTTTGAAGGGCTTGGGCGATGTGCATGGTCCGTGTAAAGGGGACAAGAACGATGAGGGAGCCGTGCCTGAAGAACTGTTGGACTTGCAGGATGATTTGGACAAAGAGGTGGAAGAGCTCGGCGGGAAAGTAGAATGGTGCAAAACGCTCGAAGAGCATTGGAAATTGTGAGTGCCATCGGTGTATCATCAAGCAGACTCTAACCCCCTACCAGGTGCGAATCACACCACTCCGCTTCATCTCAAGCACAACAAGCGGCTCAGACACTACTGCACGACCTACATGAGTCACTCACTCGCCCTGCTACAAGCGAGCAGCACCGTCACTTATCGACCTTGCTACAAACTGCACAACTTCATCTACCGCCTGCGATCACCGTGTCCTTCCCACAACCCTCCCATCCTTCATATCCAGACATTCAGTCGCATAATGTGCACGTCGCGCAAACGCTCGCAGGAACCTATACGAATGCCTCTGAGCTCATCACAAGTTCCCGCCTCGCAATTGATTGGTACGGCCGCCTAGCACTGGCAAGAGAGAAGATCGCGAAGCAGCGTGACGACCTCCTGCAGAGGGAAAATGACTTAAGGAAGACAATCGAAACACTAGCGAAGGGTACACCAGACGCTCCCCGACCAGATCTAAACGACATCACCAATGTACAAGGCGATCACGAATTATGGCTGCGAAATATCCTTCAGTGGACGTCCGAGGCTAAAGAGTCGACCGAGGGATGCGCTGATCTCGTTCAAAAGGTGACGTTGGCCGTCATGCAATATCGGAATATTGTGAAGACTGTCCCGAAGGGTATACGGCAAGACCCCGTTAAACTCGTTGTCGACGATCTTCCCAACCAAGCGGAGCAAGACCGTGATCGTATCCAAGAACTTGCACGTCCTGTTTCCTCACTCTGGAAGATCGCCGAACAAGATCAACTGGTCCTCTCTGCAGCGCAGCAAACCATCCGCACGACACAAGATCTCCACAAGAGGGTTCAGGATCAAAGCACTCGCATCACCACTATCATCAATGCGGCAGCAGAGAGGAAAGCACCTCTCGATAACAATCAACTAGATTCGTTTCTGGTGAGCGTCAACCAGCTCAATGAAGCAAGCGAGGCTCTCGCTAGACCACGAGCACACTTGTACGAGCTGCTGAGATCGCCTGACCGGCCGCTTCCCGCTTTGCAGCAGTATCTGAACACAGTAACATCGGAACTCACCGCCGAACAGGTCAAATTGAATGAAAGTTTCGAACTGTTGAAGCGAGTCGCAGAGCAAGCGAAAGTCGTACGCGACATCGAAAACGAAACAGACAGACTACTGGAGAAAATCGGGTATTTGCAACAGCGGGTTGAGGAACATCAAAACTCGGCTGAGGACCTAGCACAAGGAGCAATCGAGGCATCACTGGGCGACGTGGAGAACGGGGCGAGGACCTGGGAGGCAGGACTATCGGAACGGGTGCCGTTTGTGTCACGCGGTCAGAAATACTCTTCCGCTTCGGTATTGATTCACAGCCAAGAGGGTCATGGAGGCGCTCCCATCGAACAGTCACTGCTCCAACAAGACAGCATTCCAGCGATTCATTCATACCCAGCCGATGGTCTGTCTCTAACCATCGAGGAGCAAGTGGATCGGGCGACTCGAGAAACCGTCAACAACAACACGATCCGAGTCGTCACGGCAATTACGCACTGTAAGAACTCTTATCAACAAATGCATACCCAAAGATGGGGCAAGGGGTGCCATACGGCCGCCGAAGAGATTGACCGGGTTCTGAACAACTGGGAAATCACGTCGACAGACATCAGGAAAAGGATCGAAGCGTATTCGACGGATGTCGCGAATCCTACGGAGACTGGTCATGCCGTCGAGAGCTTTCAGAACCAAGTACGGTCAACACTGCAGGAACACGAGAAGGATCTTGAAAACGCCGTGTCATCTTTTAGAAGCGTCGTAGAAGCGAGACCTGCGACTACGACAGAAGCGGATGCTCAAGTCTGGCAAACGGCCTTGAAAACCGCCAACGATGCTATTGCAGACGCCTTGTCAGAGGTCGAGCAGATCTCAGAGGAAGTCGATAACCTTCTGCTGAAAGCCAAGAGCGAGCCGAAAGTACAGCACCCCGCCCAGTCGTCAGACCATGACGTCTTCGGTCCCCAATCCTCCTCGATATCGCAACCGTCGCTATTTCCTTCGCCGACTCTATCTGGATCCAGCGAACCATCCGCACGTATACAGTTATTACGGAACCAACTTGATGGGCTGGAAGTCAAATCACTTGTACATCCCACAACCTCCCAAATACAGTCGACTCCGACACTGAAACGACTCCCGACCGATGCGGTGGCGTTCGGCGTCAAAGAGGGACTCTACCACGTGTCCGAAAAGATCAACGCGATCACCTTGCCCTCCGCTCATCCATCCAGATCCGACCTTCAAAATTTGCAGTCGGAGCTCAAAGTCAATCGAAATCTTGTCGCTATTTTGGATCGATTAGTGGTGTTTAGTAAGGCCGTCGAGACTAGCGACTCAAAGTTAAGCCGACTTTTGGAGCTCGTGGATATCCACGAGGCAGGGCAAGACGCAACGCTTCTGTCCGAACGAGATGATACCGCTGCAACCATAAAACGAATGCTCGACGCATCCGTCCGCGTTGAGGCTGACCTTAGGGTTGCGAGTGAGATGAAGAGGGTCAGAGTCGCTTGGGAGGAGCTACAAATCCTGGTCAATGAATGTTTGGACACCGACCGGAATGTCTCGACCACAAGCACTCATTCTGTGTCAAGTACTTGGGAGGACGATAGCGACATAGTAAAACCCGCAACAACGACAAGGTCTACTCCCGCTTCGAGACTCCCCCGATTGACCACCTTCCCGAAAACGACCAATCGATCAGCTTCCAATCCAATGACAACTCCCAACAGAGTCGTCTATCTCTCGCCTGCTCCGACACCTAGCTCGCGTCAACGAGCGGTGTCGGAGACCCCAACTCGCTTGAAAAATGTTCGTAACGGCCCGGGTATCTCTCGACCACGGAATGAGATTGGGAGGATCATGACGCCTGTCCCTGGTACCCCAAATTCCGGCTCGACCCGTGAACGGCAAAGCTCAATACCGAGACTTGTTAAGGCGACCACGCCTACGATCTCAAATTTGTTCTTTCCGACGACTCGGACACCCAGCATCGTTGTACCCGCATCGAGGTCGAGAAGGGTCAGCAGACTGCCCGAGTTTCAGCCCGAGTTTCCAAATAAGACGAGAAAAGAGTACGTGGCGGATCCAAAGAGTAAGCTTGACATTGCTGTAGGCAATGTCGTCAACAAGCTTGGCGTGGATATCCCTATGCGACCGGTGGGATTGAACACTTCGGACGAATGGAAAGATCAATCGGGAAAATACTGGATCGGAGCGGAAGGAAGGGCGAAATTGTGTTTCTGCAGAATTTTAAGATCGAGAACTGTCATGGTAAGGGTTGGAGGCGGATGGGTGGAATTGTCAAAGTGAGTTCATCATGCGCTGTCTACTTGACGTATGTCTGTGCTGACATTTGGCACGGCTTAGATTCCTGCTCGACCATTTCGCCGGAGCAATTGGATCAATGCAGACCCCATTCGATTCTCTTCCCCTTGATTCATCTACCACAACTTCTTACGCCTCGAACGCCCCAGTCCTGATCACATCCGCGTCGTTGTCGTCGTTCCAAAACGGTCTTTCAAAGTCCATACCCATATCCATCTCCAACTCCTCACTTGCATCCATCGAATCGTCGAAGAAGACACCTATACGTAAAGATATCCCTCTCCCTGAGACACCAAACAACCATCTCTCGCCTGATAAGGCTCGTCATCTATCGCCACATACCCCCGGATCGAACGTTCACTCTACCCCTGCAACGAGTGGAAGTCCACTCGTCGCGTTCAAGTTCATGAGAAAGGCGTCGGAAAGTCCGACACTGAGGGAAAAGGAGAAGGAGAGGTTTGTAGGCAGGAGGTCAATACTTGGGAAAGAGAGAGCTGGCAGCGAGGGTTTGTAGGTACAATCAACCGCTGGGAATGTTTACTGCAGATTGGAGGAAGAAGAAGGGGTATTCATACATGTCATCTGGTTGGTCATTGGCCATAATAGCATACTCATCGAATGCACGAGGAAAGGTTGAGAGACACTGGCAACGTGTTTGCATCTTATATATACATCTTAGCTAATGTGCACAAGAACGACACCATTCAATCGCCTTTTTCCAAATTCTCGACTTCTGTGCTCCATGCCATTGCGGTTGATAAAAAATACAAAATGCTAGTCCAAGAGAACAGATGAAAACTACACCGATAAAAGCAAACCAAGAAACACAACGGGAAATGCCGAAACCACAAAATATCCTATGACTAATAATAAGGCGATCCCAAACCTGGCGTCACCAAGCCGAAACCCGGTGCTAACTGATGTCTTGGGGCAGCCTTGTACTGCTCCGGCAAAGCAGGTGCCGCGCCACCTGCTCCCGCCCCAGACCCTGTCGAAGACGGCCACTGACTGGTGACTCCCAACTCCTCGGTCAACTTCCGCTTCTTCCCCTTGAGCTTGCCCGCGCCTCGACTTCTCGCCGATGCGATGTCCTCCTTCAGTCGTCGGTTGAGCAAACGTAACTGATGTAGTTCGTATTGCCAAGACGTGCCCCGGGTCGTTTCCAACTCTTCGAACAAGTTGGCAGATGAGACGTGCACGACAGGTCGGGCGTTTGTCAACGTGGCGATGGTCGAAGGCTGATTCTGAGTTGACTGCGGTGCGCTCAGAACCTTGACCTGAACAACAATGCTCGTCGGTCTGAGACCGGTCGCCGTGCCAGACGAAAGACTAGTGCGTCTAGAGTCTTCACTTGCATCGGGACTGCTGAACTCTTGAGAGCTCCCATGCGCGCCCGGGGTAGCCTCGGAAATGACCTGTCGCGGAGCGTAAAAGATGGAAACCACGTTGAGTTGTCGACCAGACTTGTGAACCATCTTGTGTTGCACAGATACACCACCGTGTCGTGTCTCGCCGCTGAGAGCTTGGTGCAACGCATTGGCGACGGTGACCACAGGCGCAGTTGGGTCGGCCTGTAGCAATGTCGGTGCGGGTGGTGCGTTGTCGCCCCCCGGCAATAGGGAGAAGAAACTCTGACCGACCACGTCTTCGGTGGGTTGGCCGAGAACATCGTCAACGCCGGATGTCGTGTGAAGCACAAGACCCTGGAACGACACCTTGGCCCAGAATTCGGTCTCGGCGAGACCGCCATACTTGGCCACAGAATCCCAGGGCAAGGTCGGCACGCTTCGAGCTCGACCTGAAAGGATGACGGCTTTTCGACCTTTGCCTGCTTCGACAACGAGTCGACCAACACTCTCGATCCAGATATAACCAGAGTTCTTGCGTCGGATTCGGAATACAAGATTAACGTGTCTGGCAGACTGACCGTCGTTGGAGCCGTGTGTCGAGTCCTTCAGCTCTCGCATGAGTGGTACAATGTCCGAAGGATGGGCGAATTCCGAAATGTTCTTGTTAAGCAACTCTTCCGGCTCGTACTCGAGGACTCGGCGGACAGATGGCGACACATATTGGAAGAAGCCCTTGAGGGATAATGCGTGGACAAAGTCTGCCAAAACCTGTTAGCGCATGATTTTCCGATGGATCGACTGACTCACCATCGGTGTTCTCCAGGACCATCTTGAGCCACTCCATCTTGCCAACGTCTTCGCCTTGACCACCAGCAATGGTCTTCACCCTGCTGCCCATGATATCTACGATCTCTGTGCTCAATCCAGTCACACCCATCTCTTTACCAGGTGGCTTGAGCGGCTTTTCGATAGGGTTCGAAACTGTGTAGTTGACCTGGTAACTACCATCTCGCATGTTTCGGAGGATGGCATTCGGTTGCTCTACAAGATCGACCTGGAAACCGACGTGATAAACGATGTCGGTACCGTCCCAGGGAATAGGAACGACGGTGACTAGATTGATGAAAGGGACACCGCCTCGACGATAGTTGATCAAAGACGCTTGACACTCCTTGCCGGCGTTGAGCATGCGCTTGAGGTGGGCGACGGCGGTGTTATCGGTGTACTTTCGCTTTGACCCTTTGACAACCTCGCCCTCGGGACCTGCAGGAGGTCAGTGGATGATCACGCTGAGCACGACAAAACACTCACTCTGCAAGAATCGGCAATTCCTGCCCAAGATCTGAGGCAGCTCGTACCCTGTCAATTGGCTGAAACTGGGCGAAGCGTAAACTATAGGTGAATCATATCGCCGAATATCCTGCGCGATTGTCAGCCAAAGACCTGGGATGCTAATACGGCGAACTTACCACGACCAAGAAACTACAGCTCAGATCGACCGGGCCGAGGACCGTACTCGGGTCTTTGCGAGCGGCAACTCGAGCTAGCACACCGACCATGTCGAAACCGGTCGTCGAGTATAAACCAGGTCCATCGGTGAGCGACGGTGGCATAGGACCGGCCATTAGGTTTTGAGCACTGGTTGGCGGCGCGTATGGCGCTGAGGAGGAAGACGCAAAGTTGATATGGTTGGATGGGTCATTCGACATTGAGGGGACTTCTCCGAAGTTCATCCCTGTTGGACGGTACGCTTGATTCGGGAACGTGGCCTGTTGAGGTAGAATGGCGGAGGTGGGCATGGACCCGGACGAGGACGAATGTGACGACGCAGCGGTACTATTTCGGTGATGTGGACGGGGCGGTTGCTGGGAAGAGAAAGTCGTATTTCTGGGACTGGGCATTGGCGCTTGATTCCCAGACATGTTGTTCTGTTGGCTGGATGGATTGGGCAGGGATGCGTTGCCCCGACCTTGTGTTCGACCAGGTAATGATATCGCCGTCGGAGCGGGCGGGTTTCGTGGTGCAAGCACGTTCGGACTGGGATTCGGGTTGACGTAGAACATGGTGGACAGACCGTGACCGAGGTTGGCTGTGCTCTCCATGCCTTTCCCACCCGACTCGCCGTTGTTGAAATTATCCCAACCACCTTCACCGTTCATGAAACCACTCAACCCTTCCAAGACGTTTCTCTCCGAATTGTTCTCGTTACCGCAGTAAGCCTGATCTGAAGCTTGGTTGCTAATCCCGAACGCATTGGCAAAGATGGTACCTGGTGTGAGCTGACCCATGTCGGCGGATCCAAAAAAGTTGGCACCGCTGAATCCGCTCCATGCTTCTCCTCCTGGCGGGAAGGTTGGCGCGCCACCTACTTGATTTGACAAGAAAGAAGGGACCTGGAATCGGATATCTCGGGAGAAGGCTGAAGGATCAAGGGTGAGACCGTTGTCGGGATTGTTTGCAGACTCTTGCGGTTGTGATGTAGAGTTATGTCTCGAAGAAGTCTCGGTCGCTGTCGAGTTGGAACGAGAAGCGGGTGATTTGCCTTTCGCCTGAGAGGACGCTTTCACCGGGGATGTTAGTTGAGGCGGTGTTTGCGATGGCATGGAAAATGCGGGTGTTTGTGTTGAGTGCGGGGATGGACCGGGATTGTATTGCTGCTGTTGGTTATGCTGAACCTGTCGAGTGGATGAGGAGGAGGATGTTCGAGGATAGGGTGGTTGAAAGTTGATCGTCGATGCGGATTGCCTCATCGCTATCCCTTGGGCGAATGATTGAAATTGTTCGCCTCTTTGTTCCCCTCCGTTATTCCCTCCATTCCCTCTCGCTGGATATCCACCATTGACTGGTGGTGTCTGGAAGTTCATGAAGTTTGCCCAGTCGAGTGGTGATTGGGCTGTCTGGTTCTGTGACGAGGACTGATGTTGCGAGACGTTCCCACTGCTACTGTTATTGCCCCTGTTGCCCTGCGTTTCTCCCGAATTGGCAGGATGAGAAGATGAGGTGATGGGGGAAGGGGGCGGTCTTTGAACCTGGGGCATGTTGAGGGGTGAGGATGAGGCGAGCCTCGGTGGGATGAGTGGGATGTTTGAGTGTTGAAAGGTGACGGCGAAGCCGTGTGCCGGTTGTAGGGCGAAGGGGTCAAGCTATGTGAGTTGACGATAGAAGAGGAGTGATGAGGATGATGTGAATAGATCTGGACGTGTGGTAGGTTTCTACAAGCAACGAACAAATGGTCAGTCAGACGCATCTCAGATGGCATATACACAAACGGGCGGGTGATGTCGCAGAATGGTACATGGTATACTCAACCAAAGACGTCACTCACACTTGTCTCGTAAGTGAGTCGAGACGTTCTGAGGTTGCGACTGATATCCTCGATTGCCTGTTGATTCTACTATTTGACTTGGTCTCTCAAAAATAACAAAGGAGAGTTTGATTCGGTTGGATGTACAGAGGTTGTTGTAAAAGAACAGAGAGGCGAAAAAGAGCAGAACTAATCGTAGTAGGACGAAAAGCAGACTCGTCAGATGATTGTATGGATGGATGTCAAACCGGCGAGTGGGATGGGGTTGTAGCAGTGGTAGTATGATCGAACTGTAGGAATCAAAACGATTCGTACGACTATAGCGGTTCTAGTGGAGCTGAACGTAGGGGAGGAAGGAGAAGAAGAGTGAGGTTGTCCAAAGAGAGTCGAAGAGTTGACGTGTGAGGTTGGGGTGGATAGCGCAGTGTACAACAGTAGTCGTAACGGCAGGAGAGAGGAGAGAAAGGGGGAAGGAAGGCGACAAACCTTTGCTCAGGGTTTGCAGGTGGAATAGAGGGGTTTATTGATTCCACCACACGGTAAAGCAATTGCTTTTCTTAGTCATACATAGTAATAATGGTAATAGTACCAGTAGCGGTAGAATAGAAATCGACACTGGGCATGAAAAGAGAGGTCGACGCCTTCATGGCATATACCACTGCACTGCACTGCACATCCAAGACATACATACAACACATACTCACTTGCATACATGTGGGTTACATCTTATGATTCACTTTCACTTTCCTTTTCACCCCGTCGTTTTGCACCTGAACGTATGTATGTACGTACGTGTGAGTATTCTATTCCACTCTGCATCCACGCCGCGTCAGCTCTGAGCAGGTAAAGTATGACCTATGACGGAGCTGGGATGCTTATAAGCTTGATGCTCCCTAATACTACACTACTACTAGTATAGATACATACTAATACGCACTACAAAGGTGAATGGTAGTAACCCTACATGTCTTTGTTGATTTTAATTTGAATCAGAGACATCCTTCCTTTTCAATCGCCGGATTGATCTTCACAGAACACGTGGCTTAACCCTGAACAATCCCAGCGCTAAGATGACGCACTCCCTATTCATTCAGGATGCCCAAACCTCTTTCCCCTTCTCAATGTTCCGCATCAAGGTGTCACCATCGATCGACAGAAGAATTGCATTCACCATCAGAGACATAAAACACAATTGACTCCTCTTTAATGTGGCGGTCGGCTCCTTGTCTCTCGGGATACCTTTTACGTGGGAGAACCCGTGTTACCAAGCCTGTCCATGCTGCATATCATCATCACCATCATCAGTACAACAACCTACTCCGACGCGCCGGTACTTGATTCATCCGACAACATCCCTACATCTCTTCGGCAGCCGGCCACATGTAGAACACCCCCAGAGATCTATACGGTCTCCATCCCTCCGTCAGGACTTCCATTTCTCTCGGTGTTAGGTACATTCCACCCCTAGAAAAAGTGAGATCATATAGTCAGTGATGATTCAGCGGCACCGGCACCCGATATACCGGATGACTGATCAACACGATACCATCATTTCAACGTAACACCAAGCGAAAAATAAACATACTTGGCTTTTTTCCCGCTCAACCTCGCCTTTAGCACTTCGACACTGAGACCTTCTTCTAGGGGTGCTGCTCTATATGCATCCCATCTTTCGCGATCGGTCGGAGGGTACAGCATCTCTTCAGGTGCAGGTGGTGGTGGTGGTAATGTCTCGGATGGCACTTCCACTACTTCGGTCGGTACCGATGGTGAATGTGGCGTGAGCGGGACATTGGGAAGGTCTGTTGGCATGTTCGGCGTATGCAAAACTGCTTTGTGAACCCCGGGAGGTGCACTGGTCGTGGGCGTCAAGGGTGTAGGCGGTAATCCAACCTGCTGTTGCGCAGATTTTCTATCGGGTGTTGTGGCTCGTCCATTTTCGACCAACGTGTCCACTTCTCCTTCACCTTTGGCGTCCACTACTTCTTGTACTGCTGTGGAAGTCTGCTTTTTCTTCCCCTTTTTCGGTGTGCCGTCGCTTGTCTTTTTCGGCAAAGAACCATGCGCCGAGAGGGCCCACCTGAGGAGACCCTTCTGCACACCGAGATCACCTACAGCGAGCACGTCCGGTCGACGCAGCGAAAACATAAGGAACATGTCGACGGTCCACTGTCCAATTCCCCGGACTGCGATCAACGCTTTCGATATCTCTTCGTCCGTTCCGTCGCGCAAGAGTTGTGTTGATAGCTGACCCGAGGTAAAGTGTTGTGCGAGAGAAATGACTAAGAACAAGTCAACAAGCTTCTCATCACATCCAGTCTGACTCACCATATTCTGCTTTCCTCGTACTCAGACCTACTCCCTTCAATACCATTACTTCCGATTTCTCTACCATCTGTGGTGACGGGAACCCCTCCTTCTCATCCGTGAAGCCATACAACGCCCTGAACCGACCATTGATTGCCCTCGCAGCCATCCACGATACCTGTTGACCTATGATGGACGTCACCAGCGTACGAAAGGGGTCGATCGCTTCCAGATGGACGAAAGGACGACAGGGGAGATGAGTGAAGAATTGGGCAAAACGGGGGTCGTGGTTGGTCAAGTGGGACATGGCGGACGGGAGGTCGAACGTCAGTGTCGCAGGGAGGAGGACGGGCTCATATGCGTTTCCGTTGCCACTGCTTGTAGCTACTGCAGGCGTTATCGAAGTTGGGCTAGGCTGAACCCCTGGAGCGGGGGGAGGATTCGTTCTGCGTCGCTTGGAGACGGGCTCAGCTTTGACTGGCGTGGAGACAGCCTCAGGAGGAGTAACGATCCTCGTCGAAGCAGGAGTGGTGGAGGGAGGATCATTCGCCGCCCGTTTTCGCGTCCGACCAGTCACAGTCGTCACCGCCGACGTGACTGCCCTCATCCTGGGGGACATTATATCTGTCGTACTGTCTTGCTTTGCACTGCGTGTCTGTCGAACCATTGTCTTGCAGATGTGATAAGACTAAGCAATGATTGTATGCAAAATAATATGAACAAAAGTCGTCATTCAGAGTGGAGCACACCGGTTCGGATAAGTGCCGATAAGTAGGGGGATGCAATATAACAGCTTTATCTCAAATGACCTGAAGCGTTCTCCGGCTAATTGAAAGTTCAAATCCCATTCATAACAATCCATGTAAATCATATGCGGGGTATAAAGCAAAACTAAAAGCAAGGCTATGATTTATGAATACATACAAGGTTCAAGGCGAAACCAAATCTAGCACGACCAAACTTTCCTACGCCACTCCTTCAGCAAGAGCCTCGTTGCCCTTCGTTGCCCTTCAGCACTAGTCAAAGTCCGCGCGAAGTGGCGCCTATATGTGAATCGGGCTCAAAGCTCCGTCGTAAGTTACGGCTTACGCTGCCTGGGAACTGATCTTATTGACTGAGCCGTTCTGAGCGGTACCCTCGGAGGTGTAGAGGGTGTGGATTGGTTCTTGTCGGGAGACTCGAAGACCGCTTTGGCTTTGTTGACTTTGCTCGACTCTGATCGCGTAGACAAGTCAGAACCGTTCCGTCTCATCTCGTCCTGAAAACTCACCGGACAGACGATCGATATCATGTTCTATCGTAACTCTCCTCCCTTTTCTCAGAGCTGCATTACTGAACTGGTTGGGGTGCATAGGCAAGGGCGTAGGCGTTGAGGGAAGAGCAAGGTTTCGTGCGGTAAATGTCGAAGGGAAACCTTTGGCGGGCGGGCCATTGTGACCCGGAGAATGAGAGAGCGAGTGCGATTTCCCATGAGTGGGACGAGGGGAGTTGAACTTTGGCGAGGGAATGTTGGCGGTGTTGTCGTGGGTGAGAAGTCGAACGATCTCCCGTTGTTTCTCCATTTCCTGGTAGTCATCAAGTCAGCGATTGTTTGGTGACTTACCCGGTTGGCGAAACTTACTTTTGCCCAACGCTCGATCTTCTCACGTTGCTCATCGATGATGCGCTGTTGGACCTCGACAACCTTCTCAAGCCTTTCGATCTCGTCACTTTCTTCCTCGAGTCCAGAGGATTTGCGTCGTGAACGCAACGTAGTCGTACTCATGGATCTTAGCAGCCCCACCTCCTGGCTGAGTTTGACTATGTTGGTTCGCTCGGCGTCCGCTTCAGTCCGTGCTTGGGTCGCGTCCAATTGTGCTGCACGGAGGGATTGACGAAGTGACAGGAGTTCTTCCTCTAGGACTTGCTGCGCGGCTTCGTGCTTCGTGACCAGCTCCTTTGACAGTTCAGTTATTTGTCGTTCAGCTGCTTGACGTGCCGCGATTTCTGCGCCAAGCTGCTCTTGAAGCGAAGACTTTCCGTCGATTTGAGCCGACAAAGCGATCAGATTTTGCTCTGCTTCCTTTCGAGCGGCAGTCTCCCCCTTGAGCATCTCCTGACTCTCCGCCGAGACACTGTCCAGTTGCTGAGCGAGCTTAGCGAGCTTCTTGTTGGCTTCGACCCGTGCTGCAGATTCAGCTTCTAGCAGTGACTGTAGCTTTGCAGTGTCCGACTGTTCCGCATTGTACATCTGCTTGAGTTTGGTCAACTCGACCTCGGCCGCTTCACGAAGGTTCGATTCGTCATTCAACCGTTTGCCAAGTTCGACATGGGAAGTGGCACCCGCCTCTTGTGCATGCTGGAGCCGCAATACTTCCTCCTCGGCGTGTTGACGCGCAGCAATCTCCCTCTCCAGGCGTTCCTGTACTTCACTCTGGGATGTGGCACAGGCGCTATGCTGTTCGAACAAAGAAGCGAGTTTCTTTTCGACCTCTATCCTCTTCTCGCTTTCCTCTTCCAGCTTACTGTGAGCATCGTCTCTGGCCTGCTCCACGATCTCCCGGTCCATCACTAGATCCTCCATCTTCTCCTCCGCTTCTCTCCGAGCTGCCTGTTCCACCTTGAGCTTATTCTCCCACTCTCTTGCAGCATCTCCGGACTCGGCTCGCTGCCCTTCCAGCTCGGCAATGCGTTTCTCCGCATTCTGTAGGGAGGACGATTCCTTCTCCAAGCGTCTCTCCAGCTCCCTCTGGCCGCCGACCGCTTCGTCTCGGATCGTAGCCATCTCGCCCACACGCTTGTCCGCATCCTGACGGGCGGCGACTTCCGAATCGAACCGCTTGTCCTGGATCTCAAGATCTTTCTGCGCGGCTGCCAGACGTCCCTCCAGGTCGTTTTTGGCAGCCTCGAGTGTAGCGCTGACCTCTGAATCATTCATCAGTCGTTCTTCAAGCTGTCGGCTCATCTCCGCTAATTTTGATTCGAGGTCTTTCTTCTTGCTGCGTTCGTCTTGCAATTGCGTCGACAAGTCGGTCTGCGCAGCGAGCCGTTCGTCCGAGAGTCGTAAAGCCTCCGCCAACTTCTCCTCTGCAGCCTTGCGAGCTACAATCTCCTCTTCGAGTTGCTTGGCAGCTCCACCCGCTTCCGCAGCTCGGCTGCGAGCGTCATCCCGCTCCTTCTCAATAACTACTTTCGCTTGAGTCTCGTTGCGGAGTCGATCTTCCAGACCTGCATTTGCCTTGGCAGCTTGCTCGAGTGTCATTAGAGCGTCGCTCATCTGCCCAGCCAGCTTCTCCTCCCTCCCTTGGGACTCGGCCAGAGCGAGCCTTGTTGATTCTAGCTCCCTTTCTGTCGCCTTGACCCTTTCCGTCTCCTCATGGGCTCTCTTGTGACTCTCGGTCAACTGGCCTTGAAGTTCCTCTCGTTGCTTGTTCCAGGTTGCCTGGTCATCCTCCCTCAGCTTTCGCAGATTGCCGATCTCCTGTCTTAGTTCTGAGAGTACCTTGGCCTCGTTCGACAGCGCCTCTTTTTGAAATCGGTCCAGGTCGGTCAGTGCCTGGTCGCGTTGCTGTTCAAGCTGCGCCTGAGCCGATTGCAGGGAAGTGAGTTCTTCGTCTCGTGTGGTCTGGGCGGCGAGTAAATCGGCGATCTGGGTATTGAGTGAAGCGACCGTGGACTGTTGTTCCGCCGTCATAGCACTAGCAGATTGCTGGCTCTCGCTGTGCTGAGTAACTGCAGCGGCCAGTTCGTCCTTCAACCGCTGCGCCTCCTCGGCTCCTTCTCGTTGCAAGACGTCCGCCCTCTCCTTTGCTTCTGCTAACATCGCTCTCAATTCTGCCCTTTCCCGCTCGACCACCTCGACCTTCTTTTCCACTTCTTCTAGTCTCCCCTGATCTTCGATGACAAGCTCCTCCCGACTTTTCCTGAGGTCCAGGACTTTCGTTTCCAGCTCGTCGATCTTGGAGGTTTTGTCACTGACCGTAGAGACTAGCTCTATCCTAGTGGCTTCGAGTTGAGCATTTTGATCACGGAGAGTCGTCTCCATGTGGTCGAGCGAAGCCTGCAGATCGGCGAGTGTCTGCTGATTGGCAGATAGTTCAGATGTGAGAGTGGCAATGCGCTCGTCCCGCTGAGACAGCTGGCTGGCACGTGCGAGCGCATTGGCGAGGTTTCTATTGGCCAGAGAGAGTTCCTCCTCTTTCGCTGCAAGCGCGCGTCGAAGACCAGCAAGTATGCGGTCCTGGTCGAAGCTCTGCGTGTATGACATCAGATATGGCCTTGCGAGACTGTGATATTGCTCACCTTGGCTAAGCTACCCTCAGTAACTGACTCCAGCGTGCCCATGATTCCGGGCATCTCCTCCTCGCCTTCGGGGACTCTAGTCATCCCGCTTATAGCTCTTCGATCGTTCATCTTCTGAGGTGTTCCTAGACCAAGGCCTATCCGGTTGGTACCAACGCCCATGATCGCTGAAAAGTCACTGATACGGCGTCTTTTAGGTTTTGGCGGGGACATGGGGAAGCCAGAACCGGGGCGAGGAAGCTCGGATGTCAGGATCTCGCCGTTAAGCTTTGCCAGTTGTTCCTTGAGCCTCGCTCGGCGGGCTTCCATGGCAGCGACAGACTCCGCGAGCTACCCTGCTCTCAGCTTCGGGCCATCACACCTACCTCAATAAGCACTTACATCTGTTATGTGATCGTTGTCAGGTTCCGCCCGTTGAGCCTGTTGTCCAGTCAACCCTTGTAATCGTTGTCTCAACTCTTCAATCTCCTGGTCTTTCGCTCGAATCAAAGCCCTTTCAGACGATGGTAGCTGGGTGCAGCGGGGACCGGGTCAACAAAGTCTTCCGTGCCCACTTGCCGATCACTCACGACATTCTTCTTGGCATTGGTCTTAACTTGAGAGCATCGACCAGCGAATTTCAGGGTTTCCAGCGTTTCGGAGCAGTGTTCCTCCTCGGCAGACATCCTGCGCGAGTCATCAGTGAACCTGTCCTCTGCGCCACAACATTCCACTCACGTGCAGATGACGCAGATATTCGAGTCACCGCCAAGAGCGTTTTCGAGTAGATGGGTGAGCTTCGAATTGCGATATGGAATGTGGCTGAGTAGTATGTCAGATATTCTGTCAAGTGTCAGGATTGGCACACTCACGAGGCTTTGGTCTTTTCTGTGAGCTTGTTGATGACCTCTCTCAAGGCCAACAAGCTGAAGATGGGTGTAAGCTGGTCCTTTGGGCGCCGCTTACTTGGTACTCACCTTTGATTGATGTGCTTTCCTTCTCCTCGTCTCTCGGAATCCGACACTGCTTTCTCGGAACCGGCCAGATCCTGTGAAAGACGTTAGTGATCGCCTGTTGTTTTGGGGGCTGGAGCAGGGCTTACGATGAGATTCTGCGAATAAGCGAGGAGAGTCAGAAAGGAGTGCGTTGTCATGTAAGCGACATATCTGCTTACCAGCCGGGATAATCTGATGTCCTCGTCTGCATCACCATCTCTTGGTCTTGACTCGATGACAATGGTGAAGACACAGTGAGATCGCGACGATCGCTCGTTCTGATGTGGGGGTCAGCGGCCGAGTAGTGATGATTGTAAGTGTTCACCTACCCAGTCAGTCGCTCCTATTCGCCTTCCAGCATTGCCTTTTTCCAACAACTCCATTACATCTTCAGGAGTAGACACGATCTCTTCGACTAATGGTTCAACGTACACTTTCCCCTATGGATGGAACTGTCAGCATAGACTCCTTCCAAGAGTTCGCGACATGCTTACCTTGACAAAATGGATGGTTGGCTTCTCGTCATCCCTCAACGGGCCTTTCTTGAAGTTTAGCAAATCTCGCAGAGTTTCGTTGTATATTTCGATGTATGAAACTCGAAGCAGGAACGCCCGGTCAGGATCCTACGACATCATCAGCGATAGCTCATAGTGATCCAGCAGCAGGACGACCTACCGCAGTGATAGCATCGAAGACACCATCTACAGCACAGGGAATGATACCCAGCTCTTCAGGTGTACCAGTCTGGAGGAGGATCAGCATTGCTCGGTCATGCAAAGTTCTGCCTCACCATAGTAAATGACTTTCCACTTCCTGTTTGGCCGTACCTGCGTAGCGAGTCAGTACGAGTAGATTACAGGACTAGCAAACTCACGCAAAGACAGTGCTGTTAAACCCATTCATCGCTTTCTCCACTAGTGGTGCGACTTTGTCACCATACAGCTCTGGGGTGGTCGAAGGGTACTGCAGTAATTTATCTGGGCAATCGTTAAGTTTGAATCTTGCACAAGCGTGTCCATACCTACCAAAGGTGTATGTGTATCCATCCTCTCTTCCTGCTTTGCCTCCTCTCTGCTTGACTTTGGGATGTTCATCTGAAAGCGCGAGAGACGTCGGGGTGATATCGTATGCGGTGGTGGCGAAAGGGTTTCGGGTGGGTTTGATTCTACATTCCTGTTCATCAGCTTCTGTCTCGGAATATCCGAATTGAGATCTGGACTAACCTGACACAGACCACGACTTTATCACTCCCAGAAGCTGAGGATCCTGATGCTGTCATAGTCCTTGGGTTCGGCATGGTGCTGGGGATGATCTCTGATCGCGTTTGTTGTGGTGTCGTCTGCATAGAAGAACTGTCCGAGGGTATAGTCGCCGATTCTTTCAAACCTTCTCCAACACTTTGGCTCTTCTTCACCTTGGCCTTACCGCTCGCAGCGGAAGCCGCAGCAGCTGCTGCCAGTCTCTCTGCCAGAGTCTCTCTTTTCTTTCCTTTCTTTCCCGTGGATACTGGTGCTTCGATGGCGTTAAGGATCTTACGCTTGGGTGTAGTGTGAATGTCGTCCTCGGCCTCGCTAGATGCCGCAGAGGATGAGACATCGCCACGATGTATTCTCTTCTTCGACTTGGTGCGAGGCATCTTGGACGGTGAGGATGGAGACATGATGTTGGACTCGGGGAGGGGTGGAGGGAGACCGACCGCGAGAGAAGGAGAGGAAGGTTGCCGAGATAGGGTACGATGTTTAGTTGGTGATAGTGTTGTCATGCAGTGGTATCGGACAGTCACGCTGGTGTGTATGGTGACATGGGTTATGGAATGCCGAGTGGTTGATATGATACCTATATATGGGCAACGCAAGGTTGAATGAAAGCGATTCAGTTGATGATCAAGTTGAATGATGGAATGTTGAGCCGAGGTTTATTTGTTGACGTTTTCGCTGGATTCAGGGTAACAAGAACAAAATAAACCTCGAAAAGCAGGCACGCTACGGTGGGTAGGTTGCAAGGATTTCGGCACTTCTGTCATAGAGTATTGATGAACTTATGCATATAAGTGAATCTTGAAAATAGCGGGTCCATGCACATGGGAGCGTCTGTACATGCATGCTCTTTACCAAACTATACCCACTTTGTTGTGGTGCAACTCATACCTTTGCTGTATGGCATGACAAAACACCCACCCAAATTGTGACGTGGAAGTACATGTGATGGTTCTCACCGCCTTATCGGAGACCCCATATTTATCTGTTGCATCTTAGCCTTGGCATTCAACCATATAGAACTCACATAAGTCACCATGAGAGGACTGCAGGTCCATCTCATACGTGCTCAGTATGGGCTGCGCAGACGACCGACACAGCATGTCTCACGGTCGGGTGCTGTCCTACCGCACCTGGTCCATTCTCGACAGATTACTTCCTCTCGTCCGACTCTGGACGTCCCTTCATGGCCGAATCCTCCCATGCCTCAACCACCTGTAGGACCCTCAGACAATCTTGCCGCATTCTCACCTGCGCAGACTCAAAAGCGGTCGTTCTGGAGCGAGTGGGCGCACAGTGCATCCTTCCAGGCGGCGCTCACGACTGTAGTCGGTCTAGGAATGGTCTTCGCGGGTGGTATGGCATATCTTGAGTGGTACAAGGCGCATGTACTGCATAGGGTGGGGTCTCTGTCGCTGTAAGAGCTGAGAGAATGCTGACTGGTACGCACGCAGATGGGAAGGGCGTTCGAACCAGGCTATGTAAGTGACCACGTCAATAGCGTTCCTTGTTGTAGCTGACAGATGGATTAGGATCCCGCACTGGAATTATCTACCCTCAATGGACCTAACGCGACGCATATAAAACGACGAGAACAGCCACTCATCGACAGGATAGTACGAGGCGACGAGAGAGGTGGATATTATCTAATCATTGGCTCCAAGGGAACCGGTAAAGGGACTATGATTATCGAGTGAGTGTTACATAGCTGGTTCGGGAACAAAGCTGACTATCGCACAGTGCTATGCGAAAGATCAACGCAGATGGTGTATCGTTCTGTGAAGGTGAGCCAAGATGCACAGGAATCACTTCTTTGAGCTGACCGGACCCCACGCAGCCCACCCGGACCTCGAAGTATTCCGTCTTCGTCTAGGTAAAGCGCTAGATTTCGACTTTTACGAAGACTGGCAGGGATCTCTCTTTTCCAGAGCTGACCCAAGGAATGGCGGACCTGCTTTGGACGTGGAGAGAGCGTTGAACAAGCTGGAAAAGGTTGCGCTGCGATACGCCAGGAAAAACGGGAGACCACTGGTGCTAGCCTTCAACAGTGCGTCTGCGCTTGGGTTTGAACTGAACGCAGCTCACCACAACGACTAGATATACACCTGTTTCCCAACACAACGGAAGGTCACAGCGTGCTACATCAGCTGCAACAACGTGCAGAGGCCTGGGCTGAGGGTGTACGTCGGTCTCTTACTATTCGTTCAAAGGCTGACCTCGGCTGCAGGGCATCCTCACCATGATCTTTTCTACCGATGACTTTTGTGAGTTTACGTCTGGCGGTGAAGGAGCACTACTGACGATAATACCGTAGGGTGCCTTGACATGATGAAGAAGAACGCCTCGAGAATGCGGATTTTATCGGTGTACGACCTCTCTGCGTCCGAATCCATCCGTGCGCTGCGTCATCTTCGCACGCAGTCGTTGAAGATACGCGGAGGGGAAGACGAAGTCGAGGGCGACAATATCCTCCGTCGGGTATATGAATTGGTGGGAGGGAGAACCAGTTATCTTGCGAGAGCGGCCAGGGCAGATGACATGATTGGTACGTGTGGGGTGTGTAGCTGACTGAACCGGTACTAACGATCAACAGAGGAGGCGGAGAATATGATACAAGGAGAGAAGCAGTGGTTGCTGTCCAAGTAGGTGGTGTCTTCAAAGTTGGTTAGCTGACGACCTCTGAAGGATCGGGTTGATTCCGGAACACGACGATGACGTTATGTGAGTCGGCAGCGAACAGCCCAGACGTGCATTTGCTGACAATTTATATCGTTTAGGGATGAGCAAAAGTCAGTCCATTTACGATGAGGGATGTATGCTAGCTAACGCAGGAGCTTTCGTCGCGCAGGTGGTCAAGGTGAGCCGCCAGTCTTCCAGCTAGTGCCCCACCTGACCCGACGCAGTTGTTCATGGCTACTACTGCGGCATCTAGCGAAAGCTGCACCCCCCCTGTCTCCGTTCACCCACACTGCCACTGGCATCTTCCCTGCCCCGCCTGAAGTAACTCGGAGCGAGGAGCAAGACGTTGAACCGGAACAATCGGCAAGTCCTGTCGATGTGACGCCACCTGCCGAGCCTTCGATCGGTGATTTGCGTCTTCCCAACGTCACGTACGAGGAGGCAAGAAAGATCATGACGAGAACGGATTTCCTCGAGCCTCTCGATCATTACCATGTAAGTGCTATCGTGAATTCGGCCGGAGTTCTGCTCACCATAGGTTGTTAGATCATCTCAATTGATGTGAGTTGTTTACGCGAAATTTATCGATCGGGCTCCTGAGCATACAACCCATTACAGCTAAACCATCACGTCCGAATCGACTCGATGCTGCTGCTGCGAGCCGCGCAGGAAGTCGTTGCCGAAGAAGGCTTCGACGATGCGCTTGATATCACGAGAGATAGAATTGACCAGATTGAAGGTATGTAGCTACCAAGGAGTGTCAGTGACTTTGCTGATGGTGATATCCCAGGTCTGCATCGACAGAATGAGCTGACCATCAAGGAACCCTT